>NC_132840.1:83275495-83910111 GCF_048164855.1 Canis lupus baileyi | reverse complement strand
GATCAGGATGGTCTCTAGACGGCAGAAGAGCAACTGCGTGGAGAAGGCAGGGAGAAGGTGATTGAGAGAAAAATATATGGCCCATAAGATGTGTGCAGGAAGGAAATTCCAGACAGACAAATCTCAATGGGTTCAGTAAGCTTTGGTAAGGTTCAAAAGCACACTGTTGTCAGGACCTACTCAGTGCCCACACTGTGCTAGGTGCTAGGGACACAAAGATGGATGAGGCCCAATTCTTGCCCAATGGAAGCTCACAGCCCCACAGGAGAGACGGTCAAATAAACCAAAAATTTCAATACAGTATATTGGCTAAGCCAGGTGCTGCTGGAGCATGGAGGAAGCAACCAGCTGGTGTGTGACACCGCTGCGGGCATGCTGTGCATCCAACAGGCTCCGTGACCTCGGACTTTCTGCAGATGCAGTCCCTAGTTTCTGAGGCAGAAACATCAGGACACATGTAGGAGGCGTATACATGTGTATATTTATTTTAATGATACATATACACATAAAATACGTGTGTGTGTGTGTATTTTAAATTTATTTCAGAGGTGAATTCTTTCATCCATGTAAGATTCAGGAGATTAACTCAGTGTCTAGAGCAAAGGCAGGAGCACTGGTGCTATTACACACCCATTTCCCAGCAGAGGAGGGAGAAGATGAGGAAAGCACAGCAGCTTGCCCGGCCACCAGCTCAGGCTGCACAGTTTGTCTCCAAGTCCCATTGCCTTCCTGCGCCCTGCTTTTTTTTTTTTTAAGGCTTTATTTATTTATTCAGGAGACACAGAGAGAGAGAGAGAGAGAGAGAGAGAGAGAGAGGCAGACACAGGCAGAGGGAAAAGCAGGCTCCGTGCAGCGGGCCCGATGTGGGACTCGATCCGGGGACCCCGGGGTCGCGCCCTGGGCCCAAGGCAGGCGCTCCCCCGCTGGGCCCCCCAGGTGCCCCTTTCCCGTGCCCTTCCTAAAGCCAATCTTAAGCTTTCGGGGAGATCGTCCTCAAGGAGAACAAAGTGCAAACCCACCCCGCCCCCGAGCCCCTGGCAAAGGCAGGGCTCAGCCGCCCAGGAAGATTAGAGGGCGCATTTCTTCCGCGCTGGCCCGTGGCTATTTCAGGAAGGGGCCGAGGGAGCTGCGCAGGGCGCCGAGGGCAGCGACCGCAGGGCCGTGACCGCAGGGCCCGGGAGATTCCAGGACCAAGAGCCTCGGGCCCAGCCCCAAGGCAGCAGCTCGCGCCCTGAGCCGGGTCTAAGCCAACCGCCGCCGGAGGCCTCGCAAGGCTGCCGCCTCCTTAGGAGGGAAGGCGCTGGGCAGGATCGTGGCCCAGGATGGTGGCCGAGCTGAGGACGAGGTGGCCGTGCCAGGATTTGCTTCAAGCTCCTGTGCTCCTCCTCGGACACCCGGATGGCGTGTGAGCCGCAGGATCGCGAAAGACCGTCGGGGACAGACGGCGGGTCCCGGGCCCAGGGACCCCCTCTCCCGGGTGCACAGCGGCCAGGGGACTGGAAACCCCAGCCTCACCGTCACTGATGGCTTCACTGGCGATTTCACTTCTTAAACGATGCTGAATAAGTCAAGATGCACCAGAGCAAAAAGGAGGACGGCGATAAGACGTCGCTGGTTTCTAATTTGCAAGCGGAACTACAGGTTCATGTAGCTGTTCTAGAGAAGCCGGAGTTCAGAGGCACAGCAGGCCCCACTGTGATCTCGGTTAAGTAATTTAATTACTCTGGGCTTTGGTCCTCTTTCCACTCAAAAACAGCAGAGTAGACTATAAATTCCTTTTTTTTTTTAAAAAAAAAAAAAAAAGGATTTTACTCCCTGTGGGAAGCCTGATGTGGGACTCGATTCCAGGACCCCAGGATCACGCCCTGAGCTGAAGGCAGAAGAAGCTCAACTGTTGAGCACCCAGGAGTCTCTGGACTGTAGATTCTTAACCTGTTCTAAATCTGTGTGCCTTTGCCCAATTCTGCAGATAATTTCAAAAACTCTTAAGGACTACCTCTTTTAAGTTGAAAACTGTTCAAATCAAACATCTCTTTTCTAGTCTCCACATAAACAGGGCTGGGACGAAGGCCATCTCACCTCCCTAACTGCACTATTTGGTGTTCATTGCTCTGGATGGCAAAAGCTTATTTAATGTTTCATTTAGAGAAGAAAACACTTCACATTCTAGTTAAAATTATTGAGTATTTTCAACCACTAATTTTATTTGAATATATATAAAACCTCTACCGTAAAATTGGACAGACTTAATTTCCAGTGATTTTTTTTTCTTTTACAATAAATGCTTCAATTCGTTTAGAAAATCAACTATACAAGTCACTGTCAATTCTGGAATAAAGTCAACCAAAAAAGCAATTAAAAATAAATCCATTGAATATGCAGCCTATGTCCCCAAATTAAAAAAATCTACCTGTGCAAAAACTAGATATGACCAGTGTCATTAAACTATAAGACTATCTTTTTCATAAGAAAACTATTCAAGTGAGTCCTCTTGACCACTGGTTTTTAGAAAAGGCATTTAACACGAATGTTCACAGGAACAGTACCTCTGGGGGGCCTGGCTGGCTCAGTTGGTGGAGCATGTGACTCTTGATCTCAGGGTTGTGAGTTCGAGCACCACACTGGGTGTAGAGATGACTTAAAACTAAATCCTCCAAAAAAAAAAAAAAAGGCAACAATATCTCTCATGAGAACTAGACAAAACCCAAAAATCCATGGATAGAATGGATAAATATGTTATATTTATACACCAGATAGCATACAGCCATGAAAAGCTAAACAACCTGCAGCTACATGTAACACACACGAACCCCGGGGAAGGCAAGGCTACACGAGAACACAAGCCACCAAAAATACACACAGCACGCTTGCATATTATATCAAGTTCAAAAATGAACGAAGCTAAGCAATCTCTGATTTAGGGATACAAACATATGGTCAAACTACAGAGAAAAGCAGGGCATGAACAGGGAACTGAGATGCTGGTTACCCCTGGTGGAGGAAAAGAAGGGGGCAGTGCAGGGAGGGGCTCAGGGTAGCTGCAGAAGAAAGGTCCTCTCCTTCAACTGAGGGGCAGGTATACAGGTGTTCCCTGCACTGATATTCTTTTTTTTTTTTTTTTTAAGATTTTATTTATTTGAGAAAGAGAGACACTAACAGAGGGAACAGCAGAGGGAGAGGGAGAAGTGGGGAGCCCCACATGGGGCATGATCCCAGGACTCTGGGATCATGACCTGAGCTGAAGGCAGATGCTCAACCCACTGAGCCCCCCCAGTGTCCCTGCACTGTTAATCTTTATATCTGCACACACATTGTATAAACAGTTTCATCTACTTACATTTAAATTTTTCCAATAGTAACAATAAGATAAAATTTAGTTAAACTATATCCATCCTGGAACAGTACCTAAGGCAGTAAAGCATAAGGAGTCAAGTACTGAACTGCGTCCATCCTGAGCTCACCTTGCAAATACGGACACTAATAGATTCCCTAGGTCTTCAGCCATGGAAGAGTTATACCGTTCCTTGGGGGGAAATATGGCCTAATCATTCCACGGACAGTTGGACAGCCTGGAAATAAAGAACTAGGTAAGGAAAACCAAATAAGTCATAATAAAAGAAAATCAGAATAAAAAAAAATACTGCTTACGATCTATTCTGTACCCAGCACTGCTTTTAAAAATAAGAAATTCGGGGCATCTGGCTGGCTCGGTGGAGTAGATAACTCTTTTTTTAAAAAATATTTATTTATTTAAATAATCTCTACACCTAACATGAGGCTCAAACTCACAACCCTGACGTCAAAAGTTGCTCACTCCTCTGACTTGAGCAGCCAGGCACTCTGAGCATGTGACTCTTGGTCTCAGGGCTGTGAGTTCAGGCTGTAGAGATTACTCAAAAACAAAATCTTTTAAAAAAATTTTAAATGAAGGGCAGCCCAGGTGGCTCAGCGGTTTAGCGCCACCTTTGGTCCAGGGCAGGATCCTGGAGACCCGGGATCGAGTCCCACGTTGGGCTCCCTGCATGGAGCCTGCTTCTCCCTCTGCCTGTGTCTCTGCCTCTCTCTCTCTCTGTATCTCTAATAAATAAATACAAATCTTAAAAAAGAAAAAAACAAAACAAAAATTTTTAATGAAAAATAAATAAATAGGGGCACCTGGGTGGCTCAGAGGTTGAGCATCTGCCTTCAGTTCAGGGCATGATCCTGGGGGGTCCTGCGATCGAGTCCCACATCAGGCTCCCCGCAGGGGGCCTGCTTCTCCCTCTCCCCCCGTCTCTCCTGAATAAATAATTAAAATCTTTTTAAAAATAAATAAATAAGAAAAAATAAAAATAAGTTTTTCAAGAGTCTAAGCTCCAAATTAAGCAAGAGTTCCTTATATGTGACAAAGTTGAGATTTTTTTCTTCTGCTCCTCCACTTATATTTGATTGGTTTTTGTCACTCTCTATATTAGCGTTGCAGAAATCAGAGATAACCCCCTCAAGTAGTTAATCTCTATACCACCTAAAATGTGATTTCCTCTCCTCTGCGTACTGTGCCACCCAAGACAAGGTCTATCTCTCCCCTTCTGTTTCCTCATTTTTAAGTGCAAAGAATAATAGTCTCTCATAGGATTGTGGTAGGAATTAAATAAATTCATGTAAGGCATTCAGGGCAGTACCTGGTATACAGTAAGTATGAAATAAGGGTTTGCTGTTAAATTTATTTTGGTTTTTATATTTATTTCGGTTTTCATTGCGATTTTTGCCCTTTTGTCAAATTCATCTCCATTTGGAGTGAGAAATCAAGGTAGCATATACCACACATGCTTCTCTTTGAGGTCGAATTTTACCTACCAACATCAATGATTTCTTCCTTTTGAGTTAACGTACTCTCCAGTGCACACACCCCTCACCAAGTCCATTCTAGTGACGGGACAACATCTGAAGGATTCTCAGCTCAGTGGCTGGATAAACACAACAATGGGTAGGAAGAAGTTATCACAAGTCAGACTCATTTCACATGTCCCACTTCCCAATGGGCTTCATCAGCTCCCAGGCTGCCTGGGACACCAGAAGCCTCACCCTAACCCAAGTGCCTAAAAGAAAATAAGAGTGCATGGAGGCACCAGGAGAATCAAGCTTCGTCCTTCTTGAAAGGCCTGGTAGCCCCAGACCCTGAACAGTTGAAAATTCCAAAGGCACATACACATGTGCGTGCATTTCCACGGCAGAATGTGTGACCACAACCGAGTGCTCTATCCAGCCATGCAAACCCTCCCGGGTGGGGCTGTGCTGATGTAATTGTGTAACTTGTATTATTATTGCTATTATTTCCAGGGACAGACCAGAAGCTAAAGTCAAATAAGCATATCAAATGTCACCCAAACCTGAAACTGAAAAAGGTCATTAATTCTGACACTCCCAACCTCTTCTAACTTGTTACCCTCAGATTTCCTCGGGGAAAACTAGTTGAGGGTTGGGACAGCAAAGAGAAAAGTCTCCCAAATTCAGCTGAATACCAACCACTTTTTGGTCAATATTTTTAACCCCTCTCTCCGTGCAGAAAAATCTTGTGTTATGCCCAGAAAGGTTCAGAAATTCATCCTTAGTTCCAAGAGCCTTGTTTCCATTTAAGAGAGTCCCTGCAAAATTCCCCACTGAACTCCCACTTTCAAGGCCACACAGACATCACAGGATGACAACAGAACCCTGGTCTGTGATGAATCAAAGGAGGTATTCTGTGGCCTAGAATAACTAGGACGACGTCATCTGTTGTGGCTCTGAAATAACCTTATTACCCAACCAAGGAACCTGCCTGCAGTAGTCTAGTTCCAGGGCCTGCAGACTTGTCCTGTGAAGGGCCAGACCCTAAGTAGTTTAGGTTTCGTGGGCCACAATGTCTCTGCCGGAACCGCCCCCCTCTGCGGTTGCCCTACGAAAGCCACCAAACACGGTGTGGAAGCAACTCCCAACCAACCTCACGGACACCAGTATCTGGACCTCGTGCAATTTTCACGGGTCACAAAATATTATTCTTCTTTTGTTTTCTTTTCTTCCATTTACAAATGTAAACACCATGCTTAGCTCACAGCAGTAGAAAAACAGGTGGTAGGCCAGATTTGGCCGCCTCTGGTCTGGCTGTCTAGAAAAACTCAGTAGTGTACGTTCTTACCCTGAAACAGAGGCAGTGAAGAGCCCAAGAGAGGTTCTCTGACAGGATTTCCACTTTGAACTCGGCTCCCACGCGGCCTCCTTACATCAAGGACACGCGATTGCCTGCCTGGCGCTGCACGCATACGATTACTGTATTATCATATAATAATAGTGATCTTTTGTGACCCAGGATGATGAAATTCTTTAACACATCATTAATATATATGATAATTAGGCAACAAGTGCGGCTGGGTGGGCCACTGCCCAAGCAGAAGTCATCAGCTGTCAGTGATGAGGAACGCCTCTGGTAATAAGCAGGTACTCACAGGGCAATTTCCAAAATGAAATATTCCATTCTCGTTTTTAAATCTGTTTTCCTTCTGGGGACAGCACGTGCTGCACGGGTGTCGGAGGACCCAAGCTTCAGGCTTCAGGAGTATAACCTGTTTCCTGACCCCTGACTCTTCTTTCCCCACTTGCCGACATTCCTCCCCACACCCCGCCTCCCACCCCTCCCCTATTTCTACTTAATCCTCTCCTAGCGGGTTACAAACGCATTCACACTGCTCTGAATTCATAGTTTTAAGAGAATATTCTCAACAAGCTGCCAAAAATCCCTGTCTCAAACTTGAGTCCCATTCCAACAATGGTCCTGAGGAATTTAGGGAACCAGGTGAGTCCTCTCTATGCACATCAGTCCCACCCCCACGGTGGCCATGATGACACACCAACCCGTCCTATTCCCCCCTGCTTCCACTTGGCCCCCCCACCCACCACCGAACCTCGATGATGTCACTAGACATTGCTTGTAGGAATCAGCATTGTACATGGTGGGACAGAGGTACTGCCCTGTGCACTGGGCCTTCCTTCACACCATGGAAGAGGAGAACTCCTCATCAAGAGAATTTTTCTCGCCCTGTGGAGGGGATTCACCCATGAAAGTATTTCATTAGCAGATTTTGGACCTCCTAAGATACCAGTGCCTACCTGAGAAACAATTCCAGGGGAAGTCCACGCAAAACCCTTGTCCACGCAGCTCCTTCAGCACCACAGCCACCAGTACCACTTCGAATGCGACCTTAAACTAGCCCCATGAGCAATTTAAAAGCTGTAAAACAGGGGCTTTATTTGGAACTCCCTGTGAATCACAGACCCGATAATGTACTAGGACAACTGTTTCCCAACCTGCTACCTTTTCCACATCACCAATTTTAAAAGATCACAGCTGAAGTATTTTCCTCTCTCAGTACGCTGAAATAAGAGAAGAATATTCATATTCTCTTGTACAAGAAAAGACTATCCCTAACTGTACTCTTCAAAGAAGAAAAGAATTTAAACTTGTGGAGAAATTATGCCATTTTTCTGAAACAGTTCTTGGGATACACAGCTGGGTGATGAAACATTTCCTACGGGTAACTAATCCCGAGCTAACTCTCGTAAAAAAAATAAAGTAACAAAGCACATTTTGTGACGATGTCGTGTTGACCTGTTTGCACCGCTCATTTAGGAATTTACAAAATTCTGAATTCATATCATAAAACAGGAAAGTGGGGGAATCAAACATACCTATTCATGAAGACTTGAACTTGGCTCACAGACCACCCAGGTTGTGAGAGGCCTTCAGAGGCAGTTAGTGCAATGACATAACTCACAAGAATGCCCTGGAGTGAAGTGGTTTTTTTTTTTTTTTTTAAGGTATTTCATTTTTCTTGAGTTTAATTCATCAAGAATAGTGACCTTTCTCTAAAGGGCTGTGCTCCAGTCAACCAAGATGTGGTTATGATTATAAGATTATTATTTTTAATAGAAGCTATCAATTACTGAGTACTTACGTGCCAGGAACTATGCTAAGAGCTTTATGTGCATTATCTCATTTAACCTGCATGACTAACCCTATTAGGCAGATAATATTATCTTCCTTTTATAGATGAAGAAGTTGAGTGTCAGAGAGGTTAAGTGACTTGCCTAAGGTCAGACAAACAATAAAATGCACACAAACCCAGTACCATCTGAGGCAAAATCCATCCACTAGGATCATTCCATGAAACAGGTTCCTATATTTGAGTCGTGCCATTCAAATTACATCAATCTCACCATTAACCTGGTATCTACACTACAGTGGGTCCCAAACTTGACTTTGCATTATAAAAATTACAATCTCTTTCTAAAAACAGAGATTCCCAGAACCCACTCCAGCTCCACAACATATAATGTGGAAGCAGATCAGTCTCTTAACCTTTTAAATGATGCCAAACAAGTACACAGATTTTTTTCTCCCACTAAACTTAACAATATTTCTTTTTTTTTTTTAACTTAACAGTATTTCATGAAAAATATTCCAAGTCTTAACTCTCCAGGCAATTGGCTGCCATTTCGTCGTTAAGCATATTCTCTCTGGTTCACAATAATGGATGGATGGAGATGGATGGATGGATGGATGGATGGATGGATGGATGGGAACTCCATCCTTGACCCTCAGAGAAAAGCTTTATTTAGAGAACCACAGCTCATGGAAGCAGTGTGACCAAAGCAGCCTTAGGCCTGTCACACCAATAAGGACACTGACACCCAGGAGCAAGGAGATGGGTTCAGAATCACATGGCCAGGAGGCAGTAGGTCCACGATCTCACTTCCTCCAAGGACAGTGTACCCTTCTTAGAATTCGTCTAGAATCATGCAGAGACCCAAACTAACCACAGGAAAGGACTGACTGGCACATGCTAAGTGACTGTAAATATGTCCAAAGGACTTATTAACAGGTGCAAATTAAGTTCCTTCATGTTCATCGGACCCTGCTGGACACACAGTATGGACCCTCCACGGAAAGGGCCAGACTTGACTTCTAATTTGCATACTTTCATATGATTATACATTATACGGAGCTTTATACTGAAAGACACAGACCTGAGTTCCAACCTCAACTCTCCCACCTACTCACACGACCTTGTTGCCACTTCTTTGCCCGGGAGCAGTTTCCCTTTTCTCACCCAAAAAGCCGTGATCACAACCACTGTTTCCTTAACTTACATGCCTCACGTAGGCAAGCACCTGGGGTCGGCCACAGGTTTGCCATCTAAAATTATAGTTATGTTTCTTTTGCGGTTACCTAAAAAGTGAAATGCACTCTGCTTGCGCAGCTAATTGTTCCAAGTGCCAAGGCTCAATGTCCCAGTTTAAAAACAAAACAAAACAAAACCAGCCTCCATTAGAACGTTCCTTTATGCTGTGCTTTCTAAACTGAGGATTGAAAACATGCTTCCAAGATACACAGCTGTCTAACGTGCTAAGAGCAATAATGAGTTGCCATGATATCCAGGGATAACAAAATTAACAACATCCTCCAAAACAATCTCCTCTGGGGTGATTTACCAATTATTTCAATAAAATGTTCAGTCATGAGAAGAAAAGGACTTGGACTGGAAACGAAGTGAAATATATTCTCCTCTCTCTGTCCTTTGGTAAAACTTGCTAAGAAAAAATAAAAAACTGACCGTAAATTTTCTAAGTCCCCGCCTGTTTTCTCCCAAGTCGTTCCAAACAGAAGATCCAAGGTGGATCTATCAGATTTGTTGCCAGAGAACAGATTTCATGGGTTGCAAGAACAAGTCTTTCTGCATTTTATCTTACTTAGAGAGTTGCACGGCAGCTCTTTGGAACTTTTCTTCGTAATGTTTTCTCCACTCACAGCCTCCAGCCCAGCTAGCCCATTTTACGAGGAATAAGATTTCACTGAAAAGATCCAGAAGGTTGACTGAGCACGACAAAGCGAGAATTTCAGTCCGTCCGATTTCCTCCAGCCACTGTGTGCATCTACATGGGTCAGATGAATAGCAAACTTGCTCCTGCAACTCATGAGACTCTGTTCACTGGCAACAAATCTGACAGATCCACCGTCCCTTCAGTCATGTCCAATTTGGCCACAATCCTCTAGATGTGGTCATTAATTCCTGCTGACCGTGGCTGCCACTGCCGAGCACTGAACAAAGCTCTGTGACACCGGCTGCAGATGGTCTGGGTGGGACGCGGGCTTGGGATTTATTTGCTTTCTGTATGTACAGTTGACTTCTGAACAATATGGGGCTTGGGGTGTGCTCAAAAATCACTGTTCAACTTTTGACTCCCCCCACCCCAGAACTTAACTACCAACAGCCTGCAGCTGATCAGAAGCCTCCCCAATGACATAAATGGTTAACACATATTTTGCATTCTGCAAGCAAGCAGGCTAGGGGAAAGAAAATGTCACGAAGAAAATCATAAGGAAGAAAACAATACAGCTGGAGTGCTGAACTGTATTTATCCAAAAAAATTAAAAATCCCTGCATAAGTGGACCTGTGCAATTCAAACCTGTGCTGTTCCAGGCTCTGCTGTGCTCAGGCTGAGAGGGGTGGGCTAGGAGGGGAGCGCATTGGCCTGCTCTCCACTGCACAGTTTCACCCACACGGACGAGCACCTGCCCTCTAAAGGGATGCAGAAGGATAAAGCTCTCAAAGGCTACCTTTGGGTCAAAATGCCTTAAAGCATTATTTCTAAATTGGAACTATCTTCTTCAGCAAGAAGAGAAGGGTCTTTGGCTTATAAGATCGATTGAGCAGAGCATCTCCCACCACGATGTCATGGTAGAGGAACGCGGTCTAGGTTAACTTCTCCAAACCACAGGATGGCCCGTTATTGTCTATCTGTGGGATTTCCACGGCAACGGTGCTCATCCCTTCCTAACAAGCCCTGCTACCCCACATCGAAGTTTTCCCACAAAATCACGGGTCCAACACACAAGGGAGATCTCAGCCAGTTTCTATGTCAACACCAACATGACTCTTCTCGGCTAATAAGGGGCATTTTAACATTTGTAGATTCTTTCCTATTCCCAGCTGTCCCTAGACAATTTTTTTTTTTTAAGTTAAATTATCAATAGCAACGGATCGCAGGTCAAAAGCCAGGGGTGGTTTTTCATCTCAGCAAATATACACAAAAGCCAAGATGCAGTAAGAGCCAAATTGTGTGTTTAAAACATCACGAAAAGGGTAAAAACCTAATGACTCTTGTGTGCATGATTCCTGATGCAGATCTGGAGTAAACAAACACTTCACGGAGCAATCCCCTTCTCAGAGACCGTTTACTCATATGCCAAAGTATTACTTGAGGGAACAGCAGCTATGCTGGTGATAAATAGTGTCCCCATTGAGCCAGGGGGGTAAGTGAGATCCAAAAGCCAATTACAGCAGCTACCGTGGTTGTTTTAGAGAGGGTTGCACACATGCGTCTAATTATAAAGCGGTCCATTTCCCCACTGTGAGGCTGCATACAACAAGCCCCGCGTCCAAAAGCTTCTGTTTCGGGACAGAAGAGCCATCAAGGAGGCCACCAAACGTTCCACAAGATCAAGAGCTTTGTGACTCTGGATCTCCCATTACTATCATTTTTCGTTACATCATGAAAAATTTCAAAGATACAGAAAATTACAAAGAATAATGTCATGAACACCGATACACTCATGACCAAGTGCTGTTAAGTCTTAATGTCTTAAAGCCTCTTCTTTTCCTCTTATTACACAGGAAAATAAAAATCTGTGGGTAGCCCTCCTCATCCCATACCCTTGCCTCCCACAACAATATGCAATATTAGTTTGCATGTTTTCAAGCAGTATGTAAATAGTATCAGACTGTAAGTATCAGCCTAGAAATGTGTTTTTTTCTCCACCCTGTATTTCTGAAACTTATCCACAGATAAGTGGATACACACACGTAAAATATGGTTCTGGCTCATTCATTTGCTGCTTCATTCATTTTCATTACATAGAATTGCACTGCATGAACAGAGCACATGCAGTTGTATTCCTCTTCCTTCTGAAGGGTGGCTTGACTGTTTTAGATTTGTCACTACCTACCGCAAACAGCACAGACATGACCATTTTTTTTTTGGTAAGAGTTTATTTATTCATGAGAGACACAGAGAGAGGCAGAGACATAGGGAGAGGGAGAAGCAGGCTCCATGTGGGGAGCCTGATGCAGGACTCGATCCCAGGACCCCGGGGTCACACCCTGAGCCAAAGGCCAATGCTAAACCCCTGAACCACCCGGGCGTCCCAGAAATGACCATTCTTAAACGTGTGTCCCTTTGCACACATACGACGTCCTCCCAAGACGTCAACCCAGAGCCGGAGCTGCTGAGCTGCGCAGTAGGTGTGAGTCTGCAGCTTTCCTGGGTGTTGCCACATTGCCCTCCAAAGCAAATGTACCCAAAAAATATTCCCACCATCAGCGGATGAGAATGTCTATCGCTCTACATCGCTGTCATCAATCAATACTGTCAGATTCTTTCATTTTTGCCTATCTGATGGGTGTGAAATAGTATCTCATTTTAATTTGTGTTTTCCTGACTCCCAGGGAGGCAGGCCATGCCTTCATCTTTACTGCCTCAATACTCATTTCAATGAATTGCAAATTTCTCTACTTGCCTTCTTTCTTATTGCTTTGTAAGCAATCTTTATGTGTCCTGTGACTTTAGGAAAGTTACTTAATATCTTGGCTTCCCAGGTGTGGCAATAATAATACCTACCTCCATCCTACCTACCATCAGGGATGATCTCTGGCTGATGGTAAAGCACTTAGTCCAGTGCCTATTACGTAATAGGCACTCAAAAAAAAAAAATCACTCCTGTTACTGTTACGAATGTGAAGAAGGGTTAAGGGTATTTCTAGCATTTCTCCCAAGTTTGTAGCTGCCTTTGGGATAAATAAAGCAGGACTCAGGAGGAGTCTCAGCAACTCTCTTGGCCCAGGTTCTCCCCCACCACCGAAGACATAATATCGGGACCCCGCTGTTTGTAAGCTACCTCGAGGAAACTGTACAAAGACGATTCTCCTGGACATCGTGTAAACTAAACATCCATGTTATGCTTCCTTCAATCTGCAAGTGGCTGTAATCTCATCTGTGAAATGGCCATAATTCTGAATTTCAACCAAGGTTAAGTCACAGAGTGCAAACAACTCCGAGGAGACAGAAGTGGGTGGTAGAGGCCGGCAGGTAAACCAGTGTTAGGGACCAGCTGAGCCTTCCTGGGGTGGAAATAACAGCTACAGCCTCCTAAGGACCCACCAAGCCCAAGACCACTCCATTTTCCCACACATCATAAGCGATCCTTGAATTAAAAAAAAAAAAAAAAAAGGCAAAAAGAAAATCATCACATGGCTTATAAGATTTTAAAAAAAAAAAAATAATAATAATGACATTGACATCCCCGAGGTGACAGGCAATCCCATCTGACACACACTGTGGGAATGCTATCTAACCCCGATATACAGAAGAACATGTTCCTAAGGACATGCCGGTAAGCTAGAGGGATGCCACGTAAGCTTGTCTGCTTGGACTCTTAACATATTTAGTTTCGTGTGGAGATCCTCCCAGATTGGCTTCTATTCAGTCGTATCTTGACCTTGCCTTGGAGAAAGGCCATGTTCATCTTTATGAACTCTGCCAGTGGAGTCAGAAAGCATAGATCGCTGTGCTCCAGGCCTATCAAGTAGTCCTGACATCAGCTTCAACTGGTGACTGGCAGGGTCCCTTTTCAGATGTACTTGCACATCATCTAACGTTCAGAATTCTCTCCCTCCGGATTCAATTTCAACTGGCACTGAAGAAACCAGAGACTTTTCCTTTGCCACTGAAGAAGGAGGCCCTCTACCCCCCTATCTTCTCCAGGGCAATCATGTGTAAGAGTCAACTCTAGCCCAAACATAATTAGACCATCTTCTGATACCTATCTAGGAGCACTGCTTTCTTCCTTAAATGTGTGCCAAGTTTCCACTTTCAAGAAGTTAAATTGCCATATAAAATTGCCCTGGTGATGATGAGTAATTAGACACTGTAATGGAAAATTAACTGTGTTTTTATTTAGAGCATTAATTTTAACAAGACTTTTTTTTTTTCTAACTGCTATTAAGCCGCAATAAAAATAAATTAAATCCTCAGGGGTTGCGGAGGTTTTCTGGTAAAAGACAAACAAACAAAAACCTCTTCTTTCTGGAACCACGTATTTTGGTAATATCGCCAAGTTTGTGCAAGGCTCTGATCTGAACCCCGTTATGAATACGTCCCGATGGCAATTTTCATCCCGTCATCTGTGCTGTGGCGGAAGAAATAACCATTCCAATCTGAGAGGCCGCTGGAACAGAGGCAGGCACACAGGGCCTGTCGCAGGTGGGGAGCCTTCCCCCCGAATATCCCGCAGTGCCCTCCACTCTCCGTGTGCTGCACCCAGGGGAGCCCTCCGCGAGGAGGCTGGGAGAGTGGGGTTCGGCTCTGGGGCCACACGAAACACACCTGCTTGCTGCACAAGACGGCGTGTACAGCGGCATTCCCCAAGGAAGAATGTGGAAGGGGGCTGGAATCTGCCCATCTCATCCCAATCCCTGCGGCCCTCTCTGTTCCAGCCCTCTGGTCCTGCATTCCAGTTAAGAGGTCACCGACGGGTTCAGCCACAGGACCTGAGTGCCCTCCGCTCTGGAGCCGGCCCGAGGGGCCCGGGTGGCGGGGCGGGCGCCGCGACCCCCACCCAAGTTCACGGGCTTCCCACCAAGGAGGGACCCTCACGCAGATCGGGTGGCCTCCCTAGCTGTTCACCCCGGTTCCTCACGGACCTCAAAATAAGGTGCAAGTGACACCTACCAATGCTTCTGGCTTGACGTCTACTCAATCCTCCCCGGTGAACGCTGAATGCTGGGGCCTGGGATCCCTTGTTTTAAGGGGCTCCACGTGCATCTCAGTAAAATCGACCTTAGCCAGTTACTACCCGCAAAGTGACAAGAATTTGAGAAGCGCCTTTACTCTCGCCCGGGCAGCGCAGCTGAAGGACACCGGGCGACACGCGAGGCTCAGATCCAGTAGCCTGGGAGTTGCAGGGAAACCTGCTTTTTCCTTTTTCTCCTATTCCTTCCTTCTGGGGGATTTTTATGTATTTATTTTTCAGTTTAATGCCTCCTTACGATTTACACAACCTTTTATAATCCTTACAGCTTTTCCTATAGATCCATGGGATTTTTTTCAACCTAATAATCTTTTCACTTGGATCCCCGGCGTGGGTACAGCGAGCACCTCTATGCAGTCCACGCTCACCTCCCAAAGCACCTGCAATCCTGAGCCACAGCCCACAAGGACACGAGAGGCGGCCTTCGTAAGACAGGTACCAGGCCCCATTGGACGAGGTTGATGGGACAACGTGGCTGGCGATAACACCCCTTAGGTGGAGTTCAAACAGAAGATACCATCTGGTGAGCAGAAGTATTAAGTTGTCATGACGCCCCCCCCCCCCCAATCCCAACTCCGAACTGCCCAATACGTTCTAGAGAACAACAAAGAAGGGCTTGGCAGTGGTTGGACAGAGAAGTTTAGAGGAATTTTTAAAGTATCCCAACCATGAGTCAGGATTCAGAATAAACTTAAATGTCCTGAACTCGGTGCCATCACCAAGCAAGAATGAGTATCTGTTGAATGAAATTGTTGAATTAAATGATACTAAAGACTGTAGACACTTGGGGAGGCATTTTAACTTGCGGACTAAATTTCTTATCAGTTTCCCGTTGGTTAATAGGAACCCAGAACCGGAGAAGAAAGTGCTGATGAACTACAGTCACCACTTAAAAGGGACCCCTGGGGACCCCCTCAGCCCCTCTGTTTCACAAGGGAGTTATAAAATTTAAGGAGTAAATGAGACAACAACTGACAAGGCCAAAAGAGCTCAGCTCCAAATATATTGTGACCCCGGAGGAGTCCTGTACGCCGTGCATCTCTCGACTTATTCACCCTCAGAATGGGAACAGGAGAAGCACTTATGAAGGATCGCTAATAAAAGCCCATCTGCCTCTGGCAGCAATACAAATGCCTGTTGATAATGATCATTCTCCCGGACCCCAGTTTACATTTTTCCATTAACATTCCAGTCCCCGACCCTCAGGTTCCCAAGATCCCGTGGGCTTTGGTCTCAGACTGCGAGACCCTGCTGAGATTTGGGGAATCCCTGCTGCCAACTCCATGAAGCAATAGCTGGCTGCCTACCTCCCAAAGAAGTCATTACACACGTCCCCACCTCATTTCATTTTTCACTGGGATGCCACCCAATCTTGGTGATAAAAATGAACCCAAGACACCACCCCAAAGAACGTGTTTCTCTTGGACCCACCAAAGGATAAAATGTTCTCAGCACCACCTCTTAAACACTCTTCCCCAAATGCCCCTTTTAATTGGCTGGTTGACTGTCCCTTGGGTGTGACTGCACGGATTTATCCCGGGTGTGTAACCAAGTTGGAAAAGCCTTGCTGATTTGCGAGTACCCTAACAAGAAGGACGGCAAGTGTATAGCGTGGACTGAAACTGCGTTTAAGCAACGATGTGACCCTAGCGCTTCACCAAAAAAAAAAAAAAAAAAAGTACATTCTGCTTGGGGAGATGGGTCTGTGATCTCTGCGACCCCTTGCAGCTCTGTACCTCCACCGATGGTTCTAGAAGACTGGCCACTGAAGATCACTGGGAGATCCCAGAGAACCGTTCCACCAGACCAGGAGAAAGAAATTCGCCTCTAGGTTTCAGTGGATCAATTAAAAGCCATGTGCTGGTCACAGGCTATAAAATGTCCAAATATCTGCATTCACCTCCCTCCCCTCCTCCACATTCCCCGGCCAAAACACGCATGTGCAAGTCTAGGGTAATTCTAGGTTATAAGTATAAATAACTGTAATAAAATTGTAAGTCCTGAGCACAGTAGGTTGGCTGGTCACCATCCTCAAGAAAACTCTTAGGATCAATTGTTCTATCCTCGTTTTTTGTGAAGCAGGCTATTCATCTTTTCCAAACTCTGCTTGGTTTCTAAAGATGGAACTGAAAGGAGAGCCTTCAGAAATGACTCTGCCGGTGTATCTGCACCGTACTCCGTCCCGAGAAGCCAGACTTCTTCATGCGACTCTTCCACCGAGAAACACTAATCACGACCAGAAAAATGAAATCATGCACTCGGGAGTTAAATCGGATTTAAGATAGTCTAAATTGCACCTCACTTTTGGCCTCTAATCACTGTCAGTGTTCTAAGGTTGATGAGAGACTGTTAACTGATTTCTAAATGGCAATATATTTCCATTCTAAATGGGGAGGACTATTACCAGATTTTAAAATAAAACTGTGTTACATGCTAAGTAAATTCTATACATATTTCACACCTCATCAGTGGTCCGAGTGACAAGTTTTTTTTTCAAATGGAGGCTCTCTTTGGGCTGGATTTTTTAAATTTTATTTTCAATCTAATGACAAATGTTCCTTCAGTTTGGCTTCAAAGACTAGGATTCCCTTTCTCGCTGTCTACTGTTTCCCAAGCGCACCTCTTGGGAAACTTAAATAAATTTAGAGACAGCCTTCTAAGCCTAAAATGACTGCATTTGTAATAAGAAAGGGCCTGTTATTAAAATAAAAAAAAAAAAAAAGAAAGGGCCTGTTAAAACAAATAATTTTTTTTGAAGGTGAGTATTCCATCAAGGTTAGAGTGTCTAATAATAAATTACCGTCAGGTGATGGTCTGCCAAATGAAAAATGTTTCCATTTCTCAGTTTACTTGAATACATGCTCTTCCCTCTGAGGAGATTCAGTACCATAAACTGACATTTGGGTCACTAAAGCTAAACACTGTGGACTGCTTAATTATATAGAGGCTTTTTAAATGCTGTGGCTCTATATCCACCCCAATTTTATATACTTATTATGCAAGGTCGTAACTTTTTTAAAAAAATCTTATTTCATTATTTTACCTGGCAAAGTTCACTTCTGGTAGTTAAATTTTAAAAAGAGCAGACGGAAGGATGAGAGAAAGTTTAGTAATTTTAATTCCAATGTATGCCTTTCACTTGATTTGAAATTTTTATACATCAGTTCTACCAAAAGTGCTAAATATTTATCCCTATCCAGAAAAAATATATATATATATATACATATATACAAAAAAACTCCACACACAAAAAAGATATATATGTATACATAAAAACACACATACAGTGAATTGAATGTAGAATGCCAGCAACTTAATGCCATTTTTTAATTAATATAAAAGATTAAGTTTATCCAGTCTAAGATTTTTTGATCTTGAACATAACTGTTAAAAACAGCAAAAATGCTTTGAAAGTGTGGTATTTGCAAAACCCTTGAGAAGTCACTAATGGGATTCCCATGATCTAATACATGTAAGGCTTTAACTGTAATCGTAAACCCACTAAAGGCTTACGACCTGAAAGTATGGACTATTGTAGCCAGTTTTTATGGGTTTAATTCCGCTGGCAAATCCCAGTTTCTATATTTTAAATCTCAACTAGCACAAAATCACGACTTTTTCCAAAGAACATTCTAAAGAAAGTAAACACCGGAATGACAGGGCAAGAAAATCATTACCAACAACCACCCTTTCACCCAAACCATCAGTGAACTTCAAAAGCACAAGACCGAGCAAAACTTTTAGTTCGTGATACACGTGCAATTCACCCTTAACATTCTCAAAACTACATATGAATCATCTTATTTTCCTCTGACTTATTTCCCATACAAGATTCAGTGAAACAGAACTTACTCAGCCCCTATTGATGACTGGATCACTGTTTTCTGGGGTTATTTATTACTTTTTTTCTTTTTTTAGTATGTTTTTACTATGATCCAAATTGTATAACTGCTAAAAGCCAGGAAAATCTGCCTTCAGGTCAACGCATAGCACAAAGGCCCTACAAATTTTGCTCGCCCTGCGCTATACCTGGGTGCTCCGAATCGTTCTATTTTGTCCGAGGGTCCTGCAGGAATGCAATGTACTTAGCAGGGTACATTGCAATTTGTGATTAAATCTTCTTCCCCCCGTCAAGAGGTTTGAGTTATCATACCAAATGATGACTTATGCTCAATACAAGACTCAGCCTACCTCCCCTATCCCATATATGTGCAAACTATTCGTTCAAGGGTTTATACATGCAAGGCCAGCACACAAATGCAAAAATATAAATATTAAGGATATCTACCTTATTTCTAAAGTGTCTTATTTGTTCCTCGCCTTATATAGTTCTTGATTCTTAAAATTCAATATTGCAAATCTTGTGATGGGCTGAATCAGGCCTAATTCCACTTTACAGATAAAATTTAATTTACAAAGACATAACTGAATATTGTATTTAATTTGTAAGCAAATACATGTGGAAACAACTTGGTTTCGAAAGAACTTTGCTGTATTTACATATTCACTGATTATTATTCACTGATTGTTCCACGGACAACCTCAAACCAAAAGAAAATAGAGGATTCCAAGCACTGTGCACCAGAAGCTTCTGGCTGAAAGCTTCCAAAAAATATCTTTTAAAAAAAAAACACTGCTAGCTCTTCACTCTACTTTTTCAACCTAAGTTGTAACAAAATTATTTATTTCAGGGCACGCGTGCAACAAACATAACCTCAAAGTTTCTTTTAGTTGGGAAATACTGAATTTTTACCTTTAGTTGAAAGCACTGCTGATAACTTATTTTTGATAAAAATTGCTTCAACTTTTTTTTTCTTTTTCTTTCCTATACCTGCTTTTCAATAGCCTAAATCCTTCCAAAGCCAGGGCACTTTGAAACTTGGAGCTTCTCTTAACACACTCAAAGCTTAAAAAATAAAAAATAAAAAAACCTCTGGATTTACTTTCCACATAAACCTAGGACTTTCTCAGTGTGTTTATTAAATGTTGATCTTTCCCCAGCCGTCTTCTTCGGCCCTCGCGGATAGAGAAAACCAGACGGGAAGAATGTTTTTATTGTTGTAACTGTTGTTTTTTCAGCCACTTAAAACAAAAGGGGGTGACCTCCTCTGCCTCGCACCGCAAGGCGACGGATTCCAGAGCTGCCGCCCCAGAGGAACAGAGCCTTTCAAGTAAAAAGTTCAATGATTTCGGGATTCGGTCGAGAGCCTGGGGGATACGACCGAGGGGCCTGCAGGCTCCCCAGAGGGGGCAAGGCCAGGTCGGACGCGCCGGCTCGAGGGGAGCTGCACCCCCGCTTTCTGCAACCGCGAGCTGGGCGCTGAACCGGGGCAAGTGTTGCAACTTTCTGCGCGGAAACCGGGGCTGCGCAGGGGAGCGGGAGCGCCCCCGGGGTCCCCGCCGCCGCCTCCAGTGCCCCGGCCCCGGGGAGGGAGCCCCGCGCCCCGCTGACCCCCCCCCAGCCTCTCCCCTCCCCGCACCCCGACGGCGCGTCTCACCGGTGCAGGAATGCAGGGGCTTGGGGCGCACGACCAGCGACGGGCACACGGAGTAGAGGGAAAGTTTCTCGAAGTAGTCGCAGGTCTCCTTGGAGAGGATCTCGTCGATCATGAAGGTCTTGTAGCGCCGCCTGGCTGCTTTGAGCTGGCCGGGCGAGCTGAGCCGCAGCTCGGCGTGGCAGTGCATGGTGAGCGGGCGGCGCGGCGGCCGGGGCCTGACCCGCTCGTGGGCCGCGCGCGGGGGCAGGGCCGGGCTCCGAGGCGCGCGGAGGGGAGCGGGCACCGGGCGCGCCGGCCGCGCGTCTACACCCACCCGCGGGCCAGCATCCCCGCGGAGCCCTTCGGGGCCAGCGCAGCTGTCACTCGGCGCGCGCTTCCCGCGGGGCCCGGCCGAGCCGCGCCGAGGGGCGGCGGCGCCCACCCGCCCGTGCCAGCGGCCGCCGACCTGCGCGCCTCGCGCCCGCCTCGCCCGCCTCCCGCCTCGCCGCGTCTCGCGCTCCTCTGCCAGCCTCTCTATTTTAAGACGCTCGCTTCGGCTCTCCTCCCCGCCCCCCTCCCGGGACGCGCTCCAGGTGTGTGCGCCCAGGGTGCGCGCTCGGGGGTGCGCGCCGTGCGGGGAGCGCGCGCCGCCCCCGCCGCTCCCCCGGGACGCGACCCCGCGCACCTCCCGGCGGGGCCGCGCCCGCAGCCCGCGGGGCAGGCGCGGCCGGGTCGCCGCTGGAAAGAAGCCGCGTCCGTGCCCAGGCGCCCCGAGGACCCGTGCGTCTCCGCCCCCCGCCCCCCGCGCCCTCCCCGGCTTTGCCGACGACCCGCGCGGCCTCCCCCGGACCCACTGCGCTCCCGGCCCGCGCGGAGCCGCACACTTGCCCGCGCCGCGCCCCCCGCGGGACCCCGAGCCCTCGATGCCCCCTGCCCTGACCGTTATCCCAATAATAAATTGTAAAACTGAAAAACTAAGCCCCCCAGAGCGTGCGTCCTCTGTTGTGTGTGCGTGTGTTTTTGGGGTTTTTTTTTGTTTTTTAGGTTCTAACGTGTAGAAGCCGTTTTCGCCGCGCAAGGACCGGCGAGCGCAGCGGGTCACCCCGCTGGAGGAGTCCCGCCGACTCCCGGCTTCCCGGGGCCGCGCCCGCGCTCGGGGTTCGGGAGCCGCGAGGACGCGTACTTGGTGGGGGCCGTGCCCTCTTCCTCCTGCGCTCCCCCAACCTGCGGGCCTGTTGCAGTCAGTATCCCTACGGACTTGTGTGTTCCGTTGGAATTTTTTTCTTTTTCTTAAGATTTTATTTATTTATTCATGAGAGAGGCAGAGACACAGGCAGGGGGAGAAGCAGGCTCCGTGCAGGGAGCCCGACGTGGGATTCGATCCCGGGTCTCCAGGATCGCGCCCTGGGCGCCCTGGGCTGAAGGCGGGCGCTAAGCCGCTGAGCACCCGGGCTGCCCTCCCTTGGAATTGGTGAGCGCGGGGCCCCCCACCCAGTCCCCTGCCTCCCCGCCCGGCGGCCCCGGTCTCCCACGACTTTGTCTCCCAAGTGCTGTGCGCGGGGCAGGCAGGGAGGCAAACGCTGGCGAGGAGGGAGCCGGAGCGTCGGGACGACAGTGGGGCCGCTGGCGTCCGGCTGGGAACCTGGAGGCGGAGGCAGGAGGCCGCGCGGCCCTGGGCGGGGGTGGTTGCAGCCGGACGGAAGGGACGCACCTGGAGGACTGATAAGGGGGCGCTTGGAGAAAGCGGAGCAATAAGCCGAGTTAGAGCCCAGTATCAGCCGTGGCTCGCGGTGCGACTTTGCGGATCTCCCTCCGCGACGCGTCCACGTGTGCCGGGGCGCCTGCTCCTCCCTTGCTCTCCATTTACAGTTGTTTTCGTTCATTCTCCGTCCCCCGCCCCCAAAGCGGGCGGGCCCGGGGCCCGCTAAGACTGCGGCCAGGTGTCCGGCGCGCCCCAGGCCGGGTGACCAGCCGCCCCGCCGCCGGGTGCGGCCCCCAGGGGTCTCCAGGGCGCGGGCGCGGCGGGGACCTGCTGCGCCACGAGCCGGGCACCGGCCCCAGGGGCGCGCGGCGCTTTGCGCGGAGAGTCGGGGGCTGGAGGGGCGGAGAAGCGGGGTGCTCGGGCTCGGGACCCATCCAGAGCCCGCGGCGAGGGGCGATGCCCGCGAGGCGCTGCCCCCCCCCCCCGCGTGGACTGGGTCGGGTCCCGCAGGGCGCTCCCGGGCCCGGCCTCCGCCCGCCCTTTGCCGCTGCCCGCTTCTGCTTCCTTCCAGGCCTCCCTCCCGGGTGCCTGGGGCTCCCGGGGCGCCTGACCCCGCGCGTCCCTTCCCCTCGCCCTGCGACCCCCGCTCCTGCCCGCGCTCCCGCCTCCCCTCCGCCTGCGACCTGCCCCTTCTCTCTTCTCCTCTTCGCTCCATCTTCCAACTCAGCTTCCCTCCTCCTCCCCGCCCTCCTCTTCCCTCCCTCGCCCCTTCTCCTCTTCCTCTCCTCCTTGCCTCCCTCCACACTCGGAGCCGAGGCGCGCCCGCGTGTCCCTGCGCCCCGGCGCCGCCACCGGGAGGGAGGCCGCGGGCCGCGCGGCGGGGCAGCGCCGAGAGCCCGGTCACCTGCCGGCCCGCGGCTCCCCGCTCGCTCGGGCGCTCGGCCCGGGCCTGGGCTGGCCCACACGCTCCCTCCCTCCCGGGGAGACCGACTGTCCTTTGATTTGAAATCGGCAGTGTTTTAAAGAGCTGAGCAATTTCGATTCAACTCCTGGGATTTTCCACCTTTTCCAGTTTTCTCAGAGGGGGCCTGAGGGCACACGCCCCAGGTGTCGCGGAGAGAGAGATCCCAGATCTGGAGTCTGGAGCTTTGAGCCCTCTGTCGCTTATAATCAAAGCTGAGCCTCATTTTTTTTTTTCATTGATGAGTGCTCCTCCTAATACCTAACTACTTCACGAGGCTGGCCTTTTCGTAATCCATGCCTCTACACAAGCTGTTCCCCGCGTGGGAATGCCCTCCACAGCCCAATCCCTCCCTCCCTCCCAGCCTGAAAAGCTGGTTCCAGACCCATCTCAAATGTCACCTCTGCTCAGAAAGGTTGCCCCCTCCCCAAGGCTGCTGATTCCTACCTCTGCCCAGTGGTTCCTTTACTCCACTAACTTTTGCAAGTTTATTTCACCCGCGGGACAATGAGCTCCTGGTGTGTTCTGGAGCATAGCACCGGGCACATAGTAGGTTCTCAGTAAGTGTGTCTTAAATAAATCAATGCATGAGGGGCACCTGCTCGGAGGCAGTCCCTGAAGTGTTGGACTCTTGGTTTCGGCTCAGATCATGATCTCAGGGGTGAGATCCAGCCTGGAGTGGGCTCAGGTCCCAGTCCTCTCGAGACTCTCTCTCCCTCTGCCCTTCCTCCCTCTAAAATAAATAAATAAACAAACAGATAAATAGAATCTTTTTTAAAAATGAATGCGTGAAAGCTGAGCTCATTCCACGTGTGTAAAAGATCCAAGCACCAAGCACATGATGGGACTTCAAATCTTAATTTCTTGCACTGAATCTGTCTTTCTCCTCAAATGAGTTTTTGCCACTCTCTTGATATTTTTGGTTTCTAGCAATGGCAACTCGCCCAATTCCCATTTTGCTCCCATTTCTCTCTTTTCACTCGCTCCCTCCTTCCCTCAGACTGTAAAGGGCTTCTGTGGGAGGAAGCACACCCCGGCTGTCAATCACAAAGTGGGGCTTTGGTCAGGAATAGTCAGGGGTTTAGTTTCCAACATTAATGAAGTGGCTGGAACAGCAAACATCTGCCAAAGAGATTCAAACCTTTTCCAGCTGCTGGAGACCCACAGACACTTCCCAGCCTCTGGTGACGGCACCCAGGCAGTGTCTGCCCCCGGTGCCCAGCCAGGGGAACACACACGGAGCGGAACAGGCCTGTCTGCGCTGGGGCACACTTGGGCAGTCACAGAAGGGGAGAGCAATTCATACCCTCCAAGAGGCTCCAGGAAATCAGCCTCCCTCCCCCGTTCCATCTGGCACCTGATTCCGGGGACAGAGCCCAGCCAGAAAGAAGGGGAGAAGGACATCTTTGCAATCTCAGGTGGCCTCTGACAGTCAGAAACCAAGGAATCCCTCTTTTCTACTTCAGCTCATACCTAGTATCTCCACTCAACTAGAGCTCATAAAAATGGGGTCTTTAAAAAAATGTATGTATGTATGTATGTATGTATGTATGTATGTATTTCGGTGGGGTGGGGGGAATGGGCATAAGAGATGGAGATCCAGAATCTCAAGCAGACTCCATGCTGAGCTGAGCTTGGAGCCCCATATGGGGCACGGTGTCCAACCCCGGGGTGCAGAACCTGATGCGGAGCTCTGTTTCATGACCTGAACTGAAACCAGGAGTCCCAAGCTTAACCAACTGAGCCACCCAGACGTCCATAAACCAAAATGGCTTTTAAAACTCCTAGAGCTTAAAAAAAAAAAAAAAAAAAAAAAAAACCTCCTAGAGCTTGAGGGCACCTGGGGGGCTCAATGGTTGAACATCTGCCTTCAGTTCAGGGTGTGATCCCAGAGTCCTGGGATTGAGTCCCACATCAGGGAGCCTGTTTCTCCCTCTGCCTGTGTCTCTGCCTCTCTCACTGGGTCTCTCATAAATAAATAAAATCTTAAGAAATAAAAAAAATTTTTTTTCATTTTAAAAACACTAAAGTCCTAGGGCAACATTTAAATTGCATGTAGGCTCTAACCCTCGGTGACCTCAGCTTTAGTTTAGTTTATTCCTTCTACAATCTCCGGCTATGTGTGGATGCAGATATTCCGAAGCAGCCCTGCCAAGTACGTTCCCAACCATCTTTGCTCCAAAGAGGAGAAAGGGACAAAAGAACTTTTTCTATTCTAGTAAAGTGTATTTAATGACTTGTATTTCAGTTGCTACGTTTTGAAATAGTTTCAGACATGTAAAAGCAATGTAGGGAAAGCACTGTAAGTTAATATTCCCCCGGGCCCCAGGACCATGCCCACACTGCTGTCTGTGGAGCCCAGCAGGGCAGCCTTGCAACAGCAAGAAGTCAAAGGGGGTGGACAAGGAGGCTAGCTTATTTGTAATGATGATATTAATTTACAAAAACTGTTCTCTTGGAGTGTAAAGCATCTTTTTAAGGGAGGGCACAAATGTAATCCACTTGACAAATGGGTTTGCGAAGGTCTAAGTCCTTCTGTCCTTTCTCAAAACATCCTTCTGGAGGGAAAGCTTAAACTGGGGGAAAAAAAAAAAAGCAAATCAACAAAGACAATAGCTGGCCGTCCAGCACTGAACATTTATATGCAGAGGGGAAATGCCATTAATCAACCAAATGTTTCCAAAAATTTGAGAAGTTTGGTACACAGATTAAAATCATTTGTTTTGCTCATCCAGTCCCTCTGTTACTGGTGTCATCCTTGACCTTGAACAGCCCTATTTCTGCCAACAGCCTGTGCACCTCGATTCTCTCAGCTGACGGACATAGCCAGGAAAATAAAATGTCACCTCTCCCGTCGTCGTCATGATGCGGTGAATAGAAACACGGAAGTTTAGAGCATCCCTGGCTTTGACATTTTTAACCCTTCACTAAGGGGGAAGCTACAAGCAGAGAGAAAAGGAGCTTCTCAATGCGCAGGGGAGCAGTGCTCTGGCCATGGGGGGGTCAGCAGAAGGAACCCCTGGGCTAGGCCAGTCGGGGTGCCGTCCCCACCCAGTCACTTGGTCACTCCCCTGACCTCTGGTCTCCAACAGCCACGTGTGGGTGATGACAGCCAACTGCGAGGTCTGCTGGAGGCTTCCACGGATGAGCGTGAGTGCCAGGCTCTCGCTTCCGCAACCCCAGTCCCCCCACCACCTTGACCTTCAGTTCAGTAAAAGCAGCAACTGGCTCCCAAAACCCATCACAAAATAAAACTGCAGTTCCAGAAAGCGTCAGGGCCTTTGCTGTCTCACATGCAACTGGGGTTGGTTCGGGCTCCACGTTCAAAAGCTGAGATCAAGCGAGAAATACAGAGCGGAGGAGGTGCCGGAGCCGGTGACTACTGTGAACCACAAAGGAGATGGCCTGGCCACCAAGAGTCCCCAAGTGCTGCTTAACATCTGGCGCCTCCCGCCACAGCCCCAGCACATCTGCAGGAGTCAATCATTCTCCCCCGCACATCACAAGACGCTGGCTCGGTTACACTTGTTACTTGGCGGGGTGGGGAGGGGGTCTGCTTAAATAAATAAGTAAATACCATGATCCCGCAACCACTGGGTGACATCTCATTCAAATCATCTTGTCAAATATTTTCCTCTCTGTTTTACCTTAGGAGGACCTCAGCAGGGTCTCTCATGACTTGTCATCTTCCTCTCGCAGGGGCCAGTCTGCAGGCCGGAGAGGCAGGATTCTGGGGAACCAGCACGGAGCAGGTGGGCACTCGTGTCGCCTGTTAGCACAGACAGGAGGCCCCTGTGTCAGCGGGCACAGGGAGAGGCTTGGCCGGCCAGTCAGCCTTCTGGACACAGGAAGGTAAAACAACAGCCCTGAGAGCCTCGGATGGTTGCGGAACTCCGCCGGCGTGATTGCCATTAGCTGGGACAGAACAGCATTTACTAAGAACACGGGGTGCAGGGTGCCCAACAGGGAACGTGATGTTCTCTGCTCCCTGGATTCGTAAGAAGGAGATTGTAGAAAACCTGCACCCAGGCGCTAAGCACCTACCTAGATCTAAGCGAAAGGGTGGCCTCCGCACACCTGCCTGGGTGCACAGGCTGCAAACTATTTTTTTTTTTAAGAGGGATTGAAGAGATGGGTGGGCAAGAGGAATTTTTAAAAAGGATTTGTTAAATAAATAAACAAATAAATAAATAAATACATAAATAAATTTTAAAAAAAATAAAAAGGATTTGTTGGCTAAACAAATTCAAAAGAAAGCCTTCAGGAGAAGGGAAATGGAGTCAAGTGGCCCAGCCAGTTGCAGGATCCTTCTGTCCTGGGCTCAGCCTCGGTTGGCAGGCTTTCGTGCACAGAAAGGCATATAGACAGTTTCCTCTTCTTTTTTAATCTATCCCCACCTTTCTTCTTTTTTCTTTTCAACAGATTTATTTAAGAGAGAGCACGCACGCACAAGCCGGGCAAGAGGCAGAGGAGAGGGAAAGAAATCCTTAAGCAGACTCCATGCTGAGCGCAGAGCCCAACGTGGGGCTCGATCCCAGGACCCCAGATCATGACCTGAGTGGAAACCAAGAGTCTGACGCTCAACTAACTGAGCCACCCAGGAGAATTTCCTTTTCTAATAAATAAACTCTAATTTGAAATATTTCTTGCGACGGTTGGCTTTCAAGAGAAAATTGACCCCTGTGAGCTATTCACAGAGAATACTTTTATTATCAGTAGAGATTACAGCACAGCAAAATGTGCTCAAGCAAAATCATAATAAATAATAAAAATAAGACTCTTCAATAAATTATCACACAAAAAACAATGTGGAAAGTTCTGGTATTCAACACTCTCATCTAAAACGCCCAGAAACTAGGAAAAAAGCAAACATCACGGTTTGTTTGTTTGTTTGTTTGTTTAGATAATCTGAGTCAAATGAAATTTTGCTTCCAATTTTTTTTCATCCGGAGACTTTAATGCAGAGAAATATTTCATTTCCCTTCAAGGACACAGCTCAAGGACAATCTCGATAGATCTCTAATGCTTTTCCTTGCTTATTTTCAAAAGTTACAGGGATGCTCAGAGTTCCATAGGCTGTAAATTACCGAAGTATATGAATGAGGTGGTGCCAATCTCTGTGCATTTCAATTACATAAGCGCCTGCCTTTTAAAAGGGGATTTGAAGGCATCACAGCACAGAGAATCCCCGATACTATTGCCAATCCACATCCTGATACGTTTACTTAAGTCAATTATTGAGCCTCTTAGATTATGTCTACATAAGCTGCCAAAACATCTGGTCATTTCAATCAGTTCAATAAAAGGTTCTGCCAAGGAAGGGGAAAAAAAAATTAGTCAAATTAGTCCTTTGTAGGCAGAACACTGGATTGTTTTCTCAGGGAAGACAGTAAGGGGATACAGCTCAAAAGGTTTTGGTTTCCTCTTCTGAAACCAGAATACGGTCCATAGTTCCTGAAGGAGGTTGTGATTTTTATCAAGTTAAGGTCTGGGAGGTGTCCTGATAGAATTTCAGGCCAGAATGTTATGGGTCTGAAGATGACTTAGCCACGTTTCTGAGACAATTCTGTGCTCATTTGAATTCAATGTTCTCAAGGTTGGGACCACGCCAGAATGAGGGCAGACTGGCGCAGGCGAAATGTTGAGAAATAAAAGTAGCAAAACTAGAAATCACAGAATAGCGTTTACTCCCCCCTGAAACCTACCAGCGTCCCTGTGAGTACGGGACCCCACTTTGAGGAAGTCTGACACATGATTTGAATGACCACGTGTAGGTGCGTATAGCTTTTCATCTAAACCACCGTTGCACAGAGTGTTTCTCTAGAAAGTAGAAATAATGCACTTCTTTTATTTCTTCAGATTCTTACATGATATCTTCAATGGACGTTTGGAATTTTGAATCATTATCTTTATGGAGCGCATAGAGACAGACCCAAGAAAAAACAAATACTCAGAGAAAGGGAGGGAGCGTTTGGGATTCCAGTCCAACTTTCTGCTCATATTACCCCATTTTCCTTTCACATGAAGATTCTCACTCGTGGACAAAAAAATCCTCTGATCCAAAACGTTCTATGGAACGATTGAGTTCAGAAATCTGTATTAGAATGTGAGCTCTTACTTGAATAAATGCACTTAGATGAAAATATTTCCATATGCATTTCGAGCAATATTAAGTACAGCTAATCTACCCATGTCCAATTTTATATGGCTTTATTCTCTGTACATTTATTTGAAGGTTTTTTTAAGCCATAGACAATTAGAAATACTTATTGTTATAACCGAATAATGTAAACTTTATATTGTCTGAGATGACTCACTCTCCCACTGAATATTCCAGAGTACACATTCTCTTAGGCTGATATTTGTGTATAACTTGTTAAATGTCTAGAGCTTAGCTGTTAAGGGTTGTCAATTAATTAGTAAGGGAAAAAAAAAAGTCTGTCTCCTTTAGGAGAGAAACTAGATCTTTACTTCAAGACCAAAGAAATGAAAAGAAACCCAGTTTCCCAGGTAAGAGGAAGATAATTTTTGAAAAAGAAAAAAAAAAAAGAGTTGTATTTAGAACTTGAATCTGATGAGAATCTTGCTTAATAAAATATAGGGTTCGGGAAAGGAACAATGTTCATGTGGCCAAGGGGGAGGATTTTAGTTTTGACACGGGGAGGCTGGAGGTTGGTAGGGTTAAGATTTTTTGGAGAATTAGTTAGATTCTGGAACTAAGAACTGGATGAATGAGGAAGATCAAACAGGGGGCGGAGGGTAGATCGTAGTTGACTTCTTGTGGAAAGAACCAGAATTTGTTTTCCATCTGTAAGGGCTAATTATGCAGAATTTATGCCTTCATTTATTCGGTATAGTTTTTGGAAAAGTAGGTGTCACTGCTCTGACGACAGACGAGGACCTGATGACCAGACAAGGAGCAGGGCATAAGGGAGGGCACTGAAGAGATGAGAGACACAGACCTAATACCGGGAACAGAATATGCGGATACGGTCCTGAGAACCACAAAATGATTGACGAGCTTGAAGGAAAGTGCTCAACCTTGAGTTAAAACTTTAGGGTAGGCACGCGCACACACGCACACAGGCACGCACACACGCACAAAGTGGCCTACAAGTAGGTTACTGTCCTGATGACAAATAAGAAGTCATTTACCAGGTAATATCGTAGAACACAGAGACCCAAACAAAAGAAGCCAAATTAGTCACACACTGTTTGTGGGAATGTAAACTGGTATGACATTTCTGGAAGGCAGTTCGGCATTAGGTCTCAAATTCAAAATCAATCCAGTAAGCCCAACCTAGGAATTTAAACCAAGGTTGTGGTTCTCAGACATGACTGTACACATAACAACCTGGGAGGAGAGCTTGTTTAAAAATTCCCAACTCCTGGGTCTCTTTCCCCAGAGATCCGTAGGTGTGAGAACTGATATTTTTAAACAAGCAGCCTTCTTAATTTTGCTACTGTCTAACAAACAGGCGCCCAAGAGATAATAATAAAAGTGGGAAAAGCTGTAAGTGGAAGCAAATATGTTAATTGTAAAATTACACGAAACTGCAGGAATGGGGAAATCTCTCTCACATCTCTGCTCCTCAGTTCCCTGTCTTTACAATAAAAATTCATTCTCAGTGTCATTGCTGTGAGATTGAGGAAGGATTCCACATAGAAGCCTTAGATGTGCTGTTAAAGGTAGACCAATGCTAGCTATATTATGCAATGTTGGGGGGGAAGATATTTAAATAATAGAATGTATAATACAATTCCATTTTTGAGGGATGCCTGGGTGGCTCAGTGGTTGAGTGGCTGGCTTTGTCCCAGGATCGAGTCCCACACTGGGCTGCCTGCAGGGAGCCTGCTTCTCCCTCTGCCTGTGTCTCTGCCTCTCTGTGAATAAATAAGTAAAATCTTTTTTAAAATTCCATTTTTGAGGCACTGTATACACATGCATATGTGAGCATGTGGAGGTGTCTGAAGGTCGGCTCAGATGTTAACAGCAACAATTTCTTGATAGTGGGATTTCAAGGAACTTACTTTTCTTTCTGAAGCTTTGAGTACTGTTTGGGTTGTTTTACAATGATCATTTATTGTTTTCTCCCAAAAACATTATACAAAGTTCAAAAAAATGAATTGTGATTCAATAATAGTTTATGTCTGTATAGCTCTTCCTTTTACAGAAAATTTCCAAGTATGTGACTTCAAGTGAGCTCTCACACACTCCTGAGAATGAAAATGGGTGACTTATTCCCATTTTACAGGTGAGGAAATGGAAGGTAAGTGGTTTACTTGACACCCACATGCTGCTAACGCTGCAAATCCTAGGGTTTCAGAAAACCCGGGTCCTTTTGAGCTCAACAGCATACCTTCCACGGGACATTGTTTCTTCACTGATCCCAGTTAATGTCTTTTTTAGAAAGGTGGCAGCCCGATGACTCAGCGGTGGAGCGTCTGCCTTCCGCCCAGGGCATGACCCCGGGGTCCCAGGATCGAGTCCCACATCGGGCTCCCTGCGTGGGGCCTGCTTCTCCCTCTGCCTGTGTCTCTGCCTCTCTCTGTGTGTGTCTCAGTGTCTCATGAATTAATAAATTTTTAAAAAGGTGGTGGGGGGAGGTTGGAGTCCAGTTTTACGATGGTGTATTTTTCTTATCCTCTGCATTAAAAAAAAAAAAAAAAAAGCTAAGCATTTGCGAAAACTGAGATAAATTCGATACTAACAAGTCCAATAAGGACACATCCTAAAGTCAGATCTCGCACTGAGGGGGGCACTTGACGGGATGAGCGCTGGGTGATATGCTATATGTCGGCAAACTGAACTCCAATAAAAAAATAAAATAAAATAAAAAGAGAGATCTCAAAGAGGGTGTCTGCGGCGCACCGTCAGGAGGCAAGCAGCGATCCGAGCAGGGACGGTCCCAGCCGGCGGCTCAAGGTTAACAGCCGTCCCAGCAGCGGGGCAGACGCGGCGGCAGGTAGCCTGGGACGGTCCCGGGCTTCGGCTGAGCTCTCGACCCCCCCAGCGCCTCCCCGCCCCGCGCCCCCCGACCCGCGGAGCATCCTCCCGGCCCCGCGCCCCCCGACCCGCGGAGCATCCTCCGGGACCCGCGCCCCCCGACCCGCGGAGCATCCTCCGGGACCCGCGCCCCCCGACCCGCGGAGCATCCTCCGGGACCCGCGCCCCCCGACCCGCGGAGCATCCTCCCGGCCCCGCGACCCTCCCCGCGGAGCATGCTCCGGGCCCCGCGGGCTGCGCGGCGGCCGACACCGCCCCCTCGCGGACGCGGAGCTCGGCGGCGCCAGGCTGCGGGGACCCGTCTCCCTCTCCCGGCGGAAAACGTCACGACACCGCAGCGGCGCGGGGAAGCGGGGAAGCGGGGAAGCGGGGTCGGGTCCGGGGTCGGGGCCGGGGTCCCGCCTCCGCGTCGTCTCTGCTCGGGCAGCCGTGCTTCCAGGGACCCACACGCCGAAGTAGCTGTGCCCTGGCGCCCAGGGTCCCCTCTGCCCCGCTCCGGGGGCGCCCTAAGCCCCGCTCCGGGCCGGAGGGGTCAGGACTCGCTGTGCTTTCCTGTCGTGGTGAAGCGGCTCAAGGGGACACTCTTTACCTCTGCTGCTCCTAAACTCTAGTCTCAGCCCTAATCCCTTCATTACCGAAGATCTGGATTGAAACTCCCCATCTAAGAGTTCCATAGGATTTCATCCTACTTCTGTTTAGTAAGGGCATTTCACAGGGGAGCAGGTGAGAAGAGCGCCCCATATAGGAGAGGCTGTGTCATTACAGGGCCCCAGACAGCCCCACACCTGGGGTTGACGGAGGTGGCGGGTCTCGTCCCACGCAGGTTTGGGGGCCTCCACCGTGAAGAAAGGCTTGCTCCCCCAAGTGGGTTAGTCTCAGAGATGTAATGAGCACATGCTGGTAGATCTCCCGTGTGTTCAGCGGTTCGTACCGACTTTTACACTTTAGTCATGGATGGGGTGCGCTCACAGTACTCGGAGTTCATAGATGAGGCCTGGGCTCCTTTCTCAGGCTGTAAACCCTCTTGAGAAAAAGAGAGTTGAAGATCCAACAAAGGAGAATGCAAAAGGTAAGATATTAATAACAAGATGACTCTAAAAGAGGAGAAATAGAGAGACCTCAATTATTTCCTACCAGAAGAGAAAACCCTGACCCTACAAATTGCAAATTCAACGCTGCCAGTGAGTGACTTTGCTATTTTTCTCATGAAACTAAAAACAATGGAGCTTGCTTCTCCCTCCTCCTGTGTCTCTGCCTCTCTATATATATATTTATCATTAATTAATTAATTAATTAATTTAAAAAAAAAAAAAGAGAGAGATCCCTGGGTGGCTCAGCAGTTTGGCGCCTGCCTTTGGCCCAGGGCATGACCCTGGAGTCCCGGGATCGAGTCCCACTTCAGGCTCCCGGCATGGAGCCTGCTTCTCCCTCCCCCTGTGTCTCTGCCTCTCTCTCTCTCTATGTCTATCATAAATAAATAGATAAATCTTTTAAAAAATAAATAAAAATAAAAAATAAAAACAAACCCTATTTCCTTATCCTCCCTCTCCTTGCAATGGATCATCCTGAACAGATCAGTTTTGTCAGGTCTGAAACACAAGTTTGTACGTAACTGCAACAACTCCCCCACCTCCCTCCACAAAATTTTCAAAGCAAAACTTCAATTCACGGAACTTGCTAAAACCACCATGACTCCACGGACAGTGACTAAGAAGCTAGCCGACGTGCTGCCTTCCTCAGCCTGCTCGGCCAATCAGAGAACTGAGTTTGGGGACAGGCTATTGCTATATTTCAATATATTTAACACCATGTTCTTTGTATTGCGTTGCATTGCCTTAGTTGTGGCAGGGCATTGTGGTTTTGTGATGTATCTACTATATGCAAATTGAACATAGAGATCTTCTATCCTATGAATATTTATTAAGTATCCATTTTGCCTCAGTCACCAAATTTGTTCAAAGCTGGTCCTCAGACTGATACACCCATAACAGACAGACTGATCCCCAAGATTATGTTATGGGAACTGTGGGAGCACAAGAGAGAGGTAGCTGTCAAGAAGGACCAGAGAGGGATTTCCAGAGGAACTGTTAGCCCAGCTACAGCCTGGAGGTAGAGCATGAGTGAGCAAGGGGTAAAGGGATGGGGGACAGCATTCGGGACAGACAGGAAACACATGTAAGACCTGGAGCCAAGTGCCAGTGTCCTGTGGTCCTGGGATCTGCAGCGCTCACTGTGGCTGAAGCAGAGGTTTAGAGGGGAGAGTGTGAAGAGGAAGTGAGAAAAGTAGGGCCAGATCGTAAAGCATCTCTTAGGCCATGTTATCGATGCACATTTTATTCTGAAACAATGAAAGGCGCTGAAGGGTTTATAGCAGGAGAGTGACATTACCCCGTCTGTGCTTCCGAAAGCCCTGGCCACGACACTTGCAGAGTACAGACCGGAGCAGAGCAGGAGCCTCCAACTGGAGGCAGGAAACCCAGCCCAGAAGTTACAACATTACCCCAAGTGAGACGCAGTGGTCTCCCAAAGTAAAGAGGGTGAGAGAAAAGGAGAGGTTGAAGTGGTTTTCAGAAAATAGAACCTGAGACTCTCAAGAATGATTCTGATGTGGGAAAATAAGGAAGTCTAAGTGAAGAGTGAGGTCCATTTACTACCAAGATTAAAAGAATTCTCACACCAACAAAGCCACAAAGGACCCAGTTAAGAACGAGGCAAGGGGCATGAGTAGATGTTTCTCCGAAGAAGATACACAAGGGCTAATCCGCACGAGCAAAAATGTTCAACGTCATTAGTCACTAGGAAAATGCAAATCAAAACCACCATGAGTGATACTGCGTCACAGCGACCAGGATGGCGATAATCACAGAAAATGGAAAATAACAAGTGTTGGCAGGGAGGTGGAGAGATGGGAGCTTTGTATATCGCTGGTGGGAATGTACGACGGTCCGGCTGTTGTGGAAAATAGTTCTAGAGATGCCTGGGTGGCTCAGCAATTGAGCATCCGCCTTCGGCTCAGGGCATGATCCCCGGGGTCCTGGGATCCAGTCTCCCATCGAGCTCCCTGCATGGAGCCTGCTTCTCCCTCTGCCTCTGTCTCTGCCTCTCTCTCTCTGTGTCTCTCATGAATAAATAAATAAAATCTTTTTTTAAAAAATCCTGGAGGCGCCTGGGTGGCTCAGTTGATTAAGCAACTGCCTTCAGCTCAGGTCGTGATCCTGGGGTCCTGAGATAGAGCCTCGTGTCTGGCTTCCTGCTCAATGGGGAGTTTCCCTCTCCTGCTGCCCCTCCCCCACTCCTTCTCTCTCTCTCTCTCTCTCTCTCTCATAAATAAATAAATAAATAAATAAATAAATAAATAAATAAAATATTTTTTTAAAAACCCTGGAGGGGCACATGGGTGGCTCAGTCAGGTAGCATCCAACTCCTGGTTTTGACTCAAGTCATGACCTCAGGGTCCTGGGATCCAGCCCTGCATGGGGCTCTGCACTCAGCAGGGAGTCTACTTGAGGGTCTCTCCCTCTTTCTCCCTCTGTTCCTCCCCTCACTCGTGTGCTCACTTGCTCTCTCTCTAAAAAATAAAACATCTTTTTAAAAAATTCCCAGAGCTATAAACATAAGAGCTGTGTACCATATGTGTGCTTTATCTCAATTTTTAAAAATGTTCTTAAGTGCCCTTAAAAGTTAATGACTGGCTTATTTAGATAAATGTAGGATAAGCAAAATATCTCAGAAGGGGAAGTCAGCTTCAATTTTGTCTCCTGTTGACCTCGCTGATGCTCCCTATAAACTATTGTCTCAGTCAGCACAGGCTGCCTAACAAAACACCCTAGACTGGGTGTCTTAAACAATAGGAATTTATTTTTCGCAGTTCTAGGGAGTGGCAGTTCAACGTTGTGGTACCAGCAGGGTCTGTGTCAGCAGGTGACAGCTCTGGCCTTTGGTTGCAGAACCTGCCTGCATGCTACATCCCCTCACGTGGCCTTCCCTCAACGTGTGTACCTGGAGGGAGAGAGGAAGCAGGCTCTCTGGTGTCTCTTCTTGTAAGGGGACTAATTCATCACGAGGACCCCATCCTAATGATCTCATATAAAACTAATCACTTTCTGAAGGCCCCATCTCCAAATATCAATACACTGGGGGTTAGGGCTTCAACGTATGAATCTGGAGGGAATACAGTTTGGTCCTTGGCAGTGGTGCTGGGTTCCCAATTTAGAGAAATCTAAAAACAGCCTGGGGGGAAATGAAAGAACCCAATGATCCACTTCATGAAATTAAGTTCCAAATCCACTGACCTTAAGATAAGGAGATAATGTGGGTGGGTCTGGCTTAATCACCTGAGCCTTTGGATTGGGGCAGAGAGGTCAGAGGCAGATCTACAGCACAAGAAGGATTCAATGCACCCCCACTGACTTGAAGATCGAAAGGACCACGTGGTGAGGAATGGGGGCGACCTCTGCAGGCTGAGAGCAGCCCTGTCTGTGAGCCAGCCAAGAGTCTGGGACCCCGGAACTAAAGCAGCCAGGAACTCAATCCTGGCAGTGACAAGATGGAGCTTGGAAGCAAAACTTTCTCCAGAACTTCCAGAGAAGATTTCAGTTGCCACCTTGATTTCAGCCTTCGGTAGGATGATCCGTCCTTGGCACCATGGCCTTCTGACCTACGGAACTGTGAACCGCTAACAGACGAATGCTGTTTGTGGTGATTTGTTTGATTTGTTTCACAGCAAAAGAAGACTAATTAGCAAAGCTGTCATATAGGTTTAGAAATTATATACATAAAACGTCACTACAGTGAAGGTACTCAACCGATGGTGGCTGTTACTACCCTGTGAACAAACAATTACATATAATGACTATAATGAAGATGTTTCTACCAGGTGTGCTGAGAGAAGGGTACCATAAATCTTTCTGAGGGATGCATGAAAAGTCCCCCCTGAGAAAGTAGACTCTGAGCGGCGCCTGGGTGGCTCAGATGGGTGAGCATCTGCCTTTGGCTCAGGTCATGATCTACAGGTCCTGGGATGGGGCCACCTCAGGCTCCCAGCTCAGCAGGGAGTCTGCTTCTCCATTTCCCACAGCCTCTCCCCCTGCTTGTGTTCTCTCTCTCTCTCTCTCAAATGAATAAACTTTTAAAAATCTTTAAAAAAAAATTAGATTCGGGACGCCTGGGTGGCTCAGCAGTTGAGCATCTGCCTTCAGCTCAGGGCGTGATCCCGGTGTCCCGGGATCGAGTCCCACGTCAGTCTTCCTGCATGGAGCCTGTGTCTCTGCCTCTCTGTGTGTGTGTGTCTCATGAATAAATAAATAAAATCTTATTTTAAAAAAGTAGATTCTGAGTTGAGATTGATGAATGAGTGAATTTGTAAGTTACCCCAGGCTGAGCTCTCAGTGAGAAACAGAACTGCAAGTCCCACATTCAAAGAGCATCAGGTGAAAAGTGTCATCTACAAAGAGAAAGTGGAGGATAAAGATGATCAGGTGCTCAGGGTCCAGTTCTTCCCTGCTTATAACCCTCCATACGGGGGCTCCTGGCTGGTGCAGTCAGCACGGCATGCAACTGTTGACCTTGGGATCATGAGTTCCAGCCCCATATTGGGTGCAGAGACTACTTAAAAAAAATTTTTTTTTTAAATAAACTGAGCCAGGGGCACCTGTGTCCATCCATCCATTCATCATGCAACTTTTCACACCTTTTCACTCAGCGATATGACTTGTTTGGCCAATAGAATGAAGCAGAGGTGATGTGTCTGTTCTGTGTCTGTCTGGACTCGAGATCTTTTCTCTTTGTACTGAAACTCTTTCACTTCTGAAGTCACCAGGCTGGGTCATTGCTCCCCAAAGGCAGATGACAGACATGCAGAGGAGAACCAAATTAACCTCACCAGGTTCAAGCCAAATCCGTCAGCCCTCAGCCCACCTGCCAATCCATGTGCGTAAACCATCGCTGGTTTGAGCTTCAGAGTTTTTTCGAAGCTAATTGTGGAAATAGCTGATGATAAAAAACAAAACAAAACACAGGAATCTGAGACACCTGTTTGTATCATTTACTTACTGTCGTGGCCACAATTCTATGGCCTTGAGGTTTCTCTCCTCAAGAGGTAGAGACTATTTCCTCTCTCCCATGAATCTGACTTGGGATTCTGACTGACTTTGACAGGATGCAGCAGCAGCGACGTCGTCTGGGCCAGGTACTTAGGAGAACTGGCAGTTCTACTTTCCTCTTCCTCTCTCTTGGTAGTCAGCTGCCATGTAAGAAGTCTAGCTACCCTGAGGGACCACAGTGCTGTGAAGAAATTCAGACCAGCCATGTGGCAAGGCAGTCACCACGTAAAGGGGTCCCATGGAGCCAGGCATGTGAGACCCTTTTGGACTATTCAGCCCCACCAAGCTGGTGACCTCACCATATGGAGACACAACAGGAGGTAGATGCACTGCCCAGCCAAGTCCTTCCTGAATTCCCAATCCACAGAGTTACTAGAAATTATAAGTCATTGTTTTGAACCACTAAGTTCTGGAGCAGTCCGTTGCACAGCGATACGTAACTAAAACACTTGTGCCTCCTGGACATATTGAGGCCTGGCCTCAGATACTATTTTCATCCTGCGATGACATACTGCTCTGTAGTCAATGTTACAGTTTAGGCAAGCAGTTAAGATTCAGTTCAAGGAGAATGATTCAGGTTGCATAATTACTTGGTGTCTCATGGTCAGACATTCCATCTGCTAGGGCTCAGCAGCATGCAGGCAGATAGAAAATAGTTGTCCACAAAACAGGGCATGGCCCTGCCCTGGGGTCTCCTACTGGAGCTTGCCAGAAGTTTCATAGTGTCTCTATCTGCCGGAGACACTTGTTATAATTTTAGGTCTGCTGGGTTTTATAGAGAAATTGGTGGAGCAGTTTGAAATAAAGCCTGGGCCCCTGCCAAGACTTCTTGTACTGGGCCTCACCCAAAATACATAACCTTATGGGTTACCCGATGCATGAGTCAGACCAGTACAGCCAAATGTCATATATGATACTCCAAAATCCAAAGAGGCCCACCGACTGTGCCCTTCCTTTGTGGTGAGCAGTGCAAGGTGCAGCAACTTGTGTCTCGCTTAGAAGTGGATATCCCAACATGCCTCGGACCACAAGAGCCTAGTAATTTCATTGATGTGGCAAGCATGTTGAAGCTCTCACCCTCTAGCATTTATGTGTTGTACCAAGGCACCCGGAGTGCTTTCTATGCCTTCTTCCAGATACGAACAGAAAAGCAACATCAACGTCGAGAGCCAGTATGATGTTCTGTGAGATAGCAGAGTGAGCAAGCTCCTCCAGACCATATGATGCCAGAGAGCAGGAGACATGACATGGCTCTGAGACAAGAAAGTAAAGGTAATACTCTCATTCCTGCCACATGAAGGCAAACTGCTTCTGATTATCTTCTCTGATAGGAATGACAGGCAGGGAAATGCATTTGGCCAATAGTTGCATACCATGAGCCAAAGGCCATGTTGATATGATCCAGTTAAAGATGCTCTCTCCAGAAATGCAGCCCTGATTAGCATCGCTACCTGATTAGGTTTACCCTACTCTGTAATCATTTGCAACTATTCATCTGGCTCTTGCACAAACTAAATAGGAAAATTTGAAAAGGATACAGAAACTTGAAAAATATTATGGAATGATGGCACAATTTTTTACTCTTTCCAATAGAATAAAGTAACTAATAGAAAAACCAAAACCCACGTATAATATTTACAGGGAAAACTAAATGACAAGGTATCCCTATGAACTGTAAAAATGCCAGCAGTGTGGGCAACCCACCAATAGCACAAGACCAGCAGGGCACTGGGATATGTGTGAGAGAATGCAGATGGAAGCAATGGGTTATCTGACAAGCCAACAACAGGTGAACCCCAAAATAGCAACTGGTATTCCCTGGAAAGTGTGATGCTCCCACTTAAGAACAGCAACTGAAACTGAGCAGTTTTGCCTCACCCAGTGGTAAGTGAGCCCAAGGAGTCCAAGGTAAAGACTGAAAGGTCTGGAGTGTCTAGTTTCTGTAACTCTTAAAACTGACCCTCCCTACTCCCTTCCAGAATAGGACCCACACTGGAGAAAAAGGCCTACGAGTGAAATCAAAATTTCATAGGACAAGAATAATAAAGACAAAGGAAGAAAAGGTCCAGATAATGTAAGGGGAAAGGAAATCTCAGAAAGCAAACCGCTATATTTTTTAACGCTACTGTGAAGTTAGAAGAACATTTCTGAATTATGCTTCCTTCTAAAAATTCAGGAAAACTAATTTCACATAAAAATTAGCAATAAGAAAACATCAAGGTCAAATCCCATGGGAATTCTTACAAGAAAAGAAAGAATAAGGAACAAAATAACATCTTTACTGAAGTATGAAACTTGTCAAAATCTTATTCACAGAAGAGAATTGAACTTCTATTTACAAATAAGTTAAAACACATCTTTAAAACAATACAAGCTTTCTGCCTTCTGAAATAATCAGTCAGAGCCATTACGCAGGCCCAAGCAAAGAGGGTGACTCAGCAGAAAAGGCTCAGCAGAAGGTTGTAGACGGAGGGAGAGCGGGAGAGCGGTAGCCAACTGAGATCCAGTGAGGTCAAAAGGTTGGTTATATAGGGTGATTGAATAAATACATAAAAATATTAAAGACTATAGGAGCCAGGTTTTTCACTGTCAGAATCATAAATCTGAAAAGAAGGAAAGCTACAGGGAAGGAAACTGGAGATGTTGGTAGGAACTTATGGTCTTCCATATAAAAAGAATAATTAAATATAGATGTGTGTGTGTGTGTGTGTGTGTGTGTGTACCAGCCTGCTCAAGCTGCTATAACAAAATACCATAGACTAAGTGTCTTAATCAGCACATATTTATTTTTTTATAGTTTTGGAACTGAGAAGGCCAAGCTCAATGCTGGCCATTCATTTCCTGTCGGAAGCCTCTTCCTAACTTGCAAATAACTGCCTTCTTGGTGGAGAAAGAGATCCTCTTTCTCCTCCTCTTCTTATAAAACCACTAATCTCATCATGAAGGCCCCACTCGCATGACCTCATCTAACTCAAACTACCTTCCAAAGGCTCTATCTTCAAATACTTATTGGAGAGTAAGGCTTCAGCATGTGAATTTGGGATGGACACAATTCAGTCTATAACAGTGTATCTGTGTACATATCCACATAATTCCTAGCTATGTCCACTAAATCTACTTTGGAGCAGCAATGCCCAGATAGCAATGAGCAATAAGCATACATTATATACTCAGACCTTGGTTTCCGAAGACCATGCTCCACTGAAAGGAGAAATGGCTAATTTTAGAGCTGGGGCAGGAAAAAAAATATAAGATGAGCCTGGAACATCTTATTGTGACCAAAAGTAAGGGTTAAAAGAATGATGAGGGGGAGTGCCTGGGTGGTGCAATTGGGTAAAGACCCTCAACTCTTGGTGTCTGCTCAGGTTGTGATCTCATGGGTCATGAAATCAAGCCCTGCATCAGGCTCTGCACTCAGCATGGAGTCTGCTTGAGTTTCTCTCTCCTTCTCCCTCTGCTCCTCCCCCCAGCTGTTTCTCTCTGAAATAAATAAAAATAAATCTTAAAAAAAAAGAAAGAAAGAAAGATAGGGACATGTCAAAAGGGCAAAGGAACCCACAGGAAGGGGCTTCTACTGGAAAAACCTGGAACAAATTAAGAACCAAATAATGATAGTAAACAATTATATTCCACTGAATAAAAAAAGGATCCCATGAGTCAACACTGAAGTAAATATAAATGAATAAACAGGGGATCCCTGGGTGGCGCAGTAGTTTGGCCCAGGGCGTGATCCTGGAGACCCGGGATCGAATCCCACGTTGGGCTCCCGGTGCATGGAGCCTGCTTCTCCCTCTGCCTGTGTCTCTGCCTCTCTCTCTCTCTCTCTGTGACTATCATAAATAAATAAAGAAAAAAAATATTAAAAAAAAAAGAATAAACAAATCAAGAGAGAGAAAACTTTTCCTTGCAGTAAAATGTTAAGTAGTAAATATAGAAGAAATGATGAAACAAGAAAATCACTATTTAGGAACCATCATAATAATAATTCAGGCAAAAATACTAATATATCCTAAACTACTGGAATAAAGTTGGATAGGTAATGGAATATTTACATACTTTCAAAAGATCTCACCATAAAATAAGTATTAGTCATAAAGGAAAAAGTTATAATTTTACAGTGGAGAAATAGCACTTTAGTTAAGTGACCAAAGTAACCTCACCAGTGATAGAACAAACCAACACCTAATGGAACGCAATGGGAATGGCACAGCATAAATATATGATATTTGTCTCATCAACTCTCAGGAACACACAGAATACTGGTGCCACCACTGGGGAAAATAGCATGGAGATTCCTCAAAAAATTAAAAATAGGGACGCCTGGGTGGCTCAGTGGCTAAGCATCTGCCTTCATCTCAGGTTGTGATCCTGGGGTCCTGAGATCGAGTCCTGCATCGGGCTCCCCATGGAGAGCCTGCTTCTCCCTCTGCCTATGTCTCTGCCTCTCCCTGTCTGTGTGTGTTTCTCATGAATAAGTAAATACAATCTTTAAAAAATAAAAATAGCATGTGATCCAGTAATTCCACTAGTAGTGGAATAGTGGAATCCAGTAAATTCCACTATTTACCCAAAGAAAACAAAAACACGGGATCCCTGGGTTGGCACCTGCCTTTGGCCCAGGGCGCGATTCTGGAGACTCGGGATCGAATCTCACGTCGGGCTCCCGGTGCATAGAGCCCGCTTCTCCCTCTGCCTGTGTCTCTGCCTCTCTCTCTCTCTCTCTCTCTCTGTGTGTGTGACTATCATAAATAAATAAAAATTAAAAAAAAAGAATACAAAAACACCTATTTGAAAAGATAGATGCCTCTGGGTGGCTCGGTCTGTTGAGCTTGGCTCTTGATTTCAGCTGGGGTCATGAACTCAGGGTCCTAGGATCGAGCCCCAAATTGGGCTCCACACTCAGCAAGGAGCCTGTCAGGATTCTCTCTCTCTCCCACCCCTCTCTCTGCTCACTCTCTCTCTCTCTCTCTAAAGTAAATAAATAAATAAATAAATCTTTAAAAAAAAAAAGATGCAGCCCTGTATTTACTGCAGCATTATTTACAATAGTTAAGATAGATGAATGAATATAGAAAATGTGGTTTATCTATTCAATGTAATATTACCCAGCCATAAAAGAATGAGTTCTTGCCATTGGTGACATGGATGGACCTAGAAAGTATTATGATATGTGAAATAAGTAAAAGAAAGACAGATGCCATATCATTTTACTTATACATGGAATCAAACAAAACAAACAAAAAGGCAGAAACAGACTCATAATTACAGAGAACAAACTGGTGGTTGCGGGGGGTGGGGGGACATCTAGAGGCTGACCATGATCCTCCCCAGGGAATGTCGAGGGTAGTAGGTGCCATCACCACATTCTCCCTCTGTCCTGCTCCAGGATGCAGGTGCCTCCCTAGGAAGAGCTTGTGCACACATCTGGCACTGGCACCGTGGCTTCGTGGTTCCTGCCCAGGGTATGCCTTTCCTGACCCCCTGGCACTGATGGTCAGCAGGGTTTGTATTTGCAAATTCCATGGGATTTTAACACGCAATGAAACAGTTCTTAACTCCTTTCTCCCCCACTGCCCAGCGCAGATAGAGCAGCAGAAATGGCCCTCTCTTAGACTTTCCTTAGAAAATGCCTATTTGCATACTTGTGGGAGCTGTTGCCTAAAGGTCTGGCTTCAACCAGCTTACATCTCAATGCTGACTGAGAACCTCCCCTTTGGGATGCCGACAGGTCTTGACACACCCTCAACTGGAAAGCGTGAAGAACAAAGAGGGCAGTTCAGACAATCACAAAGCTTTAAGAGAAAATGAAGAGCACCTCCCACCATGCCCCAGGCCAAGCTAAATAATAAAGTTTATCTCCTACTCTGGACCATTCCATCAGATTGAGAGATGTGGCTGCATTATCTGCTGTACAGAAACCAACACAGAGTCAATCAGCAGATTCTTCAGCAGAAATTTCGGAGACCTGAAGGGCCATGATATATGCTGAAAAAGTGCTGAAAGAGAAAAACTTCCAACCAGAACTCTATCTCGCGAGCTTTTCCTTCAGAACTGAAAAAGAAATGAAGAGTTTTGTTTTGTTTTTTAAAGATGTGTTTATTTATTTTAGAGAGAGAAAAAGAGAAAGCATACATGGGAGGGGGGGCAATGGGAGAGGGGAAAAAAGCCGACTCTCCCTGAGAGCAGAGCCTGGAGTACAGAGCCTAATGCAGGGCTTGGGCTTAATCACATAACCCCAAGATCATGACCCGGTTGAAATCCCAATCAATTGAGCTACCCAGGCACCCTGAAGATTTTTCTAGACAAGCAAAAACCAAAGAAACTCAGTATTGGCATTATAAGAAATGTTAGACTCCTTCAAGCTGACACAAAAAGGATACTAATCAGTAGCAGGAAAATATCTCAAAATATGAATTTCACTAGTCAAGTTAAACGTAGTTAGATCAGAATACTCTATTAGTGCAATGTATTAGGTATATTATTTATAAATCTAGTATAAAGGTTAAAAGACAAAAGTATAAAAAAAGACAGAAGTATAACTCTAATGAATGCAGGGTAAAAAGATGTAAATCATGACATCAAAACAATAAAATGTCAAAGAGAGTAAAAACGTAGAGCTTTAGTATGCATTCAAAGTTGTTATTAACTTAAACTGTTATAAGATGTTTTATGTAAGCCTTATAATAATCACAAACCAAAACCCTTGGTACATACACAAAAGAGAAAGAGCAAGGAATCTAAGCATACCTCTATGGAAAATCATCAACTCACAAAGCAACAGAGGAACAGAAGAGGAAAGGAACAAAGGAATTCCAAAACAGCCAACAAACAAGTAAGACAATGGCAGTGGTAAATCCATATCTATCAATAATTACTTTAAATATAAAGAGACTAAATTCTCCAATCAAAAGACAGAGAGAGTGAATGGATTAAAAAAACAAGACCATCAAGGTGCCCGAGTGGCTCAGTCTGTTAAGCCTCTGCCTTCGGCTCAGGTCATGATTCCAAGGTCCCTGAATCTGCCTCTCATTGGGCTCCCTCCTAGGTAGGGGGTGTGCTTCTCCTTCTCACTCTGCCTCTGCCCACGCCACCCATTCCTGCTTTTCTCTCTCTCTCTCTTTCTCTCAAATAAATGAAATCTTTAAAACAACAAGAAAACAAGATCATCTATATACTGGCCTACCAGAGTCTTCTTTCAGCTTTAAGGACACACAGACTGAAAGTGAAGGGATGAAAAAAGATACTTCACGTAAATGGAAGCCAAAGGAAAGCAGGAGTAGCTATGTTTATAAAATAGAATTTAAAATAAACACTGTAATAAGACACAAATGTCATTGCACAGTAATAAAGGGGTCAAGCGAACGAGAAGATACAATATTTATAAACATTTTTGCACCCAACATAGGGTGGCAACATAGTATGTGGCAGCACATACTTCTATAAAGCAAATATAAACAGACATGAAAGGACAAATTGACAGCAATACAATAATTATAGGGGACTTTAATATCTTTTTTTAAAGATTTTATTTATTTATTCACGAGAGACACACAGAGAGAGAGAGAGAGAGAGAGAGGCAGAGACACAGGCAGAGGGAGAAGGAGGCTCCATGCAGGGAGCCCGGCATGGGACTTGATCCCACGTCTCCAGGATCAGGCCCTGGGCTGAAGGCAGAGCTAAACCGCTGAGCCACCTGGGCTGCCCAAGAGCTGGTTTTTAAAAAATAAACAAAATGGACAAACTTTTAACAAGACTTACCAAGAAAGAAACAGAGAGGATTCAAATAAATAATAGTAGAAACAAAAGGGGAGACATAACTACTATACCATATAAATACAAAGGATTGTAAGAGACTATGACAACAAATTAGACAGTTTAGAAAAAAATGAATAAATTTCAAGAAACATGCAACCTAACAAGACTAAATTATGAAGAAATAGGAAATCTGAACAGACCAGTTACTAGTAAGGAAATTGAGTAAGTAATCACAAACTTTCCAACAAACCAAAGTTCAGAACCAAATGGCCTCACTGATGAACTCTAGCAAACACTTAAAGAATTAATACCAATCCTTCTCAACTCTTCCAATAAATAAAAGAGGCAAGAATATTATCAAACTTATTTTATAAGGCCAGATTTTCCCTGATACCAAAACCAGATCAGGACCCTACAAGAAAAAAAAAACATTACAGGCCAATATCCCTGATGAGCATAGATGTAAAAATCCTCAACAAAATATTAGCAAACCAATTTCAATAGCACATTAAAAGGATCATACAACATGATCAAGTGGAATTAACTACAGGGATGCAAGGATGGTTCAACATCTGCAAATCAATTGATGTGCTACACCACATTAACAAAATAAAAGATAAAAATGATCATATGGTCGTCTCCATAGACACAGAAAAAACATTGACAAAATTCAATGTATATTCACAATAAAAACTCTCAACAAACTAGGTATATGGCAAATACACTTCAACATAATAAAGGGCAAATATAACAAGCCCACAGGTAACATCGTATTCAGTGATGAAAAGCTGAAAGCTTTTCCTCGAAGGTCAGGAACAGGACAGAGATGCCCACTCTTGCCCCTTTATCTAACATACTAGTAGAAAGTCCTACCCAGAGCAATTAACAAGAAAAATAAGTGAAAGGCATCCAAATCAGAAAGGAAAAACTAAAATTGTCCTTGTTTGCAGATGATGACATGACATATAGAAAACTATAGGAGCACCTGGCTGGCTCAGTTGATAGAGCATGTGACGCTTGACAAGGTTGTGAGTTCGAGCCCCACATTGGGTATTGAAATCACTTGAAAGCACAGTCTTTAAAAAAGTAAATAAATTTAAAAGAACTATAAAAACTCCACCAAAAAATTGTTCGAACTATTAAATGAGTTCATTAGCACACTTGTTAGTTTTCAAACTGCCCCCGCCCCCACATGGAGAGCAGGGAGAGACCCAAGAAAGGCAAACTGCTGCAGATTGGTATGGGGCAGGTTTAATAACCAAGAGAACTGGAGTATGAGATGTGTCTTAGACAGCTGCAAGATGGGTAGGTATACACACCTACCCGCCAGAATCTTAAAAGTTTATATAGAGTTTATATATGGGTTAATTATATATATAGTTTATATAAACTATATATATAAATATAAACTAATTTATATATAGTTTATATATGGGTTAATTCGCATATACCATCCAGATGGTCTCAAGAACACATTCCTATCTCAAGGCCATATTTCTGTGGCAGCTTCTAGTGTGGGGAAGACCAGCAGAATACACGTTCCAAGGACAGGGAAGACAGAGAGTGAAGATCCTCTGATTGCATGGGTCCAACTCATGAATCAATGGATAGTCACATCCCCTCAAAGACCTCCTCCCACGACACTAACAATCAATGAACTATCAGAAAGAGAAATTAAGAAAACAATTCCAGGGGATCCTTGTGTGGCGCAGCAGTTTGGCACCTGCCTTTGGCCCAGGGCGTGATCCTGGAGACCCGGGATCGAGTCCCACATCGGGCTCCCGGTGCATGGAGCCTGCTTCTCCCTCTGCCTGTGTCTCTGCCTCTCTCTCTCTCTCTCTCTCTGTGACTATCATAAATGAATAAAAAAAAAGAAAAAAGAAAACAATTCCATTTACAATTGCATCAAAAATAACAATACACCTAGGAATCAATCTAATCAAGGAATTTAAAGATTTGTACATTGAAAGCTGTAAGACATTGATGAAAGAAAATGAAGAAGACACAAGACTTCTTCAAAATGAAGAAGAAAATGAAGAAGACACAAGACATAGATATGTTTGTCTATCTATAAATAGATAGCCTGTGTTTGTGGATCAGAAGAAGTAATATTGTTAAAATTACTAAATGACTAAAATTTATTCTAAAGGACATTCATACTTTCATATCTTTATCCATATTTTATCAACTAACAGCTTAATGTCCCACTTTCCCTTGAAAGTAGAAAATAGGGATCCCTGGGTGGCTCAGCAGTTTAGTGCCGCCCTTTGGCCCAGGGTGTGATCCTGGAGACCCGGGATCGAGTCCTGCATTGGGCTCCCTGCGTGGAGCCTGCTTCTCCCTCTGCCTGTGTCTCTGCCTCTCTCTCTCTCTCTGTGCCTCTCATGAATAAATAAATAAAATCTTTAAAAAAAAAAGAAAGAAAATAAAATTGTGTATTTATGAAAAAAAAATGCCCATATGATCCTGAGCAATCTACAGATTCAATGTAATCCTTATCAAAATTCTAATGGTAGGCAGCCCAGGTGGCGCAGCGGTTTGGCACCGCCTGCGGCCTGGTGTGTGATCCTGGGGACCCAGAATCGAGTCCTGCATCGGGCTGCCTGCATGGAGCCTGCTTCTCCCTCTGCCTGTGTCTCTGCCTCTCTCTGTGTCTATGAATAAATAAATAAAATCTTTAAAAAAAAATTCTAATGGCATTATCACAGAAGTGGGACAAACAATCTTAAAATTGGAGCCACAAAAGACTCCAAATAGCTAAAGCAATCTTAGTAAAGAAGAATAAAGCTGGAGGCATCATGCTTCCTGATTTCAAAGTACATTTCAAAGCTATAGCAAGAAAAACAGCATGGTGTTGGCGTAAAAAGAGACACATAGATCGATGGAACATAATAGAGTCCAGACATAAACCCATGCATATATGGTAGGTTAATTTGTGACAAAGGAGCCAAGAATATACAATGGGAAAAGGATACTCTCTTCAATAGATGATGTTGGGAGAACTGGACAACCCCATATACAAAAGAATGAGACTGAATCCTTATCTTACTACCATCCTTAAAAGTTAACTTGAGATGGATTGAAGACTTGAATGTAAGACCTAAACCATAAAATTCCTAGAAGGAAACATAGGTCAAAAGCTTCTTGACATAAGTCTCGGCAATGATTTTGGATTTGACACCAAAAGTAAAAATAAATAAATGGGACTATATCAAACAGAAAGCTTTCTGCACAGCAAAGGGAACCATCAACAAAATAACAACGCAGCTCTCACAGAATAGTAGAAAATATTTGCAAATCATACCTCTGTTAAGGAGTTAATATCCAAAACACAAACCAATATAGCAAACAATCTGATTTTAAAATAGGCAGAGGGACTAAATTGAGATTTTTCCAAAGAAGATATACAGATGGCCAACAGATATATATCAGGTGGTCCACCTCATTAATATTCAGAGGAATGCAAATCAAAACCATAATCACATATCTCCTCACACCCGTTAGCATAGATATCATTAGAAAGACGAGAGGTAAGTGCTGTTGAGCGTGTGGAGAAGAGTATCCTGTTGGCAAAATGCAAATTGGTGCAGCCACTAATAGAAAACAGTGGGGTTTCTTCAACAAATATGTAAAACCCCACCAGGATGCAGTAATCTCACTTCTTTCAATCTCAGTAATGGAAATAGGGTATCAAAGAGATATGAGCCCTCCCCCGTTCACTGCAGCCTTAGTCACAACAGCCAAGGTACAGTAACAGCCCGAGTGTCCATCGGGGATGGATAGAGATGTGGGGCTCGTGGCCAACGGAGTACTCAGCCACGAGAAAGGAAGAACACTTGCCATTTGGGACAACAGGGTGGACCTTGAGGGCATTCTGGCGAGTGAAATAAGCCAGACAAATAAAGGCAAGCACTGCATGGTATCACTTACATGTGGAATCTCAAAAAGAAAAGAAGATCAAACTCACGGCAACAGAGTAAAGGAAAGTGGTTGCCGGGGGCTGGAGAGGGGGAAGTGGTAGAGAGAGAATAGAGAGAGCTTGGTCAGAGTACAAACTTCCAGCTACAAGATGAAAAAGTTGCAAGGATCTCATGTAAAACATGGTAAGTATAATTGATACTGTATTATATAATTAAACTTAAATATTTTCACACACACCAAAGGAGGATAAATAGTTGAGGTATGGATGCGTTAATTAAGATGAGGGGAATCTTTTCACAATGTGTGCATATATCAAATCGCCACGATGTACACTTTAAATGTCTTCCAATTTGGGGGCGCCTGGGTGGCTCAGTTAAGTGTCTGATCCTTTTTTTTTTTAAGATTTTATTTATTTATTCACAAGAGACAGAGACTGAGAGAGAGAGGGAGAGAGGCAGAGACACAGGCAGAGGGAGAAGCAGGCTCCATGCACCGGAAGCCCGATGTGGGACTTGATTGCGGGTCTCCAGGATTAGGCCCTGGGCTGTAGGAGGCGCTAAACCACTGAGCCACCCAGGCTGCCCCCCCCCTTTTTTTTTTTTAATTTAATTTAATTGTATGCATGAGAGACACAGAGAGGCAGAGACACAGGCAGAGGGAGGAGCAGGCTCCCTGCAGGAAGTCCCATGTGAGACTCGATCCCAGGACCCAGGATCACGACCTGAGCCTAAGGCAGAGGCTCAACCACTGAGCCACCCAAGTGCCCCAAATGTCTGACTCTTGCCTTTGCCTGGGGTCATGACCTCCTGCCTTGGGCTCTGCATTCAGCATGGGGTCTGCTTGGGATTCTCTCCTTCTCTCTCTGACCCTCCCCCCTGTTCATACAGATGCATGCTCTCCCTCTCTCTCTTTCTCCCTCTCTCTCAAAGCAATGGATAAAATCTTAAAAAAAAAAAAAAATTCCAACTTAATATGCCAGTTATACCTCAATAAAGCTGCAATAAAAATTAAAAATAAAAAACACAGGGAAAGGATCTGACTAGACGTTCCTCCAAAGAAGATACACAAATGACAAATAAACACATGAAAAGGTGCACAATATCATTAGTCATCAGGGAAAAAGGCAATTAAGATCACAGTGAGATACCGCTTTGCACCCATTAGGAAGGCAGCCCTGCTCTACAAGGTCTCCTGTTGTGGGAAGAGCTTCTGCGAATTCTAACAGGGTCTCACAGGTGCTCACCCATCAGCTGATCACTATAATTCCCTCCACAGAAGTCGGAAATCCAAGTGACAGGCATCCTTTCACCCATTTCTCCCTTCAGGAGAGTGAGTGGGACTTTATTGTGGTGTCAAGCACATGTGATCATTTTCTTCCATTTTAGGATAACTTCTCTTCTGGAAATCCATATAATTCCCCTGCATGTGACCCCTGGAGTAATGAATCTCTGCTGGGCCTCACAACCTGCTCACCACGTGTGAACCCCAGCATTGGCCATAGCTTGCTTACCCCCCCTCCCCCCACAAGGCATTTCCTAAACCCACATACAAATTTCTTTCTGGCTTTCTTATTGCATTCAATCAAACATATTTCAATCCTATGTAGACACAGACCAAAATCCCCCTACTCACATTACTTTGGTTTGTGGAACTAATTTTATTCCTGTCTTTTCTAGGGCTGCATTATGATTGTAGTGGGTCCTAGGCAATTTTACCTTCTTGGCATTCTTTCCCCATAAAAATGCTAAAAATCGTATTCTAAAAATAGTAAAATTGTATTTAAAACTTGCACGGGCATAAAGAGGAATATATTGATATTACCTAGTAACACATTTTCTTCCACCTAAAAGTTTGTTTTTATTTTTGGCATTAAATTAAAACATTCATGGGCCTCTAAAAATATTTTAGACTCCAAACCTAGGCCTCCTGTACCCAGTGGAATAAGTTGGCCCCAGTCTTTCCATCTTTGTAACCCTAGTTCCCTGGCAGGAGAAGAGCCAATATTCAATACGTTTTTGTTGAATGTGGTTAATATCCTAGACCAGCCTACTCCAAAAAGTTGTTTGGGAATCAAACAAGAGAGTAGTTTCAGAAGCGATTTCTAAAACTGTGACTTCTATGCAAATAAAAGGGATTTGGGAGAGGAAGAGAGATGTGAATTTGGTGAGTGGAATTCAAGATCTCATCCAAAAGAGGGGGAACCTCAGGCTGCTGGCATCATTCGAAGGCAAAGCAGGAGAAAAATCAAAGACATTTTTGCCTCCTGCAATATTTTGCAAAGACCTGGACCTTCATAGTTCTCATCCCTGAATTTGGACAGCTGTCAAGAAAACCAGCAGGAAATGGGAAAAAACATATGTCAAGACACAGGCAACATCAGACTATGAAAGCCAGACCACAGGCCCCACTCCACCAGATGGCAGTATGTCAACGGGGAGTCAGAGGGAGCATCTCTAAAAGGCCCCAATTAAATGAATCTGGGTTGATGCCAAGGTAGGGGCACTGTTTGTTTGGATTATTGCTGATAATTTTTCTTCTCATCTCCTGAGGATTTTTTTCATCAACAGCAAAGAATATAAAATGAGGACATTATTATTGTCATTGCCCACAGTACGACTACAGTGAAGGTAGTTAAGACATGCAAATAAGCCAGCCCTGTTTGTTGAAAGTCACTATACACATATTAAATTGTCATCATCATCATTATTATCAATTGCCAAATACCACTGGTATCGACTTTTCATTGAGTTCACATTGGTGAAAGACTTCTGAGTCTTGCGGGTAGAAATGAATTCTTTGGGTGGGATTGTAAATTGTGTAGGCGCAGCCTGGGACACTGTTCCTTCCAAGAGTAAGCAGGGGGCTGGAGCAGTGCTGTGGTGTCAGCGGCCTCTCCCGCGCCAAGCACAAGCCCCAACCTCCCATCAGCAGCTGAGAACTTGCAGAAAACTGTTTGGCATCACAGCTCCTCTTACTAACCTGTGGAGGCAGCTCCAAGAGCATGAGTCTTGCGGTTAAGACATCTGTAGTAGTTTGCTAGGGCTGCCATAACAACCTACCACAGACTAGGTGACTTCAACAACAGAAATTTATTTTCTTGGGCACCTGGGTGGCTCAGTGGTTGACTGTCTGCCTTTGGCTCAGGGTGTGATCCCGGGGTCCGGGGATCGAGTCCCACATCGGGCTCCATGCAGGGAGCCTGCTTCTCCCTCTGCCTGTGTCTCTGTCTCTCTCTGTGTGTCTCTCATGATAAATAAAGTCTGAAAAAAAAAAAAAGAAATTTATTTTCTCACAACTCTGGAGACTGAAAGTCCAAGATCAAGATGTCAGCAGGTTGATTTATTCTGAGACCTTTCTGCTTGACACATAGATGGCCATCTCCCTGTATGTTCACATGGTCTTCCCTCTGCAGGAATCTGTGTCCAATCTCCCTTTCTTATAAGGTCATCGGTCAGATTGGATTAGGGCCCTCCCTAGTGACCGCATTTTAATTTAACTGCCTCTTTAAGGACTCTGTCTCCAAATATAGTTACATTCTGATGTCCTGGAAATTAGGACTTCAATAAGTAAATTTTGGGGGCGCACAACTCAGCCTGTAAACCTAAATGCTTACCTTGGTTTTCCCACTAGCTGGGTGATATAGTAATGCTAAGCAAGTCACTCTCTGGGCCTCAGGCTTATTGGCTATAAAATGAAGTTGTTAGATTATGTCATCTCTGTGGTCTAAAAGTCTATGATCACTGTAACCAATACAAGTTTGGATTTTGCAAGACCAAGAACAGGATGATTTCCAAACCAGCCACAAAGGGCAATTGTGTCTATACATGGAGACCAACCTGTATATGCACACAGGTGTTTCTATATACTCTCGTATATATGAAAACAGATTTCATTAACTTATGGAGGCCACCTTCCACATCTGCACGTGTACTCAGTGCTTTCAGGACATCTCAGAACAAAACACAGTAAAAATATATTTTCCCCGGGCAGCCCAGGTGGCTCAGCAGTTTAGCGCTGCCTTCAGCCCAGGGCGTGATTCTGGAGACCCGGGATCAAATCCCACATAGGGTTCCCTGCATGGAGCCTGCTTCTCCCTCTGCCTGTGTCTCTGCCTCTCTCTGTGTATCTCTCATGAATAAATAAATAAAAATCTTAAAAAAAAAAAAAGAATATATTTTCCCCAAGCCAGTTGGTAAATTCCCCTTTATTGCATCTTTGAAAGAAAAAAAAATATATTTAAGGACCCCACAAATAACAGTCTGCTGTTGGTTTTCCATCCATTCCAGCCTTTTTCAGGAGTCCTTGTCCACACATGTAATATTCTCTGTGTGTGGATTATACTCCCCTCCACTGACTCTTACTCTATTTCTGCTGGGCAAGCAGCTATATCAGAGATCAGCTCAGGGGTGAATGAGCCTGGGTGGCTAATTCAGTTAGGTGTCTGACTCTTGGTTTCAGCTCAGGTCACGGTTTCAGGGTCATGGGATCAAGACCCGTGTTGGGCTCCATACTCAGCACGGTGTCTGCTTGAGATATTCTCTCTTCCTCTGTCCCCCTCACTCTCTTTCTCTTGCAAATAAATAAAATCTTAAAAAAAAAGGGGGGGGTATCCCTGGGTGGCTCAGTGGGTTAGTGCCTGCCTTCAGCCCAAGGCGTGATCCTGGAGTCCTGGGATCGAGTCCCACATCAGGCTCCCTGCATGGAGCCTGCTTCACCGTCTGCCTGTGTCTCTGCCTCTCTCTGTCTCTGTATCTTTCATGAGTAAATAAATAAAAATCTTTAAAAAAATTAAAATTAAAATAAAAATTAAAAAAAAAAAAAGCTCAACTCAAATGTCCCCTCCTTTTCCTGACCTTCCGAGACAGAGTCATCTGCTCTTTCCTCTGGCCAATCTAGCACATGATGTACTTTTCTGTAATAATAATAATAGTTGTCAACGTGTACATGGCACTTATTTTACATCAGGCAGAGGTCTGCATGCTTCATGCATAACAGCTCAATCCTCACACCTAGCCTATGAGGAAAAGCGATATCATTAGCCCCACTGAACAGATGAAGAAACTGAGGCACAAAGAATTCAGTTAATATGTCTCGGTTTACTCAAAAAGCAATAGAACAAGGATGCAAAGCCACACAGTCCAACTGCAGAGGTTCGGTGCCAGCCATCACATAGTAGGTTCTACATTATCTTGTTTTGTAATTAGTATTTGTTTACATTTCTGTATCTTACTAGATAACAAACTTCTTGGGGACAAGGATCATTTCTTTTTTTTTAAATAAAAATTTATTTTTTATTGGTGTTCAATTTGCCAACATACAGAATAACACCCAGTGCTCATCCCGACAAGGATCATTTCTTACCCATGTTATTTCTCGCAGCCTAATACAGCACCTGGCCCATGATAAATATATTTGTCATTCAACCACTCTCTCATTTATCAAGCACCTAATCCCTCGTACCTCTCTTCTAGCAAGGTCTCCCCCTTCCCATTTCTCTCTTCACCATTATATCCACCATTGCATCCCTTCTCTAGCCTGTCGTCCTCAAGCTCAAACAAGCTACCGTGTGCATTTATGGTTGGGGTTCCCTATGGGATTCCTCATGGGATAAGCGTTTGGTCCAGATGACTTCCTATAATTACAGTAACTAACATGTATATCTCATCTTCAAGTTTAGCCTCCTCCCATGTTCTCTTTCGTCCTTGATCCACTTGGTTTCAGGAAATAAAAGAGAGGAACAGACAGGTTAATGTGACACTTATTCTAGGAACCATCCACCAATGAAACCCCATACAAATGGACAGTTTTGTCCTATATTCCTAAAAACACACACTTCAAATATGCAGTTTTCTTAAGAATTAAATCCTCTAATCTTTGTACACAGAGCATATAGACATGGCTTTGATAATACGTGTTCTGGTTCTCTTACTATTAGTAAGCAGCTATGATTAACTAACATCCAACCACTGTATTAAGGCCCTCACGTGCAATATCTCCTCTAATTTTCACAAAAACTAATGAGGTAGTCTCCCTTTTTGCCTTCATTTTACCAATGAGATACCACAAGCTCAGAGAGTCTAAACAACCTGTTTAGGATTCGATAACCAATAAAGGTCAAAACCAGGATTCAAACCTTAGTCCAGAGCCAGTGTACTTGATACTCTTCTCTATGGCTTCCTATATCACTCTCACTTTGCTCCTAATTTTTCTGCCTGTATCTCACCTAAAACAGAAAGAAGTAGAAAAAGAGGAATAGGAAGAACAGAATCAAAGAAAGAGTAGCAGATTGAGATGGAAGGGAAAGGATGGAAGATGGAGAGAAGACATGGTGGGGAAAGAGGAGACAGAAGGTAGGTACTGGAATTAGCTCTTGCTCTATGCCATGTTTATAGTAAAGTTCAATGTCAAGTATAAAGCCATTGGGAAAGTCTTTTCCCATTTGTTTTATTTTTTTTTTAAAGATTTTATTTATTTATTCATGATAGTCACAGAGAGAGAGAGAGGCAGAGACATAGGCAGAGGGAGAAGCAGGCTCCATGCAGGGAGCCCGATGTGGGATTCGATCCGGGGTCTCCAGGATCGCGCCCTGGGCCAAAGGCAGGCGCCAAACCGCTGCACCACCCAGGGATCCCCCATTTGTTTTAAATAACAAAATTCTGTGCGTCCCTGGCTGGCTCAGTCGGAAGAGCCTGCCATTTTGATCTCAGGGTCATAGGTTCAAGCTCCACATTGGCTGTAGAGCTTACTTAAATAAATACAACTTTAAAAAAAGAAATAACAAAATTCTGTAAATGTATCCTGGAGACTATGTCCCAGATGAGCCAAAGGTGTCCATCCAGACATGTCCTGTGGGCAAGTGAAAGACCTTAGACTCTCAGAATAGATGGAGATCGATTTAGTTGTTCTTCCTAGACCTCTAGCATTCATTCACGTAGGGGGACCCCAATAGCCACTATACTAGGCGTCAGGATGTGTAGGCCAACATAATATCTCCAGTCAGGACCTGGCCTCAATAACAATTGTAAATTATTACTCAGGGCTGCATGCTTCCATTCTGTCCCAGGAGCTAGCCTTGTTTTACTTCAGAACATGTCGAAGAATGTGTCTACTTTAAAGAAAGGGAAATACTCTCAAATGCCCTTTCTCCAAAGAACACTGGTGGGCAGATGGGACCAGTACCACATTCATTATTGGTCATGCAGGGGTCAGGTTAGAAACACAATGGTGTCATCCACCCTCTCTCAGCTCTCACCTCCCCCTGCGTGTACATCACAGATGTACCCAGAGAATATTACCAGAGACATAAAGCACACCCAGTGGCAAACCAGGCTACTCTAGACTCATCTTGTATTTTTCTCTTGAGCATCCTCCACACCAATAACCCCCTCCTGATTTAGACCATGTGTTAGAAATAGGCTGATATGTCTGGGGTCTGTGGAGTGCTCTCATTTCTCATGAAAGAGGCAGAGTGAGCGGCTATTCATTCAAAGTGTGGACATGTGTTATAATTACAGAAGGCAACACTGAAACTCTGGAGGAGAGAAGGACTGAGTTCTGGCCAAAAAGAAAAATTATCCAAACTTCAATCCCAGAAGTCTGAAAAATGGCATTAGAACATTCTTGAAAGGATTGCCAGTTGGCCAACAACTAGCTGTGTCGACCATAAGCAAATCCGCAACCTCTTTCATTCCTTCACCTGCAACAAAATAAGGGTTGAGTTCCATGATCTCTAAGATACTCATCTAGTTTGGGAGCCTGATTCTGCTAATCCAGCCCAGGGAGGCTTTTCTGAAAAAGAGAGATTTTTTAAGGGGAAGGAGAGTTAGGTGGGGAATTACAACCTAACTGCTCTCTCTTGATGAAGAAAGATCAAACTCACAGCATATTATCTGACCAAATGACTAAGAAAAGAAATATAGATGTGAAATGATTATTTATATTTCAGCTTTTTACTAGTGAAAATCCTTGTCTATTTTAATTAAATAGAAGACTGAATTTGCTTAACCACTGAATCTCTTTAATAGGCTGGCATTAGAATAAAAGATCTATCATGTAGCTCTATAATTTCTCATTTTTTATTCTGAATTTAATCATACATTTTGTATAAGTGCAAATGTAAAACATTTTGATGCAAAATTCATAGAACAGAAGCATATTAAAATGAAATTTAAATGGGATAATTTCTCTTTGACAGCTAAATTCAATAACTTCATTCAGTTTTAGATTTAGTCGAGAAGCTGGCATTTCAAAGAATTTGTAAGCACTGCATTGCAGGTCAATTGAAGAATTGTGAGCCAAGGGGAAGGTTACCTTCGCAGCTTCTCCCTTCCAGCCACATCCATGCCTTTCTGCTCAATCACCTGGTGACTGGGGTTGTCCCTCCAAATACCCCTGCTCTCCTGTTGTCCCTTGGCCCTCCGGATCCCTGATCTTTCCTCATTTCTCCACCTGCTATAACTCCCAACTTGACTTTGCCTCTCTCCTAAGCCTCCAATTCCCCCAGATATTTCTGCATCCCACTTTCATCAAAACGAGGCTACTCTGTCCTCCATTTCCCAGGGCCTCATTCCTGAGAATCTGCAGTCTGCTGTGATGGCCTCCTAAAAATCCAAGTGCTCTATGGTCTATCAAGAGAAAAAGTCACCACCAGGGATCCCTGGGTGGTGCAGTGGTTTGGCGCCTGCCTTTGGCCCAGGGCGCGATCCTGGAGATCCGGGATCGAATCCCATGTCAGGCTCCCGGTGCATGGAGCCTGCTTCTCCCTCTGCCTGTGTCTCTGCCTCTCTCTCTCTCTCTCTGTGACTATCATAAATTAAAAAAAAAAAAAAAAAGATTTATTAAAAAAAGAGAAAAAGAAAGCAGGTGGCAAAGGAGGAAATTGCCCTGGGCTACTGTGTCTCAGCGAGACTGCCCTGAAAGCTTGGAGGCCAATTCCTGGAGTTCACCTTAAAGGGGTTATTAATAAACACGAGTGGTTTCAGGGCAGAGTACTCTGACATACGCTCATTAATATGAACAAATATTTAAAGAGCATCACCAGGGCAATGAGCATTAAGAAAACTGTCATCTAAGAGAAAATTCGGGGAATTAGAAATGTTTAACGTGGAAAAGAAGAGACTTAAGAAGCCAAATATCACACAGGAAGAGGTATTTGATGCTTAGTTTTGACCCCAGAGTGAAGTAGGAAAAATATTTGAGTTACAGACATGCAGATTTCATTTTCTTTTTTTTTAATAAATTCATTTTTATTGGTGTTCAATTTACCAACATACAGAATAACACCCAGTGCTCATCCCGTCAAGTGCCCCCCTCAGTGCCCGTCACCTATTCACCCCCACCCCCCCGCCCTCCTCCCCTTCCACCACCCCTAGTTCGTTTCCCAGAGTTAGGAGTCTTTATGTTCTGTCTCCCTTTCTGATATTTCCTACCCATTTCTTCTTCCTTCCCTTCTATTCCCTTTCACTATTATTTATATTCCCCAAATGAATGAGAACATATAATGTTTGTCCTTCTCCGATTGACTTACTTCACTCAGCCAGATTTCATTTTCAAGTAAGAGAAATCTTCCTAAAAAGTTAGAAGTGTCTACTAGTGGAAAGGACTAGTCTGTGAGTTCAGAAGCTTACTTTCTTGCTGAAGAAAAGCAAGTAGAGGCCAACTAGTCCCACTGAAGAATTATCCTTGAAGAGGGAAAGTTGTTTAATGACCATCCCTTGAACATTTATTTTTAAAGTAGGCTTCTCACCCAGCGTGGAGGCCAATGTGGAGCTTGACCTCATGACCCTGAGATCAAGACCTGAGCTGAAATCAAGAGTTGGACACCCAGGGATAGGGATGCCTGGTGGTACAGTCGGTTGAGCAACCAACTCTTGGTTGTGGCTGGGGTTGTGGTCTTGGGGTCGAGAGATCAAGCTCTAGATTGGGCTCCATGCTCAACATGGAGTCTTGGGATTCTCTTTCCTCCCTCTGCCCATCCTCCCTCCCACTCACTCTCTCTAAAATAAATAAATAACTCTTTTATTTTAAGATTTTTATTTATTTATTCATGACAGACACAAAAAGAGAAGCAGAGACATAAGCAGAGGGAGAAGCAGGCTCTCCATGGGGAGCCCGATGCTGGACTTGATCCCAAGACCCTGGGATCACGACCTGCACCAAAGGCAGACGCTCAACCACTGAGCCACCCAGATGCCTCAATAAATAATTCTTTAAAGACTCTCTCCAGTTATTTCTCAGACTCCAAGGGTAAAGCTTCTTATCTGATCAACAGGAAAAAGGAGAGGTTTAAAGATAGAAAACCATGGCAGCCGTTACAGAAGGAGCTACAGGATTAAAATCGCAGTGGGGATGGGAAACCTAGTTTGGAATTTGGCTTAGGATTGGAGGCTACTGGGGAAAGGCCAATCAGAAGACTTGGAAGCTGGGAAAACATTCAGATTTTAGAGGCTGAATAGATGCAGTTGGTAACCTTAAAATAAACAGCCAATTATTTTACTGAGAGAGTAGGTTTATTTGGGGATTGCAGAAGAATTGCAGTCCGGGGAATGCAAGCTATGGTGAAATCATAGGCAAGTCAGGGGAACAAAGACACGGAACATTACTTTATAGAGAAAAAGGAGGAAACTGGGAGGCCCTGCTTTGAATGAAAGTCTTTCGGAGGAAAATGAGAGTCCAGCATCGTGATGATCCCCACCGGCCGAGTCGTGTCTGTTTCTCATCAGCTAGGCCAAGGGGAAAAACCTTCCTCCCACCAAGGTAGTAAGCTAAGTGCTTTCTTGTTGGAAGAATGCAAGCTGTGCCTCTTCTGCCGGGGTCCACTATTGCCAGGTGGGTAGGGCCTGAGGGCCCCGCCTTCTGGCCTCCTGACTCCTGGTAACTGAGGTTTCCCTCCCTCAGTTTCACACAGGTTTCCCCTGGAACTGGGGACACTACCTACATCTCAACCCTAAATAATATTGGAATCACAGGGAGACGTTTGGAAGTGGTAAGGGAACCTGGACATGGTAAGCTATGGACAGCAGGCTGCTTCCAAGCCAAGGACGGACACTGGTGTGTCTGTTCAACCCTCAGAGTCCTCCTTTGTGTTCTTCTCACCAGACAACCGAGGAGGAACTGATGCCAGGCTGGTAAGGGCGGGGGCAGGAGGAGATGGAGGGAGCAGACCATGTCTGAAGGCCCAAGATGGTGAGGACCAAACTCTGACCACAGCGATCAGAGACCCAGGCAGTCTGCTGTTTGAGGTTGTCGCTGGCGGCCCAGTCACATGAGTTAACAGCTGAAATGTCAGGAGAATCTTCTGGAGGCCTTTCCTTATCCCTGAGAGAGACTTGAGGAGACTTAGAGAAGAGAGACCAGCCTGGGCTACCCATGCTAAGTCCCGGAAGCCCAGTGCTTGACACAATCTCATCACCCTCCCCCCTCCACATGGCTCCTCTTGGCATCTCCCCATGTTCACAGCTCAGACGAGAGCCTAGAAGGTCAACCTCACCTCTGCTAGTCCAATTTCCTTTCCCGTCCCAGCACGTCTCTCTCCTGGGGCAGGACGCTGACCCAGGCCAGATGGGATTCCTTCAGCAGAAGTGACCCTGAGGCTCCTGAATGATCCTGAGGTAGAATTTTATTTTACTGTTTACAGTGCAAACAGGATGCCACGGACTTCAGGCACAGCAGAATTAATAACCTCACGGAAATGCCAACAAGTCCTTGAGGGGGAAAAACAGCCTTGATTCCAGAGAAAAGGAAGGATTGTAATAATGATACTACCCCCCAAAGAAACCACTTAAAGGAGTCAGATGATCTTCTAACGCAGAGGGACTGAAGTAAAACACCGGGCACTAGAGTGAACGCCAAGAGGAGGCCCCTTGAAATAGTCAGTATTGCAACATTAATATCCAGATGGTTCTCCGCGGCAGGCCAAGGCTATCTGAGAAGGAAGTGGGTAGGAGGGAGGGTGAGGGGGCGACATTCACACCAGGCGGGGAAGGGGAAATGTGCATCTAATTTCAAGCTGTCCTCCAGGGTCCCCAGTGCTTGAGCCCACCAGAGAACCGGGAAAGGAAAATAGGAACATTGTGCGCCGTGTGAGTGTGAGCGTGAGTGTTTATTCAGTTCCCACGTGTTACCCCAGGGCAGTGTTTTCCAAAGGGGGGTCCTACCCAACGCTAGATCCTGTTCTTCGAGGAGTCACTGTGTGTTACTGCTGAGGGACAAGGGGGAGGGATGTCCAGGGATCAAACTATTTTGCAAATACTGGATTTTTTTAAAAAAAGATTTTATTTATTTATTCATGAAAGCCACAGAGAGAGAGAGAGAGAGAGAGAGGCATCTCACAAATACTGGATTGATCAACATTTTAAATGTTTGCTTGCTGCAGGGTTTCCACACTGCTTCAACCTGCTAATGGGCCCGAAACCTTTCCAAACAGGGAGATAGATGGCGTTGCTCAAACTTAGATGAACGGACACTTCCCACGGAGTGCCTTTGCGGCCTAGAAAATTCGGCTCGGCAGACATCTCTTAGCCCTGCAGCTCAGCTGCTGTCCGGTCCTGGGATCTGTTTCCATTTGCCTTTTCCCTCGGTTCAAACCCCACCGCCCCAATCTGAGCTGCAGCCTCCAGGCGGGTTGCCCAGGTGAGGTTCCCCACCCCGAATTCTATCCCGCACGCTACCCACCGCCTCATCCCTACCAAACCCAGCCCAGCTCCTCATTGGCCTCTGAGATCTCACTATGAGCCAGATGCCTCACCTGCACTCTCACCCGAAGGAGCAGACAGTTCTTGAATGCTGACCACATGTATAGAACTATGCTTTTTTTAAGATTTTATTTATTCATGAGAGACATAGAGAGAGGCGGAGACACAGGCAGAGGGAGAAGCAGGCTCCTCGTAGGGATCCCGATGCGGGACTCGATCCTGGGTCTCTAGGATCAGGCCCTGAGCTGAAGGCAGAGGCTCAGCCACTGAGCCCCCCGGGTGCCCCGTATACAACTATTCTAAGCACTTACATTACTAACTCATCCGATACTTCTCCATGACCCCATGAAGTCGGTGCATTTTTTTGCCTTTTGTCACACGGGAAAACCAAGAGATAGAGAAGCTCCGTGACCAGCCCACGGTCTCGTGGCAGACAAACAGCTGGGCCGGAGGATGAAGTTCCGATGTCCGATTGCGGAAGCAAGGCCAGTGGCCACCTGTCCGCATGGCTCTGCAATCCACCTGCCCGACTGCTCCTTTCCCACGGGGGTCCCTGGCCGGGAATGGCCTCACTCACCTTCCTCATCCCAACTGCAAAATAGCACTGACACTGTCACAACAGGGGGCTCTAGGAAGCCTGGGTAAGGAATTTGGACTTTGTCCTGAAGGCCACCTTCGGGAGCTATTGGAGGCTTTGGGAAGGCGTGCGCAGGATTAGATTTGTGCAGTGGATAGCTCTCTCGAAAGACAGACTGCAAAATGGATTGGGTTAAATCTAACAAAACCAGAGAAGGACAGAGATCAAGGCTAACACACAGAGCATGTAGACACATTATTTTAACTCTCACAACCTGTCAGCGAATTGCTTTCATCACCCCCACCTTATAAATGAAGAAAGTAAGATACAGAGAGATCTAGCTAGCTAGAAAGTGGTAGAACCAGCATTTGAGCTGAAACCACTTTTTTTCCCTAAGATTTTATTTTTAAGTAATCTCTACACAGAACGTGGGGCTTAAACTAAAAACCCTAACCCTCTTGCACTGTAGGTGGGGGTGTGAGCTGGTGCAGCCACTCTGGCTGGAAAACAGCATGGAGGTTCTTCAAGAAGTTAAACATTGAGCTACCCTATGACCCAGCAATTGCACTGCTGGGGATTTACCCCAAAGACACAGATGCAGTGAAAGACCGAGAAACCTGCACCCCAATGTTCACAGCAGCAATGTCCACAATAGCCACCCTGTGGAAGGAGCCTCGGTGTCCATCGAAAGATGATGGATAAAGAAGACATGGTCTATGTATACAATGGAATATTCCTCAGCCATCAGAAGAGACAAATACCCACCATTTGCTTCGATGTGGATGGAACTGGAGGGTATGATGCAGAGTGAAGTAAGTCAGTCGGAGAAAGACAATCCTCATATGGTCTCACTCATACGTGGAATGTAAGAAACAGTGAAAGGGATCACAAGGGAAAGGAGGGGGACTGAGTGGGAAACATTAGAGAGGGAGACAAACCATGAGAGACTCCTAACTGGGAAACAAACAAGGGGTAGTGGAAGGGGAGGTGGTTGCGGGGATGGGGTGACTGGGTGAAGGGCACTGAGGGGGGCACTCAACGGGATGAGCACTGGGTGTTATACTATATGTTGGCAAATCGAACTTCAAATTAAAAAAAAAACTCATAACCCTGAGATCATAAGTTACAGGCTCCACCAACTGAGCCAGCCAGGTGTCCCTGAAACTCTTTCTTTCTTTCTTTCTTTCTTTCTTTCTTTCTTTCTTTCTTTCTTTCTTTCTTTCTTTCTTTCTTTCTCTCTCTCTTTCTTTCTTTCTTTCTTTCTTTCTTCTTTTTTTATTTTTTTTAAAGATTTTATGTATTTATTCATGAGAGACACAGAGTGGAGGGGGCGCAGAGACATAGGCAGAGGAAGAAGCAGGCTCCATGCAGGGAGCCCGATATGGGACTCCAGGATCATGCCCTGGGCCAAAGGCAGGCACCAAACCACTGAGCCACCCAGGGAACCCTCTTTCTATTTTTTAAAAAATTATTTATTAATTGAGAGAGAGAGTACACACACATGAAAGAGAATGAGTGGGGGGAGGGGGCAGAGGGAGAGAGAGAATCTCAAGCAGACTTGACACACTGGGGCTTGATCCCTGGACCCCAAGATCACAACTGGAGAAAAAAATCAAGAGTTGGATGCCCAACCCGATGAGCCACCCCGGTGCCCCTGAAACTGTTCTATTTCTAAAGTGATAGTCTCTTAATACTTCAGAACTGAGCCTTTCGGCCTCTCCTGGGTGTATTTATACTATTTTTATACTATTTTCTAACCTTTTCTCTGTGCTCAAAATAACTCCATTCTTATTTTTAAATGCACCGAAAGGGGGCAACTGGGACGCAGAAAGCCGGTGAGGAGGCAGCGGCAGGTCGGCCACCTGGGGAGCCTTCGGGGCATCCTGCACCAAGGCCAAGGCAAGGCTGATGCCGCCGGCCGAGGAGAGAACGCTGCAGGGGGGAGGCCCCCCGGGACCAGTGCCAGGTGTCGTGTGAGAGATAAGGGAGAAAGAAGAACCAGGAGTCAATCTCAGCGTTCAGGTTGGAAAACGGGGTGACACGCTCAGCTGGGCCTTGTGCTGGGTTTGTCCACCACCTCCGGGCCGGGCTGCCTGGCTCCCAGCTCTTGAACCTCAACTCTCATCAACGCACTGACAGCCTTCTCTTGACCCAATAAAGAGACAATTAGGGGATCCTTACAAAGCACCCTAGGATTATTTTTTCTTTTCAGTGGGAGCATGTGTCACTAGCAGGCACAGTGCACGGCAGTTGGCCTAGGGGAGGGAGACGGGGATAACGGTACATCGAATATGTCTCTCAAAAAGTAGGCCGCACCCCTGACAGCCTGGAAGGTCAGTGGGACACGTGGCTGCCCATCTGTGATTTGAAGGGGAAAGGAGTTCTCTCTGCCCCTAAATACCCCCCACACACGGATTTTTTGGGGGGGAGGGAGCAGCTCACTCTTTATTAACGGAAGGCCCTGGGTCACTTGGAGCTGGTGTACCTGGGGATGGCCTCGGTGCCCCCAGGTACGCGTGCCTGGCCAGCTCTCCAGGCAGCAGCAGACACGTTGCCGCCCGGACCTCCCGGGACGTCAGGGTGCTCCGGCCCCAGTGCTGGGCCCCGGGCAGCCTCGCCCGCCAGCCTCGCCCGCCAGCCGTGCAAACACATCGTTCACAAAGGACTTCATGATGCTCGTGGCCTTGGAAGAGATGCCAATGCCAGGGCGCACCTGCTTTAGCACCTTGTATGTATAGGTCGAGTAGGTTTCCTTGCACTGGCTACGCTTTTTGGACTTCTTATTGCCAGAACCTGGGCCCCTGGGACCCCCGGACCGCGGCTGCTGCCCATGCTCAGCCCCCATCCTCCTGCTCCCCCTAACAACCGCCTCCTGCTCCTTGGGGTACTGTTATGGAGTCAGCTGCCCACCAGGTGGGGCACACCACACCACAGCTCACCATCTGAGAGCCAGGGACCCCCAAACAGATCTTGGGGCTGGCATAATCAAACGCCTTGATATCTCATAGGCAGAAAGTGAGCCCAGAGAGACTCTGTGATTTGTTCAGCATCACACAGCTTGTTACCCCACCCAGCTTCAGACTCCCTGAATTTCCCCGATGCCTCTCTCTCTTTCTATAGAATCTTCTTTGATAACAAAAATACCAGAGGGAAGGAGAGCACTACTTTAACATTCCCAGGTCCTTCAAGTGAATTCCTGAGAGGCTTCCCTCTGTTCCCCACAGAAGGATCCTACAGGATGCTTTGCTCCAGAGGCCACTGATCCCTCACCATAAGAATTCCTTTCTCCGCAGCAAGCAGCTGGGACGGTGTTCCTGGTACCTCTCCAGGTTGCAAAGGAACATTGTCCTCGGGGACACCATTGATGCCTCTGCTGGGCTATTTGAGGAACAAGTCTGCAGGTCTCTTTCAAACACCCAGGGGGCCAGCTATGCCTTTGTCCAAACAGACAGGCCCCAAGTCATTGAATCATAAATCTTTAACAAGATGAACCTTTATCTAGTCCAGCTCTCCACCTTAAGATAAGATTTATTATCCCAATTTTACAGATAAGGGCCTGAGTCCCCCCGAGGTTAACCAACTTGCCCAAGGTCACATCGCTAGTAATTAGAACAGTCACTTAGGGCTGTTACCTACTTAGAAGCCGAGCAGCATAGAACGTCAGCGCTGGAAGTGATCTTATAAATACAGTGACCATATTTTCAGAACCCAAAACTGGGACATTTAAGCCTGAGAAACCCAAGTGCACTTGCAGGGACAGTGAACAGATTATTCGAATTGGTGCAGCCCCAGAAAATTGGCAAAAAGGGGGGGTTTCCGGCTGCGGTTCTTAGAGATCAAGCCCAATCCCCCTCATCTCATCCTTAGTTGAGGCACCGGAAGGCCAGCGAGGCTGACCTGACTTGCCGGAGGTCCGTAGGCAGAAATGTTTTCTGTTTTCTCAACTCTGAAGGTTGAGTCAACAGGGTGTGGGTGGGGGAGGACAGAAAGGGGCCATTGTTCCGGGCTGCTTTCCTCAAGTGGACTGACCTAACCCCACAGGGCCTGCTCCGTCCACAGGGGGTGGGGCAGTCCCCTAAACAGCCCAGGGACAGCCCTGGAAGCCAGCTGGGGCTCAGGGTCCCGCGCTCTTTGCAGACCTGGGCCCCAAGGCAAAGGGGAGCCCGAGAACTACAACTACTTCTCCTTCAGGGGGGTCACGTTCGGTAGAAAGTAGACATTATTTTCCAGGGTTCCTTTTTTTTCCCTTTCCCCTCCCAGAAACAGGACGTGAAAATGACAAGATAGAAACTAATAACCCCTCTGGCCTCCTAAATGCTGGTGTAAATCAAGGAAACAAGTCTAACTGTCAAGTGTTTAATAAGGATCTACAGAAGCCCTGTAATGAGCTGGGCCCTATAAATATTTATTATTAAATCTTCATTTTGCCCTTAACCCCTCCTCGGCGCACTGTTTGACCTCATTTTATATTTAGTAAGAGAAAGGGAGAGAGACTGAAAGAATTAGCTCAAGGGCTCAGGGTGAGTTCCTTTCCAGCCAGTGCCTTTGGCCTGGCGGTCCCGATCTCTAGATCAACCCTCCTTCCCATATTAAAAAGTGCATTTCATAGCGTCCTTTGCACACGGCAGCCGTCGAAATGAGGCCTCCAAGCAGCAGATGGAATCCTTCCAACTGTCAGCCTAACCTCTCCTCTATGCAAATGCAGAACTACTCTGCGGATGGAGAAATTGCTTCCCGGAAAACCAATTTCCTCTTCATTGTCCCGCAGGCTGCTGAGAGACACCCCGCTGGGTGGGGTGGGCTCCAGGCCCGCTCCTTCCACCCAGAGAGTGACATTGCAGAGAACGTGTTGCTGAGGCCGAGATTTTGAAGTTGTGTTTGAGCAGGAGTTGCATCCACAAGCCCTCTCCCCCCCACCTTTAGAAATTGTTTTCCTGTGCCCCATTTTCCCTCGGTCTAGTTGGTTTGCACCCTCCAAGGCCCTGGAGCTAGTGCTCTCAAAGCCTCACTGCCCACGATACACCCGCTATTGTCCGGGCTCAACAATTATTTCATTCATTACTTCGTTCATTCATTTCCTCTAAATTTGTTTCCAAAGAACCGTAAAACCTGCCATTCAAGCCCACCCTCCACTCCACTGGCAAGGAATCAAGATGGGAGGTGAATGGCCAGGCTCTATAATGCGCTCCCCAACACCCTGTCCAAATTAGGGCACTTTCCTACATCCATTCACCCCAACCTTCAATCCTGCCTTGGATGAAAGCAGGTGACAGCGAACTTGAGAAGAGCTAATAAAAACCTGATCTTTCAGATAGCATCTTCTTAAATTATTTAAAGAAAAGGACAGCCTGTTTAAAAACCCTTCCTGTTCCAGTTCTTTTGTTAAAACTCTGTTCAAGTCAGACACAGGTTGTGGAATGAGAGTAGGAAGGGGCTGGCCAAAAAAAAAAAAAAAGGAAGGGGCTGGCCCTACAGAGGGGGTACAGCAGGAAAGATGCTTTTTGGATGTTAAAAAAAAAAAGGGTAACATGAAAGACCTGTTGTTTAGGAGAAAGTTGTGCCCATGTTTTCCTTGCCAGTCAAAAGTGGCAAATATCAGCAAAGACACTTTATTCATTTATTTTTTTTTAACTGGGAACTCTCAGTCTAGGATAGAGTTTAACCTTACAGATTTTTATTTTTTTAGGTAGGCCCCATACCCAATGTAGGGCTTGAACTCACCACCCCAAGATCAAGAGTTGCATGTTCTCTCGGCTGAGCCAGCAAGGGTGCTTAACCTTGTAGATTCTTAAGAGCAGATTTGAGAAAGCCAAGAAAACAGCTGAGTTGAACTTCTACAGGAACTTGCTGGTGCCAGTCACGCAGTAGAGCGAGCACAGGCTTCAGAGCTTACAGGCTGGCCCTGCCACTCGCACTAGTGCTGTGACTGGGATAAGTTACTAGTTATCTTGTCTAATCTTTAATTTCCTCATCAGTAAGACAGACATCAGAATAACTACCCTGCAGAGGTGATTTGAGGATGAAATGGGAACAGGGACGTAAGAGTGTTGGGAGGGGACCTGATACAGAGTAAATACACAATAAATGTTATCTTAGAAACGCGCTGGGCACTCAACGGATTAAGAAGGAGTAAGTCAGTAGGGTGACTAACTGGACTTAGTAACATTGTATTTCTGGTGAATTTATTTCCTTGCTGCACCTCATACTCTGGGATATGCATTTGAATTCCTCACATAAGGTTAATAGAGGAGTACTTCATTAGGATTAGATACCGCATTCCGTGGAGCATCTGGGTCTTTGAATTAGAGGCCACGACAGAAAATTCGGATGTAGGTGGACACTAGGAGGTAGAGATGGACGGTGTGGGTGGAACTATGGTGTCCACTCACCCTTTTTCTCAGCACACACAGGGAGTTTGGGAAACAGTCGCTGTCTCCTTGAGAGAGGGAGTAACTAGATGGAGGGAACAGAGAAGAGGCTGATGGAGAGGGAGGCTTAGACTGAGGAATCAATGATAGAAGAGTAAACAAGGAGGAGAAGAAAACAGAAGCATGCTACCCAGGCTCATCAACCGCTGCCCTTGGGCATTTCCTCTCTCATCCTTTTCCCAGCCCTTGTGTGTGCATTAGACAAATGTCAGCAGTATTTACAGAAGCACCTGGCTGGGAAGGGCAACATCTAGGTATCATGGAAAATAACAGGATGATTAATTTTATTTAATAACACTTGGACAGAGCTTACCATGAGCTAGGCACCTCTCTAAGAACTTTATAAATATTAACTGGCCTGATCTTTCAAACAACTCAATGAGGTGGGTATTTTATTATCCCTATTTTACAGAAACTGAAGCCTGGTCAATAATAACTACTTTTTATTAGTCTCTATGATGTGGCAGGGTCTTGATAGATCTTAAACATAGTCACCAGAACACTATAAAACAGAGTTATTGGGATCCCTGGGTGGCTCAGTGGTTTAGCGCCTGCCTTTGGCCACAGGGCGATCCTGGAGTCCCGGGATCGAGTCCCACGTCGGGCTCCCGGCATGGAGCCTGCTTCTCCCTCCTCCTGTCTCTGCCCCTCTCTCTATGTCTATCATAAATAAATAAATCTTTAAAGAAAAAACAGAGTTATTATTATTTGTCCCACAGAAGAAGAAGAAACTGCAGTTCATGGAGTTTGAGCGACCTGTGTGCAGTGACACAGACATGAAATGGTTGGGTTCCACCGCACTGCACCACCTCCTGGATCAAGACACACGCTTTACCCTCCAGACTGAGATGAGACGAGGGATAACCATGCCATATAAGACAGATACGAGTATCATAAAAGCATAGCAAGAATTTCATAGGTTCTTTCCTTTCCCATCACCACCACCTTATAGGATTGAAGCTCCCATGTTGCTGTCGGTGGACCGGAAATAATCAGACTTACTTGAAGTCAGACCCTCTCTCTCCACTTAAAAAGTACCCTGAGTCCTAGAGGTTGAACAACAGACTCTGACATTCCATTCCATGGCTGCCACCATTGACCCCTGCCCCATCACTCCCCACCCCCCAGACTCTCTCGGCCCTTACTCCTCCTTTATCTCTAAGGCCACGAGGTTAAAACATAATCATGTTTGGGAAGGGTAGGGATCTCAGAGGGATCTCAGTGAGACGACAGAGACAAAAGGAGAGGGATGGCTGGAAAGGGTGAGAAGGGAAGGGAAGGGAAGGGAAAGGAAGGGAATGGGACTGGAGGGTGGGGTTCAGAGGCCTCAGTCCCTGGGAAGTCCGACCTAGGCAGAGTAAGGCCACCACTCCTGTTCTGCGAGCAAGCTATACAGTGTGGCTTCCAGGGCTTGTACTTGGGATCTGAACCAACAGGTGCCTTTTTCAGGGTCAAGAAACACTGAAGTTGTGGTGTAGGAAGAGCAAGAGGGTGGCAAGCACCTCTTAGTTGGCTTCTCTTCCCCTCAACACTGTAACCAGAAGCCCCGAGTTTGACCCGGGCCCTTTGTCCATTCTGAAGGGGCTCAGGCAAAGCTGGCTGAGCAGGTTAGTGCTGGGGCGGAGCCCGGAGACTGCCCTGCCCCAGGGCAGCTGTCACCTACAACAGCCAGACTGCAACTATAAACCCCGGCTGCCCCGCTGTTTGCGCCAGGGCCCCCCCAGCCGAGGGGCCTGGGTTATTCTGGGCGGGCCTAGGACAGGGAACCTCTTAGCTAGGGCTTGGGGAAGATGAATTCAGATGCTGGGGAAAAAGACAGCAGAGAGCAGCAGGTGGGGAGGAAGCGGGAGTCACCAGTCTGGGACAATTGCCTAGAATAAACACTATTGTCTGCCACAGGCTTTTCTGTGCCAGCCTGGGCCTGCTGAGCTGACCGCGTTTAAAGGGCCAGTTGCTGTGCTAACAGACGGGGGCTCAGGTCGGTTCTGCAGGAGCAGGTCACAGCAATGAACCTGAGGTTCCTCACGAGATATGAAGGCAGAGGCCAGGAGCCTGTGGGAGCAGGAACGGGTCAAGACGAGAAGTAGGTCAGAAGGTAAAAAATGGTCCAACATGAAGGTGGGAGTAAGGATGGGTGACAGTTCATTCTGACCGAAGGCTGGCTGCTTGGTGTCATCTCGGATTGTTGGGTTTAAAAGGACAGGACTGGGACCCCCGGGGGGCTCAATGGTGGAGCGTCTGCCTTGGGCTCAGGGCATGACCCCAGGGTCCTGGGATCGAGTCCCTCATCGGGCTCCCCGCAGGGAACCTGCTTCTCCCTCTGCCTGTGTCTCTGCCTCTCTCTGTGTGTCTCTCATGAATAAATACATAAAATGTTTTTAATTAATTAATTAATTAATTAATTAATTAATAACTGAACAGGACCTAGGGCCACCTGGGTGGTTCAGTGGTTGAGTGTCTGCCTTTGGCTCAGGGCATGATCCCGGAGTCCTGGGATCGAGTCCTGCATCAGGCTCCCTTCAGGGAGATCTCCTTCTGCTATGTCTCTGCCCCTCTCCCTGTCTCTCATGAATAAATACATAAAATTTAAAAAAAAGAAAAAGAAAAAGGAACAGAACAGGACCTAAACAGAAACCTAGCAGCCTCTCTCTGGATATTTGGGGACGAGTCCGCTATACGCACGCTGCCTTCTCATGCCCTGATGTTTGCGGGGTGCCAGCACCCCCGCTCAGTCTGTCCCTGGGATCTCTTTCATCGTTTCCCACCTTCCACGCGCTACTCCTCTCTGTCACGGGAAAGTCGCATCCTTCTAATTTATCTTCACTCCTTTGAAATCCAAACTGTGGAGGTGGAAAGGTTTAACCATATGAAACTCCACACTTCACCTTCATTTTACCCATAGCGATGTAATCCAAGTCCTGCCTCCCGGCAGGGGCAGGAGGGGTGGAGATGTGCGGCCTCCATCTCCCTTTGGACACTGAGTGTTGGGGAGACACTACCCGGATTAGAGGCTCACTGACAAGGGTGCTGTGCTTACCTAGAAGCAGACCTGTAGGAAAAGTGTGGCTGGTCAGAGTCGGGGCTGATTGGTCCCCTGGGAAACTGGCCCCACCCATCCTGACCTCCAGGAAATTTTAATTTAGGAATTGGTAATTGGGGTTTCCTCTAGCAGAATCCTTTCTTGGCCACAGAGTTAGATGGGATCCACGTGGAAGAAAGAGGGTTCTACACGTAAAGGAGAATGAAGGAGATGGATCTATGTTGAAAGAAAAATAAAGAAAAGAAAGGAAAGAAAAGAGAAAGAAAGAAAAGAAAGAAAGAAAGAAAGAAAGAAAGAAAGAAAGAAAGAAAGAAGAAAGAAAGAAAGAAAGAAAGAAAGAAAGAAAGAAAGAAAGAAAGAAAGAAAGAAAGAAAGAAAAAGAAAGAAAGAGAAAGGAAGGAAGAGAGAAAGAAGGAGCGAGGGAGGAAAGGAGGGCGGGAGGAAGGAAGCCACATGATGGGGAAGGAGGAGTGACGAAGCAGCGACAAGGGCTGTGCCGCGTGATAACGTGTCTACCTGTTTCCAAGCTGCATTTTTCACTTGAGAGTCACCTGCAGGTGAACCAAATAGGGCAGAAGAAAAGCATGCGCGAAGCAGGGCGGGTGGGATGAGTTCCAAGCAGCAGGGCTCTCCTCCCTTGTAGTCTTCCTGGCCAAAGACCTGAGGCCAAAGACCGGATCGGTAAACCCCTTCATGGTCCCCTTTCCCGGGTTAGGAAACGCAGGGCCTGTCCCACTGGCCCGGAGCCGCAGCCGCTCCTGAGCATCTCCTGAGAACCGTGGGGATCGCCTGGGAAACGCACCCGGAACACCCGTCTGCGGTTTGCTTGAAGGCGAGGGCCCACCCGCCTGGCCTAATACATCGATTGCATGCAAGCAATTGATAGACTTTTTTTTTTCTTTTTAAAGATTCTTTAAAATTAATTTATTCATGAGACACACAGAGAGAGGCAGAGACACAGGCAGAGGCAGAAGCAGGCCCCATGCAGGGAGCCCGATGCGGACTGGATCCTGGGACCCCGGGGTCACGCCCAGAGCCCAAGGCAGATGCCCAACCACTGAGCCCCTGGGTGCCCCTTAATAGACTCCCCTAACTTCCCGGCTTTGCCTTGCTCCCCGGCTCCTTTACTCTGGCTCCACGGGGCCTCGGGACGACCTTCCTTGGCCGAAGACCCGCATCTCCATCGCCCTGTCTGATCTGGAAGCTCGGGGCGGGCGGGGTCAAGCCCTTCCTTGCAGTTTCCCACCCACTGAGGTAGGGCAGGGGCTGGGGCCCGACCCCCGGCCCAGTGACTCCGGAGTATTTGCCAGAACTTTGCACAGAAGCAGCTCGGTGAGGGACTCACGAGCCGGTGGTTGCGCCCATGCACCGCAAGGAAAGGGGGAAACTAAATCTGGCGTGGGACGCGCAGAGAGGTTTTGGGGAAAGTTTCTGCAGCCAGAACCGGGGCTCGCCTGGAGGATGGACCGGGCCAATCCGGCTTGTGGCTGGTGATGTAATGCTCTGCGAGCAAGTGCTATTGGTGGGAAAGCTCTTAGGTGTTGTGAGGGTGTCGAGTTTCCACTGCAGCTCGGGAGGGGAAAGATGGTCTGTGGCTCCGTTTAAGGTTGTCCTGAATTCCATCGTGCTTATATTTCCAACCAGGCTGAGCTTATGTCTGGCACTCGTTAAAAATCGGGAAATCAAGAAACTCCCTTTTCTTCTGCGGTCAAAGGCTGCTGATTCCCCACCGTCTGCTGTGTTGCTGTGTATCGGCGCCGCGGGGCCTTAGGCAGTGACCCCCGGAGCATCGTGGGCGCACAACAGCGGGCAGGAGAGGATGCCACCGCAGGTCAGGTTGCAGAGAGGACCCTGGGGGCGGGCAGGGCGGCAGCAGCAGATGTTTCCATCTGATGAATTCGCAGGCACACGCATGCCTTAAGTCCGCTCTGCACAGAGACGCAGCCCTAAAAATAGCTCCGAGCTTATTTCCCTCCTTTGCAATGTATGGTCCCCAGCTCTAGTGCTTCTCCTCCCCCAGACGAGCCCCTGCTGTCTGCCAGTCTGGGCTGGAATTAGCACACCGGTGGCTGCTGCGGAGACTCGGGATCCCTGCTGGTGGCGGCCCAAGGAGTGGGGGGCACAGCTGAGCTCTAGCTGCACTCGTGGGGCCCTTGGTAACCTGCATCCAGCAGGCTGCGGGCACCCCCCCCCAAAACACATATTAGAGGGATGTCACCGACTGACTCACTCTCTCTGTTGTTTCAGACGCAGGCTGTTCCTGCCCCCGCCACCCCTCACCACACCCAGCCTTTGCCTCTGGATAATCGGCCCCACCCTCACCTCTTCAGGAAACTCCAGAGGAGCCCCGCCTCCCCTCGGTGCTTCCAGCCCTTCAGTGGATTGCCTCCCCCCAGCTTTTATCTCTGTCACCCCTCTTCCCATATAGGTGACACTTCACTAGGCCTCGCAGACTGTGTCAGGGACTCGTGGACGTGGATCCGCGTGTGTATTTCAGCTCTTGGAGCTCCTACCTACTAACTGTGTTTATGGTCTCCACCCCCCCAACCTTAGAAACAGCACTGGGCTTGGACTTGAGGGCCCTGGGAATGAAAATCAGGATCAGGGGCGCCTGGGTGGCTCAGGCGGTGAAGATCCGACTCTTGATTTCGGCTTCGGTCATGATCTCAGGGTTGCAGGATCCGGCCGTGCAGGGCTCCGAGCTCGGGGAGAAGTCTGCTTGAGATGCCCTCTCTCCCTCTGCCCCTCCCCCTGTTGCATTCTCTCTCTCTCTCTCTCTCTCTCTCAAATAAATAAATAAGTAAGCAAATAAAATATTTTCGAAAATTCGGATCATAATCCTCATCTTGCAGGGGTTTTGTGAGATTGAATGAGACCACGTCTACGTGGCACAGAGTGGGAGCTTAGCAAATATTCATTGAATCTGAATCTTAGGATATGAACTCCAGCCATGCCCCTCCTCCTAAATTCATTTTTCTAGTTTCCCCAGTGCCTCGTCCTCTCAGGACAGGGACATTTAATAGATGCCAACTGGCATGCCTTGATTTTTTAGGATACCTCTTTAGATCGGGCATCGTTAGCAAATGGGTAATTTGGGGCATCAACCAGCTGCAGTGACGATGAGACGGCACCTCTGATAATGAAGCTGCTGCGTCCCCCGATCCCCCGGGGCTGGGAGGGGGAGACTGAACTACTTTCAGCGGCAGATTCAGGGCCCAGGCAAGCAACACCGCAGCGAGCACATGGCGAAGCTCCTCCCTGTGCCTAAAAAAGACCTTTCTCCAACTCTTTCCTCTTTCTCTTCTGACCTGCTCTTACTTTCAGCAGACGTTCGGCTGATTAATTCCTCCGGAGGTGTTAACGGATAAGGCTCCGTGATAAGGATATGGTGTAACTGATAAAGGCTTAAGGACCCAGCCTGACTTGTTTTGCCAGCCCTTTTACCACATCTGCAAAGCGGCTTCTAAAACATGGAAACTCTTTAAAAAAAAAAAAAAGATTGTATTTATTCACTCACAAGAGACACAGAGAGAGAGAGAGGCAGAGGGAGAAGCAGGCTCCATGCAGGGATCCCGATGTGGGACTCGATCCTGGGTCTCCAGGATCACTCCCTGGGCCGAAGGCAGATGCTCATCCACTGAGCCATGCAGGCGTCCCTAAATCATGGAAACTCTTTGCAGGCCCAAAGAACCTTTCAGTTGGGATGAGCTCGGTGGGGGGAGAGACCGGGAGAAGGGCCGGTTCTCCCTGCGACCAGGGTGGCAGGGACAGTGCATGACGCAGAGGGACGCCTCTCAGGCAGGACAGGTGGTCGGCGCCTCACCTCCTCACCCCAACCCTCAGGATCCTTCCTGACATCGCTTGATCCGCTGCCAGGAGGCCAAACCACACAAACTCGGTCTACTGGGCTTCTTGGGGCCTCTGAAATCGCCTCCTTCTCAGCAGCTTCCTGGAAGGCCAGCTTCCAGAAGTCTGACCGTTCCAGATAACCCTGCCCATGTATCCTCTTAATCCCCAAGTACCAGACAGGAACACCTCTTCCGGAAAGGTTCCTGGCCCCGTTGTACAGAGTTCTCACTTTTCCTAACAGGGTTCCTGCACGACCCTGAGCAAGTGCCCCTTTCCATCATATGCCCTGGGCACCTCGTTTGCATCACCCTAATTCCAGTTCTGCAGAGTTTCTAGGTGGGGGTAGATATGCACACACTCCTCGCTTTTCAACTACTTTGGGGCATTTTAGAAAAAGATTTTATTTATTTATTCGTGAGAGACACAGAGACACAGGCAGAGGGAGAAGCAGGCTCCCTGTGGGGAGCCAGATGTGAGACCCGATCCTAGGACCCCAGGGTCACCACCTGGGCAGAAGGCAGATGCTCAACAACTGAGCCACCCAGGTGTCCCTATTTTGGGGCATTTAAAAAACATCCCCGATCACCGCTTTATTTGATCTGTATTAGAACCATATTAGAGTTTGGAATCTTTGATTCCTAGCCCAGAGCTTTCCCTCCATATGCTGCTGGCCTCAAACACTCAAACCCGGGTGTCCATGCAGAAGACATATTTAACTAAAGAGGTAAAAAATGCAAACTTTTCTTAAAAGTGTTCTCTGTGTCTGGAGGTACCTGGGTGGCTTAGTTGATTGAGCCTCCGACTCTGCTTCTGCTCAGGTCATGATATCAGGGTGGTGACATGGGGCCCCGCATCAGCTCCATGCCTGGTTCAGAATCTGCTTTGGATTCTCTCTCCCTCCCCCCACCCCTCCCCACTCTCTCTCTCTCTCTGTCTCTCTCTCTCTCAAATAAATAAATAAAATCTTCAAAAAAATAAATTGTTCTCTGTGTTTTAAAATACATTTCAAGGCACACCTGGGTGGCTCAGTGGTTGAGCCTCTGTCTTCGGCTCAGGTCGTGATCCCCGGGGTCCTGGGATTGAGTCCCGCATCGGGCTCCCTGCAGGGAGCCTGCTTCTCCCTCTGTCTATGACTCTGCCTCTCTCTGTGTGTCCTTCATGAATAAATAAATAAAATTTAAAGAAATAAAATATCTTTCAAGAAGATAAACCATGGGGGTTTGGGCTTTCCCTATGGTACTCAACAAACCAGTACCAGTTTCTTGGTAACTCAGGATGACAGGGCCAGGCTCGGTGTTTCCTCCCACCTGACTTCTCCGCGTCAGCACCTGACGATCTCTACCCGCCTGAACACTGCGATGCCCGGTATGAAAGGGTGGGTGGCAGATTCGTGTAGCTATTTAAGGCTATCTTGGAAAAGCCTCTGTGAACTGATGCACCAGTTCTGTTAGGAGATGTATGTGGTCGCATCTCACCCAACCTTTGCTCTGGGCACTGATGCCTTGTCTCCCTCCGTCCAACTCTATCCGGTTCTCAAGCCAGCGCAGACCCAGGTGGGCAAGAGAGAAGCTGGCTCACCCGTAGCCCTTGCTCTCCTCGTCCTGGTATTCACTGTAGCAGAGGGGAGGCCCTTGGCGACCGTCCACCCCACAGCTGCAATCTCCCTTCCTCTTTTATCCTTGCCTACCGTGACTGGCTTAATGTCCTTGCTTTCCTGTCACTGATTCCAGACTTCCTTCTGGGGTGACACTTGTTGTAAAGCCCTGTCCCTTAGTAGGACCCTGGCACTATATCGAACTACTTGCTGGGTCGTGACCCAGCCATTCAGATCGCCTGGAGTGACCGTGGCCTCCCCAATATCAAGCACCCATCCCCACTGTGTCTGCACAGCCTATGGTAGGAATGATGCCTGGTGCAGCCTTAGCTTCTCCTTGCAGCGCTGGTTCCTAGCTGAGACTATGGGCTCTTCTTATGGGCCAAGGTACTGCTGAGAACATTTCCATTGTCTGTCTGATCCATGGCCACTTAAATGCAAGTGACTACGTGTCATAACCTGCCACGTCTTGAGAGCAAGACTCAAATGGTAGCATGCATTTGAAGCAAATTGCTCAAATTCCACTTCCATCCCCAATCCTTCTTGGCTTTCTCTTCTAACATTAATTTCTGCCTTTGGCACTGCCCTCATCTGGCAGCCTCCCTAACTTTTTCATCCTATTTGGACCTGGCTTTCCTCCCCAGTTTCTAGCCAGCTCCCCCGTCTGCCTGGTATTTCCACTGTCTCAGGGAGAGATCCGTGTTGTACTTCCTAGTCCCTCTGAAACCCACATTCTTCTCCTGACCAGTCATTTCAGGTCCCAGCCCCCTCGATTTTCTGTCCCTTCCAACCGTGGCTGAGACTTGCCTTTATGCATTAAAGAGCTAGAGAGAGAACAGGACTCTATTTTTTTTTAAGATTGATTTATTTATTTGACACACACACACACACACACACACACACAGAGAGAGAGAGAGAGAGAGAGAGCTTGAGTGGGGGAGGGGCAGAGGGAGAGAGAGAACCTCAAGTAGACTCCTTGCTAAGCATGGAGCCCAACTCAGGACTCAATCTCACAGCCCTAAGATCATGACCTGAGCCAAAACAAAGAGATGCCCAACCAACTGAGCCACCCAGGTGCCCCCGAACAGGACTCCTTTAGTCCTGGCCTCTTCTTTTCCCAGTTTCCTCTTCAACACCACCCTCTCCCTCTGCAACAGTCAAGTCTGTTGTGGACTCTTTTAAAAACTATAGCAAGCACACAACCACATACCCTGTTGTGTGTGTGTGTGTGTGTGTGTGTGTGTGTGTGTTTAATTTTTATTTATTTGAGAGAGAGAGCACATGAGCAGAGGGAGAGTCAGAGGGAGAGGGAGAAGCAGAATCCCAGCCAAGCAGGGGGTCTGATGTACAGCTCCATCCCAGGACCCTGAGATCATGACCTGAGCTAAAGGCAGATGCTTAACCAAGTGAGCCATCCGAGCACCTCTGTGTGTGTATGTTTAAAAATCAGTCCTCAAGTCAATTATTTACTTGTCATACTGTAGATTTTGACTTTCGGATGAGGAAACATACTCACCATATGTGGATGTGGCTCACCAGATATCCTATAGACTCCTCCACATTTCCCAGCCTCTCTTGCAGCTAGAAAAGGATGGTGCACAAATTCTTACCAATATACTATGAATGAGAGTGTCTCCCCTATCTCTCTTTTCCCCTGCATTTATCTTGATAGCATGTTGAGATGGATCTCTGAGCTCTCTGACAATGACATGGCTCCACTGACCCACATTGGATTTTACATGAATAAGAAATACACCCTTGGGGGCAGCCTGGGTGGCTCAGTGGTTTAGTGCTGCCTTCAGCCCAGGGAGTGATCCTGGAGGCCCGGGATCAAGTCCCACGTCAGCCTCCCTACATGGAGCCTGCTTCTCCCTCTGCCTGTGTCTCTGCCTCTCTCTCTCTCTCTCCTTCTCTCTCTCTCTCTCTCTGTGTCTCTCATAAATAAATAAATAAAATATTTTTAAAAAATACACCTTTGGTATGTTAAGTCTTAGAGATTTTAGGATTGTGTTTGTCATCACAGCATTGCTGAACATCACTCTGACTAATACAACATGGAAACTCTAGCCAAGTGTGGAGGTTTGTTCCTGTTTCTACCACCATCGAAGAATTGCCTTCAAAGTAACTTAAAATGTATACAAACCATATGTATTTATAGTGGAAAATCATAAAATACAAATAAACTAAAAAGAAAGTAAAAATCATCTATAATCCTGTTAGCTAGAAAACTCTTAAAATTTTTGTCTATAGAAAAAAATTTTTGTCTATACTTTGGATTTTTTCTAAGTATCTACTTTTTTTAAATTTAAGTTCATCCTTTAAAAAAGTGTTCTTTTTTTAAAGATTTTATTTATTTATTCATGAAAGACATAGAGAGAGAGGCAGAGACACAGACAGAGGGAGAAGCAGGCTCCATGTAGGGAGGCTGACGTGGGACTTGATCCCAGGACTCCAGGATCACACCCTGTGCCAAAGGCAGGCACCAGACTGCCAAGCCACCCAGGGATCCCCTAAAAAAGTGTTATTTAGAGATGCCTGGGTGGCTCAGCAGTTGAGTCTCTGCCTTTGGCTCAGGGTGTGATCCTGGAGTCCTGTATCGGGCTCCCTGCCTGGAGCCTGCTTCTCCCTCTGCCTGTGTCTCTGCCTCTCTCTTTCTCTGTGTCTCTCATGAATAAATACATAAAACCTTAAAATTTTTTTTAATGTTATTCAAATTCAATTAATTAACATATAATGTATTATTGGTTTCAGAGGTAGAGGTCAGTGATTCATCAGTCTTATATAACACCCAGTGCTCATGACATCACACACCCTCCTTCATGGCCATCACCCAGTTACCCCATCCTCCATCCCCCTCCCCTCCAGAGACCCTCAGTTTGTTTCCTATGATTAAGAGTCTCTTATAGTTTGTCTCCCTCTCTGATTTCATCCTGTTTTATTTTTTCCTTTCTTGCCCTATGATCTTCTGTTTTGTTAAATTCCACATATGAGTGAGATCATATAATAATTGTATTTCTCTGATTGGCATATTTCACTCAGCATAATACCCTCTAGTTCCATCCATGTCGTTGCTCATTGCAAATGGCAAGATTTCATTCTTTTTGTTTTTTTTTTTTTAAGATTTTTAAGATTTTATTTATTTATTCATGAGAGACACACACAGAGAGAGGCAGAGACACAGGCAGAGGGAGAGGCAGGCTCCCACAGGGAGCCTGATGCGGGACTTAATCCCAGGACTCTGGGATCACGCCCTGAGCTGAAGGCAGACGCTCAATTGCTGAGCTACCCAGGCATCCCGATTTCTTTTTTTTTTTTTTTTGATGGCTGAGTAGTATTTCATTGTGTGTATATATATATACATCTCACATCTTTTTTCTAAATTTTTTTAAAAATTCAATTTGCCAACATATAGTATAACATCCAGTGCTCATCCCATCCAGTGCCCTCCTCAGTGCCCATCACCCAGTTACCCTATCCCCCCACCCGCCTCCCCTTTTGCAACCCTTTGTTTGTTTCCCAGAGTTAAGAGTCTCTTATGGTTTGTCTCCCTTTCTAATTTTTCTCACTCAGTTCCCCTCCTTTCCCTTATAATCCCTTTCACTATTTCTTATATTCCACGTATGAGTGAGACCATCTGATGATTGTCCTCCGATTGACTGCTTTCACTCAGCATCATACCCTCCAGTTCCATCTATGTTGAAGCAAATAGTGGGTTTTCATCCTTTCTGATGGTTGAGTAATATTCCATGGTATATATATCACATCTCCTTTATCCAGTCATCTGTCGATGGACATCTGGGCTCTTTCTATAGTTTGGTTATTATGGACATTGTTACTATAAACATTGGGTGCAGGTGCCCCTACGGATCACTACATTTGTATCTTTGGGATAAATACTAGTAGCGCCATTGTTGGGTTGTAGGGTAGCTCTATTTTCAACTTCTTGAGGAACCTCCACACTGTTTTCCAGAGTGGCTGCACCAGCTTGCATTCCCACCAACAGCATAAGAGGGTTCCCCTTTCTCTACAACCTCAGCAACATCTGTCTTTTCCTGGCTTGTTTATTTTAGCCAGTGGAATCTATTTTTATATTTGACAAAATATTCTGTACATTTTCCCAAAGCAATAAAAATTATTCTAGAACACAGTCTTTAATCATTGCATAGCTTTGCATTATGGCTCTATCATAATTTATCTCTTGTTGGAAAGTCTACTATCTTCCCCTGCCTAATTTGCTTCAGTAACATTTCTGCTCCTTTTCTACATATTTTATCCCTTACTTCCCCTCCCACTCACAGACTGGCTCTTAATCATCTACATTCATAAAATGCAAATGAGACAATCCAAAAATAATTAAAGTGGCCATGAAATTCACAAGGTGATATTTTTGGATGGGGAAGGAAAAAGCAAAGCTTTTGCAATGTATTCATCCTCTTAATTATTATTATTGGTATTCTTATTCTTATTTGCTTGGGAAATCTTGGTTTTTATTTTCTGGGTAGTAGCAACTGCCTTAGAGGGAGCCAAGGAGATGTCAGGATGCAAAGTAAAAAGGAAGCTGTTTAAATTAAGATTAGGTTTGGCTGCAAGAAATGAAAAACACAACAAACTCTAACAGTAGCTGAAACAAGCAAAAGTTTATTATTTCACTCGTGTACTAAAGTTGGGAGGTAGGACTCCCATATGGCACTCCACAGAGGATCCAAGATCCAGACCTCTACTTGTTCTCCTGAACCTCTCCCCCGCCCCATTCTCAGGGTCACCTCACAAGGTCCAAATGGTTGCTTTAACTGTAGCCATCACATCTACATTCCAACCAGAGGAGAGAATATGAAGGAAAGAGAAGAAGATGTCACTGTTTGAGAATGCACTTTTTTTGGAAATTGAACATACCATGTCTGCTTAGTCACTTGGCTACCTCTAGATGCATGAGAGTCTGGGAAATGTAGTGTTTATCCTCGGTGTCCATGTACCCAGATAAAAATTGAGGGTGCTGCTACTATAGAAGAAGGGGAAAATGGATATTAGATACCAAGACACAACCAGATCTCTATGCTATAAGAACTCTCAGGTGGTCAGTATATATCAAACATTGTCTAAAGCAAATAATCCAATCACACATAGTTTAATTGAATATAACTATAAAAATATTTCAGTCCCTCATAGAGGAGGATCCAACTCAAGGAAAAATATCGATTACATCAACAATCAGCGTAATCAAACCCTCACCGTGAGCAGATGGGCTAAGTAAATACACATTCGGTGTTTTAATCCTGCTGGATTCCTGTAATCAGCCAACTCCTTCTGGATGAACATGTGCTAAAGGAAAGAGCAACCAATAGCCCCTTGAGCATCTTAATTAGCACCTGGTTTCATCAGAATGGTGCTATATAATACAGCAGGCACCGAGAGCTGCGGATTCCATGGCACACTCAGGCCTAATTCCCAAATTCCTCAAATAAAGAAAGTGAGAAGTGTAGGCTATATATATAGGATAAGAAAACCAGTCACCTTCACACTCCTGTGTCTTTGCTTCTGTGGCTTCAATTGCCTACAACCCCTTGTCCCTTCCCTATGCGAAGAAATTCTGCTCTTCTTTCTCATTTTTAAAGACACTATTCAAATATTTACTTCTCAGGATGCCTCTTCCTTGGCGTTTTAGTTTTGTGGTCAATTTATCTTTCTATTCAGCACACACCGGGCACTGTACTAGACGGGGAGGGGGGGAGGGGGAGGGGGAAAGTCGCTGGTGAACGGGACAAGTCTGTGCCTTCAAACTACATATAACACTAATTAGATTGGCTAGTGTTGCACTTCCCCCATTGAGCTGGGCTGCCTGTCTGAACAAAGGACAGAGAGCTTCCGAGGGCAGAAACTTGATATTTTAATTACCAAATCCTTATAGAGCTCTCACTGTGTGCCAGCACTGCTCCATCCTATGTACATTAAGTAGAGTGACTGTTTCAAGCCTTAGCATCATCCCATTAGTTATATTTTCACTCTTGTTTTACAGATAATGGAACTGAAGCATAGTGAGGTTGGGTGACTTGCCCAAGGTCACACAGCTGGTGAGTAGGGAAGCTAAAATGAGATTCAGGGAGTCTGGCTATAGTGTGCATGCCTAACTAATATGCCACACTTTATGATTATTCATCCCATCTGCATTCCTATTTAATAGGATGCTCAGAATGTAGTAGCTATTTAATAAATTTGCGTTGAATAGAACTGAGCAAGCTGCTAGGCATTGTGCGAGCCCTCCTCTGAAACATAGTTTCTTCAAAGATAGAGGGAAGAAATTGGACTGGACTCTAAAATACCTTAAAACTCTAAATTTGTTTCCTCTTCACATATTGAATAATCTTTTAACTTAGGTCTGGAAGAGATCTTGAGGGACCATCTGATGGAACCCTGGACTTTAGCCAGGCTTCATCTATAGTAGACAGGTGACAATTCTTTCAGTTTATCAAGTCCTTTATGATGCCCCACATTTTTGGAGACTAAGGAGTGGATGATTCACAGATTTTATGAATAACGTACCACAGCAGGATAGATAGGAAATCTCAAAAGTTCCTTCAAAGGGTAGAAAGGTGAAGTACTTTCCTCTCACGTGGACAGTAGTTTTGTAGCGAGGAATATTTTGGTCCCATTTCACTTCATTTTCAGGAGGCCTTGGATTATGTTCTGAACTGCTTATTTTCTTGTAATAGAGAGACTCTTACAATGCTTCTCAGATCTCTAATCTTTGTAACTTGGCTATAAACAATACCTTACCCTCAATAGATTGCTCTAAATTACTCTTCCAGATTACACTATGGCATGACATTGCTCCCCAAAGACCAAAGGGTACAATGCCAGACCTTTGACCAACAGCCAGCAAAATCCCCATCATCTGACCAAATGCCAGTTTAGGTCATTATACTTTGGCTGGTCTTTTCCTCCCTGCAGTGTGAGTTGGCGACATTAGCCTTCACCACCCAGCTCATGCTGCCTGTTAATCACTGAATTGGCAGGACTGCCTTCTCTGGTGTAATGGTCAGAGGCGAGTACTGAGTTGGGATACAACTGACTACAGCAGAGACTATTGGTGGTGATGAGTTTCCCCAAGATTAAATCAATGGCAGTATTATTTTCTCTGTTGGCCTGAAGTCAATGGGGAGCAGGACTGTCTACCATTGTGTTTAAGGATGAAACATGGTTTTGACTCTAACTCTGAAAGCCTGTGACATAATGATTTATCATTTTGCCAAGGCAGGAACTAAACACAAGCCCTGTGAGGTTCGTATAAAGTTCCTTGGTGAGTCTCCTCACTAGCTCTTGAACCTGGCTGACGGCTCCCTATCTGGGTCTGGCTCATTTGGGTGTCTAATAGATGATCTCCTTTAATTTTCTTGACAATCCAATGAGGAGCCACCCAGGCAGCTTAAAAGTCTCCTCTTTTAATAAATGGATTACTTTCCTCCCTGCATCCCCGATCTCCACTTTCATTCCCTTCCTCCATGAATTCTTATAAATGACATACTGTTCTCTATGTATGAGTCTTTATGTAGGTGGCATTGTGCTTATATCGCATTCTCTTCCTTACTTTTTAAACTCAAAACGGTGTTTTAATATCCATCCATGTTCCTAAATGTGTATCGAGTCTAATGCTTCGAACTGCAGCATATTATAACATACTATGCATTCTCAGCATTTAACTTGCCCATTCACCCTAAGATGCCTCCTTCCTTTTTTCTTTTGCCTCCTTCCTTTCAATCAGTTTTCATGACACCTCAACAGAACCTCAGCTCTGTCCTCAGCTCTAAACCTCCAAATTTTCCCCATTTGTGAGGTCCAATTTAAGATCTCTCATCCCCCCGAAACCCTGTCTAACCACACTCCAGCCTAGCATGTCCCTTTTCATTTTGATGAAATATCTCAAATTTGTTTATATTCAGTTTAACTCTTCGTTATCTTCTGTGTTGTTTCCCAAAAGGGAGATCAGGCAAATAAAACCGAACGTCCCATCAGCTCCATCCTTCCAGGAGGCCACTAGGTTTGGACCACAGCCTTCATTTGACTTAGACTCTCCCAGCACCTGTGGGAAAGTCAGGTCTTCCCAGGCAGTCGTACCTACCCCTGAAGTCAATCTTCTGTGATGGAAAGATTATAGACAGATTTCACTAATAGAATAAATCCAGAACAAGCATTACTTCTGCAAAGTATGGATCCAGGCAGTCTTGCAAAATCCCTCTGTCACCAGTTACATATATCCTTACTGACTCAGAGTGCGTGGGGTTAGGGTATGAGGTAGATCCCAGGTGCATCTGTTCCCAGTGGGTGCTGTCACCACTGATCTTTCAACAACCACCTGCTCATTCCCTGAACAACCAGCGTTCCTAGCAGAAAATGATCTCTATCTCTTTCCCCAAATTAAACGAATTGAGAGAAATACCCTCTCATGCCACTGTTACAATACTATTTTCCATTCTTACTTTCTGTATTAAAAACCCCATATTGTAACAAAATGTACTAGTTTCTTAATCAAAATCGACTTTCTTTTTTCTTACCATCAGAACTTTGACATTTTCCAGGATGGCATAGATCTAACTATAAAACTACATTTCCCAGTCTCTATGGTAGCTAGAATTTCATGTGACAGTTATTGTCATTAAAATAAAAGCCAAGCTTACTGTCTAAGACTTTCAGTGATATTCTTCAAAGAGAAATCCCTTAGCTGGTACTCACCATTGCCCCTAGTCCTTTCTTTTTCTTCCTGCTTAGAATATGGTCATAATGCCTGGGTGTAGGGGTGGAGCAGGTGCCATTTTAGTATCATGAAGATGAAAACAGCATACTGGAAGGATAACTGGATGGAAAGATAAAAGGAATCTGGGTCTCCAATAACATCATGGAGCTACTATACACACTCTGGACTATCTTCCTCTAGGTGCCTTGTAATGTAAAATAATAATAATAATACCTCTAACTTGTTCAAACACTATTTTGGGTTTCCTATTACATGAGGTCAAACTCAAATCCTGAGTGCTGTTTGTTTGTCTTTGATGAACTTCTAAGAATCTTGCACAGTTTCAAAGGCAGCCTAGTAGGAAAAAAAAAAATAGCTGATTAACCTTAAGGAGAGCCCAGCAGCTCTCCAGGCCAGTGCACACAAGCGAGCGTGCTCTGCTTCTCTTGCCTCTTCTGAACTGACTGTAGGTGATGCGGGATTTCACCCAGCACTTTAAAGGCTGTGGCAAACTCTTACTTGCTAGTGGAGAATTCCGCCAATGATAGAGGTTGAAAATGCCACATACTTGGGTTTCCTAGTTTTTCTTGCAGCAGGGGTATGTGCATGTGGGCCTACTTTCGTGCGCAGAGATCTGGAAGGAAAACACCTGGAAGCTTCTCTAATAAAAAAGGGATGTGTGGAAACAAATGTCCCTTCTTCTTTAGTGGAAGTGTTGCCTAGAAATGCTGAGTCATCTTTCCATCCGTGACATAGTGAGGACGGCAAAGGGAAGGGAATTGAACCACTTGGTCCTTGACATATCTCCAAGTCACACCATCAATCCCAGATACTAACTGCCTTCGAACATGTGGTGATTGTTAACTTACTTTTTTTTTTTGTTGTTAACTTACTTTTGAGTATTTTTTTGTTATTGGCACTTGAAGCACCTCTAAGTGATACAGGGGTGTCAGTGTAAGGCTGGCTTCCTCTTTGGAGTTTCTAGTCTGGTTCTTATTTTTATTTTTTTTTAAAGATTTTATTTATTTATTTGAGATAGAAAGAGAGAGAGAGAGAGCATGATTGGGAGGGGGAGGTATAAAGAGAGAGGGAGAAGCAGGCTCTCCACCTAGCAGGGAGCTCCATGTGAGGCTCCATCCCAGGACCCTGGGATCATGACCTGAGCCAAAGGCAAACGCTTAACCAACCTAGCCACCCAGAGGCCCTTTTTTAGGTTTATTTATTATTTATTTGAGAGAAAGGGAGGTGGAAGCAGAGGGAGAGGGAGAGAGAGAATTTCAAGCAGACTCTTTGCTGAGCACAGAGCCGCATGAGGACCACAAGGAAATGATGAAAATGACAATGATGTGGGGCTTGATCTCTCAACCCTGAGATCATGACCTGAGCCAAAATCAAGAGTTGGACGCTGACCTGACTGAGCCACCCAGATGCTCCTGTAGTCTCTTTCTTTAAATCAAGCTCTACCATTCCCTCATGATATAGGCTTCTGGACAGCCTGCATGGCTGGCTAGTCATCAAACGAGCCCAGACGTGCCTGAATCTGCAAGGAGTATATAGTTCAGGCTTTGTGTTGGAAACTCTGCTTTACACACTCAATGGAATCCCTATTATAATTTTTAACTTTTCAATATTATAAATTTTAATACAATAACCACTGCACTACATACTGTTATTTTTTTCTTCTTATGTAAGACAATTTGGATGCTTGATACAAAGCATTTACAAAGGAATTAGGATTTTTTTAAAAGATTTTATTTATTTATTCATGACAGACACACACAGAGAGAGGCAGAGACAGGTAGAGGGAGAAGCAGGCTCCATGCAGGGAGCCCAATGCAGGATTTGATCCCGGGACTCCAGGATCATGCCCTGGGCCGAAGGCAGATGCTAAACCACTGAGCCACCCAGGGATCCTGGGAATTAGGATTGTTATAAAAAATAGGAATTATATAAAGAATTCATTAATATGAATTAAAATGTGTAGAGTCAAAAATAGTCCTAAACTTTTATCACCAAGTTGAAATATTTGAAAATAATTTGCAAGTTTTAGGAACAATTAATAGCATTCAAACAAGACACCAAAAGAGAAATATTCTAAAAAAAAAAAAGATAAATATTCTACTTGCTACAAATGAGTATCATCTTATTTTTATTGGCTTGTCCCAATATATTTCCAGATGGGATATTTGCTTCTAGTTAATCTGGTGGTATTAGTTTATGTTATGAATCAGGTAGGGACTGCAAGACAGTAAGCTGAATATTTAATATTTCATCTACACCTTCATGATACATATACATTTTATTTTTTTAAAGATTTTATTTATTTATTCATAGACACAGAGGGAGAGAGGCATAGACACAGGGAGAGGGAGAAGCAGGCTCCATGCAGGGAGCCCGATGTGGGACTCGATCCCGGATCTCCAGGATCACACCCCAGGCTGCAGGCGGTGCCAAACCACTGCGCCACCAGGGCTGCCCTATACATATACATTTTAAATTGTTCTCTGGTCTTTTCTCACACAATGGTAGGAATTTTGCTTAGATGGTCAGGTCTAAACTGAACTACTCCAGTTCTGTCTACCTGCACAAAATACTTAAAATGAAGAGTGAAAATTGCAATCATCTGACTAATTTCAGACTTGTAGGCAAAGCATTGGAATGACTGAACTTTTTACTTCTCACAGAGATATGGGCATGGTAGAGATACGGTCTTTGTTTTTTTTCCTGAAGAAGATACCAAATGACGAAGAGGAAGGCTCTGATTTGCTATAATTAGGGGAAATACCTGTATCTCTGTGTATTACAGCTACACATTGTTACCAAGAATGTTAAGCTTCCTGAATGTTGAAGTGATATGTATTCCAAGAGGAAAGACTGCTAACTAGAGATTTGGGAATTATCTTTCAGAAGAGATTAATTTAGTAGGAACATCGTGGGTTAGACCAGGACTCCGGGCCAGTCAGAAATGAACCCTGGCCTAAATATGAATTAGGTAAATTCTCGGGTAGCTGTTACTAGGGGACTTTGACCACCATTCAGACCATCTTTGACTTTTATTTTATTAGCAAGACCCCTAGGGAGAAGGTGAGTGACGGGCACCCCAAACCTAATCCCTGGGAATGACGCTGCCAATATTAAACCAGGTCATGAGTTGTGGGAGAAAGAGGGTTTGGGGGAACTAACTGTTTCTTAGCAATAATAGGCTGCAGGTGGGCATGTGCCTGAGGAGCAGTAATCACAGAACCAGAGCAGAAAGGAGGCTGAGCAATCAAATCATCTTAATTTTCACAAATGAGAAAACATATCTAGGGTCTTAATCTAGATGAAATCTCAGATTTCTTGATTCATTCAGTTCCGTGTTCTTTCAGTACGCCAAAAGGTTATTAGGAGAGTAAAGATAGAAAAAAAGAAGGTGCTGCAACTTTGTGGATCAATGATGTATATGAATATATTTCCAAGAATGCAAGAAAATAGAAAGGACCTTGCTACAGGTTTCCAAATCTAAGAAAAGCCTTCACCAAGAATGCAAATACTCCACAAAATAACAGCCTCACCTGGGTGTGACATACTGCTACAAATGTCATGGTCACCATAAGAAATGTCATTCCCCCCTCCCCACCTGGCCAATCGGGTGTAACGATAAAGAGCTGGGCTGTGAGTCAGAGCGGAAGCATTATTAGGATTTTAGTCATGGCTAGATTGGAATGGTGGGGTTGGGCGTAGGGAAGTGGGCACAGGGAGAGTCTGCTTACTGGAGGGGAGCAGTTCTGAGAGAGAGAGAGAGCACTATGCACAAGCAAGCATGCATTGTCCAAGTTTCAAAGGGACAGCTGGTGAAAATGGATATCAGGGTCTCACTCATCTCACCAAGGTAGGACACTCCTATTTCTTAGAGGTCTTATTTTAACAGGTGAGGCAAATGGCCTTTCCCTTGTTTTTGTTTTGTTTTTCATAAATTACACAGTTACCTTCAAGTTTATTCCTTCAGTGGCCTTTAGAATTTTCATGAAAATCATCCAAACCCTGGAAATGGGACAAGAGTGAGCCCCACCTCCTTTAAATTGTCATACCATCTCAGGTTTGTAGGAAAATAAATTTAGTTCATTGTTTTCCGTGGATAAATTTTCCAGACTTGGTGAGATTACTTGCTAAATTGTAGATTTTTGTCTGGTAGAGATACAATTGATTTTTGTCTTGTCAAACCAGACATCTATGGTTTGACACATCTATGTGTCACATCTCACATCTATGGCCTGTTGGGAATTACTCAGGTTTTTGTTTGTTTGTTTTTTGTTTTTAAGATTATTTATATATTTATTTATTTATTTATTTATTTATTTATTTATTTATCCATGAGAGACACACAGAGAGAGACAGAGACACAGGCAGAGAGAGAAGCAGGCTCCCTGTAGGGACCTTGATGCAGGACTCGATCCCAGGACCCCAGGACCATGCCCTGAGCTGAAGGCAGATACTCAACCACTGACCACCCAGGGGTCCCTACACTGAACTTTTCAAATGCTCTCTGAGTCAAATTTTTTTAAATTTTTATTTATTTATGATAGTCACAGAGAGAGAGAGAGAGGCAGAGACACAGGCAGAGGGAGAAGCAGGCTCCATGCACCGGGAGCCTGATGTGGGATTCGATCCCGGGTCTCCAGGATCGGGCCCTGGGCCAAAGGCAGGCGCCAAACCGCTGCGCCACCCAGGGATCCCCTCTCTGAATCAATTTTTACATCTTACTGGTTTTCTCATTAATGATCTTTGTTCATTTATATTTGCTAGATAGTTAGGATTTTATCTTTTTGTAAATTAACTTTAACAGAATAATTCTTTCCCTAGTATCCTTCCAAAAAGTATCTTGTTGAGATTTTGATTGGAATTCCTTCTATCTATAGGTCCTTGTGGAGAGAATTGACATACTTACAATACTGAGATTTACTAGTCAGGAACTAGTCTTTTAAAAACTTTTCCGTAGTGTTTTATGGTTTCCTTTATTTCGATGCTATACAGTTTTTACTCAGTTTATTCTTGGGTAACTTGTATTTTTGTTGTTGTTAGTGAGAGTTGTTGCTATCCTTATTTTCTAACTGGTTATATTTTGGAATATCGGAAAGTGTATGTGTGTATTTATCCAATAACCTGCCACATTTACAGAATTCTTACATTATCTCTAAGAGTTTTTCAGTTTTTGTAGATACACAGTAATATTATAATTAAACAATGAATATTTTCCTGCTCCTTTGTCAATATTTTAATTCTTACCTTATTCTCCTAGAGCACAATTAGAACAGCATTGCATAGGGGTACCTGGGTGGCTCAGTGGTTGAGCATCTGCCTTTGCCTCAAGTCCTAATCCTAGGGTCCTGGGATCGAGTCTCACATTGGGCTCCCTGCAGGGACCCTGCTTCTGTTTCTGCTTCTCTCTTTGTGTCTCTCATGAATAAATAAATAAAATCTTTTTTTAAAAAAAAGAACAGCATTGCATAATAAAACAGTGGGTATCTTTGTTTTGCGTGACATCATCGTACTTAGTTTGAGGTGCAATTTTCAAAAGGCATCAGAGAGAAAGCCTATTTTTGTAAATTGACACACAGGAAAGGCATTTTCACCTATCACAATCCCTATTTTCTTTAAGATTTTATTTGTTTATTCACAAGAGGCAGAGACATAGGCAGAGAGAGGCAGGCTCCCTGTGGGGAGCCCCATGTGGGACTCGATCCCAGGACCCCAGGATCACTCCCTGAGCTGAAGGCAGATGCTCAGCCACTGAGCCACCCAGGCATCCCTCAATCCCTATTTTCACCAAGATTCCTTCTCCTGTTAATATATCTCCAGCATTGCATCCTTTGAGTATTAAAGACAGGGAGAGGGCAGCTTGGGTGGCCCAGAGGTTTGGTGCTGCCTTCAGCCCAGGGTGTGATCCTGGAGACCCGGGATTGAGTCTCGCATCAGGTTCCCTGCATGGGACCTCCTTCTCCCTCTGCCTGTGTCTCTAACTTTCTCTCTCCCTGTGTCTCTCATGAATAAATAAATAAAATATTTTAAAAAAATAAAAATAAAAATAAAGACAGGAAGAGTAGAGCACTTGGCTGGCTCAGTCAACGGAGCCTGTGACTCTTGATCTCAGGGTTATAGGTTCAAGCCCCACATTGGATGTAGAGATTACTTAAAAAATAAAAGAAAATCTTAAAAAGAAAAGAAAATCTTAAAGGAAAATAAAGACAGATGGAGAGCCCTGTTTAATACTGCTGAATGCCAACCTACCAGCTTATTATTATTGTATTAATCTGCATATGTAGTTATTTTAATGTTCTCTAATTTACCTGGCATCTCAAGCATTAAATGCATGCTTGAGAGGTAAAAGAATGTTTTTTTTTTCAAAGTTGGAAGCACACTTAGAGGAAGTGGTTGGAACAGGGTGCACCGTTCCTGCACCTCTACCAGAGTGCCCTGTTCAGGTGAAGGGAAGGGCCAAGCAAACAGCATTCCCATCTCTGCCAAATGGCCCCAGTCCCTGCTTTGGCTCTGCCAAGGGCCAGGCCCTCACTATAGAGTCTGCAGAGCTGAAAGCTGAATACAGAATACTTTTCTGTGCCTCTTGCCTGTGGAGCAGACTTGTCTGGCCCAGATCACACTTGAATAGATGAAAAGAATCCGTTTTTGCCTTGGCCCGAGGCCTGCAGTGGAGGCCACAAAGGCGCTCACAGACGCGCCGCAGTGGAAGGCCAGCAAAAAAAGACGGGAGAAGACTTAGGAGATTTTAAGAAGAAATAAACAAATCTTCAAGAACATTTCCAGCTGATGTAGATTATGAGATATTCACATGGCCCCTTTGCTCTCATTTGGAAAAATGAAAATTGCGAAGAAACTCATTAGAGTCTCCTGTGGGTTCATTAAAATCTTGTCTCCCAACCTCTTTGGGGAAATCTAGATAGAAAAGGAAGTTACAGGGGCACCTGGGTGGCTCAGTGGTTGAGCATCTGCCTTCAGCTCAGGGCGTGACCCCGGGGTCCTGGGATTGAATCCCACGTCAGGCTCCCTGCATGGAGACTGCTTCTCCCTTTGTCTCTGTCTCTCCCTCTTTTTCAGTGTCTCTCATGAATAAACAAATAAAATCTTTTTTTTTAACAAATAAAATCTTTTTTTTTAAAGATTTTATTTATTTATTTATTCATGATAGTCACACAGAGAGAGAGAGAGGCAGAGACACAGGCAGAGGGAGAAGCAGGGTCCACGCAGGGAGCCCGACGTGGGATTCGATTCCGGGTCTCCAGGGTCGCGCCCTGGGCCAAAGGCAGGCGCTAAACTGCTGCGCCACCCAGGGATCCCAACAAATAAAATCTTAAAAAAAAAAAAAAGAGAAGAAAAGAAAAGAAAAGAAAGAAAAGAAAAGAAAAGAAAAGAAAAGAAAAGAAAAGAAAGTTATAGCCTCTAAAGGTGGGACCCTGGGAGATGAGAAAACATATGGTGAACAAGATGGATTTCTCCCTGGAAGCCCAATCCAGGAATTCAGGAGTTTAACAAAGTAAGAGAAATGCCAGTTTGTGCATGATAATGATGTTGGGCAACCTAGCAGTGATTTTTATCAACGTGCTTTGTTTGGTGGGTAATTGTGAGAACTAGTCCCTTTGTTTCAAGTCCTTACCCTCCTTGAACACTGGTTAGGACCGATGAAATGGGATTCTCACATCTGAGAAAGGACTGTGCCTAACGTCCCTGTAGAAGGCAGTGGCAGGGGTGTGGAGGGGAGATCTGTCTGTGGCCCTAACCTGTGCAGGACCTAGGCTAGTGAGGAAGCTCGATCCTCCCAGTTACCAGATTGGTTACCCTTGGCTATTTTCAAATGAGAGGAAACACGGTTTTGGGAGAATAAAGAAGTAGGGGGCGCCTGGGTGGCTCAGTGGTTGAGCATCTGTCTTTGGAACGGGGTGTGACCCCCGGGTCTGGGGATCGAGTCCTGCATCAGGCTCCCTGCATGGAGCCTGCTTCTCCCTCTGCCTGTGTCTCTGCCTCTCTCTGTGTGTCTCTCATGAATAAATAAATAAAATATTTTTAAAAAAGAAAAGAAAAAGAAGTAAGCCATCAAGATGCTCTTAGACTAACAGGTGAAAACCACTTCTATGATTTTCCCTCCAATTATTGCCACCCCTTGTTTCCTAAATGCTTGTTTCTGACCTTTAGTGGTGTGTGGGGCGGTGTTTGGGTGAATCTACTGGGGAGACTCAACCACCCCCCACCGCCCCATATCAACCACCCTTGGGATGCATGTTAAAATGCAGACTTCCAGGTCCCCCCTCCCTTCTAGAACTGCTGAATCAGAATATCTGGGAGGCGGGGGGGGGGGGGATGTGCATATTTAATTATCTCCAATTTGAGAAGAACTGGGGCTCTGAAGACCCAGAGACCCGACTCCAAACCACAGCTTTGCTCCTTATTATGGGATCTTAGGCAAACTCTTTAACCTATGTCTCGGTTCTCTGGGAGGCGGAACAGGGACAATTAAACCTACTTGATACGGTCGTTGCAAATATTAAGTACGACATTTTTAATTAGTGTTCACAGCTTAGCAGGGAGCAGAGTAAGCATTCCCCACACGTCGGCGATGCTTAGGCTATCATCTCGGTGAACTGCGAAGTTGGGAGCCTCCAGAGTGGTGGTGGGTCATGGGGTGACCCTGCAGGCCTGTCCCCCTTAGCCCTGCCCAGCCTGGCCTCCCTGCGCTGCCTTACTGAGCAAGAGCCAGCTGGTGTCAGCCCTGGGCCCGGGACAGCCTTCCCTGCGGCTCTGGACTCCGCTGCCCCTTGCCCGGGTCTTCCCAGCTCTCTGCCACCTGCCTCTTCTCTCTCTGGCTTCTAGACGTGTCACTTTGCTCACCTTGGTGGCCTCTTCAAGCTCAAGATCCTGGACTGTCTCCCATCTGCATGCTCTCTTTATTTTGGCCTTCCTCACAATTTTCTGCAAAAGACTCCCTCATCCATCCTCCTTCCTGCTGCTGTCCCCGAGGTGCCACTAGCTTGCCTGTCCCTTGTCAGAGGAAGGGAATCCAGACAAACCACACGGGAAGCCCAAACTCTGTGAATAGATACATTCAGGGCAATAGAAAACAATTGGAGTATTTGCTTTAAAATACTGGCCCTCCTGGAGGTAGAGCCTGGGTCCTTACTCCGTTTTATGAAAGCTTTTATGTTTCCTTTTCAACTCCATTCCACTCTTTGGCCTTTCAAAGCTCAAAAGTGGGTTTGTGCTGAGCTGTTTCAGGAAGGAAGGTGTGCTCAGTAGGGGGCGTGAGAACAATAAAACAGCATTTTGAGTGTGACAGCTTCCAACTCAAGGAGCTGGTTATTAACTGCTCAAAGCTTGAAATGCCAAATATGTGTGAGTGGGTGGTTATGATTCCTCCCCGCTCTCTCTCTTCCCCCTCTCCCCCTAACCCCCTCTCCCTCTCCCCCTTATTCAGTTCTTAAACCTGTTAGCTTCAGCCTTCGGGTACTCCTGCAGAAGAGAAACATCTCTGGCATTCCTTGTCCTTCCCTAACAGTTGAGTGAAAGTAGAAGCAATATAAAAGGTACGTGAAGTCATAATGTTCCCATCGAATCTCAAAACACCAAGTGGAAACTAATTCATTCTTCTGCCTCGGTAGTGGAAGGAGTTGGAAAATATTACTACTGTCCTTGGTGTTTCGGTGTGGGATTGGAGGAGTGGAAGCATTCAGTCACTTCCCCAAGGTTGCTCTGTGAGTCTCCGTGGAACAAAACTCTAGTGACAGCAGCAAATAGCAATTAGAGACCTTCTGCCTCTAGAGATGGGTCTCTCTCTTTGTCTGTCTCTTCCTCTCTCATGCACACACATGTGCACACACAGTTGTATAGAAATGTGAGTCTTCACCTCTCCTTTGGCTCTGTCTCTTACAGAGTAACCAGGATAGTTTGAGAACACACCTCAGAGACACACTTACTGGGATTAAGAAAATCCTGGATATGTGAATAAAAGAAACTGTATCATCCTGTTGGGATTCGAGGGTGCCACACCCGAATCCTGGAGCCCAGCCATCATAGCTTGCTTGGAAGTAAAATGAAAATCGAGGTTGCAGTAAAATTAATTCAGTGACTCTGCAGTCATCGATAGACTATAAGGTAGATTTATATTTATAGAAAATCAAACAATTATGAAATACAAGAAACAATAAAATTAACGAGTATCTGGATCAGATATTGAGGGAGTAAGCTAAGGTGAGCATGTTTCCTCTAATAAACTAAATTTAGGCAGTGATTAGTGCTAGACGGCATTACCTGGGTTTCCAACTACTCGAGGATTTTAGTCGATTATAAACAGTACGACCATTCTACCAGGATATGCATGAACTTTGGAAATTTCTTGGTTTGATCAGTCAAGACCTGAGCGTCGAACCAGTCTTTGAGAGCCTCTCAGGACTTCCCAAGGGAAAATGGGAAATCTGTGTCGGATAGTGTTCCAGGAACACCTCTGCTGGAGGTTCTTGTTTTTTTTTTTAAAGATATTTATTTATTTATTTATTTATTTATTTATTTATTTATTTATGAGAGACACAGAGAGAGAGGCAGAGACACAGGCAGAGGGAGAACCAGGCTCCCTGCAGGGAGCCTGATGCGGGACTCGATCCCAGGACCCCAGGATCACGACCTGAGCCAAAGGCAGACGCTCAACCACTGAGCCACCCAGGTGTCCCGGGGTTCTTGCTTTTTTAATGAAACAAAAACCTTTAAGCCAAAGGGTATCAGTTGGTAGGTGAAGAAAGAATTCTGACTCTCCCATTTCCCCGATGGGCACACTTGTTCAGCAAGGGCAGCCCACCAGCTATAACTAATTAGAGCTAAAAACCCTCACAGTGCTAGAACTGTCCAACAATAGGAGAATACTAAAGGAAGTACGGCATGGACCTAAGATCATACAAAAATGACGTAGATATTTATGGACATGAAAAATGAAAAGCCTCTTGAACAAAGCAGATTGCACACATTTTTTTCAATACGATCCTGTTTCTGTTGGAAATTTTATGCATCAACATACCTTTTTAAAAAGATGTATAGGAGATACATGTCGGAATATTAACAGTCATAATCTCTAAATTGTAGGATTATTGATTTTTCCGCTTCACTGCCATATCTGATTGCTAAACAATGAGCTTGAATGAGTTTATCTGTTTTGAAATTTTTATTTTTTTCGAACATAGAACACTACACATAATGTTTCTGCTTAAAAAGCAAAACAAAATAACTATTTTTATTTAAAATAAGCACAACAGGGCCACGCTGCTTTCTGCTTCCTAAAGCAAGGAGAGATTCCTGAGCAGCTTCAGAGTTCATCAATCATTCATAGCTCCCATGTTCCAGGTGTCGGGTATAGGAATCCAGGCTAAATAAAGCTGTGTGGCCTCCCAGAGTTCCTCCATAGAGAAGACAGGGAATTTCCATGGTGCCAGGGTGGCGTGTGCGGGGTTTCCAGTGGCATCAGGCTGCAGTAGTTGCTTTCATTTCACTGTGGACACAGAACAGCAGGTTGTTCTTCGAGGTAGGACAGCTCTCAGGTGGCCTCATTGGGTTCCTGCTACAGCTGGCCACTCTGCCCCTTTAAAATTACTCAAGGACACAGTTTCCTAAAAGCATAGTCTGGCTTATAAAAGTAATTTCTTCTTTTTTTTTTCTTAAGATCTTATTTATTCATGAGAGATACACACAGAGAGAGGCAGAGACACAGGCAGAGGGAGAAGCAGGCTCCCTGCGGGGAGCCCCATGTGGGACTTGATCCCAGGACCCCTGGATCACGACCTGAGCCAAAGGCAGATGCTCAGCCCCTGAGCCCCCACAGGTGTCCCTGGAAGTAATTTCTGAGAAGCAAAGTCACTCCAGCCTGAAGACCAAGTTTAGAGGTTGTGCCTCAGCAGACAAGGGTTTCCATAACACTTTGTCTTTTGTCCCCCTTGGCATCTGGGACCTCTCCTCTCCTTCCCGCAGACACTGTCCCCAACAGAACAAAAAAATCTGTTTGGCCCGTTGTGCCTCCTTCCCTCCTGAGCTGGGGCAGAGGGTAGTAACAGCAGCTGCATGAGTCTGACTTAACGTAAATACTTTATTTACCTTTGTATTTACTGTATGCATCTGTCCAGTGTTTGCACAGCTGTTTGCCGTCTGTGCGCCCGAAGATTAGCCTTTGCCGCCCTGATCCGTCTCAAACGCGGAGCACTGCGCCAGGGACCGGGCTCCCGGCTCACTTTCCTTCACCCAGCCTCCAGCCTGGTACCCGACAGATGAGAACTCAATTAAACAGGATGCTTCTCGGGACGCCTGGGTGGCTCAGTGGTGGAGCATTTGCCTTCCGCCCAGGGTGTGATCCCAGGGTCCTGGGATCGAGTCCCGCATCAGGGTCCCCACAGGGAGCCTGCTTCTCCCTCTGCCTGGGTCTCTGCCTCTCTGTGTGTCTCTCATGAATAAATACATAAAATCTTAAAAAAAAAAAAAAAAAGGATGCCTCTCAGGGTGAGTTGGTCACCTCCTGGAAAGGATCTTTATCCCTTGGTCAGAGCAATGGCCGGATGTCCTGGTCTGCCGAGAGGGGGGGGGCGGGGGGAGAGACAGGTAGGTTGATTTTGTTTTCATGGCAAAAGGATGCGTTGTCGAATCAAGGGGATGTCAGGGAGGTTTGTCTCTCCCCACCATACTGCACCGGAGGATTGGGGCAGGTGTAGGCCCTGAAAACTAGGCCGGTAGCAGGGCTGCTGATATGGAATGGGTGGGGATAGAACCTTTGCTCTCTGATGAGGCTTTCTTGCCCATCGACAAAAACTGAGTAAGGACTGGGTACCTGAAATCTCAAGTTTGGCTGATCCATATACCAGAGCTTAGCTTCAGACAAGCGCCTGGATGTGCATTTGGTTTTGCTGCCGCCTTCTTTGTGGGTGTGGGGGAGTCACAGCCACCTGCACCAGGTCCACTTACCGGAGGCGGTGGGGGAGATGCAAGCGTACAGGCCGCTGGTCTCCCCTCCTGCAGTAGAGGAATGGGAGAGGGTGCAATGTGGCATTTCTATTTGGATGGGCTTTCTCCAGCAACATACAGATATTTTTTTTTTAAGATTTTATTTATTTGAGAGAGAGTGTCTATGTGTGTGTGTGTGAGAGAGAGAGAGAGAGCACCAGCGAGAAGAGGGGCAGGGGAGAGGGAGAAGCAGACTCCCACCTGAGCAGGGACCTGTTGTGGGGCTTGATCCTAGGATCCCGGGGTCATGACCCCAGCTAAAGGCAGATGCTTAACCAACTGAGCCACCCAGGAGCCCCAGATAATTTATTCTTCTTTTTAAAAAAATATTTATTTATTCATTCATGAGACACAGAGAGAAAGAGAGAGAGATTCAGAGACACAGGCAGAGGGAGAAGCAGGCTCCATGCAGGGAGCCCGACGTGGGACTCGATCCCGGGTCTCCAGGGTCACACCCTGGGCCGAAGGCAGGCGCTAAACCTCTGAGCCACCCAGGGATCCCCCAGATAATTTATTCTTTTTTTTTTTTTTTTCAGATAATTTATTCTTAAAGAACATTCTTGCCCAATTTCATATGACCTGGCCAATCAACATACATTTATTTAAAAAGAGATGGCTTTCATGAAAACAAAAAAGATAATAAAGTACCCGCTGAATTTTAGTCAGAACTTGAATCTCTGTGCCTCAGTTTCTCTGAGAGTTAAAACTGCCTCATACCTACTGATAAAGCCTCAGGTCTTCTACTGAAAGGTGTTCCACAGGCACAGAAAGCACTGAATTACCTAAACTATAATTTTCTCAGCTGCTTGACCTTTTTCTCTGCTACTGTAGTACTCTTTAATATTCTATAGTCATGAGCAAAATGGCTGCTGTTGCTTTTTGGTTAAAATCCATCAGGAACTAAAGAGAAATACTTTTTAAATTAGATCATGACCCAGAAAAGGAGTGAACTAGTAAGTTTGAGTCTGTTATCAGCTCTGCTTGAGACTGGCCTTTTATACCACTCTGAGGAGCACTGTTGTTTGTTTTCATCATGAAATACATAAGAGAAAAAAATTGAGTGGGGAGCAAGGGAGTAATATTTTGATAGGATAGTTTTATTATTTTGTCTGATATATTACGACCTTGAACCCCCCCACCCCTCACTATATTCAGGGATTGTCCATACTTAAAGTTAAATACAAAATAACTTCCAAGGCCAGTGCAAGTGATTTAAAAAAATAATAAAATGAAATATTGGATTATCTACTACGGTTCTTCTGAAGTTGCCCAGGAAACCTAGCATCTAAGTTTCAGAATCATAGGTAAATTCTCAGCCAACATGTATTTTGAATACAGCAGGAAAACACAGATGTTTTAGCCCTTCTGAGATGCATTAATTTCTGGAAACTGGAAGCCGTAAAAGACAAAGTCGTGGGAGGGGACTTGCAGGGAGCACCCTGGGAAAGAAGCAGCCCTGAAGTTGAATGACCTCTCTTTGATCTCTTGCTTTCCCAAGTCACTTTCCCATGCACTTCCTCAACACTGGTTTCAGTTCTTTAGATCTAATAAAAGGCTCTGGGGTTGGGAGCATCACCCAGCAGCTGAGCAGAGTGCTGATTCAGGCAAAGCTCTGAGGGAGGGGTAGAGCACTCAATGTGTTTACAGTGAAATGGTGTGTGTGTGTGTGTGTGTGTGTGTGTGTATGAGAGAGAGATTGAGAGAGAGAGAGAGTTCTCATGAAGATTAGTAACATCTTAACACCACCCTTACCACTCGCACAACCACCAATAGGAGATTTAGCTTCTTCCAAGCCACCTCAATTAAACATACATTTTAAATAAAGCAGCATGTTTGCTGGGGAAATGCAGCTTCAAAGTTTCCTAGACCCGATTTCCCTTCCAAACATTTTGCTGTCCCTCAAGGATCTTGCATATAGAACTGTTATAGCTGCCTCTTTGTTAATTATTTCATGAGCCTCTACATAATTTTGCTTGCTAAGAAGCAGAATTAATACTTTATTCAACAGATTACATTTCATTGTGATTCCTTTCATTTCCTGAACTAAGTTTCCTGAACTAACATCTGACGATAAAATGGAATCTCTGTGGCTCTAGGTGATGCCAAGTGTAGAGCTCAGATAGTGGGTTGCTTTGGTCCCTCAGAATGTTTTTTTTTTCCTGATCATTTTAGAAATGCTGAGTGATTTTTTATTTTTTAAAGATTATTTATTCATGAGAGGCACAGAGAGAGAGGCAGAGACACAGGCAGAGGGAGAAGCAGGATGCCTGTGGGGAGTCGGATGCGGGACTGGATCCCGGGACCCCAGGATTACCACCTGAGCCGAAGGCAGATGCTCAACCACTGAGCCACCCAGGATTCCCCTGAGTCATTTTTATGTCTTTAGTTGTATTTCAAAATTAGATTGATTTCTGTCTCATTTTCAAAATATTATGCAAAGAACTTTGGGAAGCATAATAGTCACTGTCAATTTCCAAGTTTCCTTTTTTCCCCAAACATTTTTATAATAATTAAATTGATCTACTTTTATGATATCCAACTGAAGAACAAAGAAATTAAGCAGGCCCATTTCACAGATGGAAACACAGAGATGTTACAAAGTTACAGAGTGGACAAAATAGAAAAATGAGAGCAAGAACCAGCATCTGCTAACATGTACCACCTTTCTTTCCAAGATGGTGATTATTTTAGTTGGGAATGAGAAGACATTTCTTGTAACTTGGCTTTAATTTTCTGTGCCTTTAACATATGAAACCTAATTATAAGGTTAGAGTACGATTTTGCCTTATAGGCATTAAATTACTCATTTACTATGTATCCCTCACTGCTGAATCTTGATGTTTTCTTAGATTTCTGTTGTAATTTGTTTTGATTTGCTTTGCAGTAAATTGCAAATTATGTAATTTTATAATTTGCAGTTGTCCCCACTTGTAATAAATATAAAGATACATCCATAGCAATAAATAACAGCAGAAAATCAGTAAGCATATAGATTCTGTACTCTGACAGTACAGAACTTATTCATTTGTTTGGCAATGTGGATACCGTGGTGAATAAACAGCCCTGACCTCAGGGAGCTTTCATTTTAGTAAGAGAGGCAAATAAACAATCAATTACAAAACATAACCATGTAGGTAATCTGTTCTGTTCACACACACACACACACACACACACACACACACACAAAAGAGCGGAGTAAGAGGATAGAGAAGGCAAACCCATTTAGATGGTAATTGAAAAGGTTACTTTAAAAAAAGGCAAGTGGCACTTGCTGGTTTAAGAACAGCTGGAGGTTGGCCTCCTAGGGGCCAAGTGAATGTTAAGAAGGCAAGACTGGAAGAAAAAAAAAAAGAAGGCAAGACTGGTGGGGCACATGGCTGGCTCAGTCAGTAGAGAATGTGACTGACTCTTGGATCTGGGGCTCTGGGTCTGAGTCCCACGTTGGGTGTAGAGGTTACTTAAAAAAAAGTCAAGACTGGAGGGGTGCATAGGCGCTAAAGGGACTTGCAAGGTGAGGGAAGGGCTTTGGTAATGTGAATAGAATAGAGCACCAGAGTTTCCAGCAAGGCATCTGATATTATCTTACAAATGTTTCGAAAAGAAATACTCTGGTTGCTAAGTTGAGACCAGACCTTGTAGGGGAAAGAATGGAAGCAGGAGACCAGTTAGTCACCCAGGAAAGAGATGATGGGGGGCAGATGTGGGTGTCAGTTTAAGAGGGAGGAAAGAGATTGAAATCAGTATGTTTTGAAGGTAGAGCTTGGATTTGCTGCTAAAATGGAAGCAGTGTTGAGAGAAAGAGATGTTTTTGACATAAGATGGGAAAGAACTGAAGAAAGCATTTTGAGGGTTTTTTTTTTTTTAAGTAGGCTCTATGCCCAACATGGGGCTCAGTAGCCTCTATGCCCAACGTGGGGCTCAAACTCATGACCCTGAGATCAGCCAGGCGCCCCGAGTTTTGTTTCTAATAAAAAAATTAAGGGTTCTGGGTGCCTGGGTGGCTCAGTCGGTTAAGCATCTGCTTTTGGATCAGGTCATGATCCCAGGGTCCTGGGATCAAGCTCCACACCTGGCTCCCTGCTCTGTGGGGAACTTGCTTCTCCCTTTCCTGCTCCTCTTGCTTGTGCATGCTCTATGATATAAATAAATAAAATCTTTAAAAAAATGAAGAGTTCTGTTTTGGACATATACCTTTTGAGATATCCAAATGGAGATGCCTTGTAGGCAGCTGGATATATGAGCCTGGAGTGCTGGGTAGAGGTCAGGGTTAAAGATATACATCACTGTATGGAGGCTATTTAAAGGCAAAGGCTGAAGGAGACTGCCCTGGGAAGCAGTATAAAAAGAATACAAAAGGCCCAAGGTCAGAGCCCTGGGGCAGCCAACATTTAGAATCCTGGAAGAGGAGAAGGACCCAAAGGGAAGAGACAGCAAAGGAGCTACCGTTAGGCCGAATGATTCACAGCAGACATGTAGAGCTAGAGCTGGTGGGAAGGTTCAATGACTGAAAAGCAAAACCTTTGTGGGAGAACAACTCAAAGTCCTAAATTATTGTGATAGAGGCTAATGTGAACCAAATGTGACCAGAAGAGGATGGGAGATGGGAAGTTTAGCATCTCAATGCATGCCCCCAGGGATGTGTCACATCCCAGGGAATAGGACTGCCGACTGCTTTCTAAAACATTGCTCAATAGTAGCTTTCTGTTGCAAAGGGCTCCATGTTAAAGAGAGGCTACTCCATGGCCATCCTTACCAGCTAGGAGAAAGCAACACAGAGAATACATTTTTTTTCAAAAAAATCTATTTTGTTGTCCTGTTTTATAGGGACACTTTATGGAGCTGGCCCCCGGGGCCAGGACCAAAAAGAAAAAAAAAAAAAAAAAAAGGCAAGGTAATGTCAAATGTCGTTTTGGGAAAATTCTCTATTAAACGTGGCTCATTTTCAGCAACTCCTATTTCTCAAGGCAGCTGTTGAGCATTCAATCTGGAGATGAATAAGCCTCCCTCTCTCCCTTGCTCAACTCCCAGGATCTCTCTAAACTCAAGGTTAGGTGAGTGTTGCAGTTGCCTGTGTGGCTGCCCTTCTGGCTGGCTCTGTTTGTCTGCACCATGACGCTGCTTCAGTGCCTGGAGGGGACTGCAGGGCAACAGATCAGAGATGCCAGGAGTGAGCCCAGATGCTCCTGCCTGGAGGATGACAGTGTCAGGCTGAGGCCTCCAACAGCTTAAGAGGGAGGGTGGATTTGCCTTGCTTTTTCCTCTCTTGCCCCTCACCTTGGGAATATTCACTCAAACCATAACAAATGCAGCTACTTAACATTACGTAATAATATTAGCACATTTTACAGCTAGACAGGCTTTTTCTCTTTGAGGCGATGTTGCAGTTTGGGGGGACACATATATTGAATCATGAAGGGTATTATTAGGACAGAGGTAATTGGTTACAAACACCTGAAACACCAAGTTCACATGGCTGCAGTTGCCCAGAAATCACAACCTTTGGTTATTCTGCTGGTTTAGTGATAGTAACTATTATTCATAGGATATTTGGATGCTTCTTTCCAAGGAGAGGGAGTGCTGACTCAGAACAAGAGTAAAGAGCATCAGCACCCTTGAGCTTGCTCAAACATCTCTGACATTTGGAATACACATATGGAATCCATTTGTTCTTTCTCTGAACGAGATATAATAGCAACAGGGGGAAAGTTACCAAAATGTTTTGAGACTCTGAAGTACAATATCTGTGTCATCCAACGTATGCATAAATCCTAGCTCCTTTCTGTATTGTTCACCTTCTCCATCGGTTGAGCATATAAACCACTTAATAATACTCAGCCACTGCGGGTGAATTTTGGGGTGTGAGGGCAAAACTGTGGGATGTGAAGACATTCAAAAAGAATGCAGAATGTCTTTCTTGTAGTGAGAGTAGGCAAGGGACCAGAGCCTTGGGTAAGTAAAACTTGCTTCCCATGCTGACTTGGTTTAATGTCCCGTGCTGGCTTCTTGACATCACAGGAAGTTTTGTGTTTAATGCTCACCAATCCTGGGAACAACACAAGTTTCTGAATTCCTCTCTGCATACATGTCGCTCTCTCCAGAGAGGGCTCCCTGTGGCCAAAAGGCAAACCCCTGGGACTGTTGCAGTTTGGAGCAAGCAATTTTTAAACTATGGGTTTGCATTAGGATTAAGGCCTCCAGTTTTCATGATTTATCTTGCTGTTTCTCCAGTACTTAGGAAGCATCCATCAAGACTGTGTGGACCCTGAGTGTACCTGTTTCCAGGAGATGGCTAGGGTACTAGAATATAATTTATTTGAGCTAGGCTTCTTTAAATGTTCTCATCCTGGTTTGTCCCTCTACGCAAATCTTCTCATTCTATCCCTTCCCCGTTCTCTGCTAGCAAATATGCAGAATCTTGGTCTTGAAGGAAACTTTGGTCACTTAAAAAAATATTTTATTTATTAGAGAGAGAGAGCACGCACAAGTAGGGGGAAGGGCAGAGGAAGGGAGGGGGGAGGACAGGCAGACTCCCCACTGAGCTGGGAGCCCAACTCTCTCGGGCTCCATCCCAGGACCCCCTGATCATGACCAAAGCCCAAGTCGGACACGTAATGGCCTGAGCCACCCAGGTGCCCCCAAAGAAACGTTGATTATACTGAAGCAGCCAAGAGTGGGAATATTCAGCGTGTTCACTCCCTGATTTCTCCCCAGGCTGTGTTGGAATCCCGTTTCCTAGACATGCCCTTGAAATTCTGTGAAGTGTGGTCAAGGCCACGTTTTCTATTCACTGACACCCACTGACGTGACTGAACGCTGAGCGGACCCGAGCCACTGCAGTGACATTAGACGATGCAGTATTTGGCATCTGTAGGTTTGAAGACGAAGGAGTTAAACTGTGTAGCTTAACCGCCCCCCCTTCCTCCCCAACATGTAGACACTAAATGTATCAGGAGTGAAAGGCCCATTATAAAAGAAAACCACCAAAATAGAACGGAGGAATGTCAAGCTCTACTCCGTTACACAGATGGTTGCTGCAGGTGGAAGTGCTGCTGGGTCTCCGGAGGCTGAACAAAAGGAACCGGGGGGAGAAGGGAGGGCAGTGTCATCCTCGGGCGGGCTGGGGTGCGGTGGGGTGCGGTGGGGTGCGGGGGCACCCCTGTGAGCTCCCTCACTTTCTCCAAAAACCGCTTTTCAGTGCAGCCACGCACCTTGGGGGCTGCTACTCCCGCACCCTTGCGCGTCCTCTCTGTCCCCGGCCATGTCCCTTGCAGGCTTCTGGTCCATAACCAGGAACGAAGGGGCCAACGACGGAAGGAACTTGTAGGCCGCCGGTTCCCGGGCGCAGCGGATGACCCCGCGCGGCCGAGCTGGGGCGCCCCGGCTGCTCCCGCCTCCAGGCCCCGCGCGGTGACCTCGGTGGGGGTCGGCGGGGGGCGCAGAGGAGCGGCCGCCGCAGCCGCGGAGGAGGCGTCTTCCCGGGGGCTCCCCCCGCGCCCCCCGCCGCGCCCCCGCGCCCCGCGGTGCACGTGCGCTCCCGGACAACAGCAGGCGAGGCCCGGGCGCGCCCCCGCCGCCGCGGCCGCGCGCACGCTCCGCCCTCCCCCCGCGTGCTCGTGCCCGTGCCCGTGGCGGCGGCGGCGGCGGCGGCGGCGGCGGCGGGGGCGCGCCTCTTCTCCCCGCTGCGGGCGTCGCGGGCGCAGGGGGAGGCGGAGCGGAGGAGGCGGAGGCCGGGCGCGCGGGCGGGGGCGGGGGGCGGGGGGCGGCGCGGGCGCGGGCTGGGCGGGGGCGGCCCGAGGCGAGGGCGTCGGGGTGGGGGCTCGGGCACCCGGGGCCACTCCGCGGGGGGCGGGCGGGCGCGGCGCGGCCGGGGGGGGGGGGCGGCTCCGGAGCCCGGGTCCCCGCCCCCGGGGCTGAGCGCGCGGCGGGGCGGGATGCGGCGCTGGCGCGGGGGGCGCCCGGCCGAGCCCCCGCGGCTGCCCTCGGCGGCCAGGCTCTAGGCGCGGCGGCGGCGGCGGCGAGGAGGAGGAGGAGGAGGAGGGCGCGGGCCCGGCGCCCGCGGAGGGCAGACACGGAGCGGCGAGCGGGGCGCAGCGAGGCCGCGGCGGCGCGGCGGGGCCGCGGGGCTCGGTAAGGCGCGGGCCGCGCAGGGCCGGGGGCTCGGGCGACGTGGGCGGGGGGGCCGCGGGGGCCGCGGGGCCCGGCCTGCCTTCCTGGAAGGAATTCTTTCCGCAGCCGAGGATCCGGCTCGCGAGCCGCGGAGAGCACCTCGGGGGCCCCCGGAGCGCGCCCAGCCCCCCGCGCGGACCCGCTCGGTCTGCAGCCCCCGCGGCCGGGGCGGCCGGGCCTGCAGCGCGCCCGAGGCTCGGCGGGGCGGGAGCGCGACCCCGGGGCCCGGCCGGCGGGGGCGGGGGCGGGGGCGGGGGCGCTGGGCCCGGGACCCGGGCGCTGCCCGCCGGCGACCTCGCCGTGCCCGGCTCTGCCCTCAGAGTTTTCCCTCTCCTCGTTCTAATTGGCTGAAGTCGCCGCCGCATACTGCACGATATTGGTGACTTAGTGCTCCCCCCCCCAACGCCCTGAACTCACCCGCCACCCCGGTGTTACCGCCGCCTTTCTCAATTTCGTTGACTCGGCTCAATATTGATGTAAAAGATTCTCGCGAAATAGTATCGTTAAGAAACGGTAGGGAGAGAAAGTCAAACCTGTTTTTTTTTTTTCTTTCTTTCTTAGCTTTAGCCTACTTCTGGACCCTTTGCAACTTCACCTTCAGTCGCTGACGCCTACAGGAGGTTGGAGGGGAGAGGGCCCGACCGCAGGATGCTTGGGATGCGGCTTAATAGTTGTCTTTCAGGAAATAGAATTTGGATAATTACGATTTTGATCTGCATGTGGAATTGCAATCTGCTTTTAAAGTGCTTCGGGCGCTGCATGATGCTACATGGGTAGCTGGCAGCTGGGCCACATTGCATTGTTGTCAGCATCTCTTTTATTTTCCATTCTTTCGGAGTTTTGTTTGGCACCGATTTAGACCTTTTTAAGTCAGTGTGAGTGGGAATAACTTCTGATACACTGGTTGCTTCTGGCGAACATTGTCTATATTCTTATTTCTGTTGGAAGAAGGAAAAGCGTATGGTACTAGAGCACAGAGGCTATGGGAGCCCAGGAAATGTGTCAGTTTGATTCCGCAGTAGGATTTGTTGTAGTATTTTTGAGTTGTGATGGTTATGATGCATTAATAGAATTTTCCTCTTGGGTAAACTGCAGTCCAACTCAGAATCTTGATATTTGCTCCTTGCACTTGAGAGTTGAAGGAAATTGTAGCTTAATTGCTGCTCCAACATGACCTCAGAGTTTTTCAAGTACTCATTGGTATAAATTCTTTTTAATAGGGCTATTTGTGAAGATGAGGGACTGTGGTGTTCCGATTTCCATTCTCAGGAAAATCTGGAGTCTACCTCCTTCCCCAAATTGGATGTGTGGTGATGCTTTATAGGACACGTCTCTAGAATGGTGCCAGTTTGGAACTGTGCTCAAGCCACTCATCTTCATACCGTGGTCTCTATAGCAGCCCATGGACTAAAGCAGCACTTTGGACAGAGACTTGTCCAGCCATAGCTGGCGTGGAGGCCCGGTGTACTGCATGGTGGTGCACGTTGAGGTGGGCGATAAAGTGTAAGTGGGCCACAGAGGAAATGTTAGTTGGAAGAACCTTCCCTGGTTATGTAACTGTTTTGTTTTCTAGGGAGTGACTAGGAAGCAGTCGGGCAGGTTCAACTGTCATTAGAGTCTTTGATGTTGGTTTCAATTCCAGTAGTTCTGTTCCTTTTATTTTCTTTGCCCAGCCTCCACATCATTTTCCAGTCGTCAGCTGGGTGAGACACTTTAATGGCAATACATTCATCTCCACCTCCCATTCTCTTTCTCTTATTTTCTCTTTAGATGTCTTATTCAGCGGTGTTTTCCCTTTCCGGGCCGGGCCTGGGTATATTGTATGCACAGGGTATATAGATTCACTGTTAACTATAAATGCGTTTAATTAATGTCAAGGAGTAGCACCTGTTTTCTTCAGAAGCCTGTGGTAGCAGAAGAAAAATGGAACAAAATGAACTAAACATTGTTTTTCTTTTTTTTCTTTTTTTTAAGATTTTATTTATTCATGAGAGACACACAGAGAGAGAGAGAGAGGCAGAGACACAGGCAGAGGGAGAAGCAGGCTCCATGCAGGGAACCCGATGTGGGACTCGATCCCGGGTCTCCAGAATCAGGCCCTGGGCTGAAGGCGGTGCTAAGCCGCTGAGCCACCCATGCTGCCCCAGAACTAAACATTGTTCAGTGTATTTTAAAGATTTTGTTATCTTGTAATTTATAGATAATGGGTAATATTCTTCAGCATTTTTAGGATTTAACCTGTTAATGTGAAATCTGATGTCCGTGGAAGTAGTTAAGAGAGCAGGACTTGAAACCAGGTCACGGGTGCAGTTTTGCCATTTAGTAGCTTGTGTGGCATGGTCCCTTTTTTGGGCAGGTAATTTATGTTTCTGAGCTTGTTTTCCTTATGTACAAAACAGATGAGAAGGCTTGCATTGTCTTCCTTGACAAAGTTGTTGTGAAGGATGAGATGAGAGAAAGAATGTGAGAATGCCGTGTAAAAATTTTTATACATGTAAAGTATCACTTTTTACATATAAATTTAGTATTTTTGTTTTAAATATTTTAACATCAATTTTTTTTAAAAGATTTTATTTATTTATTCATGAGAGACACAGAGAGAGAGAGAGAGTGAGGCAGAGACAGGCAGAGGGAGAAGCAGGCTTCATGCAGGGAGCCCCACGTGGGACTCAATCCCAGGTCTCCAGGATTAGGCCCTGGGCTGAAGGCAGTGCTGAGCCACCTGAGCTGCCCCTTAACATCAATTTTTAAAAATGCACATAAGGAATGAGAATGTGTTAGAGCTTTTCCACTTCCCCCCAGTTTTTTTTTCCCACTTCCAAAATTTTGTGATTCTTTCTCATTCTTAGGAAATCCTTATGTAGTGCCTAGAGTTTTGGATTCTTTGGAATTTTTGATTATTCTGAGACAGATGTCAAGCTTATTGAGACTTTGAGCTTCTTTAAAGTATCAGTTTAAAATATTAAAGGAGGGGCCCCTGGGTAGCTCAGTCAGTTAGGCGGCTGGCTCTTGATTTCGGCTCAGGTCATGATCTCAGGGTCCTGGGATCCAGCTCTGTGTTGGGCTCCATAGGGAGTCTGTTTGAGGATTCTCTCTCTCTCTCTCTCTCTCTCTCTCTTCCCCAACCCTCCTTCCTGTCTCTCCCCGCTAGTGTGGCTCTCTGTCTAAAATAAATAAATCTTCCAAAACCCCAAATCAAAGGAGGTTATAAGCCAGGGTTTGTGAGAAGCACTGTTGAGTAAAAAAATACTTTATATTTGTCTGCATTATTTAGTATAGAAGTTGGCAGAATTTACTCTGTAGGCCAAATGTGGCCACAGCCTGTTTTTCTGTATGGCCTACGAACTAAGAATGACTTAGAAAATTTTAAATGATGGGGGAAAATAAAGAACATTTCATAGCATGCACAAGTTATATAAAATTCAAATATCAGTGCCCATAAATAAAGTTTTACTGGAACACAGTCATGCTCATTTGTTTCTGTATTGTCTATGGCTATGTTGGCAGTACAACAGCAGAGTTCTTGCAGCAGAGACGTGGCCTGCAGAGCTTAAAATATTTATGATCTGGCCCTTTACAGAAAAGGTTTGCCAACCCTTGATTTAGGACTTAAATTTTTTTGCTTTACTGAGCACAGGCCTTATTTCCTGTCATAGCATTTTAGTGGCTAAGACCCCTGGAAAGGTGCTCATTTGTGCTTTGGAGCCACATAGACTTATGTTCGAATGCCAGCTGTGATATTTATAAACTTTGATCCTGGACAAATTAATTAACATCTTGATTCGTCAGGTATCTCCTTGATTGAGAATAACTAGAGAATCTGCCTTAGACATTGTAGTGATGATTAAATGAAATTTGTAGTGACGATTAAATGAAATGATACTTGTCAATGCTTAACACGATATATAGTAAGCACTCAGTGAGTCATAGATGATGATTATAATGATGATGATTATGCCTAAAATATTGTAGGTCACCCTTGCCCCTGTATTACAGAGTTGTTTTCTTTAGTGGTATGTTACTTGTTACTGAATTTTCTCCTTTAGTGAAAACATTAGTTAATAGCTGATAATTGGAATAACTTGAGAGATTTCCCATAAATTGTACTTTATTTTTATTAATCACTTATTTATTTATGTATTTTTAAAGATTTTATTTATTTATTCATGAGAGACACACAGAGAGAGAGGCAGAGACACAGGCAGAGAGAGAAGCAGGCTCCATGCAGGGAGCCTGATGTGGGACTCCATCCCGGGTCTCCAGGATCGCGCCCTGGGCTGAAGGCAGGTGCTAAACTGCTGAGCCACCCAGGCATCCCAATCACTTGCTTATTTAGATGATAAAGAATGGTTGGAAGGAAAATTCTGCTCTGTTTTGGAGATCCTGGCTCTTAACCACTCCCTGGTACTGTTCTAAGTTTGCAAACTGAATTTAAATATCACTTCTAATTTGGTACTGGTATTTTTTTTGAGAAAGATATGTGAGAAGAACCTATTTTAATGAGGCCAGGGTGTTAGATAATTTTCCTTACATGTGTATGAGACTCTGAGTTTCCCTTATGATTTGCATTAGCATCTCCAGAACATCCTCTTCAGAGTTGAAACAATAAAACTATTTTTTTCTAAAGGTAGACCTACTTTACTCTCTAGAGGCTTTGATACTAAGCTGCTTTTTGAAGTATTTGGTTTAAATTATCTTACAATTGAGAAATTGGATGTGCTTCTCAACTTCAAGTACTGGTTTATTTAACATGAATACCAAATTAAAAGTGCACAAATAAAGGTCATTGTTCTAACTGAGTTAAACAAAACAGAATTGGGGTCATTGTGGCTCTTGCATTCCTGCAAATCATGCAGTTTCTGCCTTGGATGATGCTTGAGTGCAGTGGGATGATCCAAGGGAGATAAGGGAGGACGTGAATGTTTCTGCCCTGTCCTTGGTAGAACAGGGGGAAAGAAGCAAAAGGGCCCTCCAGTAAAAACAGAACAGCAGTATCCGGAGAGAACTGAGGTGTAGGCTTCTAATTGTAGCACCTCAAAAAAAGGTAGAGGCTTAAAGAAGACTCAGTGTCCTGAGGAGACAGTATTTACTCTTGAGGTTAAAACAAACACACAAAAGCAACCAGAGATTATCTAGAGAAGTGTAGTTTGAGAGTGAACATTCCCCAAGGTAGTAAAATACAGAGATTTAGTAAAATAGATGTTTACAGTTTCACAGTAAACCTGGACAAGGAGGTCTTCCATGGTATTGAAAGGAGATTGTTTTAGGGCAGGTAAAAGGAAATGAGATAGGAGGTCTTTGGTTTAATTAATTACTTTTTGAAAGAAGATTTTATTTACTTACTCATGGGAAACACAGAGAGAGGCAGAGACACAGCCAGAGGGAGAAGCAGGCTCCATGCAGGGAGCGCGATGTGGGACTCGATCCCAGGACACCAGGATCATGCCCTGAGTGGAAGGCAGATGCTCAACCACTGAACAACCCAAGTGCCTCTTTGTTTATTTTCTTATAACAAATACATGAACCAGGAATGCTCAGAGTAGAAGTAGAATTCTGGTTTTCAGAGAGATCTTATTACTTGTCTTACAGTCATTTATCCATTTACTACCTTATTATTTTTTTTTAAGATTTTATTTATTTATTCATGAGAGACACACACACACACACAGAGGCAGAGACACAGGCAGAAGGAGAAGCAGGCCCCCTGCAGGGAGCCCGATGTGGGACTGGATCCCAGGACTCCAGGATCACACCCTGAGTCAAAGGCAGGCGCCAAACCACTGAGCCACCCAGGCGTCCCTACTACCTTATTTTGTACTGTGGACTATAATGTACACTAATACTGGAGGTTGCGGAGATGGAAAGCATTGAGAGGAAAAGCATGCATGACGTATGCATTATGAAGTGTTCCAATATGTTTGCATTGTCTCTATCAGAAAAAAAGCAGTGTATTCTGGGTAAGAATTCTAAAGTAGATATTCCATTTCTTTGCATTTATTTATTTATTTATTTATTTTCATTTCTTTGCCTTCAAATAGTAAAATCTTCATTATTTAGGGTTCAATCTTATAATCTTGGACAAGGCTTAATCTTGACTTCATTGTTTTTATTTCCTTTTGTGTAGGATGGAGAACCTGACAGTTCTTAGTAGTTGCTGTATATCCAGTGGTCTTCCAGATTCAGTAGCAGTACTGGCTCCAGTAGGATGAGGGAAACCAGATCTTTTATCACTGAACTGAAAAGTATCCTTTGAGTACATACATGTATTTTGCACCATGTGAGATTCAGTAGAAAATAGATATTAAAAAAAGATGGCATTGAGTCCGTACTCTCAGGAAGTGTTGATTTCATTGGGAAGATAGCTCTATTATGAAAAAGAATGTTATAAAAGAGTAGGCAAGAGGATATTGGGATGATCCTTGATGTGGCAGTTTGAGGACTTGGGATGTACTGTTGGAGAGGATACTTTGTGGCCTTTGAACATTTGTAAAATGAGCCTGGTAGTCTCCATCTAGCTCTGAAATTTGGTTATATTTTCTCTAACAGAACAGCCACTCTCTGAATCAGCTTGTCAGGGACAGCCCATATGAACTGTTCAATCCAGGCCAGATTTTTGCACTCATTCTGTGTAATAGCTTGATTTACTAGAAACTGAGAAAGGGTTATTTAAATTTCCTGGAAATGCATTCAAGGGACAGCGTTTCTCCTGAAAAGTCAGGCATGTGAGAAGTGGCAAGACATGTGTCCTTGCTTCTGAGGCAGTAAGTTTGTGCCTTGGATGTTATTCATTTTTGCTTTTTTTTAAGGCCTTCACTTATGCAGTTTTCTTTTTTCTTTTTCTTTTTTTTTCTTTTAAAGATTTTATTTATTTATTCACGAGAGACACACACACACACACACACATACACAGAGAGAGAGAGAGAGAGAGGCAGAGACACAGGCAGACAGAGAAGCAGGCTCCATGCAGGGAGCCCGATATGGGACTCGATCCTGGGTCTCCAGGGTCACACCCTGGGCCGAAGGGAGGCGCATAACCACTGAGCCACCCAGGCGTCCCTGCAGTTATTTTCTTCTGTAGATTATCATTCTCTTCTTATTGGATTATCTCTTTTTGTATGCTGACATGCCTTATGTTACTTGCAGCCATGATGATTAATCATTCACCGAATGCTGTTCTTGCACCTTCCTTTCAGTAATAGGACCCTCACGTTTTATGTGGGGACATGGTGCCCAACTAGACTACATTTCCTTGTCTTTCTCCTACAGCTAGGTGTGACCATGTGATGAAATTTTGGCTAAGTAGGTGTGACCGGAAGTGATGTGTATGGTTTCTGGGTCATGGCCTTAGCAAAGAAGCTAGTTCTTTTCTATTCCTTTTTCCCCTTTTTGCTGAGGACACTGTAGTGCTGGTACACATTATTCAGCCTTATAGGTGAGAGCAACGTTTTAGTAGGAGAAGGGTTCATAAGATGGATCCTTGGGTGACCTTGTGGAGCAGAGCCACCTACCTACTAGCCATGAACTGCTCATTTATCTTCAGATGGTTAAGTGAGAGAGGAATAAAATTCTCTCTTGCTTGAGTCACTAGTATCTTAACCAAATAAATACTTTTTCTTAAATCACCCTTTCCTGCAGCTTATGACTTCCTTCAGCTGTTGCCCATTTTTAAAAAATATTTTATTTATTTATTTATGAGAAATCCAGAGAGAGAGGCAGAGACATCAGTAGAGGAAGAAGCTGGCTCCCTGCAGGGAGCCCAATGCAGGACTCAATCCCGGGACCCTGGGATCACGACCTGAGCCAAAGGCAGATGCTCAACCACTGAGCCACCCAGTTGGGCATCAGTTGCCCAATTTCTTTGATCCCTATGCAGCAACAGTTGTTTATATTTGCTATGTCTACTTCCTCATCACTCATTCTCTTTTATAGCCTGATTCATTTGAGCTCTTCTTGTTCTAACGCTCTACTGAAATTGGTTTTCCCCCCAGGTTTATTGAGAAATAATGGACATCACTGTATAAATGAAACATATACCATGATGTTTTAATTTACATATGTTGTGAAATGATTGCCATAAGGGGTTTAGCTAACATTCATCTTCTCTTAGAATGAAAAGAAAAAAGCTCTCCTTGTAATGAGAACTCTTCGGAATTACTATCTTAGCACCTTTCCTATGTATCCTATAGCAGTGTTAGCTTTCTTCATCATGTTGTACACAACATCCCTAGGACTTACTTATCTTATAACTGGAAGTTCATACCTTTTGAGCATCTTCTTCCAATTTCCCCTTCTCCTCATTCCCACCTCCAGTAATCAAAAGTCTTCTCTCATTTTCTGTGAGTTTGGGGTTTTTAAATGTAATCTAATTTTTCTAAGATTCTTGCATGTAAGTAAAATCATAGAGTATTTGTCTTTCTCTGACTTAATTCACTTAGCATAATGCCCTCAAGTTCTATCCATGTTGTTGCCACTGGTAGACTTTCTTGTTTTTAAATGGCTGAATAATACTGCATTGTATATATGTACCACAGCTTTCTCATCCATTCATCTATTGATGGACACTTTAAGTTGTTTCCGTGTCTTGGCTATTGTAAATAATGCTCCACTGAATGTGGGGGTGCAATATATTTTCCAGCCAGTGTTTTTGTTACCTCTGGATCTGTTCCCGGTAGTGGAATTGCTGGATCATATCGTGGTGCTATTTTTATTTTTTTGAGGATCTTCCATACTGGTTTTCATAATGGCTGTACCAGTTCATGGTCCCATCAAGAGTGTACACAAGAGTTCCCTTTTCTCCACATCCATGCCAGCATTTGTTATCTCGTCTTTTTGGTGATGGCTCGAACAGGTGTGAGGTGAGTTCTTGTGTATGTGTGGTTTTAATTTGCATTTCTCGGGGATTCCTGGGTGGCGCAGCGGTTTGGCGCCTGCCTTTGGCCCAGGGCGCAATCCTGGAGACCCGGGATCGAATCCCACATCGGGCTCCCGGTGCATGGAGCCTGCTTCTCCTTCTGCCTGTGTCTCTGCCTCTCTCTCTCTCTCTGTGACTATCATAAATAAATAAAAATTAAAAAAAAAATTAATTTGCATTTCTCTAATGACTACTGATGTTGAACGTCTGTTCATATATGTTCTTTGGAGAAATGTCTATTCACGGACTTTGTCCATATTTTAACTGGGTTGGTAATTTATTTATTTACTTATTTATTGAGTTGTAAGAGTTCTTTATATGTTTTGGATATTATCCCCTTATCAGGTACATTTTAAGTATATTTTTCCATTCTGCACATTGTCTTCCCTTTGATGGTTTCTTTGCTGTGTAGGAGCTTTAGTTTGTTGTTGTTCACTTGTTTTTGATTTTGTTGCTTGTGCTTTGGTGACCATGATGGCTGTAGCTTTATTGTATAGCTTGAAAAGGAAGTGTGATTGCCTCCCTTTTTGTTCTCCCATAGGATTTCTTTTGTCAATTTGGGATCTTTTGTGGTCTCAAATAAATTTCAGGAGTATTTTATCTACTACTGTAAAACATGCCTTTGGATCCTTGATAGGGATTGCATTGGATCTAAAAATGGCTTTTGGTAATATTGGTATTTTTACAGTATAATTCTTCCAGTCCATGGACCTAGGCTAACTTTCCACTTATTTGTGTCTTCAATTTCTTTCTTTCTTAATTCTTTAAAAATTTTTTGTGTGTCTTCGATTTCTTTCAACAGTGTCTTACAGTTTTCAGTGTAGAGATCTTCATCTTCTTAGTTAAATTTGTGTGCAAGTATTTTGTTTTTTATGTTATCATAGGTGGAATTGATCTCTTTATTTCTCTGTTAGAGATTTTGTTATTGTTACTGTATAGAAACGCTACTGATTTCTGTATAACGATTTTGTGTCCTGCACCTTTACTGAATTAATTGATTAAAAGATCTAACAGTTAAGTCTTTAGGATTTTCTAAATATAAAATCATGTCATTTATAGATAGAGACAACTTTACTTCTTCTTTCCAATTCTGATACCTGACCTGGTACCTTTCTTTTTCTTGCTTGATTACTCTAGCTCAGACTTCCAGTACTATGTTGAATAGGAGCAGTGAGAGTGGATACCCTGGTCTTGTTCCTAATCTTAGAGGAAATGCTTTCATACTTTCACCATTGAACGTGATGCTAGCCGTGGGCTTGTTATATATGGCCTATATTATGTTGAGGTATGCTCCTTCTGTGCCTGATTTCTTAAGACTTTTTATCATGAATGGATGTCGAATTTTCTCAATTGCTTTTTCTGTATCTGTTAAGATGGTTATGTTCTTTTTTCCCCCCATTCTTTTAATGTGATGTATCTCATTGATTGATTTGTGTATAGTGAACCATCCTTGCATCCCAAGGATAAATCCCACGTGATCATGGTGAATAATCTTTTCAATGTGCTGCTGAATTCAGTTTGCATTTTATTAAGAATTTTTGCATCTATATTCATCTAGGAATATTGGCCTGTAGTTCTTTAGTTCTTTTTCTTTTCTAGTAGTGTCCTTTTCTGTTTTTTTTTTTTTTTTAAGATTTTTATTTATTTATTCATGAGAGACAGAGAGAGAGAGAGAGAGAGTGAGAGGCAGAGACACAGGCAGAGGGAGAAGCAGGCTCCATGCAGGGAGCCTGACGTGGGACTCGGTCCCGGGTCTCCAGGATCACGCCCTGGGCCCAAGGCAGCACTAAACTGCTGAGCCACCCGGACTGCCCCTTTTCTGGTTTTGGTATCAGGATCATGCTGACCTTGTAAAATGAGTTTGGGAGTATTCCCTTCTTTTCAGTTTTTTGGAAGAGTTTGAGATGGATTGATAATTCTTCTGTTGGGTTAAATTCACCAGCCCTTTGCTGCTGGGCCTGCCTTCATCAGATTTTTGATTTAGTCTCCTTATTAGTAATAGGTCTGTTCAGATTTTCTGTTTCTTTCTGATTCAGGCATGGTAAGTTGTATGTTTCTAAGAATTTTTCCATTTCTTCTAGGTTGTTTGTTCAGTTTGTTGGTATATACTTGTTCATATGAATTTTTTTTTTAAATCGAGGCTACAGTGACCTGTCTTGCCAAAGCCAGTGATCGGTTCAATGTCTACATATTATTGACCTCTCACATTTCACATTAGTTGATTAACTTCCTCTGACCTACTTGCTGTTCATTCTTCGTGTCTTTTTGCTGGCTTATCTCTATCTCCCTACTGCCGCCCTAAAATTTGGAGTGTCCCTGGGCTCTCCTCAGGTGATTTCATCTATTTTCATAACCATTTCTGATACCACTTATATGCTTATGAGGCTTATATTCCCATCTCTAGTACCAGTTTTTCTTCTCTTGAGCTCAAAGTTCCTCTGACTCCATTCTTCCACTTGTATGTCTAATAGACCCCTTGAATGTAATGTGAACAGAGCAGAGCTATGCATTATTCTTTCTTTCATCTACTCCTCTTGCCACCTCTCCCTAGTCTTTGCTATTTCAGGAAATGGCACCACCATCTGCCTACTTGTGCAGGCCCATGGAGTCATCCCCCATTTTTTCCTTCTCATCTCATTTTAAGTTCTGGCAGGTCCAGTTTATACTCTGAAGCCTGACTACGTCTCAGTTTTATCACTGTTAAAAACCTAGGTAGTAGCCTTTCTCCTCTGGAAAACTACCCACAGACTTCTCTGCCTCTACTTTTGTTTCTGTCCTACTGACTACCCCATGCCCAGGAGCCAGAAGTAATGTTAAATGTGAATCTGATCATATCACCTGCTTACTGATTTTCTAATGCACTTAACACTAAAACTGAGACTTAGAATTTTATCATGGAAACAAAACCTCCATCTCATGGAATTTATGAAACCCTATATTAGTGGTCCTCAGCTGGGGAAGATTTTGCCCTTAGGGGACATTTGGCAGCGTCTGGAGACATTTTTGACTGTCAGTCTCAGAGTGAGGTGATAGGGGCAGCACATTCCTGGAATCTAGTGGCTGGAGGCCAGGGATGCCTAAACATCCCACAGTGGACAAGACAGTCCCCACCAACAAAGAGTAGTGTGGTGCAGAATGTCTGTCGTGCATGATCTGGCTTCTGGCTCTCTCTTCAACCTCATCGTCCTTTATTCTCTTCTTTGTTCACTGGGCTGTAGTTAAAATGATGTTCTTCCTTTTTTAAAATTTTACTTATAATTTGAGAGCTAGAGAGAGAGCATGGGCAGCGGGGAGAGGGAGAAACAGGCTCCCTGCTGAGCCAAGAGCCCAACATGGGGCTCAGTCCCAGGACCCCAGGATCATGACCTGAGCCGAAGGCAGACACTTAACTGACTGAGCCACCCAGGCACCCCCAGTGAGGTTTTTCTTATTCCTCTTTTTTTTTTCTTGTTAGTAAACTTTATTTTTCAGAGCAGTTTCAGGTTCATAGCAAAATTGAGTGGAAGGTACAGAGATTTCTCATACACTGCTTGCCTCCACACAGGCCCAGCCTCCTTATTATCAATCAATACTTCTGTCAGAAAGGTACGTTTAATTTATAACCCCCTTCTCCACAGGGTGTTTGAGGGGCAGGGGCTCCTGTATAGATACATACTGTATCCCTAGCATTTTTACTTAATAAATACTTGTTGATAACAGAAGTGCCTGAATCCGTCACGGGAATGGAAGACAGGGTTTTCAGTGACAATAATAAATCAGATGTCCAACTGGGAACATTGGGGAAGGTTATGATCTTCTGGCAGATAGGGGAAAATTCCTGAGGCAAGGCTGCCTTCGCCTTTATTTTGTAGTTAATTTTGTAGAGTAGAGGAATTTACCTCAATTTTTGGGAAGAGGCACATGACAAGAGTAAACTGACAGCAGGGACTTTTTAAGAAAGAAGGGTTATCTCAGGTTAAACTTCCATTTTGCCTTGTATTTCATACTGGTTGTCCCTGCGTGTTCGTGAAGCTGAATGCTCATAAGATCATTGAATATTGCAATTTATGTCAGCTTCTAGGGAGTATGTGATCTTAGCTTTCTTCAGAATCAGGATTCCTTCTACATTATCCTTGGAGGGCAATCGTCTGCCCTCTACTTCTGTAACGTCTGGAAGCTCAGTTACGTGACTGCCCAACACGTTTTTTTTTTTTTTAAAGATTTTATTTATTCATGAGAGATGAGAGATGAGAGATGAGAGATGAGAGAGAGAGAGAGAGAGAGAGAGAGAAGCAGGCTTCCATGCAGAGAGCCTGATGTGGGACTCGATCCCTGGTCTCCAGGATCAGGCCCTGGGCTAAAGGCAGCACTAAACCACTGAGCCACCCGGGCTGCTCCTGCCCAACTCTTTTTAAAAAGAGTTTTTGTTGTTTAGAAATTGCTCATTATATTAAAGTGGAATGTACCTTCTTGCATTTCCAATACAACATGGATCTGCTTTATTTTTCACATGATAGCTCTTTAGCTGTCATGTGAAAAATGGCTGGTTCTTTTATCTTCCCACCAGCCTTTTCGCTTTCTAGGCTAACTGTACTCCTTTTCTTCAATTTTTGCTCATATGACAAGGGATTTAGATCCTTTTCCTGGCCCATCCCTAACATTTTTGGGACTCAGGGCAGGAATCCAAATTAAAGTCCATATGCCATATGTCTAAAAATGTGCAAGCTATAAATCAGGCTTACTGATAAAGATGTTCCATTGCCTACCTTTATAAATAAAACTTCATAATGACCTAAAATCAGAATCAGAGAGAGAATTCTCAGATTCCTCTGTGTTTCAGTACAGAACATAGTGAAGTGCAAAGAATGGGCTCCAACCTGACCTGTCCTTCTCACTCCAGGTTCCTTGCACGAGGGACTTGGTACTTGCACAGAGGGGACATGCATCCCCACATACTTTTCACACAGCCACTTTAAAAAGAAAGTATATTTTTTAGTAATCTCTACACCCAGTGGGCTCAAACTCAGAACCCCAAGGTCAAAAGTTGCATGGTCTCCCCGTAGTGGCAGCCAGGTGCCACCACACGGCAACTTTTTGACCATCCCTTGGGCCTGGGGCTGTAAATACTGATGATAGAATCACCTGCTGTGGGAGGATCAGCTCAGGGAAGACACCTGAGCAGACCTATAAGTAGATTCCGTGGTCCTGGGAAGGTGAGGGCTGGGATGTGTAGGCCCTGAGAGCAGCTGGCCCCATGCCATGGTCAGGGGCATGGCCGGTGGGAGACTAGGGCCTTGCCCTCCAAGGATCCAGGCCTAGGATGGGGCTTCCAATTGCCTGGGTCCAAGGTAGTACTGTTCTATCACAGTCAGACTTTGGCCTTCATTTTGTTTGCCACAGCTGGTTATTGTGGAAAGTGTTACAGTCCCTCTTACAGTGCTCCACGTTAGACATGTTGTTTTAATTAGAGCGTCTTAACCAGTGTGCCAGACAATGCTTTGAATGTGTCACAGATGGACCAGACATACTGATTTCCTGAGTCCTCAGAGAGGATGGTCGGTGACAGAGTGGTAAGAGCTTCAAGGCTGATCATTACTGGCCACCAACAGCATGGCCTATTTACCTTGCTGTATCTGTACCAGTACTGGCATTTTCTGTACGTGTCCTAAGTGAAAAAGATTGGCAAAGCCTGCTCTAGACTGATGTACGATCACTCTGCAGGGCTCATAGTACGAAGTGATTTGCATACAGCTTTAACAGCATTTCTCATCACATTATTTGGTTTGCCTGACAGTGTTGGAGGTGTCAAAGTAGGTTTGTGCTGTTCTTATTAATGAGGATATAGATGTAGGTTAAGTGGCTTTATGTAGCTACATACTCTCAGTCAAGTAGGGCAGTTGAAACTAGAACTCCATTCTTCTGACTCTTATTTTGTTACATTCTCTCTACTAACCCAAATTGGCTTTCTTGTATTTTTTTGGACAGCCTATCACTTCTGGTTCATTTAGGCCATGCAGGCAATTACATTTTTCGTAGAGTTTTTCTATCCCAACTTCTGTTATGTCATCTGCCTTTTTTATTTTTTTATGTCATCTGCCTTTGTTGATACTTTTTAACCTCAAGACTCAGTTCTACTTTTAATCTCTATTAAAAGGTTTATTTTTCATTTTTATTTTTATTTTGCTATTTGATCCATTGTGTTGAAATTTGATTATCTGTATTATTTATTGTGGTAGCTCTCATCCCTAGATTTGTGTCATATTTATAGTTAATTCTTTTTTTTTTAAAGATTTTATTTATTTACTCATGAGAGACAGAGAGGCAGAGGGAGAAGCAGGCTCCATGCAGCAGGGAGCACAACATGGGACTCGATCCTGGGTCTCCAAGATCATGCCCTGGGCTGAAGGCGGCACTAAACCACTGAGCCATCTGGGTTGCCCTTTATAGTTAATTCTTGAATGACATGAATTTGAACTGCACAGGTCCACTTACATGCAGATTTTTAAAAATAAATGCAGTACAGTACTATAAATATATTTTTCTTATGATTTTAATAACTTTTTTGGTTTTGTTTTAATAACTTACTTTCTCTAGCTTTATTGGAAGAACACAGTATATAATACATAGAACATAAAATATACATTAATTGACTTACCGGTAAGCCTACTGGTCAGTGATAGGCAATTAGCAGTTAAATTTTTGGGGAGTCTTAAGTTATATCTGCCTGTGTAGTGGTTGTGCCCTTAACTCTTGAATTGTTCAAGGGTCAGCTGTAGTTATTACAGTGACATTTGTTCAAAATGGTTGCCTTTGAATTGTTTATAGAAGGTTAGATTACATTAAGGTAGGAAGATGTATATTTTAGAAATATTTTTTTCATAAACCAGTTATAAAAAAGTTCTAGCACTTAAAGCTGGTTTTTAAAAAATATTTTTTATTTATTTGAGAGAGAGAGAGAGTGAGCACACAAGCATGGGGGAGTGGCAGAGGGGTCTGCTCAGAGGAGGGGCTCCCTCCTCTGAGGAGGGAGCCTGGTGCGGGATTCCATCTCAGGACCTCGGGATTGTGACCCGAGCCCAAGGCAGACGCCCAACCAACTGAGCTATCCAGGTGCCCTATAACTAAATTCTCTTTTTATTTAGTGTTCATTCTGTATTGATCTTTATAATGGTATTTTTTTTTAAAACCTGGTCATTTTGCTTCAGTTACTCAACTAAATGGTGGATTGATTCAGAATTCAAATCTAGGTGTGTTTGACCTCAAAATTTTCCTCAGTGCTACTCTTTTAAGTATTGTGAAATGACTTGTAAACATTTATCTTGGTCTGGGAAAGGGATGTATTTCAGATTAACAATTTTTAATTTTTAATTATTTATTTATTTTTAAAGATTTTATTTATTCATGAGAGACACAGAGAGAGAGGCAGACACAGGCAGAGGGAGAAGCAAGCTCCATGCAGGGAGCCCGATACGGGACTTGATCCCAGGACCCCAAGATCATGCCCTGGGCTGAAGGCAGATGCTAAACTGCTGAGCCACCCAGGCATCCCTAGATTAACATTTTTTTAAAAAAAGATTTTATGTTTTAGTAATATATCCATCCAACTTGGGGCTTGAACTTACATCCCTGAAATTAGGAGACACTTGTATGACCAAGCCAGCCAGGCTCTCCCCAGATATATATATTCTTATATTTGGAAAAATGGATTCTCTAATATTACTCATGTATGTTCCCTACTCTCTCCAAGAATTATCTGGTCTAAAAGTCAGTAGTGTTGAGGTTAAGATACAGAACTTCTTGTGCCTCCGTAGTCTATATTCTTCATTTGTCTGCTTCCCTACTTGGGAGCAGGTGGTCAATGAGAGAAGAGCATGGTGTTTATCTATTTCTTTCTTTTTTTTTTTTTTAGGATTTTATTTATTTATTTGAGAGAGAGAACATGAGTGGAGGGGAGGGGCAGAGGGAAAGGGAGAAGCGGACTCCCTGCTGAGCAGGGAGCCTGATGCAGAATTTGATCCCAGGACCCTGAGATTATGACCTGACTGAAAGTAGACGCTTAACCAACTGAGCCACCCAGGAGCCCCAATGTTTATCCATTTCAATTCTATGTTTCTTGTAGAGAATCTGGGATTTAATCCCAAAGGCTTTCTGAGTGGTGAAGATTGGGCTTTTTATATTTTAACGCTTATTTTTGTTAGAACTTTTGGTGGAGAAAAAAATCTTGTGAAGTGTAAGCAACCAGGCTGGCTTTTGTGTATCAACTTGCTAGCCAAAATGATTTCTATGAGGAGTTGTATTTGTTGGTTAAGCTCAGATTTGAAGGAATGGTTGCTTAGCATTCTAATGCAAGTTCTATCTCTTTTCTCTTGTTCTTGAGTTTCAAGGTATGACCAGAACCTCAAGGTAGCACTTTTCCCAATTTCTTCACAATAACTTTCCCATACTTAGATTTTGTGTTCCAATGATCTAGATTGCTGTACCCACCTCCCTCAACTTAAGTTTCTTGGGGTCACTCTAACTAAGATTACAGGTTCCGTAGTCCTACTGTACTTATTAAATTCTCTGCTTGTTTTTCAATGAAATCTTCTTTATAATCCTCAATTCAGGATTTGTCTTCATTAAGTGGTAAATATGTCTTAATAATATTATCAACTGCCGACATTAGTTAGTTATTATTGAAATGCCAGGAACGATTCTTAAGCCCCTTGCATATATTACTGACTGAATCATTACAGTTGCCCATGAAGTAGTTACTCATACTAATTTTTTTTTAAAGATTTTATATATTTATTCATGAGAGACACAGGCTGAAGGAGGAGCAGTCTCCACGCGGGGAACCTGATGTGGGACCCAATCCTGGGACCCCAGGATCACACCCTGAGCCGAAGGCAGATGCTCAACCACTGAGCCACCCAGGCATCCCATGCATACTATTTTTTTTATTGTGGTAAAATTTACATAAGAAAATTTGCCATCTTAACCATTTTTAGGTGTATAGTTGAGTAGTATTAAGTATATTTGCATTGTTGTGAACAGATCTCCACAACTTTTACATCTTTAAAAAACCAATACTCGGTGCCCATTATACAACAGCCCCTCACTTCTTCCTCCCCACAGCCCCTGGTCACCACCATTCTTTCTGTTGCTATGAATTTGACTACTTTAGATGCCTCATATAAGTGGAATCTTAAAGCATTTTTCTTTTTGTGGCTGACTTCCCTTAGCGTAATGTTCTTTAAGGTTCATCCATGTTGTACCATGTGATAAGATTTCCTTTCTTTTTGAGGCTGAATAATATTACATTGTATGTATTGACCACATTTTGTTTATCTGTTCATTCATTGATAGAGACTTGGGTGGCTTCCATCTCTTGGTTATTGTGAATAGCGCTGCTATGAGCATGAATGTGCAAATATCTCTGAGATACTGCTTTCAGTTCTTTTAGATACGTACCCAGAAGTAGAATTGCTGATTCATATGGTAATTCTGTTTTTAATTTTTCTAGGAACTGCCGTATTACCATACTGTTTTCCACAGCAGGTTTGCCATTTTACATTCCCACCACCAGTGCACAGGGGTTCTAATTTTTCTCACATCCTCATCAACCTTGTTATTTTCTATTATTTTGTTTTTTATCTTTTTGTTAGTAGCTATCCTATTGGATGTGAAGTGGTATCTCATTGAGGTTTTGTTTTGCATTTGCCTAATGATAGTGATATTGATGAGCGTTTTTTAATATGCTTGGCTCCCATTTGAGTATCATCTTTGGAGAAATATCTGTTCAAATCCTTTGCCTATTTTTTGTTTTTGTTTTCTGTTGTTGAGTTGTTGGAGTTTTTGGTATATTCTGAATATCAATCTCTTACCAGATACATGATTTCAGATATTTTTCTACCTTTCTGTAGGTTACCCCTTCATCCTGTTAATAGAGTCTTTTGATGTACAAAAGTTTTTAATTTTGATGAAGTCCAGCTTACCTACTTTGTTTTTTGTTGCCTATCCTGTTGGTGTCCTGTCCAAGAAATCATTGACAAATCAACGTCATGAAGTTTTTTCCTTATGTTTTCTTGTAAGAGTTTTATTATTTTAGCTCTTTTGTTTGGATATTTAACCCTGTTTGAGTTACTTTTTCTGGAGAGTATAAGGTATGGATCCAATTTCACTTTTTTTGCATATGGACATCCAGTTTTTCCAGTACCGTTGTTGAAAAGACTGTCCTTTCCTTTTTTTTTTTTTTTTTTCTTTAAATTTTTTTTAATTTTTATTTATTTATGATAGTCACAGAGAGAGAGAGAGAGAGAGAGAGAGAGAGGCAGAGACACAGGCAGAGGGAGAAGCAGGCTCCATGCACCGGGAGCCCGACGTGGGATTCGATCCCGGGTCTCCAGGATAGCGCCCTGGGCCAAAGGCAGGCGCCAAACCGCTGCGCCACCCAGGGATCCCCAAGACTGTCCTTTCCTGACTGAATAGTCTTGGTACCCTTGTTGCAAATCATATATGTCCATACTCATGGTGATTTTGTAGATGAGGTGATTGACATTGAGGTGTGACTGCTGGAGTACTAACATATTTTTTCTTTTTAAGAATTAACCTCAAAGTAATCTATGCTTGGTACTATAGGATGAAAGAAGTTTTTAGGATTCTGATGTCTTTTTTGTGGTTATCTTTTCCCAGGAGGATAAGTGTCAGCAACTTTGCACCCCCCTTCTGATAGGTTGCCAACTCCAGGTACTAAGCTGGTGGTTTTCAAAGTCTTTTTAAAAATTTATTAAAAGGTTTTATTTATTCATGAGTCACACAGAGAGAGGCAGAGACACAAGCAGAGGGAGAAGCAGGGTCCTTGAGAGGAGCCCAACGTGGGACTTGATCCCAGGACCCTGGGATCACTACCTGAGCCGAAGGCAGATGCTCAACCACCCAGGTGTCCACACCTATTTTAACTATAAATAAATAATATACTATTTCATTTATAATATGATTTTAATAGAATTAAACTTGAACAGTGAAAAATTAATCATGTTTGAGTTACAGTTACTAACCAACCCAGATTTGCTTTGATACCTGGCAGCAGCCCATTTATACGGGCATGTAGTGGGAAGAAGTTCTCCTGTGTTAGTGGGTCAGGTACATATTTTTGCCTAAAGATCTCAGTGGCAGCATTTATCAGCAGGTATTTACTGAGTGCATATTGATTATCAAATAGTATATAAGTACTAGGAGTATAGAGATGAGCAAAATAGATGTGATTCCTGCCATCACAGAACTTTCCAACTGGAGTTTTGTGCCTTAGGCTTATAACTTGGTGTATTTGTGTACTGGTAACAATAATTATTTTCTCCAGCTTTATTAAATAGAATTGACATAATATTGTCTAAGTTTGAGGTATCTAAGGTGATGGTTTGATACACATATGTATTGCAAAATGTTTATGAGATAAGGTTGGTTAATACATCCTTCATCTGTCATAATTACAAATAACCCTGAGCCACTTAAGTGCCCCCAATTTTCAAACTCTTGGCAACAAGACTCCTGTTTTCCCCAAGCAGAATATTAGGTGGACCTCCAGTGTTTCTACTGGTGATTAGCATTTTGTTAGTATATATTCATCTGTAAAATAAGTGTATAATACTTACCTATTTTTATGAATGGTAACACAGTTCATGCATTTCTGGCTTCCAGTGTGTTGAAAACATGTGTGTTATGGTTTTAAGAATTTGTGCCTGCTACAGTGTTTTTTTTTTTTTTTTTTAAGATTTTATTTATTCATTCATGAGCGACACACAGAGAGAGGCAGAGACACAGACAGAGGAAGAAGCAGGCTCCATGCAGGGACCCTGACGTGGGACTCGATTCCTGGGATCATGCCCTGACCCAAAGGCAGATGCTCAACCTGTTGAGCCACCCAGGCATTTTCTGTTATAGTTTTAAAAACAGGTAATCATGTACTTACAGGAACACCTTCAGATCAGATGTTTGGAGAACACCTGATGCTTTGCCACCGATGTCAGTGTGAAAACCAGGAATTTATTTAGATATCTTTGAGGTTCAGTTTGTGATTACAAAAAAACCATTTTTAAAAAATATTTTATTTATTCATTCATGAGAGACAGAGAGAGAGAGAGAGAGAGAGAGAGGCAGAGACACAGGCAGAGGGAGAAGCAGGCTCTGTGCGGGGGAGCCCGACGTGGGACTTGATCTAAGGTCTCTAGGATCACGCTCTGAGCCAAAGGCTGATGCTCAACCCCTGAGCCACCCAGGCGTCCCTACAAAGAACCATTTTTTTCCCCATGCAGAGTTAGAGTATAAAATATGAGAAAGTCTTGACTTCTTTAGTGCTGATATGTGAGGCTAATTGAAAGCCTAACAACTGACCCAGAGTAAGTTTTTTTTTTTTTTTCAATTTCTCTACAAAGGATCTAAGGATAAGTGTCAAGAGACAGTCATTTTTCTTTGTGTCCTACAGTGGTTTAAACTTAAGGTCAGTTCACATCTTGTATTTTAAGATAATGACATTGATAAAGGTATTAGGATTTTTGTAGTTAGTTGTAAGGATTTTATTCTTTGAGATTTGATTTTAATTTAAATATGTCAGCAGCATTTGTTAACTGTGAATGCTTCAGCATTCTTAAAGTAAGGTCTTTAAGAAATAAGTCATTCTGTTTTAAAAATTATTTTTCCTAATGGAGTGTCTCCCACAAATTTAGTCTATTTATAATAATAATAATAATAATATATATATATACACACATATATATTTTAAAACCGTAATCAACTAATTACCATCTACTGGTGTTAAGTAGAGCCCATGATGCTTGAAAATTGGTGTAGCTGGCTGATATTTTAAGTTTAGCAACAATAAGAGATACTGATTCCTATTCAGGATATGGTATACACGTGTTTAAAAAGGAAGAAAGTTTAAAGGATTTGATTTCTTTTATGCTCTTTTTTTTAAAGATTTATTTATCCATTAGAGAGAAAGCATACAAGTAAGTGAGGGGAGGGGCAGAGGCAGAGAGAATCTCAAGCAGATTCAAGCACCGAGCCTGACAGGGGGTTCGATCCCATGACTGCGAGATCACGACCTGAGCCAAAACTAAGAGTCAGGTGTTCAACTGAGTATGCCTCCTTCCAGAAGCTCTGGATTTCCTTTCTTTTTTATGGCTGAATGGTATTCCTATGTACACATTCACACCAAATTTTCTTTATCCGTTCATCTGTGGGCGGACTCTTAGGGTCTCTCTATGTTTCAGCTATTGTGAATAATGCTGCAGTGAAAATGAGGTGGTGGTTTCATTTCCTTCTGGTATATATCCAGAAGTGAGGATTTTATATCATGTTTTTAATTTTCTGAGAAATTTTCGTACTGTTTTCCATAGTGGCTGTATCAAATGATGTTCCCACCAGCAGTGCCCAAGGATTCCCTTTTCTCTATAGCCTTGCCAATACTTTTTGCCCGTCTTTCTGAGGATAGGTATTTTAATAGGTGTGAGCTGGTATCTCATTGTGTTTTTTTTTTTTTTTTTTAAGATTTTTATTTATTCATGAGAGATTGAGAGAGAGAGAGAGGCAGAGACACAGGCAGAGGGAGAGCAGACTCCATGCAGGGAGCCCGATGGTGGGACTCCATCCCAGGTCTTCAGAATCACACCCTGGGCTGAAGGCTGCGCTAAACAGCTAAGCCACCGGGCTGCCCCTCATTGTGTTTTTTTTTTTTTTTTTTCCTCATTGTGGTTTTGATTTGAATTTCCCTGATGATTAGTGATATTGAACATCTTTTTGTGTACCTGTTTTCTATTTGTAGTGCTTCTCTGGAAAAATGTCTGTTCAAGTCTTCTGCCCATTTTTGAATCAGATTTTTAAAAAATGCTTTTTCTTTTTTAGGAAAAAATATGTTTGGTGTATATTGTATATATGTATTTTCTTTTTTGTTAGTTTCTTTTTAGTGTATAGTAACTGACTTTGTTGTTACCTCATTTGGGAAAACAGATAGGTCCCCACATGTATGTTCAACTATTCTATCTCTTGGGATACATTCTGACCTGCTATTTTAAAAACTTACCAAAGTGTGTAAAACCGTATTTTGAAATAATTTTATAACAGTAGCTTTAGTTAGCTTTAACAGCTCTTTATTTGTAAGTTGGTTAAACTAATAACATTAATTTGGTGGATATTTACTGCCTATTAGAAATGTATTTGTAAGAGATAAAAAGCATGCTTTTTATGCTCTTTATATTGTCAGAAATTAAAAAAAAGAGAGAGACCTAGAATAATTAAAAATTTTTAAAAAAGATTCTATTTATTTATTCATGAGAGACACACAGAGAGAGGCAGGGACATAGAGAGAGAAGCAGACTCCATGCAGGGAGCCCGATGCGGGACTCCATCCCAGGACCCCAGGATCATGCCCTGGGCCAAAAGCAGATGCTTAACTGCTGAGTCACCCAGGCACCCCTAAAAGTTTTAAAAAGATTTTAAAGATTTTATTTATTTATTCATGAGAGATACAGAGAGAGAGGCAGAGACACAGGCAGAGGGAGAAGCAGGCTCCCTGCAGGGAGCCCGATGCAGAACTCCAGGACCCCAGGATCACGACTGGAGCCAAAGGCAGATGCTCAACCACTGAGCCACCCAGGTACCCCTAGAATAGTTTTAAATGCAGTACAAACTTTTTTACAAGTTGAAGAAAAACTCAAAGCTTAAGAGTTATATTTTAATTTCATTGTCTAGCATGCCTGATTTAGTCTTTCATACGTATTGCTTATTTATGAACAATAAGTTTATAAGTAAATATTGTAATAAATAATACATAATAAATAAATAAGTTATTAGGTAAGTATTGCTATTTTGTTTATGAACAAAATGTTCATCTTGTCCGATTTCCATATTTTCTTTTAACTTGTCTGTGAGGGGCAGATGTTATTCCTCCATTTATATAAAGCTCCATTTATCATATTGTGATATGGTAATGGCTAAATGTAAACATCCATAAGTTTAGTTTTAAAAATCATCAGAATTTGAAGATTATTTCTTCCAAGTATAGTAGTAAAAGAAATTTGTATATATCATTGCCAGTAGCATGTTAATATTCTACTAAATAAGATTCTAATATGTAGTGACCCTTGAACAGCATAGGTTTGAACTCTGTGGGTCCAGTTAGACATGTGTTTATTTATTTGGTTTTAAAGATTTAAAAAACTTATTTATTCATGAGAGATAAAAGAGAGAGAGAGAGGTAGGGACATAGGCAGACAGAGTCCAGTGCAGGACTTGATAACAGGACTCTGGGATCACGACCTGAGCTAAAGGCAAACGCTCAACTGCTGAGCCACCCAGGTGCCCTGGAAATTTTTTTTTTACGAGTTGATAGCAAAAGCCATCAGGCATTTATTTACAGCTGCCCACCCCAGTCACTGCAGGATGGAATCGAAAGTGACTGGTCCAGAGGTTGTGCCTTTTGGCCTTTGAGTACACAGAGAGGCCTTCTGAGGCCTCAGCAGCCCTCCAAGACCCAGAACAGGCAAGGCTGTTGGTCTCCCCATGTGCTGATGGGGGTGGCTGGGTGGAGCACCCTGGGCTGGCAGGCAGTGGGCAAGGCTGAAGTGGAGGAAAGTGCCCAGAGGGCAGGGATGGTGCCATGCGGAGAGCCTAATGCCCCCACTTTCTCCTCCCTCAAGTGTGTCCAGAACTGCAGATGGCCTGAGGCCACGGATTACCTCCATGTGGGGGGGCACCTGTGCGGCACCTTCAGGATGCTGTTGCTGCCCCCACACTAGGTGTCTGCCACTGACCCAAGGCTGCCAGTCCACAGAACCTCCCATCCCAGGACCAGGCCTTGCTGTTGCTGCTGCCTGTCCCACCTCTGCAGACTTTGTCCACTAACAATACCTGCATTATTGTAAATTTATTTTCTCTTCCTTTTGATTTTCTTAATAATAATATTTTCTTTTCTCTAGTTTATTGTAAGAATACAGTATGTGATATATATGATATGTGTTAATCAACTGTTCATGTTATAGTTAAGTAAGGCTTTTGGGTAACAGTAGACTTAAGTTTAAGGTTGTATGTGGATTTTCAACTGTGCGGGGTGGGAGATCGGCACCTTAATAACCCCTGTAGAGTTCAGGGGTCAACTGTATTTAGTTTGCCCTTTTTTTTCCCCACTGTACAATTAATACTCTAGGAATCATTTAGGGAGATGTTTAGAATCTAAATTACTTTGATTCCTAGAACAAACTGCTTTATCAACAATTTGCTCCTGGTAGGAAGTGGTTTTCATACATTTATTTGTTTAAGTGTATATCATGAAAAGTATTTGGTGAATTCCTCATCCCTGCTTGCTTAGCATAGGATAATTTGGTTTTTACTGTCTTTTTCTTCTAGCATTACTGTCCAACGTAGGGGCCCTGGTTTTAGCATGATATAACTAATAAATTCATGTAGTTGGAGCTGTTGTGTTACAGGTGAACCTCTTGAAAGTAGGACGGAACATTCTGAAGCAGGAAAAAAAAGTTTTAGAAAAAATTTTCAGATTAGTCTTAGCTAGATTAGTGATCTGAAACATAATATTCTTAGTGTTTTAGGGTTATGGACTTCAGAAGTACAAAAAAAGAAACTCTTGGTTAAGTCAGCCTATAAGGCACTAGTGGTTTAGAAATGTTTCTGAATTAATTTTATGCAGCAAAATCTGGAATGACTTTTTTCTTTTTCCTTTAAAGTCTTTTTCTTCTGTTTAGTCCTGTTCAGAGCCACCTTATATCAATTTCAATACTATTTCTGTATTCCTATAGTCTTTGCTATATGATTTATTCTTTTTGCTTCCTTCAGCTGTCTTCCTTTGCACTTTGTGCCCATGAAAGTAAAAAATCTGAGATTGGACTGGTTTTCTCTGGGGAGAATCATGTTTAGCACAGTATTGGTGGCTCAGTAAATCTTAAGTAGTGTTGCCAACCTTTTGGAAGCGTTTGCCTTAGTTAGAAACAATTATGGAAAGTTTTCTATGTGGACAACACTCTCTTATCTTGGTATCAGCAAAGTCCTTTCAACATCTTGGTTTAGTTTGTGTCTGTGTAGTTAGTTCCGAGCTCTGCTGGTAGAAAAATTTCTTTCAAATGTGCTCATGCACTTCCTTTTGTGATTACCTATTGGTTAAATTTTTGGGGGATGTGTAATTATTTTTTGATTATTCAGCTAAATGAACAGTATCTTACTGTATTAAGAATAGATTTTGGAGATTACTATTAGCACATGCAAGATGTAGGAATTTCTTTAAAAATTGGTGGTTTAAGTGGATAATTTTCACAATTAAATGTATGAATTTTAGTTATTAAAATGTGCAGATAAAGGTAAAATTACTTGTACTTTATTATGCATTTGTATTTATGCTTTTAGGCTCTTTTTTATTTTAAAGTAAACTTCATAACTTTGAGAGCTCTTATTAAAGCATATTTATTGTCAGATTTTAAGAAAGAACTTTTATATTTATAACTTTGTATAAAATCCCATTATGCATTTCTTTACTTTTTATCGTGTACTATTTAAAATAGAGAAGGACAAGATGAGAAAAATCCTGAAAAACAAAGTCAATGAAAGCTTTACAAGTATGATAATTATGACAAGAAATCATAAGACCATTAGTACCAGTGATGTTCTTTGTGTTTGGCTAGAATCAACATTCATTTATGCCCAGGTAAATAAATTATTTTGTTCACAAAAGAGATTTAATAATTTATGGTTGAAGCGTAAATGAAATACTGTGGCCCTTCAGTTAAGTAATGCACATGCAGGCCTCGGATGTAAAAGTTCAGTCAGTGTGGTTGTTGCAGCTCATGTCATTGAAGGAACGGCACAAAAGTTTGTTTGTAACTACCATGGAACTGAGTACAAAGACGCCAGTGACCTTTGAACTTCTGTGGCTGTGCATCTGAACAAGGAATTGTTTGAGGATGGGAAAAGCTGCCAGTAGACTTGGGATATGCTTTCCCCTTACTTTCTACAGAATTGCTGAATGACCCTACTCCAGAAAAACAAAAAAGTAAAAACCAAAGGAAAAAAAAAGCCAACAACGAACGCTTAATTGGAAGAAATTCTTATTAGTCTCAGAAGAATCTTATGTCCACACAGCTAAATCTACTCAGGTATTCATATCTCAAAGTGATAGTCTCTATGAAAATGTTATCTTCACTTACAAAAAAGGCAACAACATTAATTACTGCCATTTTATGCATGGACAAGGCTGGTGGAGGCTTGTGGATTCCTTCCTCTGCAGTTGTTATCTTTTTAAAACCTCTCCTCCAGCTCTACTGGTTGAAAAATCCTTCTGTATCTGGGTCACAGCAATTCCTTAGTTTTCTGTTACATTGTTTAAAGGTCGGGCATTATTCAGAGAGTGAAACCCATAAATATTTGTCAAGTAAATGAGTGAATTAATAAATATACAGGAAAAGAGTTGTTTTTTGTGTGTGAGAAAATAGGAATAATGGCATTTGTAGTACTTTTTTTTTTTTTTTTGTTTTCTCCCAAGGTAGTTAATAAAAATCTAGTAACATCTCTCACTAAGGGAATACCATAAATAGAGTATCTCTTCTATAGACAGTCACTCAGCCTTTGAGTTTACTTCTCTTGGTTGTACTAGCCAGTGTTCAAACTGGGCTCAGGTAACAAGGTTTTGTTTCAAAGCTGTTTTTCAGAAGTCTGAGGAATCAGTCCTGCTGTTACCATTTTGGAGAAAAGTTGGCTCTTGCTTATTAGGTTGCATATCTCTTTTAACTATGATTAATAAAGCAGGATGTTTGTATTTGAAATCAGTGTGGCGATACACTGTTACATAGTGCACATGGTTTGAGGTAGTTCCTCTTTGCCATCAATTATGCCTGTGTACATTTCTTTTCATACACTTTTAGGTAGTTCTTTTTATGATCAGTGGTCAGACCATAAATTGATCTATAGGTTATGATAGGTTATGATAAACTGCAGAGATCAGAGATCATATTCCTTAACTGTAGCCATGGAGATTGGAATGTCTTGACTTCATGAGCAACTTTGTGAGTGAGAAGGGGTAAAGTGTGAAAAATTAGTATGGTAGTTATCATAAAAAAAATGCCTTCTTCTATTATTTATTTGAGAGAGAGAGAAAGAATGAACAGGGGAAGGGGCAGGAGAGGCGAGGAAACCTAAGCAGACTCCCTGTGGAGCATGGAGCCCAACATAGAGTTAGATCTCACCGCCCTGAGATGGTGACCTGAGCCGAAACCAAGAGTCAGATGCTTAACTGAGCCTGGGTGGCTCAGAAAAATGACTTTATAAATAATTTTTAGTAACTTTCCTAATGTGTATATGTATTAATATAGATTTATGAGAAGTTTAATATAAGTTTTTAACTGATAACCTGGAGAATTTTATTCATTATATTCCATATGAAAAATTACTTAGGAGGTGTAGCTTTGTGTTTTGATTTAACAGCTACTTTTATGAAATAGAACAATTTACAGGCAGAAAAATGCCTTGGATGACTAGGGCCTGCATGTGTTCATTGTCCTGGAGACTAGCTACTCTGTGGAGGTAGACATGTAGAATGGGGAGGACTGTAGCTGCAAAGGGAAAGTTGGGCTGTCAGGGAAGATGGTTGAAAGAATGGGATCTGGGAGCTGGATCAGGATGAAAAGAGGGACATAAAAGGTACAAATAGCTACAGAGGAGCCTTCTTTCAGATCCCAATCTGAAGGAAACCAGAGAATGGAATCAGAACAGTCAACTGCGGGCATTGGATGATCTTTATCTGGTAGACCAGACAATCCTTAAATGTTTCAGCAATTAAAAAAAATTAAACTTCCTTAGGTTAACTGATGTATATCTTTATTTATTTATTTATTTTTTTATTTTTTTTATGATAGTCACACAAAGAGAGAGAGAGAGAGAGAGAGAGAGAGAGAGAGAGAGGCAGAGACACAGGCAGAGGGAGAAGCAGGCTCCATGCACCGGGAGCCTGATGTGGGATTCGATCCCGGGTCTCCAGGATCGCGCCCTGGGCCAAAGGCAGGCGCTAAACCGCTGCGCCACCCAGGGATCCCTGATGTATATCTTTTATTCAGTTTTAGCTTTGGTTTATTTTAATTAAAATCTTTCCTGCGATACATACTGAACTTTGTTGTGATGGTTTAATGGGATATTTTTTTGAGAACAAGTAAACCTTAGCACGATACAGAGACTGTATTTGACAAAATGCTATAGAATTGTCATGCAACATTTAGTGAATTGAACAATCCCTTTTTAGAATGTTGGGTGAAATGTGTGAAGTTACTCTTTTAGACAAAAGTAAGAATTTTGAATAGTCCACCCCATTTCATTAAATGGATACTTTATGCAGAAAAAAAGATAAAAAGGAGGGCTGAAGAATATGGGAAATACTGGTTAAATATGGCATTATTTCCACCTACTTTTTTGAGAGGAAAAGTTTGTGTTCTGGTAACTGTGTCAGAAGAGTGCCATGTTACTTGAGTTTATGAAATGGCAAATGCTAAGTGAAGTTAATTTGATTGAGTGATGAATAATGCTTTTTAAGTCAGAAAAGGACAGACTGAGAATTCACTATTCTGAAAAAAATTTGTCAGAAAATAAATACTCTCTTTAGGATTTAAGAAGTTCTGTTGTTTTTTTTGATTCATTATTAACTTACTAAATCCAAGAACTATTTTAGAGAAGTTTGTTTATCTTTTGGTAATTAAAAAAAAAGATTAAAGTTGAAATATGAAAGGAAAACAATCTGGACATCTTGTGAATTGCTAGATTAAAAAAATATATATACACTGTATTCAATATTGGTAAGCACATTAAGTTCTCCTCATAGTTGGGGCAGATTTCAGATTGCCTCTCTAATATCCATTTCTCCCCTTTGCCTTCCTAATAGGATGCACGTTTTGTTACAAACAGAAGTATGCCTATCTTAAATATTTCTTAGTGTCTCATTCAGCTGGAGTAGCCATGTGACAAAGTCCTCGTCAGTGAGGGGGTAGGCAGAGATGTCTGAAGTTTTTGGGAAGCCCTTCTACCCATTTCTTTTCTTCTTGCCTGGAAATTATACATGATGCCTGAAGCTGATCCAGTATTCTAGAGACTTTCAGAGAAAAGCTGAGAGATTTACAGAGATCTTAGCCCATATTTTCTTCAGCTGCCAGACCATCAGCAAGCGCCTTTTTCAGAACTTCCATTTCATGAGAAGAGTAAGCCCCTACCTCGCTTAAGTTACTGTAATTTGGACTTCCTGTTACACACATCAGAATATTATTCCTAACTGATAAAATAATTTATATGCCCATTATGATGTATTTTCAGGAGATTTGGAATCTTCTGGTAATAATTTAACAAGGGATTTATCTGACTTCAAATCCAGAAGACCCTAGGATTTGGGGGATTATTTCTGTCTTTTAGATTTGATTGGACCAGCTGGATAACCAGCTGGATGGATAGTGGTTACTGCTGGAGGTTTGAAGGACATGCAAGGAAGTATTCAAACTAGTTTAGCATTTCCCGCTGTCATTTTATCCTCTTTCATTTCAAATCTCTGGCTTCATCTGGGCCCATAATCTATGTTCAAACTATTAGAGCTCCTTCTGAATGAAGGGGATTCTGGAAGATACAGCACAATTAGGGTTGTCTGGATTGGTTAACGAGAGAATCTGACCGATGACCTGATCTCCCTCTGTATCAAGATGAATTGTGGAGATTGTCCTTCCACACCCTCCTTTATAAAACTTACTCATGTGTGATATACATACCGGGGAGGGGCGCCTGGGGGGCTCAGTGGTTGAGCATCTGCCTTTGGCTCAGGTCGTGATCTTGGGGTCCTGGGATTGAGTCCTGCATTGGGTTCCTCACAGGGAGCCTGCTTCTCCCTCCGCCTGTGTGTCTGCCTCTCTCGGTGTCTCTCATGAATAAATAAAATCTTTAAAAAGAAATATACATACAGGGGAGAGTACACAGATCATACACATATAGGTCTGTGACTTCGCAAACAAATGTGTTACCAGCATCTGATCAAGTAAACAAAGAAGTTCCTCTATTGCCCTTGAGGATTATGACTCTCCAGGCTTCTAACAGTATAGATTAGTTTTTGCCTGTATTTGTGTGTCATGTACATGGAATCATGCAGAATGTACTCTAGTGTCTGGCATCTCTTATCGGCATTCTCTGTGAGATTTATCCACATTGTTACTTATAATTATAGATCATTCATTCTCATTGCTTTTAGCAATTCCATTGTGTGCCTGACTATTCCAACTTATTTATCTCATTACTCTTGCTGAGCATTTGGGTTGTTTCCAGTTTTGACTATTAAGACTACTGCTGCTAAGAGCATTTCTAATACGTATTGTTTGGTAAACATATGTAAGTATTCTGTTGGGTATATACCTTGGGATGGAATTGCTGGATCATAGGGTATCAGCAGTGTACGAGCGTTTTAGCTTCTTTATGTTTTCACCCGTATTGGATATTGTCAGTGTTGTTAACTGAGTCATTCTGGTGGGTGTATATTCTGTGAAGTACCTGTTTAAGTCTTTTGCTCATTTTTATGCTGCGTTGTATGTCTTTTCTTATTGTTTGTGGGACTCCTTTTTTTTGTATCCTGGATACTAATCCTTTCATACTTGTGAATATCTTATCCTCTTCTCTGAGTTAGTCTTATACCCTTAAGTCTCTTTTGAGTATAGGTCTTCATATGATTCAGTTTGTCATCTTTTCCTTTATGGTTAGTGCTTTTTTGGCTACTGTTAAAGAATATCTTCATCTACTGTTAGTATCACAAAGCTGATGATCTCTATTTTCTTTTATAAAAGCTTTATTGTTTACCTTTTTTATTTAGATCTACCCTGATTTTTGTGTAGAATATGGGGAAAGCGGAGGGGGGGAGGTCACAGTACATTTTTTTCCATGCAGGGATTTAGTCGAATCAGCACTATTGATGAAAAAGATTATCTTTCCCCCCCGGACCACATGGTCAGCCTTGTCATAATCAGGTAATCAAATATGTGTGGATTTTTTCTGGACTCTTGTATTCTGTTCTATTAGTTTTTCTTCCTTTTTGTGAATATCATACTGTCTTAATTAGTATAATTTTATAGCAGGGTTTGTTAACTTTAGTGTTAAGTTCTCCAGTTTTGTTCTTTTAAGATGGCCTTAGCTGACCCTTGGTGATTGTCAACTGATTAGGTGAAGTTAATGTTCATTTTGTATGCCTTCTAACTTCTACTGTATATACATCTTTCAACCAACTGACTGAAATACTGGCTTATCTACTTAGCTATCAGGAGAACCCAGTCAGAACCTCTAACCTCTTAATGGATTTTCAGATTTGTTGAGTAAACAGAAAATAATTTCTTGGTGCACACATAATGCATCACATTTGAAATCAGTGCTCACTTTTACCATAAATCACTGCAGTGTGCGGTAATCAAATATTTAGTTCAAATGTGTGTATTTAATTGCTCTGATGCTTAATTTTCTCATTTGTAAGTAATCAGCAGTTTTGTTTATCATGACCAGCTCTGTAGATGCCATGTTTAGGAATTAGTTTGCTTCAAAAAGATGAAACAGGACTAGTGAAATAAAAATAAGACGAATCCATCTGGAAGAATGAATCATCTGTGCATGACATTTAAAGGCAATGATCTTTGTTAGTAATATGATATTGTCAGTTGGAAGAAATTTCTCCTCAATATCCTGCCTTCTTTTCCCCTTCCATTTCATGTTGATTCAGTTGGGGGAAATCACAAGGTTTTAAAGTAAAATAGTAATTACTTTTCTTCTGAGTTGATCATTGATAATTTCACTTATTTTCTTTGGAAAGTAGAGAAGAGGAAGGAGGAAGAGAAGTTGGGAACATTCTGGATATAGTAACTATGTGTTCCGAATTCCCATATGATACATGTCATCATGCAGAATATGTCATTTAAAGCTGAGACTATAGGGACGCCTGGGTGGCTCAGCGATTGAGCATCTGCCTTTGGCTCAGGGCCTGATCCTGGAGTCCGGGGATTGAGTCCCACATCAGACTCCCTGCAGGGAGCCTGCTTCTCCCTCTTCCTGTGTCTCTGCCTCTCTGTGTGTCTCAAGAATGAATAAATAAAATCTTCAAAAAAATAAATAAAACTGAGACTGTGTTGGGAGGTTGAAAATACATGATCATTACAATAACTTTGGGAACTTTTTTCTAGTTTTTAGAATAGGGACCAAATGATCAAAGATCTATATGCATTTGGGCTGTGTTTCTTTTCCTCTTTTAATTAATAAAGTAATGAGTTACAAGGGTTTATATTTGATTCAGAAATTGGAACTGACTGTGAGTAGGCATATAAGGCTCTGATCATATCCATTTTAATACTTATTATTTTTAAGGATTTTATTTATTTATTCATGAGAGACACAGAGAGGGAGAGAGGCAGAGACACAGGCAGAGGGAGCAGGCTCCCTCATTCCTCTCTCTACCTCTTCCATTGCAGTTCATTCTTCTCCATTTTGAAGCTGGAATAATTTTACTGAGATGCCCATGGGGAAATTCAGGGAGCTTCCCTTGGTGATATTCCCTGGTTGGGTTCAGGGTTTGGCCCAGAGAAAGGCTTAAAGCATGCCGGGTAAAGAAAGTAGCATTTACAAAGGCTTTAATGTTTTAAACCATGGCAGCATTGTTTCATCAAGGAGACTGCCTCCAAGAAAGACTGCAGTTCTTTTAAACCTAATAGTCATTTACCTCCAGGCATGCTGGCAGAGTCAGTCATATTACTTTATAGTGGTGTATTCTTGCTTTAATTCAAATACAAGTATGCTCTTTTTTTTTTTTTTTAAAGTAGGCTCCACACCCAGCATGGAGCCCAACATGGGACTTTAACTCATGACCCTGGGATCAAGATTTGAGCTGAGATCAAGAGTCAGATGTTAACCGACTGAGCCACTCAGGCACCCCAAATACAAACATGCTTAAATCTTGTTTCTCTTACACAGTTGAATTTGGAAGACTTGTTCTGCCGTTGATACCTAATGACTGGTTCCTATTAACACTTTCCTGGAGTATTTCACTTACTCTGTTGCTTTTTTTTTGGTGGTGGGGGGTTTACTAGAAATAACTAGTTTGTAATGGTGATCAGTATTTTGCCCAGTTCAGCAAATATTTTTGATGAGTTGGAATTTCTTGTTGAGGACCGAAGTTGCCAACTAAACTCTTAATTGAAAGCACTGTATTAGTACAGGCAGCATCCTGCAAGCGGTACAGTTAGTCAGGGACTGTTTAACTGACCACTGTTGCTTCTCAACCAGTTTTTTGACAGTACATCTCAGTGGGGTTTGTTGCTTTATTCCGTTGATAATCAGAGACTGGATATGGCTATGGCTAAGAGTAATGCTGTTAGGGTCGAAATAGACTGATTAGTGTTAAGGGATGGTAAAAATGTTAAAGATCGTAAAAATATACCATGCATATAAAGTTAATGTTAGTTTAGCATTGGTCTCTTTTCTCTCTTTTCTGTAATGGTGACAATACAAGGGTGAGGCATGTAATCACACTGGAATGTTTGTGGGAAAGCTCCTTTGTTGTCTTTTTTTTTTTTTTTTTTTAAGTAGGCTCCATGACCAACGGGCTTGAACTCCACCCTGAGATCAAGATTCCCATGCTCTACGACTGAGCCATACAGGTGCTCCTATCCTTTGTTGTTTTAAACTTTCAATATTTTCTACTCTACTTCTTAGATAATATTTTAGTTACAAATATGTGGCATTCATGTATTATAGATATGTTTCAATAAGATTATTAGAAATATTTCTTTTTTTAAAAAAACTTTTTAAAAGATTTGTTTTACAGAGAGACTGGGGGAGGGGCAGAGGGGAAAGGGAGAGAGAGTATCTCAAACAGACTCCATGCTGAGTGCAGAGCCCAGCGTGGGGCTCGATCTTACAACTCAAAAGTTGTGATCTGAGCCAAATCCAAGAGTCAGTAGCTCAGCCAACTGAGACACTCAGGTGTCCTAAGATTATTAGATTTATTTCTGTCAGATATGTAACAAATACATAATCTTAAAATGTAGTTGGATTTAAACATTGAGCTTAAGCAAATTAGATGTCATTATCTGTGCTTTCCTGAATATATTTCATGTGTTCATATATTCCACTTATTTTTAAAAGTTTACTGTTTTATGCCATGTGGTTTTTACATTCAGAGGCACATTTTCTTCTTAGTGAAACCGTTCCAAGATTTTGTGTTGTAGGCTGATGGAAAAATGACTCATTTAACAGAATTGTATTCGACAGTCAGGACTATTGGAGCACATCATATTTCATTAAGGGAAAGATGCTTGAGAAAAGGAGTCTGTTAACCAGATACAAGTATTGGTGTCTTTGCTAACTTCATTATCTTATCACCATCAGCTTTGGAGTTACTTAGTAGTGGGTGCCTCATCAAGATAGGGTCAACTTACTTTCTTGTCTACTGTGGTAGAATCTTCACCAATATCTAATAAATCACAACTTGCTGGTTTAAAGGGTTTTTCTTTAAGGATTTTTTTTTTTTTTTTTGACAGAGGGAGAGAGAGAGAGAGCACAAGCAGGGGGAGCAGCAGAGGGGAGGGAGAAGCAGGCTCCCCACTGAGTAGAGAGCCCTGTAACAACTTGCTAGTTTAAATAATAATGTATTTTCTGGATCTAAGCCAAATTTGAGGTTAGATTTTAGCATTTAGTATGACTTCTTAACATCTGTTTCTTGAATAAATGACTTTTTAAAAGGCGAAAATAATGTAATGGAATTCATACAGTGAAATGGTGTGATTTTTTCTGAGGGGCATTTTAGGAATGTGTATCAGGAGTCTTGAAATGTTACTTTTGGCCTAGTAATTCCATTTTTAGAATCTTGAAAGTAATGTAACATGTACAAAAAGATTTAACCAAAGATACTCAGTGTAGTATTATGTCTAATGGTGAAAATTTAATAAATCATAATGTCCAACAAAAAAAATAATTATGATGTATCCATATAGAGGAATGTTACCTATTTATAAAGTTTATTTCTGAAGATTATTTAATAAGAAGAGAAAACCATGATATAAAAGTGAGAGGAAGAACTCTGCAACAAGTTGAGCTGTATTAGATAATAGCAAGTAAAACATAAATTAGACTTTATATATACAGACCTGGAAAGATCATCAAACCACATTAAATGCAAAAAAGCAAGTTGTAGTATAATGCACACACAGAAAAAAGTAAGATATTTATAAAAATGCATTAAATGAATCATATTTAAGGCAGCCTGCGTGGCTCAGCGGTTTTGCACTGCCTTCAGCCCAGGGTGTGATCCTGGAGCCCCGGGATCGAGTCCCATGTTGGGTTTCCTGCATGGAGCCTACTTCTCCCTCTGCCTGTGTTTCTGGCTCTCTCTGTGTCTCTCATGAACAAATAAAATCTTAAAAAAAATGAATCATTTTTATATTCATATATAGGCATGTGAAGGCATAGAAAAAAGGTCTGGCTTGTCAAATTATTAATGGCAGTGACTGCAATTGGAGACAGGAAAAGGTGTGCTTTGACTCCTACTTGAATTTTAACAATTAGAGAATATTTGTATATTAATTGTAACTTAAAGTAAAGAATTAAAAAGCCCTGAAACTTAAGATTCTATTTGTAAAGAAAAAGATTCTCTAAAATATAAGCAGAGATTATCTCTGGAAGATAGTTCACATAGTTCTTAACCTTTCTATTTGCATCTTTCTGTACTTGTAAGAATTTTGACAATGAACAGGGGTTATTTTTTTAATCAGAAATAAGTAGTTAAGATTTTTTAAAAGGCTGAAATCACAGGTAATAGCAGCATAATCTTGAGTAAAAATTGCCTTGATTCACATCCTGCCTCTGCCATTGACCAACTGTGTGATCTTGGTGGGGATGGAGGTGGTGGGGGCTGCTTTATTTTTTTCACAGGATTATTTTTGAAGATTATTATTTTATTTATTTATTTATTTAGTTTTGAAGATTAAATGAGATATAACCTATATAGCTTAGTTTTATAGTGTCTGCCGTACATTTGGTGCTTACACAGGTTAATTTCCTTCTTGTTTTTCTCTTTAAGACATAATAGATAAAACTGTAAAAACAACGAAAAGATACCATAAACTATTGGCAAAAACACAAATGTATCCAAGAATTGAATAGTTGAAGAGCTTATGATATGATGGTCTTAGGAATAACTCTACTATGGGATAGAAGGTGGGAATATTCATTACAGCAAAACAAAGAGTTTTGATATTTCAGTTCTGACGATAAACAGAAGCAGGGTATGAGGCCTCAGGGTTCTGTATGAACCAGTTGTTACTCAGCAATAACGTTGTTTTCTCAGTACAGCTTATATAATTCCCCACAGGTTCAACCTGATTAGTGTTTTAAAGCTGTGTTGTAGATGAGTTTTTATTCATCTTGGCTATTGGTATTAAGAAACAAAGGTATTCAGGATTTTGGGATAAACGTCTTGTAATAGCAATTCAATATGTAAAATGAGATATCCATTAATTTTAGAGGTTATATTTCAGTGGCATAAGGTAATTAGTGAAAATAGACACCAACATAAAATTCCAAAAGCAGGTAACAGTTATATTATTCTTACACAGATTTATTAGAAGTACCATAGAAATACAGACATTTGCTTTTTTCCCATTTTTGCAGAGGAGGTTGTATCACAGGCTTGAAAGAGGAAGACTAACTGAAATTAAACAGCTAGTGAAGTGGCAAAGCAGAGATCTAATCCTAGATACACATGGGACTCCAGAAGTACCAGCATGGCTGCCTCTAGTATTGCTGCCTCTAGATGTTTTCAGAAAAAGAAGCATTTTTAAAAAAAGGGCTAAGAGGTTTGGAGGATATCAAGTGTTTCTATTATTCCATTTGTTTCCTTTTTTAGTCACATTGCTCAAATGAATACGTTTGATATCATTTATGGCTATATTTTTTCTTACAGTCTTTCTCTTGAATTGCAGCCCTTCAAAAATGCCACATATTGAAAAACAGTTTGGGATAGATTTTCATGTGGTAGAAAATGAGTATACTTTGGGAAACCACTTTGGTTGTATGACTCTGAGTCAGCAGCAGGGTCTCAGCTGGTTGTGACGAGGCCATGAGCACCACTTTTCTTGAGTCTCTACTAGTAATAAAAAAATCTCAATATCAATACCAGCCTATTGCCTTTCATAAATACATGAAATTCTTCAGCATCCATCCCTCTGAGTTCATTTCCACTTTGGTATATATGTTTTCCTTTCTTTTATGTGATCTTTTTTTCCTAAAAAGCAAGAAATGTCCTGGAACATACTGTCTTTTCAGCGAAACCTTATCCTCTTTAGCTTGTAGGTTAATCAGTGGTCACTGTTTTTTTGTGTCTCTATAGGGTCCTTATATCTTTAACTTGCCACATAGCGTCTTGACTCATTACTGGTGATCTTGGAAATTTTGTGCTGTTTTAATGAATTCTAGAATGGTTTTGTTTTGACTGTGCCTCTTATTTTATGGTACCTATTAATCTCCTTATTTAATTCAGTAAATTATTGTCATCTGTGCACTATATAATTTGTTGTAAGAGCTAATCTGAGTGGTATTGTGTTGTCCTTTTCTTTGGTTTGGTAAATGATCATGTGAGGGAGGAAGTGCACTTCAAGCTCCAGGAGGAACTCAGCTTTACCCACTATACTGTGTGTTGCACAGCACCTGGTACAAAGTAAGTGCACAGTAAAACTGAGTTTAGGAAGGTATGGCTATGCAAAGCTCTAGTAGAAAAAGCCATGGGGTTATAGTTAACTATAGCCAAAGTCGTCAGTGCTATTGTTTGGGCAGGGTTTTAGGGTAGAGGAGACACAAGAAAAGGAAGAGAGGGAAAATTTAACCAGGCTTTTGGAAATCTGTGGAAAACCAAGTAATAGTGATAGTGATATGTGGAAGACTCACATTCTAGGTACTGTTCTATGAGCTTTATATGTAGCATTTGATGTAATCTGTGCAGAGTACCAACAACTACACAGCGAAGAAATAAGAAGGCAGGGAAATGTTCTGGTTAACCTAGGTAAAAGGGTGTGAGGAGTGATAGAGGTATAAAGCACCATTTATAAAGATGTTTTATATAGGAGTTGTTGAGGTACTGGTGGAACACGGTTGAATGATTTCTTCCTTTCCTTCTTCTTTTTAATAATCTCCGTATCCAACGTGGGGCTCGAACTCACCACCAGGAGTCCAAGAGTCGTGTGCTCTACTGACTGGGCCAGCTAGGTGCCCCAGTAGAATGATTTTCGATTAGATTTATTAGATTTTGGTTAGAGGTAAATTAAAAAAATTTCAAATAATACTGCAATCAGAAAATGAGAGCCAAGACATAAATAAAAGTGCTTTTTGAACCTGATCCCAAGAAGTCATTCTTGGTGTAAAATACTATGAGGCAGATATTATGGAATGTTAGGCTAATATAGACTCCAGAAGAAAGTAGGTTTTCCCTAGATTTTATTATTTTTTTATTTTTATTTTTTATTTTATTTTATTTTATTTTATTTTATTTTATTTTATTTTATTTTATATTCTTTTTTGATTTTCCCTAGATTTTAGATAGGCTGGCTAAAATAAGCTTTCAAAGCTCCTTTCAGTTGGAGTCTATGACTTGATCAGATTGGATGTAAATAATTTTGAAGGAAGATGTTTGGTTTCTTCATTTGTCTTTTATTAAACATATTTATGGTTAATTTAAAGTGAAGATAGAAAAATGATTAAAAGGAAAATTTCTGTTGACTCAGTTTAATTTTAGGAGCTATTGAGAAACTAGTCCTCTGCATTCCTTTCCCACAGATACTTCAAGTTTTCTAAGTTATTTGTAGGAAATACTTTAAAAAATGTAATTCTGTTCTGTTTTGCTCTTGCAAAGGTTTTTATTTTTCTGAAAGCATTTTCACTAGAATGCAAAAGCTGTGCTTATAAGTTTTGCAGTGTTGTAATGTGTTAAAAAATGCCCTTTAAAATAGATAGATGGAAAATTGCTATATCATACCTTTTGTATGTTGTAAAAGAAAGTCTTTTTCTTCCCTTAATGTAGGAGTGGAAAATGAAATAAATTGATATTTATAGATCTTTTTGAAGGCAGATTAGTAAAATTGGATACATTTTTCTTCTGGTGGAAATATTGTCAGAATGGTGGTTTTTTTCTCCTCCTTTGTTGCTTGTTTTTTATGAGGTCTTAAAAATTTTTAAAAAATCTCATAGGTTATTTTGAAGTCATCAAACAGGAAGTGTGAGTGCTTGTGAAGACAAACCTATGAATGAATTTGATTAATCAGTTAAAAATCTTATGACTGCTGGCAACTTGCCTCATACCCAACTTTGAGTGGATAGAACTAGGTCTGTACAATATTTAAATTAAATTAAAAACTTTTAAGTTCAGTCTATTTAAATAAAACAAAAACAAATTATTCACCCCACTGCCTTCCCCTCTTGTAGACAATCTAGTCTAAGTATCTATGGGCTTGTTTTTGTTTTTGCTTTTTTTAAGATATAAGAGAGATCGTATAGTATTTACCTTTCTCTGTCTTATTTCACTTAGGATAATGCTCTCAGGGTTCATCCATGTGTCACAAATGGCAAGATTTCATTCTTTTTGATGGTTGAGTAATATTACATTGTGTGTATATCACAGTTTCTTTATCCATCCATCAAGGAACATTTATGTTCTTTCCATATCTTGGTTATTATAAATAGTGCTACAATGGATATGGAGGTGTATATATCTTTTTGAGTTAGTGTTTTTGTTTTCTTTGGATAACTACCCAAAAATAGAATTGCTGGATCATATGGTAGCTCTGTTTTTAATTTTTTGAGGTACCTCCGTACTGTTTTCCATAGTGGTTGTACCAATTTACATTCCAAGGAGCAGTGCACAAGGGTTCACTTTACTCCACGTCCTTGCCAACACTTGTTATTTCTTGTCTTTTGATAGCAGAAGTTCTAACAGGTATGAGGTAATACTTCGTTATGGTTTTGATTTGCATCTCCCTAATGATTTATAATACTGAACATCTTTTTATGTACCTGTTGGCCATCTGTATGTCTTTGGAAAAATACCTATTCAGATCTTCTGCCATTTTTTAATTGGATTGTTTGTAGTGTGGTAGTTTTTTCTTTTTTTTTCTGTTGAGCTTATTAGTTCCTTGTGTATTTTGGATTTTATTTTAACCTTTTATCAGATACATGATTTGCAATTATATTATTTACTAGGTTGCCTTTTAATTTTGTTGATAGTTTCCTTTGCTGGGCGGCAGTGAATTTTTAGTTTGATTTAGTCCCAATTGCTTATTTTTCCTTTTGCTTTTGGTGTTAGATTCAACAAATTATACCAAAACCTATGTCATGGAGCTTACTGCCTTTGTTTGCTACTAGGAGTTTTATGGTTTCAGATCTCGCACTTCAAGTTTCTAATCCATTTTGAGTTAATTTTTGTGTGTGGTGTAAAAAAGGTGTTCAGTTTCACTCTTTTGCATGTGGCTGTTCAGTTTTTCCAACACCATTTATTGAGAAGGCTGTCCTTTCCCCACTGTTTGGACTTGTTACCTTTGTCGCAAATTAGTTGGCTGTATATACATAAGGCTATTTCTGGGCTGTCTGTTCTGCTCCACTGATCTGTTTTAATTGCTATTGCTTTGTAATATAGTTAGAAATCAGGAAATGTGATACCTCCAGCTTTGTGCTTCTTTTTCAAGATTGTTTTGCCTATTTGGGATCCTTTTTGGTTCCATACAACTTCAGGATTATTTGTTCTGTTTATGTAAAGACTGCCAGAATTGCATTGAATTTATGTTATTGCCTTGAGTAGTATGGACATTTTAGTATTATTAATTCTTCTGATCCATGAGCATGGAATATCTTTCTGTGTATTTGTTGTGTCTTCCTCAATTACTTTCAGTACTGTCTTGTAGTTTTTAATATACAGGTCTTTCACCTCCTTGGTTAAATTTGTTCATAGGTGTTTAATATTTTTTTGATATGATTGTAAATGGGAGTGTTTTCCTAATTTCTCTTTCTTATAGTTCATTATTAGTGTAAAGAAATGCAAAGATTTTTGCATGTTGGTCTTTTATCCTTCAATTTTGCTGAATTAATTTATTAGTCCTAACAGTTTTTTAATGGTGTCTTTAGGATTTTCCATATAGTGTTATGCCATCTGCACATAGTGACAGTTTTACTTCTTTCTTTCCATTTTGCATGCCTTTTATGTCTTTCCCCCCTCCAATTGCCACAGTCTTGTGCAATCCAGGAATGCAAGCCCATCAGTCCACCAGAGCCAAGCGATTAAGGGGTGTATCTTGGACATCAGCTATAAAAACTGGGCACCAGAGATATGTATGGTTCCCATCCCAGAGACAGTGTAGCTTGGGAGCGTGGTAGAGGGTGAGTGTGAACGTAGTGCCCATTCTTCCTCCAGAGTCTCTGGAAAGGATTACAATAGACCTCTAGATGTGTGTTTAATTAGAAGCCTATCCCTTAGGCCACAGTTAGGATGGTTAGGTAATAGGCCTCCTCAGAAAGACAGAGCTTCTGGATTTGTTGCCTCTTGCAGTGCCCTTGAGGTTGTACGTGTTTAAGAACTCTGTTGGTTATAGTCCTGTGGGACCCATGAGCATAACCTCCACTTTCTATGAGTGGCAGGCAGTGTAGCGGTGACCCTTGAAAGCAGTCGTAAAGATTGGAGTGCTAGACAGGAGTATGAGCTCCTTTTTGGGTGATACCAAAACAGTCCCATGTGACCAGGAATGCAAGCTCCCCTGGTCTATAGAGCCAGATGATGGAGGGGCATTCCCTGGGCAGCAGCCACAGAAATCAGGTACTAGATGCATGAAAAGGTGACTTCTGGAGATACTGATGCTTAGGAGCATGGCAAAGGGTGAATGTAAAGATGGCGCTTGCTGTTCTCCATCCCCAGAGAGTGTTCCAGCAGGCTCCCAGATGTGTGCTAAATTTAATGCCTGCCCCTCAGGCTGAGCTTTTTAATGTAAGCAGGTGAGCTGCCTTCAGTCAGGACACAGACACAGTGAGGACACAGACACAATTGTCTGCCTCTGAGCTGAGCCCTGGAGCTAGGTGAGTCTGTGCCTCTGAGCATCTTAAGAACAGTTTCTCAGATCACTGCTGTCTTGTAGTCTCAGGATATGGGGCCCTGTTGGTTTCAAAATTAGATATTTTGGTCGCTTGTCAAGTGCAGATCTAAAAAGTTGGGGTGTCTGCTATGGAGTTTGAACTTTTCATTCTTCTTGGCTACAGATTGCAGCTCTGAAGGTGGAGTTTATAGTGAGATTATGTCCCAGCCTCTCTTACCTGCTTTGATGTGGTAACCTGTTTTTCTTTTCTTTTTTTTTTTCAAAGATTTTATTTATTTATTCATGAGAGACACAGAGAGAGAGGCAGAGACATAGGCAGAGGGAGAAGCAGACTCCCCATGGGGAGCTGGATGTGGGACTCTATCCCAGGACCTGAGCTGAAGGCAGATACTCAGACACTGAGCCACTCAGGCGTTCCACTTTGATGTGGTTTTCTTCTCAATTACCTGATGTGTAGTCATCACTCAATCAGACTTCATGGTTTTTTTGGGAGGAAATTGTTCCATATGTAGCTGTAGATTCACTGTGTTTGTGGGAGGTAAGTTCAGGATCTTAGATCCTGGAACTGGAACCCTCTTTCCTCTGGTGTGCAGCAGAAGGCAGAGAGGGGTTCTCCAAGTCTTAGGCCCCAAGAAGGATGGTGTGGGTAATCTGCTGATCCTTTACATAAAAAAAAATATTTATTTGAGAGAGAGCACGGGTGCACAAGAGCATGCATGATGGGTGGTGGTGGTGGTGGTGGGGGAACGAGGCAGAGGGAGAGGGAGAAGCCAATTGCCCACATCCAGCAGCTGGATCCCAGGACCCTGGGATCATGACCTGAGCTGAAGGCAGATGCTCACCTGACTGAGCCACCCAGGTGCCCCTGATCATTTACATTTTTTAGTGTATAAACATCTTGGTCTTTAGCCATGGATCATTTACATGCAAGTGTGATAATTGTCTATTCACTTCTGAGAATAGTGGAATAAGCATTTTATTGCTGTTTTTAAACCTATTTCATATAGCTTATTAACTATTTGCTAGATGCAAAGCATTGCTGGGCTTGTAGGGGAATGACGAATAAAAACCAACCCTAGAAATAAATAAAATCTTAAAAAAAAAAAAAAAAAAAAGGACGCTTGGGTGGCTCAGCAGTTGAGCATCTGCCTTTGGCTCAGGGCATGATCCTGGGGTCCTGGGATCGGGTCCCACATCAGGCTCCCTGTGTGGAGCCTGCTTGCTTCTCCCTCTGCCTGTGTCTCTCCCTGTCTTTCTCTCTGTGTCTCTCATGAATAAATAAATAAAATCTAAAAAAAAAAAAAAAGAATCAACCCTAGCATGTCAGTGTATTTTTGATAGAAGATAGACCTGGGTGAGAAGACAGGGGCGCTGAGTGGGGGAAATGCTCCCTTTGAACTGAAAATGAAGTTAGCCTTTATCAAGTTCCAGATCTAAACTTTGATGTTATGATATATGTTTTCTTGTAAAATGCCCATTTTAGTAGCATGGTGATGGTAGAGATGAGTTTGAGACGCTGATAGGTTGGACAAAGGACAGGCTCCTTTAAAAATCCATTCCAGTGTTATGATTGATCACCCTGAAAAATTAGTTTGAAATGCCCACAGAGCCAGAGGATTGAATTAGAAATGGCTAGAATGGACCAGACCAAAGGTTTAATCTCAGTATTTGATTGCCACTAGTGATTTACAGTTAAAAATAGTGCTACTGCTATGGGAGCGTCTGGCTTTCATCTCTGATAGTACCGTAAAGGTTAAGTATTGCCGTTTCTTTGAGCAGTTAAATGATTTATAGCTTTGTCTCAATTTTTCCCCCTAGAACCTTTGGGTTCATGTTATACCTCTATTATATTTTGAGATACTGGTTTTCAAAAGTTTATTTCTTTCTGTAGGAAGTACAAGTTTCACCTTTTTCCTATTTATTTTATGCATCATCAAAGGATCCTACGGATTTGATGGTTTTAGATTTGATGTACTCCAATCTGTGTACCATCCATGCTTTTATAGATTGTTTTGTCTCGGCCATTACTTTTTCTAACTGATGACTTTTATTTTTGGACTCCCTTTATTTGAACTTCTTTGACCCTTTTTAAGTTCTGCCACATTTGAGTGTTTCTCTATCTGAAATTTAAACACTTTCAGTTAGAATCAGTACTAAAACTGACTTCAGAGTGACCTCTTTTTAAGTTAGTTTCTGATCTATGAACCAGCTCACCAAAGCTTAAGTTGACTCTGATGTTTAAAAAACTGTGATCCCTTTGAAGGCAGGGATTGTATTTTATTGATTTATGTCCAGGGACTAGTATAGTACCTGATGCTGGTGGGCTGTCAACAAAGGTTTGTTGAATAAATTAATGAATGGAATATTATAAGAGGTTTAGGGAGTATTTGAGTGCTTGGTTTCCTTTTATTTATGTAAATACTATGAAATAACTCCCAATAAATTATTTAGGCATTGTGTCTTTTAAAACATAATTCATGACAGTAGCAATAACCACTGCAAAATACTGGTCATAAACCTTAAAAGTGCAGTTGTTTAAGGGGCGCCTGACTGGCTTAGCCAGTAGCTCTTGGTCTTGGGGGTCGTGAGTTTGAGCCCCATATTGGGTGTGGAGAATACTTAAATAAATAAACTTTGTTCTTTAAATTTTTAAAAAAGATTTTATTTATTTATTCATGAGAGTCAGAGAGAGAGGCAGAGACATAGACAGAGGGAGAAGCAGGCTCGTCGCAGGGAGCCCGATGTGAACTCGATCCCGGGCCTAGGATCACGCCCTGAGCTAAAGGCAGACACTCAACCACTGAGCCACCCAGGCGTCCCTTAAATAAATAAACTTATTTTAAAAACGTACAATTATTCAAAATCAAGAGTTATGCATATTATTATTTGCCTACTTGAACCAGAAGAATGAGTAATAAAGGATGATGTGCTTGGCTAACAAGAAATAGTAAAATTGTTGCCCTTATACATTGTTGATGGCTTTATAAAATGGTCAATCCTTTTATAAAAGCACTTTAGAAGTAAGTATAAGAACCATCTAAACACTTATGCCGTTTCAGTGTTAAAACTTTGAGTCTGATGAAGTAGTCTGAGATAAGGAGCTAGCTATAGATAGAAAGATATTAACTGCAGAAATATGTATACAGTTTAAGAATATTAAGGTGTTAAATCTTGAGTAAGTTATCTCTCTGCCTCAGTTTCTTTATCAGTAAAATGGAGATAATAGTATCTTCCTCATGTCATTGAGAGGAATAAATGAAATCATGTATGTATATAGCTTAGAGTAGTAGCTAGCCCACGTAAAGCACTCAAATTTGGCTGCTACTACTGTATGTGTTTTATTTTTATGGATGCAAAGGTCTCTCATTTCCCAGAGACTTTTATTGTGCCAGGCATTTTGTTAGGTGTAATGGGAGATAAGTAAACAAAAATTGTAGCTCTTGTTTCAAGGGACTTAAAATTCTTTTGGTGGCGACTGTAATATATATTTATAAATATATTATACATAATTACAGATCAGTATGTGGTAAGTGATGCGAGAAAGTTACAAAATACTATGAGAGTTCTAACGTAGGGATGATCAAAGATTACTCTGGGTTTGTGGAGGTGGAAAAGTGACATTTTCACTGAGCTTTGAAGGTTACGTAGAATTTTGAAAGGTAAACCTAGAAGAGATGCTATTTCTTGGGGCATGTGAGCAGACACAGAGGTTGGAAAATAGAGCACATATATTGTAGAAAGAATTACAGGAAGATAAGGCTGAGGAGGGAGGGAGAGTCCCCATATTGGAATGATTTAAATGCCAAACTGAGGAGTTTTTATTTTATTTACATAACATTGGTAAATGATGGCTTTTATGACCTGATAAGAGTTATCTTTTGGGAAGATTGAGTAATTGCAAAGTGACTTGGTGGATGTAGGAGAGGTGGAAGTAGGGAAATGGGAAGACCTTTCTTTTCCCATTCATTCAAGAAACGTTTGTTGCTCACTTATTCTCTGCCGTATTTTATGTTTGTTTTGAGTACAGTGAACTGTATCCTACTTACTTGAACTGTAATTGTTAACTGGTATTTCAGAGCAAAAGTAATGAAGACCGCACTAGTATGTGTCTGTAGGAATGAAGTGTAGATTAGATGTCAAATGCATTACAGAAGTGGGACAACAAGCTTGATAATTTTCTGTATGGGATAGGGGAGAGGTAGAAATTAAAGACGACTTTTAGGTTTTAAATTTTCTTTTTTTAAGATTTCTTTATTAGAGAGTGCAAATGCATGTGGGGGAAGGAGCAGAGGGAGAGGGAGAGAGAGTCCTTAAGCAGACTCCGCTTGGAGTGTGGAGCCCAATGTGGGGTCCACCCCAGGGCTCTGAGATCACGACCCCAGCTGAAATCAAGAGCCAGGAGCCCAACATGCTGAGCCACCTAGATACTCTGACTTTTAGGTTTTATACACGAATGACTTGGGGACTTACTGTACTTATTATACCTAATATATATTAGGAGATAAAGAGGGTGAGCTTGTGTATGTGGACAAATGATATTTTTTTACTGATTTATTTTGAGTTGTCAGTGAATCTTTGAGTTGGTGCTCTTTAGGAGGCAATTGGCAATGGGGAGTTGGAACCTGGGAGAGTAGGGATCTAGAGGTTGGCTAGAGATGTTAAAATATAGATTTGTAAATCATATCCATAGATGCGTCAGATGAAGCCTGAAGTAAATAAAGATGTCATGGGAGAATGTGTGGGTGTATGTGCTGTTAGTAGGGGTAAATGGGGAGCTGAACTTTTTTTATTTTAAAAGAAGTTACATATATGTCCATTATAAAAAAAAATCTGGTGGTACAGAAGTTATATCTAAAATCTCGCTACCCAGAAAAATCTTACTACCCAGGTAAAACTATCATTAATATGCAGGAAGATCTTCTCTATTTCTTTTCATACATATTTGTAGATAGCAGCTGTTTGTTTATGACATTTGAGTTCCTAAAATACTAGTCCTGGACAGGACTAGGAGGAGGAACTCACTCATAGAGTCTGGCAAGTGTATATAAGTGCTCGATGTTGAGAATGATGCCTCCTAAACCTTTATACCCATGGTACCTCGCTTGCTCATCCAGCCCTGGTCCTGCCTGTAAAACAATTAATAATAAAAATTCTTTTACAGTTAGTTTGTATTTTTATTAATCACATTGTGAACATCATTTAGAAAATTCATATTGCTATGGGACTTTTAAAAAAGAACAGCAGTTTCCTGACTCTGTCTCATCCCATCTAACTCAACTCTATCTGGCCTTCATTTCCTGGTCTATCGAGGCAACCATTGTCAACTCTTTTGGCTTTTTCTCCCTAATGTTCACTACTATATTTCTAAGTATTATGCCTTTACTGGTAGTACTTCATTTATCATATTTAGACATTATCTAAATTCATTTAGACATCCTTGAATACTTTCTTATTTTATCTTTTTCTAGAAAGGCAGTGCCTTGGATTTAGTTTGTTACAGAGTTTTTTGTTGTTGAATAATTCAGCCAAAATTAAAGTGCTATGACTTTGAAGGGTTTCTTTGTAAGAGCTTGTTACATGGACTCTATTTTTGTTAAATCCAGTAGACTATCCAGTTTATTTGTTCAATTTATAGTATCAGAATTGACTGTCTTAATGTGTTCTGCAAATTTCATTTTTCTTATAAAAGAAAATCTAATGAAGTTTTAATGTAGTGTAAGTTACTGTGCATCTATGTCTTTTGATTAAAATAAACTATTTTTTTCTAATGTTTATCAGATGTGTAATCTATGCACCAGATACCCACCTATGCTTTTTGTATATGTGATTTTCTTTTATTCCTCATAACTCAGAGGTGCAGTATCTTCATTTTAGAGGGAAATAAAGAGTTAGAGAAGTCAAAAAATTTGCCTAAAGCTGCAGTTATGGTAAATAGTGGAGCCAGAATTCAGACTAAGGAATGTGTCTTAAATCCATATTTGTAACCATGAACTTGAGCGATACATTGTGTTCTCTTTTGGCTTCCCAACCTTCTCCAGGCACATTCCTTTTTACTTCCTCTCCTGAAGTGTTGCTTTTAAGTATAGTCTTCAAAATTTACATAAAATTGGCTTTTTGTAGACTAAGACTTTTTCTCAGTTTTTATTAAAGATAGGAAAGATGTATTGCAGTGGTTTCTTATGATCGTGATGACTAAAAAACATAAAAGAAAATATAAATCTCATGTTCAAGTGTTTGGGGCTTGAGAGAGGGGAAAAAAGAAATTCATGTAACCAAGCAGATTATTTATATCTTGTTTGATTCACAGATATATAATACTTATATAAAGTCTTGTGTCTCAAGAAATTCAGAGATAAATCCTGTAGACTGTGTCCTTATGGATACTCAACTAAGATTATATTTATAGGTAGTATAAGTATCTGGTAAGAAGGGTACTATGGGGGATTTGTTGAAGTATGAGGAAAACTTGTAGAAAAGGAAAGGACTTGAGATGAGTCTGCTGAAGGATGGATAGCACAGTTCTGGAATGGTCATTTCAGTAGACATTCACAGAGGCAGGACATTTTAGGGGCATGTTGTGGAATAGAAGCTAGTTGGCTTGATTAGGATTTTTTCCCCCAAGTTCACATAGCTAGTAATGTTTGAACTGGAAATGGAATCCCAGTGCAGTAGTAGCTATTGTGCTAAGTTACTGCATACTCACCTGGAAATTTGCCTAGTAACCGTTGAGGTCAGACAGAGTAGGTGTGTGTTCTGAGGAGAGGTTGAGAATGTAGGGAAATTACTCACAAGGAACAAGTTTCCTGAAGGATCACTGGAAAGAGTCGAGGAGGTAGTCAGCAGAGGGAAGGGGAACAGGGTAATACAGAGGAGCACTAAGAAGAGTGTGGGGTTCACTTTGGGGGCAGTGATCAAGAGAGGTTGGCAGCATTGTGACACGTGATGGAATTAGTTGGCCTTAAATGGAGCTGTGGTCTGGCGGGTTAAAGATGACTGCACATTTTTTTGCCACTCTTTAAAGGAGGCATTTAAATTATACTGAGAAAAACATTGTTATATCATTAAAAAAAGTTACACTTAGTTTAAGTGGTATTTCAAGGTTAATTTACATTATTAATATTATAAAGTTATTTAGCATTATAAAAAATTGGATCACTATCAGTACAGTTGTCTTTAAATTGTATTCCCTAGCTGTATTTTTAAGAATGTTGTTCATACATGGAAAAAATAGAGAATATAAAATTGGATCTGGAGAGAATATTTCATGTATCATGCTATTAAATGTTCCTTTCTTAGTAAGGAGGAGATTGATTCATTGACTAGCCATTGTGAACTATAAATGTGGGGAATGCCCTTATAGTGTAGGAATTAAATGACATGGAATAAGCATTGGATGGGTTTTGGTGATCTGAAAGTCAAATTTTAAGATAGGAATTATTCCTCAACAAGTGTAGTTGGCAGTTGGGACCCACATCTTTAAAATCTTACATTTTTATGCCCAGATTTAATTCTACAAACAGTGTATGTGCAAGTAATATGTAGGAACTGCAGATTACAAACAAAATCCCTCTCATGGAATTTAGTCTGAGAGGTGAGAGAAGAAATTTATATAAACAAGATAGAAACAACAGTTGCCCAAGAAATAACAAAATGCTATGCGATCTCCGAGGGGGGGAAGTTTATTATATTTTTTTACACTGTGTGCATCCTGATTTTTGGAAAAAAATTTCATGAAGCATGGCATTTGAATTGGATTTTAGAGAGATGGCTTGGCTTCCACAGATTGAGGGTGGTTTGAGGAATTAATGTGAGAATGGACACGGGGGGAGATAGTTTCGAATGTATTGGGAAAAATGCCCAAGCAGTGATGTGGGGAATGAGGAGAGTTAGATTGAAGGTGAGGTTAGGGCTAACATGCTGAGTTTGAAGTCTGTTTTGTAGTTGTTCAAAAGCACTTGGAGGTATTTTATGTGAGCAGGAGCTGATACTACCCTACTTGTGTTTTAGGAAGACTGTTGTAGGTGGACTAAGGTGGTTAATATGTTAGTTAAGAGAATGAGCTCTGGAGTCTTTTTTTTTTTTTTTTAAGATTTTATTTACTTATGAGAGACAGAGAGAGAGAGAAAGAGAGAGGGAGAGGCAGAGACACAGGCAGAGGGAGAAGCAGGCTCCATGCAGGGAGCCCGATGCGGGACTCGATCCCTGGTCTCCAGGATCAGGCCCTGGGCCAAAGGCGGCGCTAAACTGCTGAGCCACCTGGGCTGCCCGAGCTCTGGAGTCTTAAGTCCTGGGATGTCTGGCTCTGTCACTCTTGGTAGCCTGATCAGTCATGAGTTTCATCTACAAAATGAGGGTAGATAGAGAGCTGTTGCAATGAATAAATGAGATTATCCCGTGCAGTGCTCACTGCATGTCGTAATGCAGAATCAATGTTTACAAAAAAAGTTAGCCAAAGGAGAGTATTATCCACAATAAAAGGGTGAAGGCTAGACTGGAAAAGCAGAGTCAGTACTATTTAATAAGGTGTGTAATATGCTAAGGATTTTTTTTTTTCTGGTAGAGATAACATTTTATCGCACTGTTGAAAAATCTTGTGTTTGTTAGGTGTGTGTGTGTGTGTGTGTGTGTGTGTTTGTGTATGTGTGTTTAAAGTAAGTTCTATGAAAAGACAATTGGTATCATAGTACCAGAGTAATCTTAAACGTGCGTGAAAGCACCTGTTAGTGACATTTATGGTTCTGCGGTGGCGGTGTTGGAACAGCCAGTGATGAGTAAACTCAGCTGCTGGGGAATCACTGAAGAGTCACCATCCCTGGAGTTCTCCACTCAGTGCTTGCTTCCTCACTGTGTAACCTTTTCTTTTTCTTACTGGGTCCTGAGAAATAAGAAGAAGGTGGAAAAGAAGGGACATGAAAGAGTAAAGGCACCATTTACTTAGTTTGGTTATACCTGAGAGGGTATAAAAGAAGTAGGAATTCCTTAAATAAAGGTGTTCTGTGTCCTCAGAGTTTGCAGGGACTCTAAGTAAATCCCATGGCTTTTGGCCTCTGAGGTGGGAGATTCAGGGTGAATTGATTTTACCCAAGCTTACAGGAAGAATTAGACCTATTATTGAGAAAATTCAGAATTACCTTGAGTTATCAAAAACCTTGAGGTCAGCTCTGACTCTTTCTCTCTGGCTCATACCCACTACATCAACAAACTGTTGTCCCTACCTTCAAAATATATCATGAATCAGGCCATTCCTCACTTCTGTTGCTGCCAGTCTCACGTAAATAACCATTATTTCCTTGACTAACCCAAAGCAATGGCCCTGAACTGGTCTTGTTTGATTTGTGCCGTGCTCTGGACTAGTCTTTATGTAACAGCCAGAGTAATCCTCTTGACTAATAAGGAAGTCATGTTCCTTTTTTACGAAAACCTCTCAGTGGCTTCCTATTTCAGGAGTTCGTAGCACAGCTTGAAAATCCCTCCATGGTCTGGCCCTATTTCTGGAGCTTTCTCTCCTGTTGCTCCATTTACCCTATTGCACACCAGCCATCAAGCTGCCCCTGCCCCAGGGTCTTTGCAGGTGTGGTTCTCCCTGCTTAGATGGACTTTCCAAAAGTATTTACGAATTTTCTCAGTTCAGGACTCTGACCTCTGTTCACAGGTCTCCTCCTCACAGAGGTTTCTCTGATTGCTCTCTGTAAAGGGGCAGTCCTAGATAGTCTCCATTCCCTTTCACAGGCTTAAAGCATTTGTCACCACCCCACAAGTACACGTCTTAAGAATGTTTGTCTTCCCCACTAGAATGTAAACTGCAACAGAGCAAGGTGCTGTTTTCTGAAGTATTCCCACTAGCTAGAACATAATACATGGCCAGTAAATACTTGTTTAATGGACAAATGATTGATAAAAGGAGATTTATGTTTCTTTGAATCTGAGATATGCTATTGTCATCAATATTTATTTATTTATTTTCATCTATGTACTGGAATAAGTAAAAGGAAAATGTAAATGTTTAAGAATAGGAACAACTAGGGAACTTCAGAATTATAATTTGGTATCAAGTAGCTTTTGCTTAAAATAGTTTCTTGCGCTAGCTGTAAGTTAATCTTTTCTATGACATTGTGCTAAACCTGAGGGCTGGCAAAAATTGTCGATTCTCACAAATTTATTTATACTCTTTGATTTTGTAAGTCTCATTTTTTAGGTTTTATGGAATCTATTTATAAGATTTCAATCTTAAACAAATTTCAGCTGTAGATTAAGTTCTGTTCAAGATCTCAGTTCCAAATATTAGAGAACTATATTGAACTTAAACGCCTGAGTGGAAAAAAACCCAGCAAATACCAGAATGATTTTTAGTGTTATTGGGAACCCCAGCATGCCTTGTGCATAAAACAAGGACCCTAGATTTGTTCTATTTTTATTTTTAAAAAGATTTTTATTTATTTATTTGAGGGAGAGAGAGAAGGAGTCATGAGTGGGGAGGGGGGCAGAGGGACAAGGGGGAAGCAGACTCCCCACTGAGCAGGGAGTCATATGCAGGGCTCGATTGACCCCAGGATCATGACTGAGCCACCCAAGCGCCCCTTAGACTTGTTTTATTTTATTTTATTTTATTTTATTTTATTTTATTTTATTTTATTTTATTTATTTTATTTTATTTTTATTTTATTTTATTATTTTTCAGAGCTTAGACTTGTTTTAAATTTGAATTCTTTCTTACTAGTATTGTGCTTTTGAACAAGTTATTTAACCTCTTGAGTCTGTTTTCTAATGAGTAAAATGGGTCTAGTATTACCTAGCTACCAGACAGGGTTGATGTATGAATTGAATAAGATATTGTGTAATATAGCTGGTACATAATAAACGATAATATTATATCATAGTTTTATGTGCATGGACTGCTGAGTGTATATGTATTTATATTTTGATGGTTTTGATATATTATTTCTCATTTTCCAAAGGTATTTGACAATATTAGCTGACGTTTTAAATCCATCCAGTTGTTATAAAATCCAGTCCATTTGTTTTCTATTTTTTACTTTAAAAAGCAGATAGTATTTTGAATTAATGAATCATTTAAACTAGTATTGGAAGCTATTAATATGAGAAAGTGACATAGCTTCTACTTTTATTTATTTATTTATTAGATTTTATGTATTTATTTGAGAGAGAGAGAGAGTGAGCAAGAGAGAGACTACAATATAGGGGAGGGGCAGAGGAAGAGGGAGGAGTAGACTCTCCATTGAGCAGGGAGCCCAATGTGAGTCTCCATCTCAGGACCCTGGGATCTTGACCTGAGCTGAAGGTAGACACCTAACCAACTGAGCTGCACAGGTGCCCTATAACTTCTGCTTTGAAAGATTAAAGATTAAAAAAATGTTAAGATCTATGTGATGAGCACAGGGTGAATTAAAATAAAAACTTAAAAAAATTTAAGACCTGTATTTTTGAAGCTTTCTCATTGCATTTTAAAATTATGCTATGGATGTGCTCAGTCATCTCATTGATGTTAGTGTAAGCCAAGTGCACAATATGGCTCAGTAAAATAAAATAACAAATTGAAGTTTTTAAGATTGCAGTTATCAACTTTATTAGATAGTCTCGTTATGCTTCTGCAAGCTATTTATGGTTAACATTTTGCAGTGTAGCTTTACTCCTTAGATGCTTATGGTTGCATCTCTCAGATGAGATAGCTAGCTTCATTCGATGAAGTATAGATTTTAATGAACCAAGAGGCAACCATAAGAAAAACATTATTTCTCCTGCGTCCTCTGAATATGAATTAAGAAGGCAATAAGATGTGCATAATGGACTTATAAAAACAAAACTGCAATAATGACTGATAGAAAAAATATTCAGTTCTTTACCACTTATTTGATACAGCACTTAGTACTACTATTCTGGTTGTTACCTATAGAAAATACTTAAAAGTTTCCTTTTATTCTTTTTTGATATCCTACTCCCTTTTCCTCTCTAACTTTGTAGAGAAATAAAGAAATTCATGGTTAAGTAGAGTCAGTAGGTGAGAAAATGGGGTAGCCCTTTAGGAAATGACTTGAGGAGCAGTTAACTTGAAAGTTGCTGTGGGATAAGCTTGAATGTGCTGTGTAGGAAGTTTGCAAATTGTCATTAAGATTTGTGCAAATGTAATGCAAATACTGGGTCTTTCTGGTAGTTTGTTCTTTGGAGCACTGTGCACAAGGGTATACTACTGGAGTTTGCTGCAACAAAGGTGCCATTTGAGACATCGTATTGTACCAAAATTTAGATTACTGGAAAGTAGTAGCAAGAGAAGCAGTCTAGCAGCTAACAGCCCGTGTTTGCTTAGAGGAAGTTATTTGTAAAATGTGACTAAAAGAAATAGCAGTCGCAACTGCAGCCTAGTTGTGGAACATGTGTTTCATCTATGTGAAAATTATTTTTGATTCTTTTCTTTGATTTCTGTATGTGCCACCTATAAAGGTGGTTGGTCACCATTACTGTTTTTAAGGCATTAAAATAGGGACCTGTTCCTAGTCTACAAGGCGGGTTAAGCATTGTATGTAAATGTGCTACACTGAAGAAGCCCTCTGCAGTAGTAGAGTAGACAGCAGAATGAAAGGCATGGTCCTTAAGGAATTTGGAGGTAGGAAGCAAGGAAAACAATACAGCAGAACATCAAAAATTATTTATTTCTTCAGTTTGGCATTAATAGTCTGCTGAATGTAACATATACTGTACTGTCAAGTAAGTAAATAGGTCTACACCATTTAGTGGTAGTCCAAACAGCAAGGATCTAATGATAACTGAAAACCAAAATAAGGAATATTTTGAGATACAGTAGGCATTTTAGTTGATGTGTTAAATTAATGCAATTAAATCTAAATTTCTGGGAAATTTTTTTAGTTTTTAAATTTATTTTTAAAAATGATTTTACTTATTTATTCATGGGAGACACAGAGACAGAGACACAGGCAGAGGGAGAAGCAGGCTCCTTGTGGGGAACCTGATGTGGGACTTGACCTTAGGACCCCGGGATTACACCCTGAGAACAGGCACATTGTAATTAAAATCCTATTTTCTTATTTGTATACATTTTTACTAATCTAGAATAAAACAGGCTGGCGGTAGGCTAGTCACAGACTTTCTACTGAGGTACACATAATGTTAGATGTGCATCAAGTAGCTCACAGTGTCTTTGAAATTTCATATTTATCTAAAAATCCATATGACTTCTTTGCAATGCACATACCATAATATGTTGAAATTTGTATAAACATAAGTGTTTAAAATTGACCCCTTAGGAAGATGTGACATTTTAACTTTTTGTATTCCTTGGCACTTGCTATACTATCCCCATTTCCAGAAGTAACGTGAAGATGGTCAGTTTTTGGCTTAACTTTTTGTTTAAAATTTAATAGTGTGAGGGGCACCTGGATAGCTCAGTGGGTTAAGTGCCCAACTCTTGATTTGGCTCAAGTCTTAATATCACGGTTATGAGATCAAGCCCCGTATCAGGTTCTGTGCTGGGCATGGAGCCTGCTTAAGATTCTCCTTCTCCCTCTAACCCACCCCACCACCCTCTCTCCTTTTCTTAAAACAAAACAAAACATTAATAGTTGGAAATGCCTCATACTAGGAAGCCCAGCCAACATTTCACTTTTGAAGTATGTGGTTGGGTATACAAAGGAAATAATTTTAGATATAGATGCTCCATTATCTAACACCTAAGGAGAAAAAAAAAAAAGAAAAACCACAGTTCTTTACAAAAATCAAATAAGACCAATTATTTTTCCAGCTAAAAATGTGAACTATCTTACTAGTGAATCAGAAAATGGACGTGAATTGATACTGGTTGTTGGTATAGTTGTGATAATAATAGACATAAATCTTATTCAAGCAAAAAGAGAGGTTAAGGGATCCCTGGGTGTCGCAGCGGTTTAGCGCCTGCCTTTGGCCCAGGGCGCGATCCTGGAGACCTGGGATCGAGTCCCACGTTGGGCTCCCGGTGCATGGAGCCTGCTTCTCCCTCTGCCTGTGTCTCTGCCTCTCTCTCTCTCTCTCTCTGTGTGACTATCATAAATAAAAAAAAAGAAGAGAGGTTAAGAAAAATAAGCCAATCTAATTTATATATAGGTAAGAAATAATAGCATTTTAAATGTAAAAGAAGTTGTTCATTTTAACTCATTTGATAAAACCTAATGTAAAATTCTTTTTTTAAAATGTTTCTTTATTTTTTAATTTAATTTTATTTTTTTAAGATTTATTTATTTATTCAGAGAGAGAGAGAGAAAGGCAGAGAGACAGGCAGAGGGAGAAGCAGGCTCCATGCAAAGCCCGACGTGGGACTCGATCCCGGGTCTCCAGGATCACACCCCAGGCTGCAGGAGGCGCCAAACCACTGCGCCACCGGGGCTGCCCCTAATGTAAAATTCTTAAAAAAAATTCAAATACGATCTATCAGAACTACTAAATAGTGCATTCTTTTTCTGTGGACAATATTTTCATCATCCAGATTGGGAGTATACAAAACTAAGATGATAAGAATAGCTACCTCGGAGTCGTTTCTCTTTGGAAAAATACCAGTGTTCTTCAGAATATATTTATTTTGTATTATAGTATTATTTAATAAAATACGGAATTGGGGCAGCCCTGGTGGCCCGGCGGTTTAGCGCCACCTTCAGCCCAGGTCACGACCCTGGAGACCCAGGATCGAGTTCCACATCGGGCTCCCTGCATGGAGCCTGCTTCTCCCTCTGTCTGTGTCTCTGCCTCTCTCTCTCTGTGCTTCTCATGAATAAATAAATAAAATCTTAAAAAAAAAATACAGAATTTATTTTTTTATTTTTATATTAAAAATTATTTATTTATTTATTTATTTATTTATTTATTTATTTATGATAAGCACACAGTGAGAGAGAGAGAGAGGCAGAGACACAGGCAGAGGGAGAAGCAGGCTCCATGCACCGGGAGCCTGACGTGGGATTCGATCCCGGGTCTCCAGGATCGCGCCCTGGGCCCAAGGCAGGCGCTAAACCGCTGTGCTACCCAGGGATCCCCAGAATTTATTTTTTGAATGATACATTCAATTGTTCAGAAGAAATAGAATTTGCAATATTCACCTCTTGTGTAGCCTAGTTAGTTTGAGTATAGTTATTATATGTATGTATTTTTTCTTTTTACTCCTTTAAATAGAAATTATAGCAATTTAATATGTATTTTTCTGTACTTTGAAATTTTTTTTTTTTTTTTTTACCTGATACATACTTCTGTATCATTATGTAAGTGTCTCCTTGATCTTTCTCTGTTAGGACTGCCTGATATTCACTTGACTGGCTGTATCCCAGTTTTTTTAGCCGGTGCCTGTTGTTAGAATTCTAGGTTGTTATATTATTGTCTTGACTCCATAAAAACTTTGGTGTTGAAAGTCATTTGTCTCTTATTTCCAGGCAGAAATATGGTACAGATATGAAAAGAGGAAAGAAGAATGTTGGCAGTGTGGTTGGGTGGGTAATCTTTAGTCGGTGTATTATTTCTAGAGGTAAAGAGTTCATTTAAGGACTCATTTTTTCTGTTTAAAATTATGTTGTTTCTTAATCTACTATCATTTATGTCTGCACTTAAGTGATAGTATTCTCCAGAAAGGGCTTATTTTAAAAAACCTGAACTGCCCTGAGTAGCATTCTGGCATCTACTGGGAGAATGTTGTGTCATTGAACCAGAAATCTGAGTTTGTATTCCTATTGGACTGAGATGTGGGCAAGCCTAAAATTCTGAACTGACTGTATCTTTTTCACTTTACTGTCATTATATTGCTTTTATTATAATAAAAAAAACTAGTTGTAAGCATTTTAAGCACTAGTTCCTATGCACGTTATTTTCCAACTTTCCTTTTATTTTTTATTTTTATTTTTTTAAATATTTAAAAAATATTTTTATTTATTTATGATAGTCACACAGAGAGAGAGAGAGGCAGAGACACAGGCAGAGGGAGAAGCAGGCTCCATGCACCGGGAGCCCAACGTGGGACTCGATCCTGGGTCTCCAGGATCGCGCCCTGGGCCAAAGGCAGGCACCAAACCGCTGCGCCACCCAGGGATCCCCTCCAACTTTACTTTTAATGTAGTTTATTGCATCCATGTGTTCCTAAAAATATTTGTTTTTTTAAGAACTCATCGATTCCAATTTTATAAAAAGATTATGATCCATCTAATTGTTGAGATTTCATTTTCACTTAATATTACATTGCTAAAATTTCTCCATATTTTTATTTTGTCACTAAAGTTTATTCATCTTGTATATATCTTTCATTGTATGACTGTTAGTAAGAATTTTTTTTATATGGTCTTCTGTTTATGGACATTTTGGTTGTTTTCTAGTTTTTTTTATTTGTGAACAGTGCTTCTGAGAATATTCTTTTTTTTTTTTTTTTAAGATTTTATTTACTTATTCATGAGAGATACAGAGATAGGCAGAGACATAGGCAGAGGGAGAAGCAGGCTCCCTGTGGGGATCCCGGTGCAACACTTGATCCCAAGACCCTGGGGTCACGACTGGAGCCAAAGGCAGATGCTCAACCACTGAGCCACCCAGGTGCCCCAGTAGACTTTATTTTTTAGAGTGGTTTTAGATTCACAGCAAAACAGTGGAGAGTTCCCATACATCCCCTGCCCCTGTATGTGTGCAACCTCCTCCTCTATCAACACCTGCACCACAGTGGTACATTTGTTACAGTTAGTGAACCCATGCTCGCATATCGTTGTCTCCCAAAGTCCACAGTTTACATCGGAATTGACTCAGGTTTGTACTTCTAGGAGTTCAGACAAATGTATAATGACTTGTTGCCATTGTTATAACATCGTATAGAATAGTTTGACTGCCCTGCGTATCTTCTGTGCTCTGCTTATTCATCTCCTCCCCTCCCCGCCCCCCCCACAGGTAATCACCAGTCTTTTTAGTCTCCATAGTTTTGCCTTTTCAGAATGTCATGTAGTTGGAATCATACAGCATGCAGCCTTTATGATGGTCTTCTTTTACTTAGTGATATACATTTAAGATTCCTTCACGTCTTTTTATGGCTCCATAGCTCATTTGAGAATATTCTTATACTTACTTCTATTGTACATGGGCAAGAGTTCTCTTAGGAAAATGAGCTGTTAGATCATGGTATATGTGAATGTCCCACTTCAGGAAACAATGCCAATCTCTTTACCAGAGTGCTTGTACCACAACAAACAAGTTCCTCCTTCTGTGTGCTGTGAGTACAGACAGGACTCTTTCCTGCTCTTATGGGAATTACATTCTAGTTAAAGAAATAAAACAAGATAATTTCAGAAATACTGCAGTGTTATACAAATAATAGCGGGAGTTTGGGGAGCTGGGTGATGGGTGGTCTTTAGCCAGTTTCTATTTATTAGAGGTAAGAGTGATGGCAGCTTATTGAGGGTTGTCTTAGGGTAGTCATGGAAGGCCTCAGGAGGGAAATCTGGATGAAGGAGGTGAGACCTGGAGAAGAGGCAGCTGGGTCACAGTCTGGGACTCTAGGGTGGTAGTGCAGTGACACTGGGGAAGTGTGAGCAGGGTCTGTAGCAGGAATAAAAAAGCCATTGTGATTGAAAAGCAGTGGACCAGGAGGGATGTGAGAGGTGGGTGGGCCCAGGGCATGACAGTGCAGTGAAAAGCTATTAGAAATTAAGTAGGTGAGTGATGTGAGTGTGTTTACTTTTTGAAAACATCACTCTTGGTACAATTTTGGTGATAATTACCAGACGAGGATGGGCAGGAATTGAAACGGAGATGGATTAGAAGCAGCAGCTAGTCTATGTGACGTAATGGCTTAACCTAAGGTTGTAGTGGAGAGAGAAATAGTGAGATTCAAGGTATGTTTTATAGATGAAGCAGCAGTTTTGCTTATAAATTATTTTGGATTTTTAAGCAGATAGAAGCTTTTGATTTCACAAGCATGCTCCTTAATGATTAAAAAAGGGGTATATGTTATTAATTTAGAAGTTTTGTCTCTTGATTTAAATAATTTACTCAGTGATTTTAGTAAACTGATTTTCACTATGTATTTTGGATATTAACTCCTTATTGATATATCATTTGCAGATATCTTCTCTTATTTAATAGGTTGCTATTTTTGGTTTTGTGAGTGGTTTCCTTTGCTGTGCAAAAGGTTTTTTTTTTTTTTTTTTTTTTTGATGTAGTCCCCAAAATTTACTTTTGCTTTTTTTTTCCCTTGCCAGAGTAGACATATTCATAAATATGTTACTAAAGTCAATGTCCAAGAGGTTACTGCCTATTTCCTTTTAGGAGTTTTTGGCTTCAGGTCTCACATTGAGGTGTTTAATTCATTTTGAGTTTATTTTTGTGTATATAATAAGAAGTTGGTCCAGTTTCATTCTTTTGCATGTAGCTGTCCAGTTTTCCCAGCACTATTTTTGAAGAGACTATCTTTTCCCCCTACGAAGGGATTTTTTTGGAGATGTAATTAAAGTCTCAAGTCAGTTGACCTTACGAAGGGCCCTTATCTGGATGGACCCAATCCCATGACACAGGCCCTTTAAGAGAGGATTTTCTCAGGCTGGTAGCAGAAGAGGAAGTCAAGACATTCAAAGCATTAGAAGGATTAGATGTGTCCTTGCAGGTTCAGAGATAATAGTGGAGGGCCATGTGTTGAGGAATGTGAGTGTCCTATAGAAGTTGAGAATGGCCCTTGGCTGACTGCCAGCAAGGAAACAGGAACCTCAGTCCTGCAACTTCAAGCAACTGAATTTGCCAACAACCTGTATGAGCTTGGAAGAGAAATCTTCCCAGAGCTAACAGAGGGGAGCAAGTCTCCTGATATCTTGATGTTGGCCTCATGAGACCATTTATTAATATAGTCATTAGTCTCATCAGAAAAGCTGTCAGGCTCACAATGTCAGATACAGGTTTTCCAAAAATTTAACTTTAGTTGAAAGTTCAAATTTTATCATTTGCCACAAATGCTGACAGTTGTTTTCCTTGAGGTGACAGGCTTACTTCAGTTTTGAGAAAATACCTGCCGGATAACGTAGTTTGAGTAACTGTAGTTTGTCTCTGTTCTTTCAAATAAAAATGATGTTCAATTAAAAATGGGGCTAGTTCATCTTGTATCTTAATCACTAAAGTGGTTTCCTCAAGACAATCATCTGTTGTATATTGAAGTCTAAGTGCTTTATGTATAGAGACATACACAGAGAGAGAAGCAGGCTCCCTGCAGGAATCCCGATGCAGGACTTGATCCCGGTATGCTGGGATCATGCCCCGTTCTCAACTGCTGAGCCCCCCAGGCGTCCCTAAAATTGTTTTATTTTTAATTTTTCTATAAAGATTTTACTTATTTGAGAGAGAGCACACATGCACTTGTGGGAGTGAGGGAGAGCAAGGAATAGGCCGAGGGAGAAGCAGAGTCCCCACTGAGCAGGGAGCCCAACGCAGGGCTCAGTCCCAGGACCTTGAGATCATGGCCTGGGCCAAAGGCAGACGCCTAACTGCCTGAGCCACCCAGGCGGCCCTAAAATTGTTTTATTTTGGCAGACCCCTGAAAGATTCCTTGGGGGATCCTTGGCTTTACTTTGAGAACTGCTATCCTACATCTTTACCAGAATTTGCATGATTCAGTGTTAACCCTCTAGTGGGTGTATACCATTGTGGTTTTTCTTGTCATTTTCTAATGGCAAATGAGAATTGAGCATCTTTTTTATATGCTTACAGGCCACTGGGATATCTTCTTTGTAATAGGCCTGTGTAAGTGCCTCTTGATGGAAGTAGACAACCTTAGAAAGCTCAGTTTTAGACTCAATGCAGTTCACATATTTACTGGAAATCTGTAAGTTAGGAAAAAAATGTCATTTACTCATAGCTAGTAATTCTGTTTATTTTTGAAACTTTTTATTAAAGTATAACATCAGTGAGGTGCTTTATACATTTATTAATTTTTTGGCTTTTAAAAGTTACCAATCTCTATATATATTTTTTACTGTTTCATTTATCTTTATTTCTACTTTGATTTTAATTTGCTTGTCCTTATTTTAGGTTATGGGTTGACAGCTGATTGATTTCAAGTCTATGTCTTTCCTAATTTAAGCATTTTAAGCTCTAAATTTCTCTCTGAACATTGATTGTAACCTACAAATTTTGATGTAGGGTATTTTAATATCATTTGTTATGAAATATTTTCTAATTTCTTCTAAATTTTTTTTGACTCATTTGCTACTTATATGTTGCTTAATTTCTAAATATCTGGGTCTTTTCTAGGTATTGTTAGTGATTATCAGTTAAAGCAAGTTGGTTTAATATTATTCAAATTTTCTATATCCTTAATGTTTCTTTGTCCAGGAATTTCAGAGAGGAAGAGAGTTGTTAAATTTTCTAATTATTATATGTTTGTCCATATTCCTCTTTATTTTCATTGGTATTTACTTCATGTATTTTGAAGTTATATTATTTGGAACATATACACCCATGATATATTTTCCTGATGAATTGACTTTTTTTATTATTTGCAAATGTCCCAATTTTACCTTTGGTACTACTTTTTTTCTTAAAGTCTGTCTATTTTGTTACTATAATCACTATAGTGATTATAGTAATAATAGTCAAGCCAGTTTTTCTTTGGCTTGCTGTATTATCTTTCTCTATTCTTTTACTCTCAACCTAACTTTGTGTTGGTTTGTATCCCTCTTGGGAGCTTCCCAGGGCAAATCTGAGACCTACTTGTCTCCTTAGGTAGAAGGTGGGCTGAGACTCAAGACAAGTAGGCCACTCCAGGTTGGTAGATGACCCTTTTTTTAAAAAAGATTTTAACGGGATGAACACTGGGTGTTATTCTGTATGTTGGCAAATTGAACACCAATAAAAAATAAATTTATTATTAAAAAAATAAAAAAGATTTTATTTATTCATGAGAGACACACAGAGAGAGGGGCAGAGACACAGGCAGAGGGAGAAGCAGGCTCCCTGAGAGGAGCCTGATGTGGGACTTGATCCTAGGACTCCGGGATCACGACCTGAGCCAAAGGTCAGCTACTGAGCCACCCAGGTACCCCGGTAGGTGACAGTTTTAATAAGCAGGGGGAACTTACATACAAGGCTTGTATTGGGTGGCAGCAGTCTGAGTAGATCCTGGTACCTTCCTGCCAAATTTTAAAAGTTCATAAAGAAACCTTAACTGGATTTAGTCACATATACTGTGTAGATGTGTTCTCAATGCATCACTATTTCCAGGCTGTGTCCATGGAGCTCCTCAGGGAGAGGGAATGGCAAGCGGAACCCACACTGTAAGGACAGGGGAAGGGTGAGGGGCATCGAACAGTCCAGCTCCTGGGTCAGTCCCTGGTCATGTCTTTGATGAAGTTTTCCAACATTTTGTCATTACTTTTAAGATATATTCTCGTCAAAAAAAAAAAAAAAAAAAAAAGATATATTGCTCGTCAACAACACATAGTTGGGTCTTGCTTTTTTTATCCAGTCAGGCAGCCTCTGCATTTTAATTAGTGTTTGTTCTATTTATATTTAAACTACCTACTAATTCCAATATCTGAGTCATTGCATGGCTTTTCCTACTGACAGCTTTTTCTCTTCACTATGACCTAGTCATTTTTTTGTTGTATGCTAATCGTTATGGATGATGCATCGTAGAGATGCTTGTCCTCTGTTATCTTTTTCTGAGTATTAATTTTATTTCTAGTAGGCATTTCAATTACTGGCAGATCACACTGAGCATTCAGAACCTTGCTTTTACATTACACTAGCATGGACTGGTTTTGCTAGTCCCGGGGGACTTCTTTAATCCTGGGACATTGTCTTTACTCTTAAGGTATGCAATGTACAGCCAGTAGTTAACTTGGCTTGGCTCAAATAAAAAATTCTGTTTTTCCTGTGGTGCAGCAGCTGAGATATCTTACTCAGCCTCTTTCAGCCTTCTAGTTTTTCTTGCACATGAGAATTAAAGAGTCAGCCAAGAATTTGAATTAGGTTTATTTTTAGAGTATAGGTTTCTTCCATAGCCCCTTTTTTAAAAAAAATTTCCACCCTCCAATATACACTCAGTTTGGTGACCCCACACTCTGTGATTTAATACCTCCAACAAATAAGACTGGCTTTCTGCTTGGACTCTAGACACTCGCGTATCACGGGAATTGGGATGTATGCTGAGGGGAAAAGCTCATGTATGTGGATCTCACCTGTGAGGATGGTTGTTTTTTAAATGGTTGAATCCTTGCTAGTTTCAGTTATTATTGTAGGTTGGGTTCCTTTGGGAAGCAAACTATGGGTCAGAGATGAATGTAAAGGAAGTTTATTAGGGCATTACTGGTATCAACATCTGTGAAAGGGAAGGAGGTAATGGGTGGAGGGAGAAGTTAGGCTGTGTTGCACTCTTCAGAAAGGCTGACCCCTTAGAAGGCTCTGAAGTGCAATAGTACTTCAGTGTTGTCTCTAGTTGGAGTGACGAGGCCAAAGCCATTCATCTCTTCATTAGATGTATTTCTGTAGTCCTTCTCCAGGTTCTTCAAGTGCTTGTCCTGTATTTGTCCACAGTTGATAGTTCTTAATCTGTTACACACACACAACTTGGAGAAATACAGGCTGCTCCATCGTTATCTCATTATCACAACCAGGACTTTTCTAACTTTTAAAAATAAATAAATAAAATATATGTATGTATATTATATATTGTATATATATATTTGGTTTGCTGGTAGTATATCACACTCATTTGACAATGTGAGGACATTTACTTTGAACTACTTGCTTGTTAGTGTATTTAACAAAAAAGTGCCTCTCTACTAACGTTTCATCTGTAATCAGAAACCGTAATTGTTAGCTACATATTTTGTAGCTGTCAAAAATAGGGGAAGATTTCCTAACATAAGACAACATCAACACAAAAGAGTAAATATTTTCACAAGAGCCATAAAGCATATATATATATATATACTTAATATAGCATTCAAAACTATGAAATAATTTTTTGTAGTTATATAAGTTCTAAGCTTTTATTTAATAGATTTTTACATTTTACAAATTAGCCAATCATTGAACTGGTTTGATATGCGGTTTTTTGATAATTTCCATTGAAATCATTTAGTTCAAAGATATTCTTATTTTTCAAAAAGTTTTATTCTCAGGCACAGACTTGTGAAATATATATGCATGAGAAATATTATTTTCAAGGTATATTCTGGTTTAATTTGATGTCACAAATTTAGCTTGGGGAGGACAGAGATGCCGGAATTGAACAATTGTTTGCTTTCCTGCTGTAGCCCAACAAAAATGCTTTTCCCTAAGATGTTTTGTAACCAAATTAAAAAAAAAGTAAATAAAACAACCAGTAAATGCATTATGGAATACAGTTGCATTATTCATTGTATGTTTTACTTTGCATCCTAATTGTAAACTCAAATGAGAACGATTTAGAGAGAGTGAAGAGGAAAGCTCCCTGATGTTTATCCAGGTCCAAAAGCAATTATATTTTTCAGTAGTATTTGAAGCATTTCCTCAAAGAAATAGATTGGGGAAAAATTAAGTACTTTCTTTTTACGCATATTTTATAAAGTCATCTGGATGGGCCAACCAACCCGTAATGTTAAACCTTAGTTTAGGTTCCTGTTCTCAGCCTTTGTGTTGCAGTAATTACTTCTTTTACAAGAGTGCCACCTGATGTTTCAGTTCTTTAGTAGCAGCTGGCTGCATATTTTATTTAGCAGCTTGAAAATATTTTTGTTCTGTTGCTTGTTATCTGGTCACATTAATGTTATATAAACACGTGTTTCTTAATATGTGGTCTGTATTCTAGTAAAGGTGATAAAAATTAAAATCCTTAAGTAACTTAATTTTTAAAAATTGACTTACTAATATTTTAAGGGATTCAAATATATGATTTTTATTTTCTTTTGGCCCCAAGCCTTGCTAGTAGTCTCTCCCTGACACTATCATTTGTGTCCTTACTTTATCTCTGCAGACCATCAACTCTCAATTTGCGGTTAATGCAGGAGTCATTGCAGTTGCTCTGTGGTGGTCCTGGTGGTGGAGACAGATTTTATCATAACAGTGCAAAAACAATATTAATTAGCTCTTTGATAATTCAGAATGATAATTGAACCAGTAATATAGGGATTAATTAGGAACAAAGTGTTCTGAAAGGATTTATGAATCAAATTACTATAAACATGATTTAAGAAAATTATTTAGAGTGATATTCTTTTCCCAAATACCCATTTACATGCGACTGATGCTTTAATTAATTTGCATCTGCTACTTACACTGATTTCACTAAGGCCTTCTATCAGGACACATTTTTTCTAAGTATGAGAAGTTAGTAAGTTTAATAAAGACTGTTTCTTCAATAATGCCCAATTTAAGCCAAAAGAACATTATAATTAAAAGCTTATATTTGGGGTGCCTGAGTGGCTCAGTTATACGTCTGACTCTTGGTTTCGGCTCACGTCAATCTCCGCATTGTACGATTGAGCCCTATGTCGGGCTCCATGGTCAGCTTGGAGTCTGCTTGAAATTCTCTCCTCTCTCTGCCCCTCACCTCACTCATGCATGTGCTCTCTTTCTCTCTCTCAAATAAATAAATCAAATCTTAAAAAATAAAAGCTTATATTTGACAAAGGTAAGAAATTAATACAATTGTATGTTTTATTTATTTATTTATTTATTTATTTATTTATTTATTTATTTTTTAAAGCCTTCTTTTTTTTTAATTTTTATTTATTTATGATAGTCATAGAGAGAGAGAGAGAGGGGCAGAGACACAGGCAGAGGGAGAAGCAGGCTCCATGCACCGGGAGCCCGACGTGGGATTCGATCCCGGGTCTCCAGGATCGCGCCCTGGGCCAAAGGCAGGCGCCAAACCGCTGTGCCACCCAGGGATCCCCAATTGTATGTGTTAAAAAATACTTTGGCTTTCAGATTTTTAAGAATCTAAAAACTGGTTCAGGCAGTGCATTATTATTATGTCTTAAGTTTTGACTTGTTTTCTGGTTCTTTGTCTTAGGGTAAATGATGTAATAATTAAACAACCTTACTTTATTTTTGTGTGAATTTGGAATGGCCAGATGTAGCTTCATGGTTGGGGGGGGAGGAGTTGTGACTTTTAGATAGAATTATGTGTATTGCTTAATGGTTTATGGTCAGTGGTAACTTAAGATTTACCAAAGTGTTGGTCATTTTAGAGGATGACTTTTGGTTTTGTCAGTTTTGTTTCTGTTGTTTTCCTGCTCTCTGTTTCATTTTTTTCAGCTTTGGTATCTAACTAAGACTATTTTTGTCTGCTTGCTTTGGGTTTAGTTTGTTCTTTCGCTAGTTTTTTTAAAGGTAGATGATTAGGTTATTGATTTGGAATTTTTCTACTTTTTAAAGCTGGCATTTATGGCTGTAAATTTCCTTTGATCACTGTTTTCATTGTATCTCATTGCTTTTTGGTTGTTGTATTTTTGTTCTCACTTATCCCCATATATTTTCTAATTTCCCTTGTGAAGTCTTCTTTGATCTACCTATCATTTAGGTTGTGTTAATTTTCACTTATATGTGAGTTTCTCACATTCCTTTCTGTTATTTATTTCTGGTTTCATTCCGTTGGGTTTAATTAATCACAGTTTGTTTAATGGCCTAACATGTGGTTTATCCTGGAGAATGTTGATGTGCACTTGAGAAGAATATATGTGTATGGATGTCTGTCAGGTCAGGTCAGTTTATTTTGTTGAAGCCTTCTCTTCTTTGTTGATCTTCTAAGTGTTTTATCGCTTATAGTGAGGCATTGAAGTCTCCACTGGTATTATGGCACTTCCCATTTCTTGTCTCATTTCTGTCAGATTTTCCTTCATGAATTTTGCATGCATGTATGTTTATAATTGTTTCATCTTGTGGACAGATGGACCCTTTTCTCATTATAAATGTTCTTTGTCTCTAGTAACAATTTTTTTTCTTAAAATCTTAATCTGTTAGTTTTGCTGCTTTAGCTCTGTTTTTGTGGTTTTCATGAAATATTCTTTTCCATCCTTTAAACTTTATATTTAAAGTGTATCTCTTGTAGGAAGCATATAGTTGGATCATGTTTTTGAGAAACCATCTTGCCAATGGAATGTTTAGTCATTTAATCTATGTACATTTGACATGTTTACTAAGAATTTACATCTGCCGTTTTGCTATTTATTTTCTGTGTCTTAGGTCTTTTTTTCTCTTCCTCCATTATGACATTCTTTTCCATGAGCTATTTTTGGTGTACCATTTAAATGTACTTGTTTTTTTATTTTTTGGTATTTAAAAATTTTTTTAACCTTTTAAGTAATCTCTACACCCAATGTTTGGCTCAAACTCAAGACCCAGAGATTAAGAGTTGCATGATCGGGATCCCTGGGTGGCGCAGTGGTTTGGCGCCTGCCTTTGGCCCAGGGCGCGATCCTAGAGACCTGGGATCGAATCCCACATCGGGCTCCCGGTGCATGGAGCCTGCTTCTCCCTCTGCCTGTGTCTCTGCCTCTCTCTCTTTCTCTGTGTGACTATCATGAATAAATAAAAATTAAAAAAAAACAAAACAATACACTAGATGAAATAATTTACTAGACGAAGCAGAAGAATGAATACCTGGAAAACCGAGTAATAGAAAGTAGTAAAGCTGAGCAGGTGAGAGAAAAAAATTATAAAAAAAAAAAAAAAAAAAAAAAAAAACGAGTTGCATGATCTTCTGACTGAGCTAGCCGGGTGGGTGCCCCTATTTTACAGTATTTTTTCAGTTTTTTTATAGTGGTTGCCTTGGGGATTATAATTAACAATATTTTAATGTATAACAATCTAATTTGAATTAATACCAACTTAATTTAAATAAGCAAAAACTTTGCTTCTCCATAACTTCTTTTTCTCTTCCTTTGTGCTCTTATACAAATTATTCTGTATACATTGTGTGCCCATCAACAGAGACTTCTAATTACTACAAATAGGAGAAAAAAGTTATATCATTGTTAATTTTTAAATATTGGATACTAGTTGAACTGGTAATGGTTTGGAAAATTAGATTAAATAAAATATATAAGAAGATTAATTTTACCTATCTTGAATTATTTCTGTAGGACAAGACACCATTGCAGTAGATCTTTGCTAATCAGTGGGATACATTAATATTCCCTTGGTTTTCATTAGAAATATTTATCTCTCTACTCCAGTCCTACTGAGTCAGAATCTGCTTTTATATTTTATTTTATTATTTTATTTTATTTTATTTTATTTTATTTTATTATTTTTAGAATCTGCATTTTAATATTTATTTTCTAGAATCTGTATTTTAACAGAATCCCCAGGTGATTTGTTTGCATAGTAAGTTTTGCAAAGAAGCACTACACTGCTAGATGAATGCAGGCGCCTAGCTTCTGGGGCTCAGCTTGGGGCTGGAGTTTGTTCTTCTCATTTCTGCTGCTTATGACTTTTATCTTAAGAACAAACACACAGACAGTAATGACAATCACAAGATTTACTTATTTTGGTTTTAGTCGGGTTTTAGGAGGGAGCAAAGTTAAAATGTTTGTCTTTCAATTTGTTCTTGTTCACTAATATATGGAAGTTTATGATGTATTATTGACATTAAAAATCATGCTGTCTTCAATTAAAAATGTATATGATAAAAAAAATAAAAATGTATATGATGATTTTCTCTGGAAAGTCTTCTAAAAACTGTTCTCAGCCAGAAGCTTTTGACTCCTTAAAATAATAGAGGTTTTGCACAGACCCTTTTTGGGTAAGCAATGTAATCTAAAAATTTTATTTACACGAGACTGAGAAAAGTATGTGTTTGAAGCATCAGTGTCTTCAGTTATTTTGTGTATACTTTTTTTACCCCCCATTAGAATATATAGCATAATTCTGAAATTGTGAACTGTGGTCAATAATTAATCTCTCCCACAGACTTTCATACCTATTTTTTTTAATGCAAATAGCACAAATGTTATCAAATTTCTCCAATAGTTGCACATTTTTAAATAATCAACATACAGTTGACCCTTGAATAACAGGTTTGAACTGCATGGGTCCACTTACATGTGGATTTTTTTTTTCAATAAATGCAGTAAAATACTATAAATGTATTTTTTCTTCCTTATGATTTTCTTAATAAGATTTTCCTTTCTCTAGCTTACTTGTAAGAACACAGTATACAAAACATAATGTACAATATATGTGTTTAGGGACTCCTGGGTGGCTCAGTCGGTTAAGTATCTGCCTTTGACTCAGGTCATGATCTCAGGGTCCTGGGAACCAGCCCCACTGGGGCTCCCTGCTCAGTGGGGAGCCTGCTTCTCCCTCTCCCTCTGCCACTCTATCGTGCTCTCTCTCAAATAAATAAATAAAATCTAAAAAAAAAAAGTTTTTATTGACTATGTATGCTATTGGTAAGGCTTCTGGTCAACAGTAGGTTATTAGTAGTTAAGTTTTTGTGGAATCATGAGTTGTATGTGATTTTTCGACTGCACGAGTTTGACGCCCCAACCCCTCACAATGTTCAAGGGTCAACTGAGACCAAAAAACTGCCCAATGCTGAAAAGGTTAGAGGAGAGGAGAATATATATTTAAAGAATATATATTTTACCTTGCAAGAGTCAAGTTTTCTCAACATGAGAAGATATAAATTCCCCATTAAACATCTATCCTCTGACCAGAATCCAGTTTGTCTTAATGCAGTGGGTCATGAACCACTTGCATCACAACCATCTGCAAGGCCTCTAAAAATGCTGGTTTCTAGGATCAATCCTACAACTATTAAATGGAGTAAGACTCAAAAATCTGCATTGTTAACAACTTGTAGGTGATCCCTTTACAGGTTAAAGTCTGATCATTGTTTCTGTGTAGAATCTGTACAGTAATATATTGGGCCCAAGTTATATTTATTCATGCCTACAACGATTTAATACATAACTGAACCAAATGGTACAATAGTTCTCAAATCTAACTATACATTCAAATTATCTAGGAGCTCTTAATGCCCGACACCCACAAACTAAATCAGATTCTCTAAGGGTAGGGTGAGAGCACCAATATTTATTAAGAGCCTCTCACGTGATTGTAAGGTCACATTTAAAAACCATTGACTCAAATTATGCTGTATATTCTAACTAGGGGAAAAAAGGTATACATAAAATAACTGAAGACACTGATGTTTCAAACACATACTTTTCTCAGTCTCACATAAATAAAATTTTAAATTTCAGGAGGCTTGTTTGGACAAGGGACTTGACTGAGGCTTTTCTCTCATATCCACTCCCGTTTTTCTGTGCTGTTGTTGAAGGGGACCCTCCAGAATTCTACCCTAAGACCAGGGTAACCACTTATTGGGCAAAAGATACATTGTTCTTAAGCAAAAAGTACTAAGAGTAACATTTGGGCTTTCCTATTCAGCAGACTCTGTATATTTTTGGAAAAGCCCCCTGATAGAAGTGACATTTTTCTGTTTTTCTCTAGAAGAGAAATGTAACCTTTTGTTTTGTCATATTGTTGCACCAATGCTAAAATAGCTTTTTTACTTTCTCTGGCTTCCAGAGCTTATTCATATATCTTTATTGATAGTCCCACCCACGGTTCTCTTTTACTCCTAACCCATACCATTCACAAAGCCTTTCTCTTACTCTAAAATTCACCTTCAGCGTGTTTATACTTTTTCTTTGTTTTGTTCATCCTGTGCTCTCCTGGAAAACTCCAGATGGTGAGTAAATATGTTAAAGGGTTTTAAGCCACATTATCCAGTTAATGATACTCTGGTTTTTAAAAAGGTAATTTATTCTAGAGAATGTTCCAGTTAAAGGAAAAGCATATTTACCATGAAATCCTCTGCTCTGCCTGATGTAGTTTTCTTAAGCAATTTATGCAAGCGCTGTAGCTTCAAAAACCTCATTTGCCCAGAGTTTAATTCCTTTTCACTGTTTGTCCATGAGCTTTAAGATGAAGAGATATGTTTGGAAATGGGATATCCAGGATTTGTTTTTTCATGACAAGGTGGTTATGCCTCCCTGTATTTGCTGCAGACTAAATTATGTGGGATTCAGAATGAGCATTGTGTATGCGTGGATGGTTGGTTAAGTGAATATTAATGACTGCTGGATTTTAAGTATTTTTATTTGTAAGTAGGAGCACTATCTCTGTCTTCCTTTTACCCCTTGGAAGAGAGAATATTCGTAATTATGTGACAGAAAAATAGAGTTGTAGACTGACCTGAGAAAGTTTGAGGCAAGTCCTATTACTTTACAAATAATATGTTAATATTATTGAAATTATCTCTCAAAATATTGGAAGGTTTGAAAATTTCTGGAGAAACTACATTTCTGGACCAGAAGAATAGAGATTTTGTCTGGTTAGTTTGAGAAATTGCCTAAGAACATGATGTCTGCTGATGTGTGAGACTTTAATTCTCTACTCTCTTGTGCTTCCTAAGTAGAGCTTAGATTACATAACAGACCTCAGAAACATGTAGCTGGAAAATAGGTTTAAACTTTCTTATTTATCCTTTGGAGGACAGGAATGCTAGGAAAGTTTCTGGAAGGGTGCCCCCACCTGAACTCAATAAAATGAAAAGACTAGAAGGAAAAGATAGGCTTTGTAAATCTTGAATCATTTTTATATTTGATAATAACAACTACTTAAACACTGTGGGTAAAGTATGATAAAACAATTTTTTATATGTAGTCTTTTATATGTATAACTGAGATTTACATTTATTTCTGGTAGGAAAAATTACAGCTTCCAAAATAAATCATTTCTGTTTGAAATAATGCCCCAGCTAAAAGGTGAAAAGAATTTAAAAAATTCTTACAATAAAATTCTGATAATTCTCCAGTTATCAGATTCTCAAGAGCATAATCTGAGTTTGAAATTTAGTAGGTGTTTGTTTTTGGATTCAGTACCACTTACCAATGGGACCAAAAGACTCTTTGATACAGGGTATAAAGAGCTGTCCTGTTTGCCCTCCTGTGTTCTGAAGAGCCCCGTTAGTGCTCCCAGGGGTTGGCTGCAGCTTTCATTGGGTCCACAATGAAAGTCATTGTCTCCCTTTTTATTTTATTTTTTTATTTTTAAAAATATTTATTTATTTGAGAGAGTGCATGCACATGCAGGAGGAGGGGGATGGACAGGGAGAGGGAGAGAGAATTTGAAGCAGACTCTGTGCTGAGGAGCCCCACATGGGGGTCGGTTTGGGACCTTGAGATCAGGACTGGAGCCAAACCCAAGAACAGTTGGTTGCTTAACTGACTGAGCCACCAACCAGGTGTCCCAACCTCCTCCTTTTTAATTAGGCCTTCTCCTTGCTACAGATGTTGATCCCACTAGCACTTTCTAGTAAATATTCTAGAGGCCAGATATGTCAGAGTCTGCTTCCTGGTGCAATATCCACCTTGTGTTATTTTTCGGTCTTACCTTTAAATTGGCTGGGAATTGTAACCCTAAATAATTTTATTATTTGGAGGAGGAGGAGGTGAGGATCTCCTCCTATGCTTCAGATACATGCCTTCAGAAATTTTCCTCACCCTTTCTTTCCTTTGGTATGTATTTTCCCTTCCAATTTCTATCTTTTTTGCCTCCTTATCTAGTACTTTTACCATCGTTTATGTTTATATAAATTTATATCTGAGGAGCTCAGGCAAGGCTTCCTTTTAAATTTATACTTGTAAAGATTTATGTATTGGGGGGGGCAGAGGGAGAGGGAGAGAGAAACCAAGTGACTCTGCACCGAGTGGGGGGCCCAGCATGGGGCTTGATCTCACCACCCTGAGATCATAACCTGAGTCGAAATCAAGAGTTGGATGCTTAACCGACTGAGCCACCCAGGGGCCCCAGGGAAGGCTTCTTAAAGGAGGTGATACTTGAGTTAATTTAGAACAAATAGAATTTTGCCAGGTGTGTAGAGGTGTGTGGTGTGTATATAGTTGAGATGGAGGACAGGGTACATGGGAATCACCTCTGTAAAGAACTTGAAACAGTATAAGTAAGGGTGGAGAACCATAAATAGTTGCAATGGCTAATTGCCAGGTGTGGTGGTGGACACACATATAAAGGCCAGGTCATATATTCTATATAAAGAAGTTTGCACTCCATTCGTTAGCAGTGAGATACCATGGATAAATTTGTCTATATTTTCAGTACCAGATTTATAATAAGTAGATATTATTTAACATTTAGTTCTTCACAGTATGTTCAATGTAATATAAATTTGAAATGACATAAAGTTAATACTTCATAAATATCAGCAGACTTTAAAAGTAGATGTAAGTCAGAGTTAGTCTTGATATTTTACCTGAGAGTTTACACAACAGCAACTTACAAGCACTGTGTAGTAGGCCTATTGCCAGGTCCATTGTGTATATGTCATATTAAATTTTCCCAATGGGATGCCTGGGTGGCACAGTGGTTGAGTGTGTCTGCCTTTGGCTCAGGTTGTGATCCCGGAGTCCCGGGATCAAGTTCCACATCAGGATCCCCCTAGGGAGTCTCCTTCTCCCTCTGCCTGCATCTCTACCTCTCTCTCTGTGTGTCTCTCATGAATAAATAAGTAAAATCTTGGGATCTCTGGTTGGCGCAGCGGTTTGGCGCCTGCCTTTGGCCCAGGGCGCGATCCTGGAGACCCGGGATCGAATCCCACATCGGGCTCCCAGTGCATGGAGCCTGCTTCTCCCTCTGCCTATGTCTCTGCCTCTCTCTCTCTCTGACTATCATAAATAAATAAAAAAAAAAGTAAAAAAAAAAAAAAAGTAAAATCTTAAAAAAAAAATTCTTCCCATGTCTTTCTCAAGTAGGTAGTATTAATCCAATTTCGCATATAAGGAAATTTTGGTTTAAGTTAAATAGCTTGCCCAAGGTCCCATGGTAATCAACAAGGCTGGGATTTGAACTCAGATTTGACTCCACACTAGTAATTTTAGCCACTTTGCAAAGATGACCTCAGTGATAAGTATATCACTGTTTCTATGACTGGAGTATTTAATTGAAAGGTCAGAATAGGGCAGCCCGGGTGGCTCAGTGGCTTAGCGCTGCCCTCGGCCCCGGGCCTGATCCTGGAGACCTGGGATCAAGTCCTACATTGGGCTCCCTGCGTGGAGCCTGCTTCTCCCCCTGCCTGTGTCTTTGCTTCTCTCTCTGTGTCTCTCATGAATAAATAAATAAAATAAAACTTAAAAAAAAAAGTTAAAGAAAGGTCAGAATAATCCTTAAGGACTATATAGTATATGTTTTTGAGTCTTTTTTAAAATTTCATTAAAATTATTTAGAAATCAGAAATGAAGGATAGATAGCACTGAAATTTTTTCCTTTTTCTTTTTAGTATTTGTGTGATGATAGACATCAGAAACAACTCTTATGTGATTCATAATATATAAATTGCAGAGTATATGTGTACATGGTTATAAAAGAAGATAGCTTTAGAAATGCTCATAGCAAGGAGCTGTCTTTTATATGAACTTTAAAAACATTAATGTATTTAACATGTAACATTTTCTTATTGCTCATGCAACGTTAGATATTGGCACGGTGTATTGGCACGGTGTAACCCTTGGTATGACATGGCTTTAGAGTGATCTATCTTGTGTCACTATTTCATATCAGTGTCTTCATTAACCTTATGTATGTTAAGTGTTACTTTCTCATGGCTGATTGGTTTTCAGAGCAGAGAAGAAAGTTTTCTGGATTACTTGAAACAATAGCTAACAGGAAGGAAAAGGTTTTGGTTTTGGTATAAGACAGGGTTGCTGGCGAGGGAGGAGAGCGTGACTGGGTGATGGGCATTAAGGAGGGTACGTGATGGAATGAGCACTGAGTGTTATGTGCAACTGATGAATCTCTAAATTGTACATCTGAAACTAATGAAAAAAGGGCAGAAAGGATTAAAAGAGACAAGGTTTATAATGATAAAGTGTACACATTGATTATGCTTTAACAGCATTAACAAACATAAAGCTGAAACCATATGGATTATGGAAAAACAAACATTGGAGATAGCAGTGGATAATAAAATAGGGATTTAGAAGAACCCAATTAATATAAGGTAAATCTAATTGAAATATATTGAACTTTGTACTCTAAAAACAGAACACACCTTCTTTTCAATTTCTTTTAGAACATTATAAAAACTGATCATATGTTGGTTCATTAAAAACCCTCAAGAAATCCCCCAAAATAGGAATAATTGACCAGTATTCTCTGATCACATTACAAGTAGACGTTAATAATTAAAAACATGTAAAACACAAAAACAGTATCATTTGTAAGTTACAACTCTAAATGATTTTTGGATCAAAGAGGAAGTAAGAAATGTAGAAAAGGACAATGAAAACAAAATATAGCCAGTGGGATCTAGCTAAAACTGCATATGTAGGAGGATTATTTATCTTAAAAATCCATATTAATAAACAGGAAAGAATTAGAGTAAATGAATTACCCATTGAACTCCTGAAGAGTGAAAATACCAAAATAAATCCAAAGAGAGCAAAGGAAGGAATTAATAAAGGCTGAATAATGAATGGCCTTTCAGATATGTCCTGTGAACGTGTTACTTTACTGTGGCTGCTGCAGCAAATGACCACAAACTTGGTGGTGTATCAGATTTATTCTCTCATGGTTTTAGAAGCTGGACGTCAGAATTCAAGGTGTTGGCAGAGCCCTACTTCCTCCAGAGGCTCTCGGGAGGATTGGTTCCTCACCTTTTCTGGCTTCTGGTGGCTGCCAGCATCCTGTGCTTATGGCTGGTCGGTCACTCAGTCTCTGCCTCTCTCTTCAGATCCCTTTTTTTTCTTCTGTGTATCTCTTATTTCTTTGTCTCTTAAAAGGATACTTGTGGTGATATTTAGGGACCACGTAGATAACGGAGGGTTTTCTTTTCCTTTTCCTTTTCCTTTTCCTTTTCCTTTTCCTTTTCCTTTTCCTTTTCCTTTCTTTCTTATTCATGAAAGAGATAGAGGCAGAAACATAGGCAGAGGGAGAAGCAGGCTCCCTGCAGGGATCCCAATGAGGGACTCGATTCCAGGACCCCGGGATCACTCCCTGAGCCAAAGGCAGATGTTCAACCACTGAGCCACTCAGGTGCCCTGCAGGATTATTTTCTTATTTCAAGATCCTTAATCATAACCTGAAAAGATCCTTTTTTCAAATAAAATAGCATTCACAAATTCTAGTGACATGGATATCTCTTTGGGACCTGTATCAGATTACTGCATGTGGCGAAAGGGACTTTGCAGATGTGATTAAGTTAAGGATCTTAACGTAGGGAGATTGTCCTGGAAACCTGAGTGGGCCCCAGGTAGCCTCAGGGGTTTATAAGAGAGAAGCAGGAGAATCAGAGTGACTAGTAGATGTGGTGATGGAAGCAGGAGGTTAGAATGTGGAAAAGGCCATGAGTTGAAGAACACAGATGGCCTCTGGAAGCTTATATAAGAGGCAAGAAACAGATTGTCCCCTTTTCTCAAGGGACAAGCCTTCTGAACATCTTTAAGTCAGACTGGTTTTGGACTTCTGATCTCCAGAACTATCAGATAAATAAATTTGTGTTGTTTTAAGCCACTAAGTTTGGAGTGATTTTGTTATAGCAGCAATTAGAATCTAACTCAGAGATCAAAGTAGAAATTGATAGAGTGCACTGAGTGCTAGGATGTGTTCTAAGCCCTTTACTTACGTGACCTCATTTAGTTCTCACAGTAACCTTATGAAATAGGATCTGTTACTGCTAAATGAAGGCATTGAGAAGTAACATTTTCAGTAGGTAATTAGAGATATTTAGGAGCTGTTTTATTTTAGAAAACAATGAAATAACTAATCTGTTAAATTTCATTTGGAAAGGACCATGGTCACATAAAGAATTAATTTTTTTTTGAGGAAGGGTGAGGGGCAGACAGAAGGAGAGAGAATCTTAAGCAGGCTCCACACCCAGCACAGAGCCCGATGCAGGGCCCAGTTCTACAAGCCTGAGATTACGACCTGAGCTGAAATCAGTACTGATCCACTCAGGCACCATGGGCACATAAATAATTTAAAGAACCATAACGTTTGTTCAGCTCCGATGAAAGAATTAGAAGAAACTGAATAAATTGGATAATATTTCTAGGAAGGTTATATTTACCTAGAAGACTGACTTTAGAAAAGAGAGAAAATGGAAGCAGAGCAATTATAAAAGAAATAGAAAATTTCTTAAAGAGCAACCCTCCTTGCTACCCTAATCTGCAGGACTTGGATGATTTGGGAGAGGAAATCTGTGCCCTTATGAAAGGGGTAATACCAGTGCCATTTAAATAGAATGGTATAGAGAATAGAAAAAGAAAGAACAGTTTCAACAGTTTTAAAGATGATGGCAAAACTTGGTGAAGATTGCACAAAGGATTGATTAGTCTCACAGATAGATATCAGTGCAAAAATCTTATTTTTATTTTTTATTTCTTTGCCATTCCCTAAAAATCCTTTAGTTATTAGTAGAGCCCAAAGTTTATTAAAGAATAATGTACCATGATCAAGATGTGATTATTTTCTCCCCTTCCTTGAAAGCAAATTCCTTTTATAAATCATCATATAAATAAATCAAATGGAAAGTCTCATTTTGAAAAGCCATTCGTTAAAATACAATGTTCAATCTTGATAGAAAAAATAGGTGGCTGTTTGCTGTAACCTGATAAAAATCTCTGTGTGTGTATCTGTCTGTCTGTCTGTGTATCTGTTTCCAAAAGCCAGCACCATAATTACTGAGCAAACCCTGGAAACATTATCATTAACCAAAATAAAACAATGATAATCACTGGGAAGAAGGACTTCAGACAAGACAGTGTTGCCTAAGTTGAGTCTTGAAAGAGGAGTCCTTGTTTACCAAGCTAAGAGGTGAAAGGCCGTTCAGAAGAGAGGGGCTAAATATTACAAACAAAGTCATAGCAATGTGAAAAAAAAATCGGCAAGTTCAGGGAAGTAATTTACAGATAGAGCTTGAGTGGAGTTCATAAAGGCAGGCAATTTTTAAAAAGCATTTCACATTGATTTTTAAAATCAGTATATAGTCTTGAGAGGAACTATTATCTAATTGTTTGGACTTAAGCAAAGTTACATTTGGGCTTATAAGCTTTGAGAATATATTCTTTGGAAATCTTGGATTGCTCACTTCAGTATCCATGAGGTGCATTAACCCATGGGTTAGTTTTGAAGTTGGTGCACAGAGTGAAAGGAATCCTTTCCCTGGAAGTATCCTTGAAAACCTTTTACATTTATTATAAAGAACAGAATAAAAGCATACTCTCTTCATAAAATTAATCATAGCTTTTATCCAGCAATGAAATAGATTTGCTGTTTTTTCACTTGAGTACCGGGTGCCATACATTGAATTAGATTTTTTTTGAAGCTCTTTTTTTTTTTAAATTAAAAATGCATGTCTTTAAACCATTTGAAATCCTACCTCCTGCTGAATAGAGACTGTTGAGTTTGCATGAATGAATCGCGTAGTAAGCTATGCTACTTAGTCTGTAGCTATTGAAGAGAGAGATTGTAGTAGATACTTACTTTTCTTTCTCAGTTTTTAAAAAAAATTTTTATTATCATTTTTTATGATAGGATCCTGATTTTTTTTGAGCATACTTACCCCAGTCTTAGTTACTTAGGGATCAAGTAGGTTTCCACCTTCCTGTTGCAAGGATAAAGTCCACGACTCAAGCCATGACCAAGAGAGCACAGTACGGTCTTTTGGACACAGTGATTGGTTCAGAAGTAGATAAATAAATGGCCCAATTAAACTGAATCTGTGGTGGCTACCAGGAAAGAAAAGGGTGCAAGACCGTGGCCACCATGTGATTAGAAGGACTGCAACGTGTGTGTTGTCAAGTGGTGGAAAGGCTGGGCAACAATTGGTTGAAAAGTTGTATACTGCTTGTGGATAGGTGTGGTTCATTATCCTGGTGAGGTTTGTTTTCTATATTCCTAAAGGGCTTGGTACTGCTCCATGCAATCTTCTGCATTCACCTGACGCTAACCCTAACCCTGGTTGACAAGCTGAGTAAGGCTCTGCTTGTTTTGGTAAATAAGGTTTTATGGAAGACATCCATGTCCTTTCCTTTTACTGTCATCTGTGGCTGCTTTCCTTCTTCAAAGGCAGAATTGTGATCGAGAACATATGGTTCACAAAGCTTAAAGTATTATTTGGTCCTTAACAGAAAAAGTTTGCTATCTCCTGACCTGGTTCTTTCAGCAGATGAAGTCATGCACGGACAAATGTACAGTTCATGCTATGTTCGGATTGTTCCTTAATGTATCAGTCACTTTGGAACAAATTTGTATTTTCAAGACAAATGTTATAGCAAAACTGTATCTGAAACCTAAGATTTTATATATATGTGTGTGTGTGTGCGTGTATATATATATATATATATATATATAAATTTCTTTTAAATTTTAAATTTATATATTTATATATTATATATAATTTATATATAATATATATTTCATATTTATATATATAAATTTTATATTTATATATAAATTTTATATTTATATATATAAATTTCTTTTAAAGATTTAATTTTTTTAGAGAGAGAAAGTGGGTAGGGGGAGGGGCAGAGGGAAGGGGAGATGGGAGAGGAGCTGACTCCCTGCTGAGTGGGGAGCCCCACATCGGGCTTGATCTCAGGACCCTGGGATCACTACCTAAGCCAAAACCAGGAGTCAGATGCTTAACCGACTAAGCCACCCAAGCGCCCCTGAAACCTAAGATTATAGCCAACATATGAAGAGCAGGACAAAGACAACCAGTGAAGACACTTTACTGAAAATATTTGAACCTTCTGAATCTTTCTGTGCTTGAAGTGAGACCAGTCATTAAGTATTTTCAGTTATATGAGCCAATATATTTTGTTTAATCCAGTTTGAGCTATGTTTTCTATCACTTACAATAGAATTCTTAAAAAAACTTTTTTAGAATAGTTTTAGGTTTACCAAAAAGTTACACATAGTACAGAATTCCCATTTACGCCACATCCAGCTTCCCCTTTTGTGAACATCTTACATTTAATGCTACATTTGTTACATGTAATGAGTTAATATTGATACATAATTGTTATCTGTGGTTCATATTTATTTGAATCTTTAGTTTCTACTTAATGTTCCTTTTCTGTTCCAGGATACCAGGTTTCCCTTAGTCATCATTTCTCTTTGGGCTCTTCTTGGTTGTGACAGTTTTTCAGACTTCCCATGGTTTTGGTGACCTTGACAGTTTTGATTAGTACTGGTAGGTTATTTTGTAGAATTTTTTTTTTAAAGATTTATTTACTTATTTATGATAGACATAGAGAGAGAGAGGCAGAGATACAGGAGGAGGGAGAAGCAGGCTCCATGCTGGGAGACCCACGCAGGACTCCCGGGACTCCAGGATCATGCCCTGGACGAAAGACAGGCGCTAAACCGCTGAGCCACCCAGGGATTCCCTGTAGAATGTTTCTTAATTTGAGTTTTCCTGACTTTTTTCTGATGGTTAGACTGGGGATAGATTTTAGGGAAGAGTACTCCTGCAGTTTTCTTTTAAAAATTGCTTCTTGAGCAACAGGCATGGACAAGATGAGACAAATAAGAGGTAGATTGTTTTCATCTTCAAGATTTTTATAATTTTTATTTAAAAAAGTCATGTAACACACACCTCCTCCCACCCCCAAACTGGAGTATATAGTTTTGTTCCCTGTCTCCCTGTCCTCATTTACCACCTCAGTTTATCATCCCTGTACTGTCCTTATGCAAGCTTTGGTATTTTGGCTGTTACACAGGACTGTATCTAATTGAAATAAATCTGTTTTTAAATGGCTTATTTGGCATTATGAAAATGTTACACTAGTAAAAAAATGTTACTTAGAACACAAAAAAAATTGAAGATAAGGAAACCTGTTACATTTTCAGGAGATTTTAGTCTAATATGTATGTTTTAATAATGCAGCATTTGTTTAATGCAGCTGAGATAGGGCGCACTATTTTTGACATGTCCTGCAATATGTTATTAAGTCAGGGTTATAAGTGTGCTGTGATGATATCTTGGAGTCTCACATCAGTTATAGTTCTCCGTTGTTGTTACAGCATCTGCCAATTGCAAGAAATTTCAGTGTATTATTAGATACTCTCATTTGCCTTTGGCAAGTAGTTCTGACAAATGAAAGATTAAAATTGAGCTGCTTATAGGTGGCAAACCACATCCTTTGTGTCATATGAAATACCTCCTGGGGTATTTTTCTGGTTTAACTGAAGCAGTGATTTTGTCCATTTTCAGTAAGATGTGAATTTCATTGAGCAAAGCAGTATGTTAGTGCCTGAGGGGCATCCCTGGATTACCCTGTATCTCAATTTATGTCATTTAAATTTCAAATAGCAGAACTATCAAGTGAGTCAAAACATTTGAGGCTTAGATAAATGAAAATTCATGGATTCTATAAGTGTACTATAATTTATTTGAAATGTACCATTATGAAAGGTAAACCTCTGATAGGGTTTGGAGAATAAAGTAAGACATTACATATATATTTTGGGGGACAACTAGGTAAGGGCCAAATAAAGTATAATTTGAGATCCAAATTAATCATACTTGGTAGTCCAAATAAGGTTTCTTTATATGTAAAATGAGCAGATTTTCAGCCATCAAATTAAGCATTGGTTACCTTCTTGTAAATATTTTGGATCACAGATATATAAGAACATAAATTTGAGTATATAACATGATGGGAACTTTCCTAGAGCATTTTGTACAAGCATACCTTGCTCTAATTGTCATCTCAAGTGTTTATAGTGGTACTATGTTATGTACTATAGTAGCTATCACATACCAATTGTGGCTGATTTGTGCAAGCACTTAAATAAGAAATGTTAGTGGAGAAATAAGTATAAATTAAGATAAATTAAGTGGTATGGTTAGTAATAGTGTAACTGTTATTGGTACAGCTTTATTGTGAATAATTTGCCCCAGTAGAACCAAGAATTTCAGAATAAATAAGTCAGAAGGTGGTGACTTTCTTGCAGATTGCTGGAGCTCTGAGCCAAGAAAATAAAACTTGTTACATGTGTGTTTGTAATAAACCCCATGATTTTGCTTCCATTTCCCACAATGAGGGCCTTATTTGCTAATGAGGCAACTAGTGAGAGGGTGTAGTTGATGGTTATGTTGCTGGTACCACTCATTCACCTCTTAGTAATCACAACTAATGAACAGTTCTACATATTTGAATTTATCAATATGAATTCTTTTTTTTTTCAATATGAATTCTAAGTTATAGGATCATATTTATACAATTTTAATACTCTTAGAAATGCTATTTATTTTGCTTGAATTATTGATCATTTCAGAAAGTAAAAGCATATCGTTTGGGGCTGCATAATTTTTGTGCTCGTTTCTTTCTTATGAAGCACCTGATCATTAAGCAACTGGGCTGTCAGGTAAATAGAATCAACTGAAGAATTTCAAATGCAGATTCTAAGATCTGGTCTCTGGAAATCCAGTGGGTCTGTGTGGGGTTGGGAGAACCTGTAGTTTTTTTTTTTTTTTAAGCTACTCCTGTGATCATGATGTCCTGTCAAGTTTAGGAGCCAGCTACAGTTTGTGTAATTCTCTTACATTCTGAGGAACTCCTGGCTTTTGGTTTACACTGAAGGCATTGAGATGAGTAGGGGAGAGCTACATGTCCTGTTGTGTTAGATGTTCAGTATTTTTGATGGCAACAATTTTATTCTGTGGTAAGATTTGAAAGGTCTGACTGGCCCTAGAGGAGTATATATGAATAATGATACTGGTTTTAAAACATTTTTTTATACCATTCTTGCTGTAATGTGATATATGTGTTTCTGAAAAATCTTGTGGTTTTACAAATCATACGCCAAAAAGGTCTGATAAAAACAGTCATACAAATCACTCAAAATATATTCAGCTTTGTATCCAGAGCACTAATGAAAGCAACACCAGTCCTAATAATAAAAGTGCAGTTAAAAAGATGATATCAAATGGCTAGTAAGTAAGAAACATTACAGTAAATATAGGATTTTATCTTTAAAAAAAGGTTATGTTGCTTGACAGAAAGGGTGTCATGAAGCGTTGAGGCTGCTGAATTACAGAGACAAGGGCAAAATATGCAAAAATGAGGAAGTAGCATGCAAAAGCCCTGCCGACGTAGTGTGGGACTCCATTGAAACCAGCATCAAAATGGTATGAGTGGGTATTGTGTACAGAACAATGATACCCTACGTTTTATTGCATCCACCATATGGTCATGAACTTCCTGTTAAACGGGATGTGCCTGACTGAAAACAGGGAAAAAATTGTTATATATAATCTGGTTGTGATCTAATTCATATTACAGAAATGTGTTATATAGCACAAGAGATCATATTTAGTGATCATTTTGGGGAACAGTGTAGTGATGATCTCTGGACTCTGACTCCCAGCTCCACCCTTGTGTCCTTGGGCAAATCATTTACCCTTTTTATGCCTATTACTCTTGTATTATTAAAAGTATTTTCAAAGTGTTTTTGAAAATATTGTAGGGCAGCAGAAAGGAGAATGCTTTGGACTGGGGAGTGATTTGAAACTTTTTTTAGTGGAGGAGACATTTTACCTGTTCCTTCACAAATAACCTAAGAGGTAAATACCACTTATAAATTGTGTGACCTTGGGCAAGCCTCAGTTCCCACTTAAGTAATACAGGGATAGTGTTGTTTTCTTGATCACTCCACTAGATTGTTGTGGGTATTGGAACGAAAATGAGATACTTTGTGAAAATTTACCATACAGTTAGTGGTAAGGTAGGAAAAGGAAACATGAACTTTTAGAGTTTAGTTTACTAGCTGACTTCATATGAGGTGGTCCTTAAGATTTCTTCCAACTTTGAAGATAGTTAAATTTCTGACATTTTTATAAGTGCTAATCATAGTTTCGAGTTGTGTGTATTCTCTGACACAAGTATTTATCTGGTCCTTCATTCTTTTCAGCATTATGTAGCCATTGGGCAATTTTTTCTTTACCATTCTAGACATTTACACCACATACTCAAACAAATGTTCCTGATTTCAGAGATGATAGCCTAACACGAATGTCAGTCGGTTTAAGAATTATCCCCACATTGATTCACAGCTGGGGTCTATGCAGTTGAGCATTCTGACATCTTGGTGTTATTTCCCGAATGTTTTGAATACTTTACTGATATCCTCAGATAATCTGGTTAATGATTTATGTCATCTGTGACTTTTTTTAAAGAAAGATTTTATTTATTTATTTGAGAGAGAGTGAGCGAGCTTGAGCATGAGCATGAGCCAGGGACAGGGGCAGAGGGAGAGGGAGAAGCAGACTCCCCACTGGGTAAGGAGTGGGGCTTGATCTCAGGACCCTGGGGTCATGACCTGAATCTAAGGTAGATGCTTAATAAACTGAGCCACCCAGGTGCCCCTCATCTGTGAATTTTTTAAAAAAAGATTTATTTATTTATTTATTCATGATAGAGAGAAAGGCAGAGACACAGGCAGAGGGAGAAGCAGGCTCCATGCGGGAAGCCCGATGCAGGACTCGATCCCGGGACTCCAGGACAACGCCCCGGGCCAAAGGCAGGCGCCAAACCGCCGAGCCACCCAGGGATCCCCTCAGCTGTGAATTTTTAAGGAGTTACGTGTTTACTTTTTGTCCTCCTACTTTTACCCTCATATTTTCCCTTAGCAGACCAGGGACTCCTGTCTTTCATCTAGGTCTTCCTTCCTCCCCATCCTTGTTTAACTTCTTTCGTGTTGCCAATTTAGTAAAATTAAGTTCTAATTAAAATAATTTTCAACTTACGGTTTGAATGCTCAACAAGCTTGACACTCTCAAAGATAATTTGCTTTTAAATTGTTGTTAATCAAAATAAATAAATAGGTAATGAGTCAGTTTTATTAATGAATGTGTGCATATTTTTGAACTGTTTGGGGATAGAAAAAAGGATTGAAAATTTGTTTCAAGCCACACTTGAAGGAAGATCCTTAATTTTTCCCTTAGAAAACAATACTGTGACCATATTTTCTTGTTGTCTACTCATTTCATGGAATGTGTTTACCTGTTTTTTATTGTTCTTTAATATTTGTGTAGTTTAGGAAAATTATAGTGAATTCAATTCTCAGTGCTTTTTCTTTTAAACGTTCAGTTCCCCCAAATTCCCACTCTTCCCTTGGCTTACTTTCTCTTTGTCATTTGCTTTGAAATATGTCAGAATGCTTTATAAATAGTAAACTGCTTATACTAGTCTTAGGTGATGTTTTTATTGTGCTGTTATCTGTTTTGTATTTTATATTTGAAAAATGACAGAGCGGATGCTAATCATTGGTTGGTTGGTTGATGCTGGCAGACAAACCATGATGAATTGTCTTTTCCATTTGTTCACCTAAGAACTTCTTGTTAGTTTGTGAATATAGTCGATAATTATAGAATCTTTTTTTGTTTTAACTATTCTTTGGCTTGTAGATTCTGATACACTGGTCAAATAATAACTGTTTTCTCGGGGTAGATGGAGAGGAAATGGTCTAGTTCTTGGCAAACTCTGTTGGATTTCCAAGCTCATGAAGATGTTTATTGTTTATTTCTCTTACACATTGTATGGGAATTGGTATGGGGAATTTCTAAGATATGCAACCTGTTATATAGATTAATCTTTGACCTCTTGATTCCTACTAATGATTTAATTTCAGATGTTTAAGAGTTAGTGAATTAAATTTACTGTACTAGGTATTGGGGTAGTTCTATATTTCAACTTTATTCATCTAGGTGGTAGTTTGTTCCAGGATATCAGTTGTTTCTAATTCCTGTCCAAATAGGAGCCATGATAATGTTTCTGTCCCCTCTTTTAAGGATATTCCATAGTTCATACAGCTTTTATGTTGCCATTCTAAAATAATAGGGACTGACCAGTGGCAAACATACTGGGTAGAGTTTTAGTATTAGTCATAGATTGTTCAGATATGTGCAGGTATTGCCAGTGAACTTAGATCATGTAGGAGGACATATAGATGTCATAGGTGGCAGTAGAGGATGCAAGAACCCGTTTAGGTTAGAAGTCAAAACAACACTTGAAACCTCTTAACATGTGTTGCCTTGAATAGCTGCCCCAATAATACCCGTTTAAGTCATTGGAAGAATATATTATCTATGGCCTTTTGGTTACTTTAGCTTTGTATTTACTGATATTTTACCACTTTGCTTATTTGTTCATTTGATTAATATTTATTTTAGAAGGCTGGTAGATGAGTCAGAAAATACCAAAGCATTCCATATAGCTTTTAAGAATTAGTACAGGTAGGGGCATCTGGGTGGCTCAGTTACTTAGGGCTCCGCCTTTGGCTCAGGTCTTGATCTTAGGGGCCTGGGATCGAGCCCCCCCCCCCCCCCCCCCCCCCCCCCGGGCTCCCTGCTCAGGGAGGAATCTGTTTCTCCAACTCCCTTCCTTCCTCCCCTGTTTGTGTGCATGCTCGCACACGCTCTCTCTCTCTCTCAAGTAAAGAAATAAAATATATATATATTTAAAAGAAAGCCTGTTAAATGGAAATATGATAGCTTGAGGAGTCTGTAGGACCAGACTCTTGGCATATTAGTCAGCAAAATCCTGAGTGTTAGAGAATATGCAGGATTTGATTTCTTCAACAAATATGTGGCAAAAATGAAGGAGGATTATTAACTGTAACTATTAACTGTAATACCACCATGTGTGAACTTTGTGATTGAAACAAACCATTTGTTTAAAAAAAAAAGGTTCCTGACAATTAGAAAGCCTGATGCATTGACTATGTATTTATGATATTAAGGGATTATTGGCTGATTACTTTAGGTGAGATAATGGTATTTTAGTAATTTACAAAAGAGTCCTTATCTCATGAGAATTTTTATTCTTCTAAAGAAGTTTAACATTTTTTAGTAGATCCAAAACATAGATTCATGAAATGTCTTTTATTATGTCTTCTGTGTGTGTTTTTTTTTTTTTTTTAGCACTTACTATTTACAAATGTTGTGGTACATAGATAGTGTATATCTCTTATTTCATCTGATCACTTCAATTGCAGTATAATTGGGCAAGGTTATTCTGATCAGATGAAGAAATTGAATTTAAGAGATCTCAATTGCCTGAGTTCACATAGGTAATAATTGGCACAGAGGAATTTGAATGATCTTAACTTTATTAAATTAAAAAAAAAATCAACATTATTTCCTAAATGAAAACCATGGATACTTAGCACTGCTGTTTTCAAATTGCTTTGTATATTTAACTTGAATACTACTTATAAATAGTAAAATAGTAGTTTAATAAATTACAAATCAGTAAATAATAAGTTCAGTTTCTAAACATACTTATCTTTTTTTAAAAAAAAGGTTTTATTGATTTATTTGAGAGAGAGTGAGTGATAGAGAATGCACAAGCAGGGGCAGAGGGAGAAGCAGACTCCCTGCTGAGTGGGGAGCCTGACGTGAGGCTCAATCCCAGGACTCCAGTATCATGACTTGAGCCGAAGGCAGATGCCCAACTGACTGAGCCACCCAGGCACTCCAGAACATGCTTATCTTACCACAAGGGCATAGAATCTGAAGATTCTGAATTGACACTTCAGAAACAGTATTATTATTTTGAAGTACTTTTTGATATATTATAAAATATACTTTGTATTTACTACATCTTTTGAAAACATCACATGAAAACATCACATGAAAAGCACCACAGATAGTAATATTAATGTCTGGTTCTAGCCAAATCAGAAGAAATAGGCAGATAATCCCTAATTAATGTGTCATTCAAACTTAAATATAAATCTGTGTACCTTTTATTATTTTATTTTATTTTAAAAATGATTTTATTTATTTATTCATGAGAGACACAGAGAGAGAAGCAGAGACATAGGCAGAGGGAGAAGTAGGTTCCCTGCTGGGAGCCCGATGTGGGACTCCATCCCTGGACCATGGGATCATGACCTGAGCCAAAGGCAGACGCTCAACCACTGAGCCATCCAGGTACCACAAATCTACGTATATTAACTTCTTTTTACTTCTGTATTATAGTTTACTCACCAAAAGATTTACGTTATTACTATTACTATTATTATTTTAGTAATTGATTAAATTTACCAGAAGAAATTTCTGTAACAATGGATAATGGGGAAAAAAAAATCATTGAATCATTTTGCTTTCTCCCCTGATTGTTACTTCTTAAGTTTACATTTAGCATTTTTCTTTGAAATATCGTTAACAGGAGGTGATCCAGTTACAGGAATTACCAGAAGTACTATACATAGATTTCAGTTTTTTGCCAAGATCATAGTTTTCTAAGGCCCTAAACTTGTAATGGAAACCTTTTGGTTCTGTAGCTCACTGATGATGACATATTCAATCACAATTCTAGCTCAGGAAATAATTTATTTAATTCAGTGTTATATTAAAGAATACCGAGTTTTATTTTATTTTTATTTTTTATTTTTAAAGATTTTATTTATTTATTCATGAGAGAGAGAGAGAGAGAGAGAGAGGCAGAGACATAGGCAGAGGGAGAAGCAGGCTCCATGTAGGGAGCCTGACATGGGACTTAATCCTGGGTCTCCAGGATCAGGCCCTGGGCTGAAGGCGGCGCTAAACCGCTGAGCTACCCGGGCTGCCCAGAATACTGAGTTTTAATTGTCTTTATAAGGCCTTTACCAAATCAGTTGCAGCATAATTCTTAATTTTCAAACACTATGCTTTTATTACTTTTTAGCAGTGTTTTCATTTAACCATTACATGTAGATGTTGTATTTTAGTGGTCTTAAATTCATTGCTAGAAGAATTAGAACTTGTTTCAGAGTTAACCTTTATTTGTTAACACTGTATAGTTTTGGTTATTTTATCTGTAGATTGAAACACTGTTGTGAGTAGTGTCTCAGACCAGTGAGGATTTGTTGAGATCTCTAGATTATGGTGAAGTTGGTGTTTTTGTTTTGTTTTTACTGAGTCTCCTAATGGAATGCTCACGTTAAGACAGCTTGCCTGTAATGTGTGCCCATGGCTTGGTAGATGTATGAATCGTTCTCTGCAGTCTCTAATTCCATTTGAAAGAATATTTTAATGCTGATATCATGTTCTTTTTCCCTAGTGCAAGAGCACCTTGAGCTCTTGAGTATGTATGTATGTTTGTATGTATGTATGTATTCATTCATTCATTCATTCATGAGAGAGACACAAGAGAGAGGTGGAAACACAGGCAGAGGGGGAAGCAGGCTCTCTGCTTAAAAACATTGTAGATAAATTAAAGAAAAAAGTAAAAATTACCCAGAGTATTTTTGTTATATGATCTCCAAGTCTTTATATGTGTGTATATATATATATTTTCTTATAATAATGGTATCTGCTCTATATAGTTTCTAATTTTTTTTTTTTGTTTACAGTTAATGATACCAAACAGACTATATCACTATGGTTAAAATTTGTGTTGAGGAAGTCTGATTAGGTAGACTGTCATAGTATTTTTCTTCAGTCAGTATTTACATGAGATGAAGATTTTAGAATGTGTAACAACTGATGGTAGTTACTGATACAGTGAAAACATAGCCTGAGATTATATATTTGTTGAAGGCAGTATTCTACATTATAATAAATACTGCATATTATTTTTAAACTTGAATACCAGCAAGTATGCTTTTAATCTTTGGTTGGCTAAGGATACAGAATTTAAAAACAATAGATGATTTTAGTTAAATATTGAGAGCTTATGCATATACTTGCTAAATTTCCACTTAAATTCACTTATTAGAGAGATTGGAAATGTCATGCTGAATTGTCTTATGATCTAGTTTTATATGTACTTTGTAATCCTTATATTAATGTAATGAGAGGAGTATTTGAACTTTCAGTTTTTGATTTTCCATTCTTTACATTTATGAAAGGGACTCAAATAAGTAGAAAATTATTTCTTATTTGAGATTTACTTCCTTTCATTTATGAGATTACTACTCTCCTTCAAATATGGTAAAAATTGCTAAGTGATAAAACTAAAGAAAGCCAAGTATTTAAGATGAAATATCTTCTCAGTTTTTGTACAATTACAACAATAAAAGCATTCCATGGTGTCAGTGATGATGAACATGATGTCTGTCCTTTAGAGAGGATCTTATCTTTACTGCGCAATATGATGGTTTCATTACATGCATTATTTCTTATCCACACATTAACTTTACAAGGTTATTATTATTCCTCTTTTAGAGATTACCAAACTGAGACTCACTTTAAGTTACTTACCTCAAGCTGCACTATCTATAAATGACATAGTTGAAATTTGAACCAATGTCTGATTTCAAAATATTCCCATTTCTATGGAAATTTTTTTCCAGTTTCATAAGACAGCTTTATGGAATACAATATATATTTTTAAATACATACATTATTGTGATAGAAGTGATGTATTATTAAGATATCCCTTTTTTGAAGTTTAGCATTTTTGAAGAGTTGTTCAGAGTTAGATCCCTCTTGAAATATATATTTCTAAAGAGGCAAAATCTATTCTAACATGATAGGTTTTCTAGTCAAACAGATTTTTCTGTTATTTTTAAAGCGACCTATAGAGGAGCATGTTAAATTGTGTACTGTAGATATTTTAATGAAATTTATTTATAAATAAACAAATATATTTATTTTACTTAAATAAATTTTAACAAAATAAAGTATACATAATTGTTTGCCCTTTCGATAGATTTGTAAACTCAACTAGATGTCTGTGTATGATGATTCAGAACACAAGAGTATTGTATAGTAAGAAAATAGTTATTCTTTTGAAGTTAGTTATTGCAGTGTAACATACCTACAAACCACCTACAACTGGTTAGAAAAACAATTGAAAAAATTTAAAGATATTATTTATTACTTATTTAGAGAGAGAGTGCACAAGTAGGGGGAGGGGCTGAGGCTGAGGGCAAGAGAGGATCTCAAGTAGACCCCGCTCTGATCATGGAGTCCGGCTTGGGGCTTGATCCCATGACTCTGAGATCCTGAGATCATGAACTGAGCTGATATCGAGTTGGCTGTTCAACTGACTGAGCCAACCAGGACACTTGGTTAGGAAAACAAGTTAAAGATACAAGTAATCTGGAATTTAGAATGAATATATAGTATAAAAATGATTAATGATGGATGACATTTGTACATTATATTTTGTGCTTTTTACATTGGAAGAAAGTCTTCAGTTGCAAATATTTTAGGAGGATTCATGCTTAACTTTTCTTTCTAATAGTTATACACACGCACACACACATACATTAATTACACCTAGACATGTTACTCACATTGAGAATACACAATTTTTGGTATATCTGTGTTTAGAATCATAATTGTGAAGCATTCTGTGGATAAAGCTTGGTGCCTAGTTCAGGAGATCTTGATTGACCTTTTGGCTATGTGCCACGGGCTGTTTTGAACAGAATTGATAAAACAATTCTAAGTTAAAGTGTTGGTAAAGGAGCATGAAATGGGAGTATCAGGACCCGGGTTCTCGGTTCCTGCCCTGCTGCTGTTTTGTTTTGTGATCACTTATGTGTACCTTTTTTTTTGTAGTCAACCCAGATGTGTGGGGGATGCTGTATAGAAATGAATGCAGGTCGCCAGCATACAACAGAATTAAGAGATCAGAGCAGGCCAAGCTAATGAGCTAATGTAGTTGAAATTGAAAGCCACGTATTTTCTCCATAGAAATACTTCATATGGTGGTTAGATTTTTAGGCAGATTTTTAAAAAGTATTTTAAATGCAGACTTATAAACTGAGTAACCCTGACAGATTATTATGCTAAACTTCAATTTCTTCACCTGTAATGTGAGGATTAAAATAGCTCCTACCTGTGAGGATTACCTAATTAATTAGAATTATTTTGTAAGGCCCGTGGCACAATGCTTGGCACAGAAAGTAAGTGTATATTTGCTGTTGTTATTACTACTTTACTGCTGCTAGAAAAATAAGCTACCTTAAAAACATTTTTCTTGAAAAAAAGAAAACATTCTAATTTCAGATTCTTAAACTCTTGCTAAAATTCCTTTTCCTCTTGCTGCGGTGGGTTTAGAAACTCCCCCTTCCCTTTGTCTTTCTTATCACTTGGTCAGTAGAAGATAAAGAACCAACTGGTTGTAAACTGTCCATGATGAGGCCTGTGGTTTAGGTCAGAGACTTGTGCCCCCACAAAAGTTGGTTGGGGACGTGAAGCCTGATCAGATTTTAAAGCAGTCAAGGAAAGGAGTGAAAGCAATTGTGGTCTTCAGGGATATGGAGCTTTTGGCAACCCCAGTGATCGACTCCGCTTTGTTCCTTACATGCCCTCTGCCATTCACTACCTTATGTTTCTCCTGGATTTTCACTAGCTATTGAAGAAGGGAACAGAAAATAGGTTGATTTTGAAGCTGAAACCTTTTTTTTTGAACTGATAGCAGAGTCAAAACTGTGAGAGCTGTGGAAGGTCTTCCTTGGTGCATAGGTCAGGTTGGTGGGATGGAAGGCTGTCACCGCAGTGGGGTGGGCGGGGAGGTATGGTTCTGCAGTGGTCCTAGGACTAGAAACGAAGATGTCCTGGGTGAGCTTGTGTTGATTAGACCGTCCTAGCGTTCTCTGTAAAACTACTGCTTACAGTTCACATTTTCAGGTTTGAAAGGGCTTGAGAAAGTGAGGCAAATCAATGACAGTAATGAAGGAGCAAAAGAAAGAATTAAAAGGAAAGGTGAATTGGACTCATGAAACACATTAAAGGAGTTAGATTTGTTTAGAAGAAAAAAGCAGACCTAAATACTGTTATTTTAACATTTAAAAATCTTATTCTTTGCTGAGGGATATAAAAGACTGTTAAAGTTAGTTATTATTCTTGCAAGGGTGATATGCGCACGATACAGTGAAAACCTGTCTCCCTCTCGTTCCGTGTTTTCCCCCTGGAGACAGCAGCTCTCACTGGTACTGTCCTGTGCATCTTCTGTGCATGTAGTCCTGTGTGTTTCTCCTTCCTCTTCTTTGAAAATGTGTTTGGGAACATGTCATCTATACTGTTGTCCACATTTGCCTCTTTTTTCTTTGCCTTGATACTGTGCCTTAGTCTTGACCAGTAGGGCTGCCTTGAGTTTCTCTACCCAAATGTATTGCATTCCGTTCTGTGGAGATTCCGTAATTTGATTATCCAGTTTTCCATTAATGAGCAAGTTAGGTGGTTTTTGCTATTCTGTTGTTATAAAGTTTACTGCTGTGAATATTTGTTTCTTTGTTATTTCCACCTGTGAAAATAAAGTAATTTCCCAGGGCAGCCCGGGTGGCTCAGCCGCCTTTGGCCCAGGGCGTGATCCTGGAGACCCAGGGTCGAGTCCCACGTCGGGCTCCCTGCACGGAGCCTGCTCCTCCCTCTGCCTGTGTCTCTGCCTCTCTGTCTCTCCGTGTCTCTGATGAATAAAAATAAATAAATAAATAAATAAATAAATAAATAAATAAATAAATAAGAAACAGTAATTTCCTAGAAAGGGAATTGCTGGGCCAAAAGATGAGTATCTGACGTATCAGTGGTTGGTACCAACGTGGTTATTTTCTGAGTAACAGTTGTGTTATTGTCAGTGTTACAGATGCTGTAGTCTTCACTCCTTTCCCAGCAAGTCATTTTATTGCTGCCATGGGCGTCTGCAGTTTAAATGGTGTGTTAAAAATGTTGCATGCTTTTATTTGGTGTAATTGTCAATGTCTTTTAACTTCTGGTATTTATTTATTTATTTTTCTTTAAAAGGCCATGGACAAGCCTGGCTGTTATGTCCCATTTTAGATGCCTGAGCAAGGTGTATCTGGCAGTTATTACTGCGGGGAAGGAAAGATGGGTGTAATATGAGAAGGCATGAAGTTGGGCAGGTCCCTGCTGCATGCTTGTCATGTCTCTGAGTTGCGATCCTCCTTAACTGTGAGGTCTGTAACTGTGCCTCTCTTTGTGGTTGGCCCAGGAGACTTCTACATCATAGTGTTATCTTTCTGGTTTTCGGTTTACCTTTCATAATTCATTTTGAAATAGCAAAATAAGAAAAGCTTGTACTTTGAAACTGTTTTTAACTTGTTAACTGGAAACCCGCGTGGAGAAAAATAGTTATTAGATCAATAATTAGTGAAAACTCACCTTCATTTGGGTTCTGCGTTGGATTATGTAGGTCACAGAGCCTGAGGCGGTGGGAGGGGCCTCGGTGTCACAGGTGTGGAGCCGTCGGATGCAGTGAGTGTGCTCTATGTGATTTCCTGTCTTTACCCCAACTGTAATTAGAATAGTACGTAATAGACTGTGGCCCGGCGTGATCACATATCACTGTGCATCAGCCACACACCTGGGTGTACATAAACAGAGCCGAACAACTTGAACATTGGTGGTGTTCTTTATTTCATGCCTTGAGGATTAAATTTTTTGAATACAAGATGGAGACTGAAAGTGAGAGTAGCACTTCGGGAGATGATAGTGTCTTTTGGTTGGATTCTGAAGTTATAACCGAGATGACTGGCAGTGAAGAGGGAGAGAGGGAAGATGACTTCAGGTAATTATGGAATTCACCCTTCTCTCTCTCTCACTTTTGTTCCTCTGTCCACTCTCTCCACCCCTGCACCCGTTTCTGATCCTTCCAGTTTTAATCTCTTCTCTGGTGAGACTATCTTTTTTTTTCTCTGGGGAACGTTTTGGAGCTGAAAAGAACAGGTTTCTAGTTGCACGTAGCGCTCTTCATTCCACAACATGCCCTGAGCTTATAAAATGCATTTTAAATGACTTGTTAGAACACCAGGAAGAGAAGGTGTTAGACAGGTTTTGTAGTAGCATTTCAGGAATTTCAAGTAGAGACTCATAATGAATGAAGTACCACTCCTTCCTGTATCTGATTTGTACCCAATAGATTTGATCTGAATTTGAATATAATAGGTTTTTCTTCCTCTTTTTTAGAATGTTTATATGTATCTGTGCCCAGGTGCATGGATACTTCTGTTGCTTTGTTCATGTGTATGAAACATTTTGACCATAAGTACAAATTAATTATTTCATGGCTTTGATCCCTACTCTTGTCCCTGACCTTATGTCTTACTCCCCTTCCCCTCTTGGGAATCTTTCTTGGTTTTGAATTTCTAGTTGTAACTTCATAACTTCTTTTAGGGAATGCCTCCTAATTAAGCAGATCTTGAAGTTTGGTGGCATGGGTGAAGAAACAGGTCTTTGTGAGTGCCATTGGTTTATTCTGTTTTAAACTTTAGAAGGCTTTTTTTTTTTTTCCAAACAGGTTAGCAAATTCATTCTTTTGGAGTTATTAAATCATGAAGAAGTTTGTTCTCTATATTATCACTGCCACCCACGTGAGCAATTAAACATCTTTTATAATTTTACCTGTGAGTGCTTGGGTAGGTGAACATACCATTATTTATATCAGATCTTGTCTTTATGTTTAATGTTCGAAAGAGTCTCTCTCAAGTTAAAGAATTTCTTTATCCACAGATCTGATTTTTAATATCTAGGATAGGGGAGCCTGGGTGGCTCAGTCTGTTGACTGTCCAGTTCTTGGTTTCAGATCAGCTTATGATCTCGGGGTTCTGAGACTGAGCCCCATGTTGGGTTGTGTGCACAGGGCAGAGTCAGCTTGAGATTCTCTCAGCCTCCCTCTGCCCCTCCTCCTGCTGCCTCACACACTCTCTCTCATAAATAAAATCTTAAAAAAACTAAAGGATAAATGGCAGAAAGGATTAAATATAAGGAAGTCTTGATAGCTCACATTAAATTTCCCACTCAGTGTTTAAAATGAATAAGTGTGTTTTAAATTTTGTAGAAAAGTTTAATGTTCAAAGTATGAAAATGGACTATTAGCATATGAAGTTCTTTTTTTGTATCAACTTTGTCATTCTTCCCATGATTTTATATGGCCTTTCCTATGTGAGTAAGCTACTTCTCTACCAAAATATGCTTTTTTATGTTCCATAAATTCTTTATAATATGGTCAGTGTCTCATGGACAGTTAGAAAAAAATAAAGCATGTATTTTGTTGGTATTAAAACTGTTTAACTTGGTATTAAAATTATAAAAGTTATTTTGGGGTATTAGTCAAAGGAAGAAATAATCCAGACTTTGTTGTTGTAATAGATTTGGTACTGTCATCCTTGATTTACTTGTTAGGCAACAGGAGCCTGTCTGGGTTTTTCTTCTGACTGTTAAATTTGAAAGCAAATCTTTCTTTTTTCTTCAAGACTATGTGATAGCATTTTCATCCTGAGAAACTGAACTCTAGGTTTGCATTGTTGCAAACACTAGAGTGGCAAATGCCATGACACACCACAGGGCATTGATCCTTTTTATAGTATTTCATATCTGAATATCATCATTGCTCTCCCACACCAAATATGCCTTTGAGATTTGATCTTTCTTTGTCAGTGCAACAAAGAGATCTGGGTAAGGCCATATTTCATGTAGTGTTTCTCCCCTATTCAGCGGTAAGACATGAGGAAATGTGGCAGCAGAGTGCTTTTATGACATTCGAAGCGGCGTTCCAGCTAAAATGCCTAACAGAAAAATGTGTGTGTGGGTGTCGAAGGTGAAGGGTTGTGGTAGGACAGTTGCAGCTGTAACCTTGGGAGAACTAAATAGTAGACTCAGTGTTTCACATGAGAAGTGTTTTAATAAAAGCAATTTAGTAATTAAGAAAATATACGGAAAACTCTTCATGTGTTTCTTTAAAATCTGTGCTAATACACATTAAACTGTGTTATTGTTTACATTCTAGTTAATTTTCATTTGCACACAATAGCATTGTGTCATTTGTGACACCGTGACTGAGAAAATCATACCCTACCTACGATGTAGGTTTGTGGTGCTTCTAGCTATCATCTGCCTCAGGAAGAAGTACTCACAGAGGGGCATTCATATTTGTCCATTAGCTTTTGGAATAACATTTATTTTTATTGGCTGGAGGAAAGGATACTTTTTCTTACATTCTAGCACTGTGGGAAGTTGCCCAATCTCCTTCATCGCAGTAGTTCAAACTTGTCTACCACTGACTCACAAATCTCTCATTTTCTGAGTTCTCATTTGTAGAGTAAAGCTATTACCTACCCATTATCACTGTTAAAATAGTTCTTCGACTAGAACATTTAGAGATTGCCATAATCCTTAGAGTAGAAGAGTCCTTAAGAATCATTAGAAGAGCCCTTCCGTCAGGAGGAATATGGTACAGAAGAGGAAAAGGAGAGGTGCTTTAAATATTTTAAGAAAGAAAAATTTAATTTTGGAGTTGTTATATGCAGCGTATTAAGCCAAATATGTTATGTGCAGTTTGTCACTTATCTGTCAATCCTATAAAATTGGTAGTATTTTTCCTATTTTCCAGATGAGGAAATTGTCACTCAGAAAGGCACACATAGACCACGTTGTAAGTATATGGTAAAGCAAAATTTTGAACCGAGATGTAAATGAATTTGAAAGTGAAAGACTAGTGAAATATGTAACTGTTAAATCTTAGTTCTGAAATTCCTTTCTTAGGAAGGGATTTTGAGTAATGGTGATATATATACAACAAACATAAAAGTGAACTAGCACATACAATAATGTGATCTTTTAGATACCTAACAGTTATTACTAACTCGCAATCATGAAAGGTATTGGTTCTTTGACATTTTAAGGTTAGAAATGTTTATTATATAATCTAGTTAATCTTTTCTAATATTATATTATATTAGACAGATACATAGCCTGGCAAATATGACATATTGTTTGAAACACAGAGATGATACAGTGCATAGTTGAACCACATCTTTAGAACTGTGCACGTTTAATTAATTAACTAATTAATTATTTTAGAGCATGAGCAGAGAATGGGGCAGAAGGAGAGAGAGAGAATCTCAAGCAGAGTCTGCAATGAGTGCAGAACCCGAAGTCGTATTCCTTCCCATGACCCCAGAAATCATGACCTGAGTCAAAACTAAGAGTCTGTTGCTCAACCGGCTGAGCCACCCAGGTGCCCCATAGAATCATGTGCTTTTAAAATCAATCTGTAGATGCCTTTACTTATATCTCCATCATAATAACATGATCTTAAGTGAGAAGAAAACTTCTAACTTTAATTAAACTAGATAACTTAGTGAGCATATATTAATTTTTTACAATGTCTTTATTGTTATATAGCAACATAAGCTTAATAATAGTTCATGTACTTGATTGGTTGGTTGGTTGTTTTATTAATTTTCTGCCTTATTTGAAATGATACTGTGAGAAGATACTGCAGCAGCCTAAATAAGTAACCAATGGCTTGGAATATGGGATTATATTTCTTCTAGGTTCTTGCTTTTCTTGTAGATCTTATAATGCTTTATTTTGATTGGCTGAACTACTGTGGAAGCCTGTAAAGCTGTTTCATGACTCCCTGCTTTTAATAACATGACTGTTCTTTTGTTGTCTTCGTAAATTATTGATTTTGGGATTCCTCAGTGAGGGTTTTTTTTTTTTTTTTAATTGTTAAAGTAGGCTTCATGCCCTGTGTGGAGCCCAAGAGAGAGCTTGAACTCACAACCCTGAGATCAAGACCTGAGCTGAGATCAAGATTTGAATGCTTAACTGAGCCACCCAAGCACCCCTCCACCATCCCAGTCAGTTTTTATGAGCCTGGAAAGGTAGACAGGTAGCATTAACAATTAACCAATGACATATATACCAGTATCACAACCCAAGTCTATTTTATAGTCTGTGACTTTTTATAGGCATCTCAGCCTTAATAATCTGTTATGTATAATACCAAAAAAGATGTGTATGGTGCAAACAAAGATGATATTCTGTAACATTGGATTTATTATCTAGAATACAGGTTAGGTCTTAAAATATTCTTTCAACATAAAATATAATTTTCACTGAACACACTTTTATCGGTGTCACAAAGATAATAAATTTAATTGGGATCAGCAAAGTCTGATGTGAACATCACTTAATCTCAGAAAATTTTATGCGGTATTGAAGTGTAGCCTTTAGGCTGTCTTTATAATCTGTGAAATAAATCTGTCTTACCTATGAGGCATGCTGGTACAAGGCTTTCTTGGTATTTCAGTAATTAAACTCTTTGGGATGGAATCCAAGGTGAATGTTTCTTATATCTATCTGTGAGTTTTTTGATGTTCATGAAGGGCCTTAGAGAACAGTATAATACTATATGAAAGTTCCTGACCATTAGGTTGTTTATTTAAACATTTGAAAACCAGTTTTTCCATAACCTTTGTATTTAACTTAAATTTAAACTCCCTTAAACAGTCATTTCTATGTTCATACGTAGTAAATGAAAATTCCTGAAACCTATAAAGCTCTGTTTATAAATGTAAGATAGTCCCTTTAAAAAGAAAATCAAGTGACAGCCTAGCAAGATTAAAATCAGAACAAGCAAAACCATTCTAGATATTTAAATTTAGAACATCTGATATACTTTTATATACTGTTAATGATTAGCTTCCCTTTCCATGCTTACGTTGAGATATGTATTTTATTATTTGAAAATCAAAGAATTTCTTCCACTCAGATGTGAAGTTCTCTTTTCTCCTTCCTCTTAAGATGAGATCTTCAGAATACTTTTCCTTCTCTTTTTTCCTCAGTCCTCTTTGGATACTCGTAAATTTGCCATGCTCCTACCCCACCAGAAAGCCTCGGTTTTTACTAAGATGTTTTAATTTTTTCTATCATTCATTCGGATTTAGTGATGTATCATTGCTTAGTCCTTACTGTTGTTTCCTTTTTATCATCTTCCATCTTAACGTGTCTCTTCTGGTTCATTTGTTTCCTGGTAGATATTTTCTTGAGTACTTTGTTGACATAAGTTCTGTGAGCAATATAATCTGATTTCTCACATATGCTCATGCCATCTTTTCCCTTTTTCTTTCATAGGCAACTTGTACTTTCTGTCTGAATGCTTATAGCATTTTCTTTTTATCCTTAGTTTACATGTATTTTATCATCAGTTCTTCAGCTTGGAGCTCGGTGACTTTCAATCCCTAGATTCAGGTCTTCATGTTAGGACAGATTTTTTTTTATCGTTACCTATTATTTATTTAATTGTTGCCTCTCTTCTGTCTGCAGTAATTGTCTCCTTGTGGAACCTATTTATTGCATATCAGGTCTCCTTAATCTGTCCTTTTCTCATGATATGTTTCTCTTTACATTTTTATTTTCTGATTTGATGTATTTCTTATACTTGTTCTTTAGGCCACTAGTAAACTATTCTTTAGTCTTCCAAATTCAGTCTAAGTAGGGAAATAATTTTTAAGTGTTCTTTTTCATATTTAGATATGGCATATACGCTGGTACATGTAAATAATACATTTCTGTTACTGTGTTCTTCAGCTTTGTGACTTCATTCAGTGTACATGTGCTATTTGTTCTGACTGAACAGAATTTGTGCTTTGAACTATTAAGCTAGAGATCTGTCCTTCTTTGCCTCCTTCCCTTAACTGTTCTCATTAGTAGTCCCATGATGCATATAGCTTCTTGTAGGTGCAAATACCCACATTAGGAGCCTTAGTCCTTCTAATTGATGGTTAAATTTCTTTACAGAGTAATTTTCCAGTTTTTATTAATTCCTTGGGGGCAAATACCTCTTTTGTTGTGGAGAGAAGTGGGAGTATAGCTTCCTTCAGCCTGTTTTTCTCCCCTGGCTTACCAGTCAGTATGATCCCACTTGCTTATTGTCCCTCTAGGAGTTTATCGAGATCTCTGGCCTATTGATTTCACCCATATCATTCTTTTAAGGATTTATTTTCTTTTACTTAGTTTTCAGAGATTTTTCAGAGACTTAGAGATCTCTTTCTTAACGTATATGCAGTCTTGGATTGGAAGTCTACTAGTACTTTGTCCCAGGGCTTTTGAGAGGAAACTTCTGAAGAGAGCATTCAGTGAGACAGAATCTTGGTGTCTGTAACCCAGTCTCGTGTGTCTCTGGAGATGTAAATAGCTTGTTTCAGTGTCTTCTTCAGGATGTCAAGTGGAAACTTCTGAGAGCAAACAGTCTGCCAAATCTGGAGTGACTGAGATGTGTTAATGGTGCTTCAATTTTCCTATCTGCAAAACAGCGCTAATAATAGTGTATCAGATAGTAACTACTTAGAAGATGTAATAGACAAAAAGGTGCCAATTTTAAGAACAACAAAAATAAAATACCCAGAAATAAGCTTAATAAGGAACTAAGACATATTTGAAGAAAATAGCAAGCATTAGTGAAGGACATAAAAGAAATTTGGAAGAAATGAAAAGATACTACACCTTGTTCATAACTGGGAATATTTAACATCATCCAGATGTCAGTTTATTATAAATTCATGTGATAATAAGAATGCTTTTTAAAAACCTAGACAATTAAATAACTTTGCTAAGGAACTTTGGGAAGATGAAAAGAAGCAAGGACTAATGAACCAGATATTATACTATGAAGTCTAAGTAATTAAAACCTTGTAGTGCTAATGCCTGAATAGAAGGCATAATGTGATAGAATGGAAAGTCTAAAATATACTCAAAAACACGGAAGATCCAGGTATGATGAAGATGGCTTCTCAAATACCAATAGGGGTAATGTGTGCTATTCAGTAAGTATTTTGGGGAAAACTCAATATGTATCAGTGGAAAATAGAAAAAATAGAAAAAATTGAAGGCCTACCTCATAGCAAGGATAAATTCCAAAATGATCAAAGATATAAGTGTATTAAATGAAATCATAAAAATTTTAAAAGAACACATGGGAAAATTAAAAAAATAATTGGGGGTTGAGAAGACTTTTAGAACTGTAATTTAAAACACAAAACCCATAAGGGAAAGAGTTATGAAATTCAGCTACATAAAATATAAAACATCTGCATTATAAAAATAAGCAAGGACAAATGACAACATGGGAAAATACTTGGAACCCATATTACAGATGAGGGACTAGTTTCTTTAATACATAAAGAATTAAAAATCGATAAGAAAAGACTAACCCGGGACACCAGGGTGGCTCAGCAGTTGAGTGTCTGCCTTCTGCTCAGGGTGTGATCCTAGGATCTGGGGTCGAGTTCCATATCGGGCTCCCTGCAGGGGTCCTACTTCTCCCTCTGCCTGTGTCTCTGCCTCTCTCTGTCTCTCATGAATAAATAAGCAAAATCTTAAAAAAAAAGAAAAAAAAAAAGATATGCCTGAATGTAAGCAGTCCCTTAGGTAATACTTCTCAGGCAGTGTGTCACTTGAATTTCTCTGTGAAGTTTAACACAAGTATAATTTTTCATTAGCCACAAAGAAGATTCATACAAAGATAAAGTATGTGTCAGAGAGTTAAATACTTTTTAAATGAAGGAGATGGTAAGGCTGGTTCCCACAATATGTGGAAAGTGATTTTTTTCCTCCTTTTGCTTGAAAATATGCAGGTACAAATCTGACATTTTACAGAAAGCTCTTGTAAATAAAGCATTAGATTCTTTAGGTTTTATTGGTTAGTAAAACACTGTCTTTTCTGTTATATATGAAACTATAATTAATCACGTTAAGGGTAAAATTTGTCCGTAATTTAAAAAGCATGGGGGATCCCTGGGTGGCGCAGCGGTTTAGCGCCTGCCTTTGGCCCAGGGCGTGATCCTGGAGACCCGGGATCAAATCCCACGTTGGGCTCCCGGTGCATGGAGCCTGCTTCTCCCTCTGCCTGTGTCTCTGCCTCTCTCTCTCTCTGTGACTATCATAAGTAAATAAAAATTAAAAAAAAAAATAAAAAGCATGGAACAAAAGGATCAGTTAAATAAATAGATATTAAGTTTTTATGGAGTTGATTCAGTGTTATATGACACAAAATGTATATAATATAATTTCCAAATATTTTACAATGTGTACTATTTAACCAATAAACTTTTTATTTATATAACTTGGATATAATAAAATCCACAAATCATGAATGTATAGCTTGAAGAGTTTATATAAATGTTTATATCCATGTAAACACAACCCAATCAAGATATAAATTACTTTAGCATGCCACAAAACACTTGCCCCTCCTAGTCAATACATGTCCCAAAGGTAACCCTTATTCTGGCTTCTGTCACAGTAGATTTGTTTTGCCTGCCCTTGGATTATATGTAAGTAAAATTAAAAATATGTACTCTTCCCCTCCAGCTTTATAGAGCTATAATTGTCATGTAATATTGTTTAAGATATTCAACATGAAGATTTGATACACTTATTTATTGAGATTAGCATATACTTTGGTCTGGCTTCTGTTTCTCAACATTTACGATCATTTCTTGCAAATTGCAGCAATAATTCTTTTTCACTTCTGTGTAGTTTTATATGGAAAATAGTACAAATTACATACCTATTGTATTTCTCTTTTTCTCCCTTTATTAAATATATATCAGTATATATAAATTATTTGATATTTGCATTGACCTTACTTTGCTGAATTATTTTATTCTAATTGCTGAACACATTGTGTCATCTTCAAATGATGAGAATCCTTTTTCCCTTTTAAATTTTATATTAATTAATTATTTTTAAGTAGCTCTGTCATGGAGCCCAAAGCAAGGCTTAAACTCCCAACCCTAAGATCAAGAATCGAGCTGACACTAAGTCAGATGCTTAACCACTTGAGCCACCCAAGAGCCCTTCCCTTCTAATTTTTATACCTTTTATTTATTTTTCTTGTTTAAAAAAAAACAAAAACTTAAGACATCAAGTAAAATGTTGTATAGAAGATATTCTTACCTTGTTCACGACCTTTTTGACCTTGCTTGTCATTAGGAAAGCATCAGTATTTCACCATTAACTTTGAAGTTATCTCCGTGTGTTTTTATAACCTTCATGTAACTATCTATATTTAGAAAAATTGTGAATACGTGTTGTACCTATTAAAATGAGATAATTTTTTTATTCCTTTAATTATATGGTCAGTTATAGCGATTGACTTTAGAATGTGAAAACAGTTTGGATTTTGGGCTAAAACTGTGTATATCCTTTTTGTAAATCAATGGGTTTGTTACTTCTTTGTTTAGAAGTTGTGTAACTATGTTAATGATTTTGATATACAATTTTCTTTTCTGTTAATGCCTTTAATGGCTTTGTTATGAAGACTGTCCTGGCCTCATGGAACAGGTTGAAAAGGGGTCTTCCTTTTATTTCTATACTCTGGAGGGTTATAATGTTGCTATTATTTATTCCTTGAATGTTTGAAAGAATTCCCCACTGAATCCATATGGACTTGGAGTTTTCGTATAGCCTCAGCTTCTTTAATAGCAAAGGACTATTGAAAAGTATTTGGTTTCTTTTTTCAGTTTTGGTAAGTTGTATTCTTCAGGGAATTTGTCCATTTCAATGAAATTCACAAATGTATTGGAATAAAGTTGTTTGTAATGTCCTCAGAATCTTTTTGTCTGTAGACTTTCTAGTGATAACTCTCTTTTCATTGTTTATATTTTGTGTTCTGTTTTTTTCTTGATGAACCTTGCTAGGTATTGTCCATTTTATTAATCTTTCAGAGTTGGTGTTTTATTTCACTTGTATTTTATTTAACAATTTTTTTTCTTCTTTCTACTTTCCTGGAATAATTTGCTATTCTTTTTCTAGATTTTTGTAGTGGAGGCTTAGAACATTTGGTTTTGACTTATCTTATTTCCAATAACTGGCATTTAGAGGTCTGAAGTTTGCTCTGTTTTAGTTGTATCCCACAGATTTTAATATGTTATATTTTTATTATCATTCAGATAAAAATATTTTCTCATTTTCATTGTGATTTCATGTATTTGATTCATGAATTCAGAATTGTGTTTTGTAATTTCCATACATTTGGGAGATAATTGACTTTTAGTATGATTCGGTACTGGTTACAAAACACTTCATTTATGGTTTAAATTCTTTATATTTGCTGAGACCTGCTTCATTGTCTAGATTAAAGTCTCTTGGTAAATGTTTAATACGCTGTTGAAAAGAATATATATTCTGCAGTTGTTAGGTTTAGTGTTGTAGTTCAGGTTGAAAGGTGGGTTGTTCAGATCTCCTATATACTTATTTTTTGTCTGCTTATTCTATGAGTCACTGAGAAATATTTGTTAAAATCTGAAACTGTAACTGTGGATTTATTTACTTTTTAGTTCTTTTAAGTTTTGCTTTATGTATTGAGAAGCTAAGTTATTTATTGCATATAGATTTTGCTTATTATATCACGCTTACTTAACACTTTTATCATGAAATATTCCTCTTTAACTATTTTAATTAGAATTTTTAGTCCAGATGCATTGTCAGTGAGCAGTAATGTTTTGAAAGGAATCTCAATAGTAGGTCTCAATAATGGGCTTAAAATATTCGGTAAACCATGTTGTAAAGAGGTGTGCTGTCTTCCAGGTTTTGTTGTTTCATTTATAGAGCACAGGCAGATTAGATTTAGTATAATTCTTAAGGGTTTTAGCATTTTCAGAATGGCAAATAAACATTGGCTTCAACTTAAAGTCACCAACTGCGTTAGCTCCTAATAAGAGCCAGCCTGTCCTTTGAAGCTTTGAAGCCAAGGACTGACATCTCCTCTCTAGCTGCAAAAGTCCTAGGTGGCATCTTCTTCCAATTTAAGGCTGTGTTGTCTACATTGAAAATCTGTTTTTAGTGTAGCCACTTTCATTAATTATCCTAGCTACATCTGCTGGATAACTTCCTATAGCTTCTGCATCAGCACTTACTGCTTCACCTTGCACTGTTATGGAGATGGCTTCTTTTCTTAAACTTCATGAATTGGCTTCTGCTAGTTTCAAAGTCTTCTGTAGCTTCCTCATTTCTCTCAGACTTCACAGAATTGAAGAGAGTCAGGACTTTGTTCTGGATTAGGCTTTGGCTTTAAGGGAATGTTGTGGCTGTCTTGATCTTCTGTCCAGACCACTAAAATTTTCTCCAGATTAGTGATAAGGCTCTTTTGCTTTTTTATCTTCCATGTGTTCACTTTAGTAGGAAATGCAAGAATTTTTCCTTTGCATTCACAACTTGGCTGTTTGGCATAAGAGGCCTAGCTTTTGACTTATTTTGGCTTTTGTCACATCTTCCTCACTAACTTTTTTTTTTTAAATTTTATTTATTCATGAGAGACAGAGAGAGAGAGAGAGGTAAGAGACATAGGCAGAGGGAGAAGCAGGCTCCATGCAGGGAGCCTGATGTGGGACTCGATCTCAGGACTCCAGGATCATGCCCTGGGCCAAAGGCAGGCACTAAACCACTGAGCCACCCAGGGATCCCCACTTCCTCACTAACTTAATAAATTCTATCTTTTGATACAAAATTGTAGATATTTGGGGGGAAAAAGAGGTGCTTGGGTGGCTCAGTTGGTTAAGTGACTCTTAATTTCGGCTCAGGACATGATCCTCAGGGTTGTGAGATTGAGTCCCACATTGGGATTTGCATTGGGTGTGGAGCCTGCTTAAGAATCTCTCTCTCAAAAAAAAAAAAAAAAAAAAAAAAAGAATCTCTCTCTCTGGGATGCCTGGGTGGCTCAGCAGTTGAGCCTCTGTCTTTGGCTCAGGGCCTGATCCCATTCCTGGGATCAAGTCCCATATTGGACTCCCTACAGGGAGCCTGCTTCTCCCTCTGCATGTCTCTTCCTCTCTGTGTCTCTCATGAATAAATAAATAAAATCTTAAAAAAAAAAGAAGAATCTCTCTCTCCTTTTCTTTCTGCCCCTCCCTATCTCCTTCTCTTAAAAAAAAATTAAAAAATAAAATAAGAGGCATTTGACTCTTCACTTGAACATTTAAGAGACTGCTTTAGAGTTATTAATTGGCCTAATTTCAGTATTGTTTTATCTCAGAAAAGGGAGGTATGAAGAAAGGGAGAGAGACGGGAATGACTGGAGGAGGAGTCAGAACACAATGGCCAATTGTTGGAAGGATCAGAAAAATGCATTTATTAAATTTGACATCTTATGTAGGCACTGTTTGTGGAACCTCAAAACAATTATAATGATAAAATCAGAGATAACAGATCACAGGTCACCATAACAAATATAATAGCAATGAAAAAGTTTGAAATACTGGGAATTACTAAAATGTAACAGAGACATGAAGTGAGCAAATGGTGTTGGAAAAATTGTGACTGATGTGAAGTGCTGATAGACTTCCTCGACACAGTGTTACCATTTGTTAAAAAATGCAGTATCTCTGAAGTGTAATAAAATGAAGAGCAATGCAATGAAGTATGCCTGTAGTAATTTTCCATGTCTTCCACTCCCCAGCCCCTGGTGACCACCAAATACACTTTTTGTCCCCCTGTGACTTTGACTCTTTTGGACATTTTGTATATATGCAGTAATATAATATATGGTCTTTTGCGTCCAGGTTTGTATATTTTGTTTGTCCATTCTTCAAGTGATAAGCAAAAGGTTGTTTTTACTTTTTGGCTATTATAAATACTGGTATGAATATTCATGTATGAATTTATGTTGAACATATTTTTATTTCTCTTGGTTAAATATCTAGGAATGGAATTGCTGTATTATATGGTATTTGTATAGTTAGTATTTTGATTATAAGATACTATAATATTTTGTCAATCTGTTTTCTTCAGTGGCTGCATCATTTAAATTCCTACCATGCTTGCCAACCAGTCTGGTCACTTTAATAATTATTAATAATATACTTGAATTCTACTACCTTCATACTTATTTTTTATTTTGCCTTGTTTATTCTTTGTACCTTTATTCTTCATTTCTCTGGCTTCTTTTGGGTTAATCAAGTATGTTTTCTTTTAAAAGATCTCTTAAAAAAATAAAAGATCTCAAAAAAAAATAAAAGATCTCTTCAGCTTTTTACTTACACATTTATTTACTATTGTTCTAGTAGTTACTGTAAAGGTTGCAACATACATCTGACTTATTGTATTCTTTTCTAAAATAGTGTGTATTTCATTTCCCAGCAAATAGAAAACTTCTATAATCATTGACTGTCTATATCTCTTATCCTTTGTGCTTTTTATGTCTATTATAAATCTTACAGAATATTATTTTTGCTTTTACGTAAGTTTTTAACGGTATTTATTTATTTTAGAGAGAGAAAGTGGGTGTGCAGGAGCAGGGGCAGAGATGTTGGGTTAGAGGAAGAAGCAGACTCCCCTGCTAAGCAAGGAGACTGATGCAGGGCTTGATCCCAGGACCCCAGGATTATGACCTGAGCCAAAGGTGGATGCTTAACTGACTGAGCCACCCAGGCAACCCTTTTTGTCAGTTTTTAAAACATTATTTACTTATATTTTGTCACCTTTTCCTTCACTGTGCTCTTCATGAATTTCTGTAGTTTTGGGATCAGCTTCCTACATTCAGAAGAATTCTGTTTCTTTCATGAAGGTCTCTTGGTGGTAAATTTTTTAGCTTTTGTCTGAAAATAACTTATTTTCCCTACTTTAAAAAAATTTAATTACATAGGCCCAGTATGGGGAGTTTGTGGAGCCCAGTGTGGGGCCTGAATTCATGACCCTGATCAGGATCAAGACCTGACTTGATATCAAGAGTTAGGCAGTTAGCCAACTGAGCTACCCAGGTGCCCCATTTTCCTTACTTTTTAAATGGGTGACATTTTATTTAAAGATTTTATTTATTTATTCATGAGAGACACACAGAGAGAGAGAAAGAGAGAGAGAGGGAGAGGCGCAGAGACAGGCAGAGAGAGAAGCAGGCTCCATTGCAGGGAGTTCGACGTGGGACTTGATCCCAGGTCTCTAGGATTACGCCCTGGGCTGAAGGTGGCGCTAAACTGCTGAGCCACCCGGGCTGCCCAATGGATGACTTTTAATGGATGATTTTAGATGATTCTAGGTTGGCATTATATTTTCCTGAAGGTTTGCTCCATTATCTTTTCCATTTCCATCGAAATGTCCTCCCACATTGTTACTGTTGCATCTTTGAAGTCAACTCTTCTTTTATTCTCTGGCTTTTAAGAATTTCAATTACTTAAAAAAAAAAAATTTCAATTACTGCTTTTTTTTCTTTAAAGTAAATTTTATTTTAGTAAATTTTGAGTAAAATATGTCTAATTTTTCTTCCTTGCTTGATGTATGTGTGACTTCTTGAATCTTTATTTTGTTGACTTCTATAAGTTTTGAAAACTTTTCAGCCACTATTTTTCAAATATTGCTGTTGTTTTGTTTTCTCTTTCATCATCTCCCTTATCTCTGATTTGCCAATTTAGACATATTTGAGTTAACCAAGTCTTGTTTATGTATTTTTCTTTTTTCCTTGTGTGCTTCAGTGTATTTTGAACTGAACTGTCTTCTAGTTCACTAATTCTCTCTTTAGCCATGTCAGTTCTTTTTTAAAACTCATCCAGTGAGTTCTTAATTTCAGATGCTGCATTTTTCAGTTTTAGGATGAGTATTTGATTTTTTAGTTTCCAGTTGTCTCTTAAAATTCTTCATTTGTCATCTAGTTCTAAAAAATTTTATTGAACATATTAATCATACATGTTTTTAGAATTTGATTAAAAACTTGATAAAACTTGGTGAGAATTTAACTGATTTCTTCTTACCAGCTTGTCTCTCTTCTTTCCTGCTTTACCCTGAGCAGTAATTGCTTGTGATCCAGCTCATCTTGGCGATTCCTGTCTGTCTTTACAGTTTAGACTTGCTGGTTGCCTCAGTCTTCTGGTGGATTTAAGAAAAGTTATTATTTCTAAGACTATCTTTCTTGTTATCTTATTTGTATGGGAGCAATGCTTTTTACAGCTTTCACTACATCATAAACAGAAGTCAGAACTTCATCATAACCGTTTTAAAGTCCCTTTCTGATAATTTTAATGTCTGAATCAAATGTGAGTCTCTGTTTTACATTTTCCCCAATTTTTACTCATTTCCTGCTCTTTAAAATTTATTTTTAATTTTTTAAAAGCATCCCTTATAATGTTTACTGGATACTAGTTTGGATAAAATATTTGCAGGGGGTCTGTAGAATGTTATTTTCCCTAAAGAGCGTTAATGTTTTTCCTGGCAGTTCTAATGCTATAAAGTCTTCATTTTAGATTTCTTAGAGTTCATCTTTTGCTCATTTGTCCATACTTCTAAGGGATGGCTTTTCTGGAGTCTCAAGGGCCTAGGGTTTCCTTTCTTTTTCAGTGGTCCTCCATCTTGACAGTGCTTACTTGTTAACCTCCATCTCTACAGTGTGATTGGGCTGTGAGATAATCCTGTTTGCTCTTTAGTTGCCTATCAACTGTTTTTGGATAGGTTTCTTAGCATCTTGTCCTACTTACTTGTAGGCTTAGGAATAAGTTAATGGTTTCAGGGGGAATTTCCGTGTAGATTTATGGGTTCTTCTTCTGCATGTCTTTTTAGGGGTCATTTTCCCTCTTAAGCCCCATCTGCTTTGGCAACTTCATCTTCCGACCTCTACCAGCTTAGTCCAGTAAGACCACAATATTATGCTTGGGCTTTGTTTCTCATTTTTGATTTAGGAAATCTCTTATATGAAAGTAATAATTAAACGTGGAATTTGTTTCATGGGCTCTCAAAGAATGTAGCCCCAAACTTTGATTGCTTTCCTGTGCCTTTAGACAAGTTGCTTCATATGTTTTGTTTAGTATTCATAGTTCTTAAGTGTGCTATTTCAAGACCCTGTGCTACAAAAATTGGACCTGGAAGTACCATATCCTGGAATTTTACTAATTCTGGAATTTCACTAATGCTTAGCACAGTTCCATTAATATTGGTGGCTGTTGCAAATCTTTTCCAGGTTCCTACTGTGTTAGATAAAATCAGTCCTTATATAATAATTACCACAGACCGTGAAGGTTAGGTAGTTATTAACTTTACATTTATCTTTTGGAATAAAAGTAGATGTTGAATATATCAGGAAAGATCTCTGAAAGCCAGAGTACAAATGGGGAATCAATACTAACCACTGAAGCTCTTAATTGAATTTCAAATCGGACATAATTTTCTATTGTTTGAATTACAGTCATTGGAAGGTTTTCATAGAATTGGGAGTTCTTATCATAGTCACTTATGTTTTTACCTCCAGGAAGATGAAGTCCTCGGTACATTCTGAAGAGGATGATTTTGTTCCAGAACTACATAGAAATGTTCACCCTCGAGAGCGGCCTGATTGGGAAGAAACACTTAGCACAATGGTAAATCAGTTTTATGCATATGTATATGTGTGTATTTTACTTACATAAGGAAAAGGAACTGAAGGAACTGATGAATCCTTAGAAAACATTTTTTTGGTGTGTTGCTTTGTTAATTTATTCAGGAAGTATCTATTGAGCAAATAATCTTTTCCAAGCAATGTTTTAAACTCTGTGGGCAGAGCCCTGAACAAAACACACCAATTTTCTTCCCTTGTGGAGCTTATATTTTGAAGGGGTAGGAGGAGAAGTAAATAAATAAATATGTCAAGTGATGGTAAATGCTACAATAGAAAATTAACACAGAGTAGTGGGATTACAGAGTGGTAGGGTGGGGTGGGAAAGGATGGTTGCCAGCTCTATAGTAGAATGGCCATAGACGACCTCTGGGAGAAGGTAAAATTTGAGCAGAAGGATGTAAGGGAGTGATAGTATGCTTATTTGGAAACATCATTTTAGGCATTGGAAGAACAAGTTAAAGGCTGTGACGTAGGATTAAAAAGTAAGTTGGAAGAAATACAAGTAGGACATGACATGTGGCTGAAATTGAACCAGCCAGGGGAAAAGTAGGAGGAGATGAGGTCAGAGAAGTGGTTAGGGTGGAGGGAGTACAAATCATGTAGTTTCTTGTGGTCCATTATAAATACTGGTTTCTTATGCTGAGTGAGATGGGAAACCATTGGAGGATTTTTGTCTGAGAAGTGACCAAGATCTGTCTTAAAATTTTAAAGGAAGCCCCTGGTTTCTGTGAATAAGCTAAAGGGAGAGGTAAAAGAAGAAATAAGGAGACCAATTAGAAGGTTATTATAATAGATGAAAAGTAATGGTAGATTGAACTGGAATGATAGATATGGTGAAAAGTGGTTAGACTCTAGAGAGAGTTTTACAGATAAAGTCCACTGTTTTTGCTGATGAGTGGGGTATAGAGTGAGCCAAGAAATGTCAAAGATGACTTCAAGTTTTTTGGCTTGATCAACCTGAAGAATGGAGTTTACATTTACTGAGATGCTGGAAAAGCAGTTTTGTTGGGGGTTGGGTAGAAAAATCCTATGCAGTGTAGTTTCCACATGATAAATCTGAGATAACACATTTAATATATTACAATTTTTGCAGTTCAGGTCTGTTAAAGAACAGTGAAATTCTTTTTGTGGAGAATGACATTTTACTTAATTGTAGTTAAGTTAGTGTTTCTTATCATCAAAATTGAATGCAAATCTTCATCTGTCAAGAATGATCTATAATGAGACTATGTATTTCGTTTTTGAAATGCCTTTTCACTCAGGTAATGCCAAATGTGGACATCAGTTCATGAGCATGTTGTTTTCATTTGAGCATATTTGTCTCTTGGAAGGCATTTGAATTCTATTAGATTCTTCTTTTGATATTTACCTTTTAGCATAACATTATGTTACAAATGTCCAATTAAAGGTGAAGTTGAAGCTCCTTGATTGCAAAAGTATATAGAATTTGCAGTATGGAAATTTACTTTGCACTTGTGGTCTGGAAAATACTGCTGGAACTATAGTTTGAATTCAGAAAATATATTCATTGAGAATTTATGTGGTAATGGTGATCTCTCTTCTTGTTTTAATGTTTGATAGCTTGGAAAATATGTATGGCAGCTCATGATTGTGATTCTAACAGATTATCACAGTGTAAGTTTCTCATAAGCCATGTTTTGCTTTGCAATTTTAGGTTAAATTCATTAAGAAATAGCATCAAATCTGCAGCAAAAATTCAATTTTTAAAAAAAGATTTTATTTATTCATGAGAGACACAGAGAGAGAGAGAGAGAGAGAGAGAGGCAGAGACACAGGCAGAGGGAGAAGCAGGCTCCATGTAGGGAGCCCGATATGGGACTCAATCCAGGGACTCTAGGATCACACCCTGGGTTGAAGGCGGTGCTAAACTGCTGAGCCACCCAGGGATCCCCGCAAAAATTCATTTTGAAACCATTTAGCATTCAGTAACAGAGGCTGAAAATATGTCCAACTGAACCTTTTCTGATTCAACCATTTTTTGACCAAAATTGATTATAATGTATCTTAGTAGATTCCACTTCAGGTTGTACTGAATTAATGTTTGTTGAATTTATTTCAGAATATTGTCATCTGTAATTGTCCCAGGCAGATGATATGTAGGGGCTAATTCTTCAGCCACTTTAAACTCAGCATTAATTCCTCAGAACTTGAGTATTGAGTATTGGTTACATTGGTTGACTTCTCAACAGTTAAGGAAAACTACTTGAAATCATAAGTAGTTTTTAAGTTGACTCTTGATTTTGCTCTCAATGACCTTAACTTTTCAAGCCTGTACTGAAAGGTTGTTAGGTTTAAATCAGTTTGTTTTTTTTCTGGATTTCTTTGCTATAGTCAAACATGATTTAATTGATTCACCATTGGTCAGTGGCTTTCCTTGCTCTGCTAACAAATGATATACTTGGGAATTTACTTTGGATGCAGTTTTATTTTTTTGAGGAGATTCTGTGTGATGCTTTACTCATTTACTCTGTTTTAGAGTTTTCTAACTTCAGATTGTTGTTTTCATGGGAGTTGAGAATATTGTGATGAGTGCATAGTTTGGTAATGTTTGATGTATATTTTTTCCTTCAGCACAGCTGTAGTGTCAGTGCATAATAAACAGTGTTTTGCCATCTTCTTTGATAATGAAACCCACAGTCTCCTGTGCCTTCAAAGCATGATACTCATAGTTGTTACCTCTTCTTTGCTTATTTTTTACATGTTGCGTACAAATTGGTAATTTTAGATGTGTAGAATGATAATCCATGTGGAACTTGAAATGCTATTGAGTTATAACAACTCCATAGTGCAATTTATGGTATTCTGAGTGGCAGTATTAATTGATGAGAGGGCATATTAGGTCTCTTTCATAGCTACTCAGCACTGTCATTGTAATGTGAAAGCAACCATAGATAATACATAAATGAGCATGGCTGTATTCCAATAAACCTTTATTTATGGACACAGCTTTGAATTTCATGTAGGTTTCACATATCATTGGATAATCATCCTTCTTTTGATTTTCTTCCCCCCAAACACTTAAAAATATTACCTTATGAGCTGTACAAAAAAAACAAAAAAAACAAAAAAAACAAAAAAAACAGACGTTGGGCTGGGTTGGCTTTAGTTTTGGCCCCTGCCTTATATAATTGTAACTTAAGATGTAAGGTTTTCTGAAATCTTTCAATTGGAAAATGCTTCTATTTTACTTCTAGTATGTTGTTCATATCTATGTCTTAACACTTAATCTCATTCTAGTTAGTAATGGATGTATCTATCTCCTTTTACTATATTATAAATTTTTAAGAAAGGATAAAGATAATCTTATATTCATTTTATTGAAGGATAAAGTTTAAAGAGGATATAATCATGGCTCTCATACAAATATAAAATGAACACATGCCAAGGATATTTAACTCATTAATTAATGAAGGAACCAGTCAGGTGTTACAACTTGATTCAGAGGAGGTTTGGTTCAAAGGAGAATTCAGAATTCAGAGTGCCTTACTGTTAGAGATTAATCATGCTAACATAGATACAAATGGATGCAAAAACTGGCTAAATTCTTCAGTTCCACTAGACACAATTTGCGTTTCTATGGACAGGAATTATTTGTACTATTAGTTTTTTGCAAGTTAACTTCTCTGCAGAGATGGAAAATAGCCCCAGCAAAGACAAGTCCACACCTCTAGCAAATCAAGGAATCCCTGGAGGTGCTAGCATCCCATTGAAAAGATATTCAGTAATTTGGTTCACTATTAGTGTGTGGAAATGCAACTGTTCTAATGATTTTGTATTCTGAAGCTTTACTGAATTTATTAGTTCTGACAATGTTTTGTTGGAGTCTTTAGGGTTTTATATATATATGTCATCTAGAAATAGAGTCTTACTTCTTCTTTTCTGATTTGGAGGCCTTTTATTTTTCTTGCTTAATTGCTCCTGCTATGATTTCCAGTACTATTTTGAATAGACATGATGAGAGTGGGCATCCTTGTCTTATTGTTAATTTTAGAGGAAAAGCTTTTAGCCTTTCATCATGGAGTATGATATTAGCTGTGGGTTTGTGGGCTCTTATGTTGAGGCACGTTCCCTGTATTCATTTAGATTGAGAGTTTTTATCATAAATGGATTTTGAATTCTGTCAGATGCTTTTTCTGCATCTATTGAGATGCTTCTATAATTTTTATCCTTCATTTTGATAATATGGTATGTCATGTTGATTGATTTGTGGATGTCAAACCATCCTTTGATCCCTGGAATAAATCACACTTGACCATGGTGTATGGTCCTTTGTGGTACTGTTGGATTCACTTTGCTTGATATTTTAAGGGTTTTGCATCTGTGCTCATCAGGGATGTTGTCTTGTAATTTAATTTTTTAAGATTCTATGTATTTATTTGGAGTGTGAGTGGTGGGAGGGGCAATGGAAGAGGGAGAAAGGATCTCAGGCAGATTCTACATTGTATGTGGAGCCCAAGGCAGGGCTCGATCTCATGACCCTGAGATCGTGGCCTGAGCCAAATGGATGCTTAACTGAGCCATCTAGGTACCTCTGTAATTTACTTTTCCTGTAACATCCTTGTCTGCTTTTGATTTCAAGGTAGTGCTGGCCTTGTATAATCAGTTTGAATCTTCCCTTTTATTTTTTGGAAGAGTTTGAGAAGGGTTGGTATTAATTCTTCTTTAAAAATTTTTTTTTAAGATTTTATTTATTTATTTATGAGACACACACACACACACACACACACACACACACACAGAGGCAGAGATATAGGCAGAGGGAGAAGCAGGCTCCATGCAGGGGGCCCGACGTGGGACTCGATCGTGGAACTCTGGGATCATGCCCTAGGCCAAAGGCAGATGCTCAACTGCTGAGCCACTCAGATGTCCCTAAATGTTTGATGGAATACACTAATGAAGGTGTCTGATCCTAGACTTTCATTTGTTGGAAGATATTTGATTACTGATTTACTCTCCTTTCTAATAATTGATCTGTCCTAAATCATCTTAAAATTAAAACAACAGGGCAGCCCCGGTGGCGCAGCGGTTTAGCGCCACCTGCAGCCCAGGGGGTGATCCTGGAGACCCTGGATCGAGTCCCACGTCGGGCTCTCTGCATGGAGCCTGCTTCTCCCTCAGCCTGTGTCTCTGCCTCTCATTCTCTCTCTGTGTCTCTCTGAATAAATAAATAAAATCTTAAAAAAAAAAATTAAAACAACAACAAACCCTAAAGTAGCACCCTATCTTTTTGTGATTTATAGTTTATGGTTTATAATTTATTACTCTTCCTAAATTTATAACTAAATAGCTATAAGTATTTTTAAAAATCTAATAAAAAGCTATAGTTTTTCTAAATTACTAAGTGAAATGCTTATTTGCAGTTATTTAGCAATGAAATCATTTAGTGGAAAAAGTTAGGACTTTTAAAAAGATAAAAAACCTGAAGAGAAAGTCTTTAACTAGTTTTGAATATACTAACTAATGTGTTTTATTGTTTATTTTTAGTATGGATTATATGAGTTTTCTCAGAATGGATCATGTTAATTAAGTTTTTTTAGAGGGAGGGTTCTCACTTGAGAGTTTTTTTTTTTTACCCTTAAAATCAGCATGTCCAAGGCTAATGGCTAAAGCAGGTCATGTTGTATGTAGTAAAGAAATTGTTATTGACAGTATAAAATCAATGGTCCTTGGTAAAAATGCTCAGATATGCTAACAATCAGAGCCATGAAAATTAAAACAAGTTGTAAATGCTGTACTTCCAAGATATCAAAAATTTCACAAAGCAAAATATTAAGTTAATGTACAGTGTTTTAACATGTGTGTGTGCCCCTGCACATACTCTCCCCTTTTCCTTGCTCATAAACAAACATGTGCTTGGCTAGTGTGTGCACCTGCATGCTCTTTCCCACATACACATATGCTCTCTCCCTTTTTCTCTCTCTTACACACTTCCAGTCACAGCCATCATCACTCCTGAAGGGTTGCGTGGCTCTTTCCTCTGCTTCTCTTCTTCCCACCTGCTAAATGTAGGAATACACAAGGGGTCTGTATTTTGTTTCTTTGTGCTTGTTTCTCCCCAAGTTTTTACTGTTCCTGCAGATTGGATTGTCATCTCTACACAGATGGCTTCCATGTCCGTATCTCTAGCTTTGTAAGAATTCATTCCCCACTGGAAGGTCCTGTAGAAAGTGTGAGCTCTATTTCACTACATCTCAGCTTTCCTCCTCCCAGAAGTGAATTTCTTCCTTTTAACTTGACAGTTTATGTGAATGCTACTAACTTCATTCCATTCACTCCCGTTTAAAAATCCTTTTATTCAAAAAAATACAAAAAAAAAATCCTTTTATTTATGACAGATCATTTTCCTCCAGTCACAGGGCCTCCTCACTCTTTCTCAAATATGCCAAGTACTGTCCCACTTCAGGGCCTTTGTATTTTTGTTCTTCTCCTGGAAAAGGTTTTCCCTACATGATCTGCAAAGCTTGCTCTGCTCCTTCTTTCTGGTCTCTTCAAATGTTAAAAGTTAAGTGTGGCCTTACTCACCCTCTTAGGGGAAATAATAGTCCTGCCTTCCTCTCTCTTACTTCTTTTCTTGGCTTTGATTTTTCTCCACAGTACTTGCAAATATAATTTGTATCATTATTATCTTTCTTCTCCACTAGGTTATAAGCTCCTTGAGTACAGGGACTTTGTCACTTCTGTTTACTGTTTCATCCCCTGTGCCTGGCATAGTAAATCTTAGTAAATATTTTTTGAATGAGTGAAATTGTCATTCTCTGGATAAATAGAACCACCTATTTTTCCTTAAAAATGCCCTGAATTTTCCTGCTTTATTATCTCATTTGTTAGATGTTAATATGAATTTTCTTCTTTCTTTTCTTTTCTTTTTTTTCTTTTCTTTTCATTTATTTTCTATTCTCTTTTTTTTTCTTTTCTCTCCTTTTTTTAAGATAAAAGTGAGACCATTGGTACATTTTTCTTAGACTTTTCAAAAGTACCCTTTGTATTTGGACCATTTCCCCCGTCTGTTGCCTACTTTCTAAAGAGGAACGAGGATTGATTAAAACAGCTGGATTATTCCTTCCTGAATAATCTTGAGGAAGAGGTAATTTTGGAGGAGGTGTGTATTTTGTTTATTGCTCCTTTATTAATAGTTGTCCACTCTGTTCGGTACTTAGACTGGTTCCTTTTACTCATTGAGCTATAAAAATACTGCAGTTTGAATAAAAGAATTAAGAAGTCTTTGCAAATATTCTTTAAATGAATGTCTTTAGCTCTTTTATTACTGCATGATGTTTAACGGTGCATTTTTGATTGTTGGATGAATTTTAGTTATAAATCAGAGAAACTGAAGATGTTTTTCATTTCACAGTCTTTAAAAACTGAGTGTTTTGTTTAGTTTTGCTTTCTGAATAATCATAAATGCAACCATTGATTAATATGCAAAGCCCAGGTTTTGAATTCTTGCCAAATATATTCAGAATTCTTCAATAAATAACTCCCAAGCCTATCCTATTCCATGGTGCATATTTTTCTGGCTGAAGACTGTGGGAATTCTCTGGAATGAACCAAGTGGCATTAATTATTAAAGATAATGTACTGCTGAGAGTTCTGAGATATGTATTAGGTGAGCCATATAAAATTGTTAGTTTTATAGGTTAAATGAGCTCAAAATTGGCAGTTTTATAAGGTTAAGCCTAAAATCTTTTGAACTCTTGAACTGAGCTCAAACCTAGTATTTTATTGTTAATTATTAAACTGAAAACTACAGTTGACCCTTGGACAAAACAGGTTTGAACTGCACAGATCCACTTATACATGCATTTTCTTGGATAAATAATGTATGGTACTGTAAATATGTTTTCTCTTCCTTATGATTTTCTTAACATTTTTCTCCTAGCTTACTTTATTGTAAGAATATAGTATATAAAACATGTAGCATTCAAAATATGTATTAATCATCAATTCATGTTATTATTAAGGCTTCCGGTCAATAGTAAGCTATTAGTAGTTAAATTTTGGGGGAGTCAAAGTTATACTGAATTTTTAAATGTGTAAGGGATTAGGGTTCTTAACCTTCATGTTGCTTAAGGGTCAGTTGTACGTTCCAAATATTGTGTTATGTAAGGCTTTAAGTGATCTGGGTGTTACTTTTACTGAGATAATTTGTTATATAGCTTTTCAAAAATATGTTTAAACTTAGGAAATACTCAGGGAGAAAGTACATAAAACATGCAGTTAGAGGAGTAATGACTCTTATAGGTCTCAAATGGAGTGTCATGGTTAGTCTAAAATATTGCTATTTCTTTCTTTAATAGAAATTTTCCAATGAAGTACCTCCCTCATTTGTGGTTATTTCTTCCCTTCTACTATTCTTTAGTTCATACCCTACCTTATTTCAGAAAGAACATGTATTTTATATTTTATAATATATATTTAAATATTACATGCCCATTTTTATTATTAGATCTGATGTACAAAATTCAGATGTAGAAACAGATCAGTATCATTTTCTAGAAGCACTGAAGACTAGCAATAATTTACCTGAATAAAATCCCTATAAAGGTAATAGTATACTGTTTTTAGATTTTCCTAAAAACCTTAATAGAAAATATCTGATAAATTTATTTACAACACTGGAACACTGTATTTTCAGCAAATTAAATACTTGCTGAATAGGGAGGATTATCTTTAATGATTGGGACAGATGGGAGTGAGATGAAGGAAAGAATGAATCTCCATTTAGAGAAGTGTACATTTCAAAATATTTGACAATGTTGCTAATATGTCATTGTGTTAATTTTTATGTTGATTTACCAGATGTTGCCTCATAGGGAATTTGTGATTATTATAGTAATGGACCTTGCTGATAACTTTTCCTAAATTATTTTAAATGTTGCCCTTGAATAATTTTTTCTTGTTAATTGGTTTTCTCTGAAGAGACATTATTTTGTAGTAGAATTGAACTTTAAGGCAACTTCTTCACTGTGAAGGAACTAGCTTTATAATCACTTTTTAAAATCATAGATTTTCTTTTTTTGCTATAGTAATCTCACCCATATGTTTGTAGTCAAAATAGAAAATTAAATAGGAATAATTATATAGTTTACTCCTGGGTCTTATTTGATGTATGTATACTTATGTATACTTTGGGAGTTATCCTTGTACTTAAATCTACCTGCCTCCTTTGATTCCAAACTGTTTTTAGCGCTTGCACATTAGGAGTTTAGTTCTACATATACCCTGCTGGACGAAATAAGTGAAGAAAATTATGTAATCTGTTTTTTAACATATGGGTATTTTGTTGTATCAAATATTTTTGAAAATATTCAGACAGATAACTTAGTTAATTTAATTTCTTGGTAATATACTTTTAAAGAATTGGGGTGCCTGGGATTGCCTTGGTTGGTTAAGCATTTAACTCTTGATTTTGGCTCAGGTTGTGATTTTAGGATTGTGAAGTCGAGCCCCCACTTCGGGCTCTGTGCTTCAGATGTTTGCTCTGAGTGGAACCTGATTAAGATTTTCTCTCTCCCTCTCCTTCTGTCCCTCCCTCACATCCCCCCTCTGAAAAAAAATCATTTTGTGATGCTGTTGTTCAACATAATATACTGTAGATTTAATAGATGTAGCTTTTTGGTAGTATTGGGGTAATTATTTATTATATTTCTCCTTATTGTCTTTTGTTCCTTTGTAAGAAAGGGGACAATACTTAGACCAATTAAAATTTAATAGTTTCTATAAACATGTTTCATTTCAGAGATTTGTTCCATATATGTCCTATGGTGAAACTATATTTGAGTATGGAAACTGGCAGTCCCATTTGCCTTTCTTCACAGAACAGATTTCATATTCAAATCTTGTTTTTTTTTCAGTTATATATATGGTAATGCATATCATATGTATATGCATAGTTCTTCCTTGACTTACGATAGGGTCACATCCTCATAAACTAATTGTACATTGAAAATATTATAAGTCGAAGATGAATTGGATACATCTAACCTACTGAACATTATAGCCTAGTCTTGTCTATCTTAAATGTGCTCAGAACACTTATATTAGCCTACAGTTGGACAAAATTATTTAACACGAAGTCTGTTTTATAATGAAGTGTTGAAGATCTCAGTGGATTTATTTTATATTTTACTGAAAGTGAAAAGTGGAATGGTTGTATGAGTACAGAACATTGCTTACCCTCATGCTCCTGTTTTTGACTACGAGCTGTGGCTCACCTCTGCTGCTCAGCATCACTAGGAAGTATGGTACTGTATATGCTAGCCTAGGAAAAAGTCAAAATTCAAAACTTAAAGTATACTATTGAATGTGCATTGCTTTCTTACTATTGTAAAGTCAAAAAGTTGTAAGTGGAACCGTCTTAAATCTGGGACTGTCTGTGTATGTATACAGCTCTACCAACCTAAAGACAGGTCCTACATTTTTTTTTTTCCTATTTAAGAGACCAGATATTTTTCCCTTCACTACTATGTTTTAAGTCCAAATGTTATTTTTGATTATTGTTATGAAGAAACATTATTTATAAAATTAGTCTAAAGCTGTGGTGCTGTCCCTTAAATTCTGAATACAAATAATAAAAAGAATATAGTAAATAAGATTTGAGTTTGTCAAAGGAAGAAGTGAAGAGTGGCAGAAAGTTACCATTTTTTTCCCCTGAATTATTTTTGCATGCTTTTTGCTAGCCTTGTACCTATGTCGTATTGGGATTTTAGTTCTTTGAAGAAAAGGACACTCGGGGGCATTTTGTTAACAGTATATTCATTCTTACGTTGAATGCATTTTGATGTCCTTTGTGAATGCTTATTTTCTGTGACAATTTTGCATCCACCTTTGTTGTTCTTTAGTATTGGCTACTCATTTTGAATAGTTTGCCTTTATGCCCAGTATAGATTTAGCATTACAGTCTTGCTTATTCAACTGATTATGAATGTGCACGTATGTATATGTACCCATGTGTAAATAAGGATGTTATTTGCTGTACCTTTTAAAAATGAGATTTTATATAAAATCATTTATATTTCAAATTACTGGAATTATAGATAAATACAATTATATCTTCATCATTTAGTAATGAATGTCTTGGAGCTGAGTTTGGGATTTCCTGCCCTTCTGCTTTGTTCTCTGTAGCAGGAGGTGAATCTCCACAAATTAATTTCCTAGGCTCTCTTGCCACCAGACTTCTGGGTAGGTTTGGCCAGTGGGGAGGCACTGGTAGGAGATTGGAGGGCAGGAAAATGGGAGAAGACCGGTTATTTATTTCTCTTTTTTCTGCTTTGAGATGCAACCGCTGTGGTTCTCGCTCCTACTGCATTAACTCAGGACTTGGCTCAGTGATCAAAAATCCATTTAATTACTAGAACAAGAGTATATCTCATCATAAATATGTTTTTTTCTCTTGTTCTTCCCTAAATTGCCTGTAAATATGAATATCTAGTTTTGTCTATTGGAATTATATTGAGTATCTAATCTCCAATCTCATTTAGTTATAATGGGTTGTTATGTATTTGCATATGGTTGCTGTAAGGTAGGTAGCTGGAAGCAGGTAGCTAACTTGCTTGCTTTCTCTCTTTCCTTCTCTCTTTTTCCCAGTAAAGCTTTCTTCCTTTGTAAAAACAAGACATACTTATATGGAAAATGCAGGGAAGTGAGAAAAAAAGAGACTCACCCATAATGCCATTTCCCACGCCATTGAGATTATTTTGGTATATTTCCTTCTTGACTTCTTACCATGTAGAGAATTTCTAATTTAACACCCATATAAACACGATTTTCTTCTCCAAATTGTTACTTTCAAAGCATATTGCTTTGTTAATATATTCTCTTTTCCCCATCATGTCTGGGAATATAATTTTATACTCATAAACAATCTACAGTTTTATATCTTTTTCTTCTCATTGAACATATACATTCTGCCTCATTATTAAGGTGCTGCAGTGTAGGGAAAACTGAATATTCCCCAGAGTACCTTATGGAAAATGTCATAGGTAAAGGAGTTGGCTGGGTCAGAACTCTGGAAAAGACTGGCTGGTGGACATAGTGAAAGGACACCTGTGAAAGGGGAATAAAAAATGTTACCATAGAGAGGGAAAGGAATGAAGTTTATTTCTCCTTGTAGGGGAAATCAATGAGAGAGTCTTTTTTCTTTAAGATTTTATTTATTTATTTGAGAGAGAAAATAAGCATGAGTGGGGGGGAGGGGCAGAGGGAGAGGGAGAAGCAGACTCCCCACTGAGCAGAGAACCCAATGCCAGACTTCATCCCAGAATCTTGAAATCATGACCTGAGCAGAAAGCAGATGCTTCACCGGCTGAGCCACCCAGGTCCCGATTGAGGGTCTTGAGAGCTGCAGAATGGGCATGGAACTGTTTGTGGCATGCACATTGAAGTGTATAGGTTGCCAGGGAGAAAGGAGAGTGTTTAGTACATACACTGAGTCAGATCTGTGTACCTCCTGCTGGCTACTAGCCTCACCTGCAGAAATTGTACTTTCTTCCAGGGCTTGCCTTCACATGAGCTTCAGCAGGAGTCTTGGGAGAGTACTGAAGTCAGTGCATTCATTGGCGTCTGGGAGTGCTGGAAATCAAGAGCTTTGGGGGCTTTGCTTCACAGTCCTGGGAAGAGAGAGTTTTACTTATTTACTTATTTTTAAAAGATTTTATGTATCTGAGACAGAGAATGCAAGTGTGTGAGACCTCGAGCTGTGGTGGGGAGGCAGAGGAGGAGGGAGAAGCAGGCTCCCCACTGAGTGAGGAGCCCTTGTGGGGTTGGATCCCAGGACCCTGAGATCATGACCTGAGCCCAAGGCAGACGCTTCACTGCCTGAGCCACCCAGGAGAGAGTCTCAACTGCATGGGAGGTAAAGGAGCATTTAAAGCCTGAGATCATTCAGGAATTTCTAGGGTCTTAAATACCCACATTATTAATATTCATTGTCTGTTGCTGTGTGAGAAATTATCACAAATGTAGGGACTTAATGCTTCTTTGCTGTCTTGCGGTCCTGTAGGTCATAAGTTTGGGCGAGCTGAACTGGGTTTTCTGCTCAGGGTCTTGGTGAGGCGGAAATCAAGGTGTTGGCTGGGTTGGGCTCTCCTCTGAAGACTGAAGAATCTGCTTCCCACATCATGTGGGTTGTGGACAGAATTCTTGTTCCTAGGTCTGAAGTCCTAGTTTCCCTGTTGGCTGCCAGCGGGGGGCTGTGTTCTACTATCAGAGGCTGCCTGAAGTCCTCCTCACTTGGACACTTCAGGCTTCAAAGCCAGCAGCACCTCAAATCCTTATCATGCTTTCAATCTTCTTTGGTTTTCTCTTTTGCTGCCAGCTGGAGAGAACTGCTTTTGAAGTGCTTTTGTGATTAGATTAGGCCCACCTTGACAAATTATTTTAAGATCAACTGACCTGAGACTTGAATGACATCCAAAAAATCTCTTCCCATCATTACCTAGGTTAGTGTTTGAGTAACCAGGAGGTAGGAGTCTTGGCAGGGGTTTGGGGGGAAGGGAGGGTGCCGCCTCTTTAGAATGTTGCTTACCACAGTGTTACATAGTTTTTCACTGTCATGTATGCTTCATAATATAGTTAACTCATGTGATAACCCCAATATTACAAATATTCCAGGAGATTTAAAGCCACTAATGATGGCCTGGGATAAATTTATGTATATAGCGTGTATTGTAATTGATGTTAAATGACAACTCTTAATAAAGAAATTTAAGGACTACATAATACCCTATAATATAGAAGGTATTACGGATGTTTCCTTCATGATTAGGACCTTGAATTTGCTTTATATTTTTCACTTAGATGAATATCGTTATGATGAACGTTGCCGCCTCTTTTTAGTCTTGTATTATGGGGAACTAACTTATCTGAAGAGTTTGAAGATCCCACATTACTTAAAGGAGTTATGTTAATTCCTATTCTAAACAGTAATGTTTAGTGTCTTTTGTGCTATGTCTTTTCAGTCTTAAAAATTTTTAGCCGTTCATATTTTGATAGAAGAGCTATTTCTCATAATTTTTCATTTAAAAAACCAGTTGTCTTCGAACCTCTTTTCTTCTATATGCCTATATTAAATGTAGCAGGTTTGTAATAAAAGTTCAAGTTAAGTACTGTGACTAATGCACTGTGGCATGTTGTTTCTTCTTTATTGGTCTCCATTTCCTCTTTGCAGTGGAATGGCTGACTTGAGATTTTTCAGTGCTCTGTATGTTAAATACCTTTTCATACCCTCTTTTTCTCCTTAAACATCTGTAATACCTGTTAGCATTCTGCTGGTATCTTTTAAGATGAACTTTATAGACTTTGGAAGAAGATAGTCGCACACATAGGTAAGACAAAAGGTATGGGCATTGTGCTGGGCTGCCTTTCGAAGTATCCAGCGTTATGGTTCTGTATCAGGACACCGTGTGTTACACTACTGTTAAATCACTTCAGGTTACCAGGTCATGGGAGACCTTTACTTGAATTTGGGATCAGGAGAAGAGGCATTTGAAAGATTCCTTGAAGATCTGTACCAGTGGTAGGAATGGTGGGATCTTTTTCTGGGTTAGGGAGCTGTGAAGCCCAGATAGGGTAAAACATTGCCAGTTCCTGTTTTTGTATGTTTTCAGTATCAAATAATGTTTTCCTGAAATGGATGAACTGTTCCCTTATGTGGTTTGACTGGTTCAGATTATGGAGAAACAAATACTGTCCTTGTTATGGATGCCACATTTTTTAAAAACTGTGTTAGCTTTTTACCAGTGAGGATATACTTTTTGGCTTATAGTTAGCTTGTGGTTAATTAAGTACAGACCTTAGATCTTGTTACGTGACTTCTTGTCAAACAGAGTGTGCCCCCTTTCCCATCGTGCTTATGCAATTGAGTTGCAAAAATAATTTCAAAGCTTTAATTTTCATTCTTCACGAACTTCATAGTAATCTTAGTTTGTCTTTGAAGCCTGTTAAAATCTCTTCAACTTCTGTCACTCAGTATGTTAGTGTCCCTTTTAGTTTTCTTCTATCTATAAATTTGATAAATATGTCATATGTTTTCATTTGTCTTTTATGAAAAGCTTGAGAAATTTCAGAATAAAAGAGCCCTATCATCTGCTCCCTTCTTCCTGTTGTGTAGTGATTTGCCATATAATTAACACTTAACATTTTTGAGTTTTTAATCAGCTCCAAATTTGTCTAACTGTATTATAATACTGAATTACCATTTTAAAACTCTATCCATGGGCATATCACAGAAGACTCCGCTATATGCAGGCTGTAGTTAAGTTTCAGTGTGCCTTCTGCATTTGCCTGGTCTATCATTCTAGCAGCTTTAGTTAAAACCCCCCACCACCAAAAAAGAGGGAAATGATGAGTGTTTCTACTTAATTTCTTTAATTTACATTTGTATCTCTTATGCTGAAAACCTTAGTTTTTTTTTTTTGAAAACCTTAGTTTTTAATGACAGTAATTAGTTATTTGCTTTCATCTTATACTTTTAATAATTTCAAAATAATAATGCAGATCTTACCAAAAATACATTGTTTCCCTTTATCTCTAGGAAGGTATATCCTAGTTGAGATATATTACTTTGCATTACTGCCATTTGAAGTAATTACAATAGTAGATTTTCAGTTATTAAGCCATTCTTTTATTCCTGAGATAAATTCAAACTCAGAACATTGACTTTGTTTCCAGATGTTAAATCAATATTACTTTCCTGGGATTTACCTCATCATGGTGTTTTCTTTTTTTGAATCTATTGTGTGTATTACATACTCTGTATGTAATATGTCTCTGGTGGCTCTCAGGATACTTCTTTTATATTGGTTGTGAACAGCTTGATTATGATGTGTTGTTTTGTGGTTTTCTTTGATTCTCTTATTTTATTTTTGCTGATCTTGAATCTGTAAACACGTATCTTTGAACATATTTGTTATGTTTTTGTGAATTAGAATTATTACTTTAGATGTTTTTTTTTCCCGTGACAGTGTTTATTCTCGATGTGTATCTGTGAATCTATTTGTATTTTTCAATCTTTTAAAACATGTAAAATATCTGCTCTTCAGATTGCATAATTTCTTTTTGTTAGATTCACTTACTCTTTTCCTCTTATCATTTCCATTTTGCTGTTGAGCCAAGTCAGTACTTTTTATTTCAGATACTGCATTTTTCAGTTTTGAAATTTTTATTTGATCTTTTTTCATTTACATTTTTCATCAAGGAATTTTTACCTTTAGATTGGTTTCAATGTCTAATGCAGTGTGCTTATTGTATATATGTTTTAAAATCTTTGATAAGTCCAACGTCTGCTTCATTTCACATTTGGCATTTCTTGATTATCTTTTCCTTTGGGAATTGCTCACATTGTACTGGTTTTGTTGTATCTAGTAATTTTGGATTGCATCACTGACATTTTGAATATTATGTTGTGGACTGACTCCACTAATGTCCTTTAGAGAATGTAGAGAATGTTGACTTTGTCTTATCAGGCAGTAGCCTGGTTGGGTTCAGATTGAACTTTCTCTTTGTACTTCCTTAGGTGGTGGCTTTAGCATCAATTCACTTTGACAGCCTTTGCTGTGTTCTTACTTTCATTAGCTACTAAAGGATGCTTTTCCTAATTTCTCTGACTGGAAGGATGGAATCTCCAAGAGTTTTAGCCTCTGGCATCACATGTACTTTTTCCTGACTGGGCTACTATTAGGTCTAAGTAGTGAGAGACAAAGGAAAACAATAAGAAGTATTATCTCTACAATCTTTATATAACAGGCTCCTTTTTAAAAAAACTGTTTCTCTACTCAGAAGAATGGGTTTTCATGCAGAATCTTATATGCCCATGCTCTAGCTCGAGTGATGTGAGTTCTGTCCTTGGGCCAGGTTGGAAGAGATAAAAGAGGGGAGAAAAATCTCTTGACTCTTTCCTCCACATCCAGGGGGCAGTTTTCAAGTCCTTTGGCCAGAAAGTTGGACTTCCCTAAGAGTTTTTCTGACTCACCTGTTACATCCTGATTCAGCCTGTCCTTGGGTCAATCCTAGAGGTAACAGAGCGGGGAAAAAACCAGAAGCACACTGCCACTGTATTTGTCACTCTTCAGGTTTTGAATGTTTCCAAATTTGCGTGCTCTTCTTAAATTTTTTAGAGCTCTCGAGTGGTTGCATGTTTATATTATAATTCATTTTGTTATCTTTAGAGTTTTTATTGTAAATAGTGGAAGAGGCTAGAAACCTCATATTCTTTTTTTTGAATAAATTTTGCTTGATATAGGATTCTGTGTTGACACTTGTTTACAAATGCAATTGAACGTGCTTAGTCCAAATGTTCTGCTTTTATTCTATTTATTCCTATGAATGTAATGTATATTCTTATTTTTTCCTTCGGCAGCTATTAAGATTTTCTCTTTATCAGTGCCTTTCAGCCGTCTTATTGTGATAGGCCCTATGTTATTCTTAAGTGTTTAGCAGACTTCAGATTTATGGAGTTTTTTTGGATCAGTGTGTTTATAATCACCATAAAATTTGTAAATTTTTTATCAATTATTTTTTCAAAAATTTTTTCTATTCCTCTTCTCCTTCTTAACCCCCTACTACTGTCCCCAGGGAGAGCATTTTCCTCTTTTTTTTTCCCCTTCAGTTACATGTATTGTTCTGTTTTGTTTTCTAGTTACATGTATGTTGAGTGGCTTTATATTGTTTCATATCTCACTGAGACTTTTGATCTTTTTCTCTTACAAAAACTAAACGAAACAAAAATTTTTGTGCATTGTTTTCTTGCCACTTCTTTAAGTTCACTAATCTTTTCTTCTTCTGTATCTAATACAGACATATCGTGGAGACATTGCTGGTTTGGTTCCAGACAGCTGCAATAAAGTGAATATTGCAAAAAAGCGAGTCAAATGAAGTTTTTTCATTTCCAAGTGCATGTTAAAGCAGTGTTTACATTACACTGCATTCTATTAAGTGTGCAATAGCATTATGTCCCAAAAGCCGAGATTCATATCTTAATTAAAAAATGCTTTATTGCTAAAATAATACTCCTTACATGTGTATTAGGGACAATGGCCTTTCTAGCACAGGGAGCTTTTTATCAAGACAGTTATTATTTTAATTCCCAGTCTACCAAATAAAGTTAGCACCATTAACCAACTATGTCCAGTTACCTTTTTATACTCTCTTATTTTTAAGTCAGTTTATGAATAATTTACAGAATAACTAGTGAAATTCCACTTTATTAGACATTTTAATAAGAATTTAAGCACAGGGCAGCCCGGGTGGCTCAGTGGTTTAGCGCCACCTTCAGCCCAGGGCCTGATCCTGGGATCGAGTCCCACGTCAGGCTCCCTGCATGCAGCCTGCTTCTCCCTCTGCCTGTGTCTGCCTCTCTCTCTCTCTCTCTCTCTCTCTCTGTATTTCTCATGAATAAATAAATAAAATCTTTAAAAAAAAAGAATTTAAGCACAGCAAACCTCTTTATGTCAGGTAAATTTTGGTGCACAAACTTCATAAACAATGAGAGATTATGTTACACAGTATTTTAGCAAAATGAGGTGATCTAGATAGTTGCAGAATATTGTGTCTTTTCAGTTGAATATTGTGTCTTTTCAGTTGAATGAGTGACTAGAGGAAACTATTTTTTTGTCCTTCAAAATATGTTGTTCACTCATAATTTTTAAACTATACAATATTCATCTAGGATATTATCAGCTAGAGATGTCATTTACATGATCAGTTTCACCACAATTTTATTTTACTTATTTTTAAATATTTTATTTATTTATTCAAGAGACACAGAGAGAGAGAGAGAAGCAGGCTTCATGAAGGGAGACCGATGTAGGACTCGATCCCGGGTCTCCAGGTTCATGCTCTGTGCTGAAGGTGGTGCTAAACTGCTGAGCCATCCAGGCTGCCCTCATCACAATTTTAGAGTCTAGAGTTAGAGTTACCCCTTCTTCGTGTATCCCAAACAACCAGTCTGTTCTCTGTGTGTTTGGTTTTTGCTGTTTTTTTTTTTTTAAGAATTTACATATACGTGAGATCATATGGTATTTGTCTTTCTCTGTCCAACTTATTTCGCTTAACATAATACCCTCTAAGTCCATCCTTGTTGCCATTGGCAAAATTTCATTCTTTTTAATGGCTGAATAGTATTCTGGGGTGGTGTGTGTGTGTGTGTGTGTGTGTGTGTGTGTTAGCCCATCTTTGTGAATCTTCTCTTTCCCATATTATTTTTCCCTGTTGCATCCTGTGGCATTGGGTATAATAACTCAGTTTTTCTGTTACAAGTCATAGATTATATACTGTAAATTAGTTTTTTTATGATTGATATTTGGATTTACTGTTTATTTTGCCCAGAATATGAAGAACCTTTTGACCTTCAGTTTTTGTTTTTTAAACTCATGCAGCTGGAATGTGTCACTAGAATTAAAAAATCATGTCTGAAAACTGGCAGCCACAAGAGTAAGCTGGAATTATAACATAGATGTCACTTTGAATTTTGATGTTAGAAATGCATGTTGTGATCTTCCATTTATTTCTGTACTGCCATTTTAACTTTTATTTATCACCATAACCAAGGTTATTTTTTTCCAGTTCCCTGGGGGAGATTTTAGTTTGTTTTGAGGCAGATAATAGCTGATTTTGAAACTTGATTGTAAGAGTAAGGCAATTCTTACTTCACAGAGAATTTTTCCTTATGCACTAAAGTTAAGTATTTTAATTAGGTGAATATTTTTTTCCTTATTTTTAGTAAATAAGACTTGTAAGTGACAATTTTAAGAAGAGATTATTAGTATGTATTGCTGTTGGTACAGTCAGCAGAACTATTAAAATTATAATCTGCTTTTTAAAACCTATTTATACTAAAGGAATAGTCCTAAATCTTTTGTTTTTATTTTTTTTTTTAAGGCAAGAGGAGCAGATGTTCCAGAGATTCCTGGAGATCTTAGTCTTAAGACATGTGGCAGTACAGCCAGTATGAAGGTTAAACATGTGAAAAAGTAAGTATAATTTTACAGTGGATTTTAAATGAATTTCTCTAAATGGGAGTCAGTTTTTTGGTTCTCTTAAAAACTTTTAGATTTCTTACTAAATATGTTCTTACTGTCCATACATTAAATTATACTGTAAGCCTTAATTTTGACTTAACAATTAGTGGAGTAGGGCTGAAGATTATCTACTTGTCTAAAAATATATTTTAATTTTGTTCTTGTAACAACTTTATGTCACTGGCTATTAGATTGCATTTGTTCAATAGGAATAAGCTAAGTGTTGTCTGTCTTGGTGCCCTTGATACATGTTCTCATTCATTTAGAAAAATCAGCTTTGTTGTGTGAGTTATGGGATCGCTGTATCTCAGCTCTGTCTGAATTGGATGCTAGTAATTGACTCTTACATAAAATACCTGAAGGTATCCCATTTCAGTTTTCAACAGAAAAACCATTCTATACTTTCCCACTGAAGCCTTAATACCCTCCCCCCAACCCATAAGGCTGGTATTATAAAACAAAACCAGAAAAACCATCTTTTCATCTGGTAGGGGGTTAGGGAGCTATGTTTTCATTGTAAATAGAGAAAAGACAAAGATAAAAATATTCATTCTGCATCCAGACCCACCAATCCAGGACTGATGGGCTGCGACAACATTCACAGGTAAAATCTGGTTTTCTATTTTGTTGGGAATGCTGCTTCTGATTAGAAGTTGGCTCTCACGGTTTTCATAACATTCACTGAAGGTGTAGATTTTCTATGGGCATTGCCTTGGGTCAAGATTAGGAGAGTGTAGTGATGCTTTTTAATTTTTGTTTTGTGTTGTTTTTGACCTGTGCATTAAATGTAATTTTCATTTGGTTCACTGTATTTCTGGAAAGGTTTGTGTGGATATATGTGTGCTCATGCGCATGTGCTTATTAAAATAGTTTTGCTTGCATGAGCTCTTCAACCCATTTTATTTTTTCCTTAGGTTTAATAATTTGGCTATTTTAGTATCTTGCATCTCACTTAGTTGTTTCATGTACTTCAGGTTACCCTTCACTAAAGGTCACTTTCCGAAGATGGCTGAATGTGCACATTTCCATTATGAGAACGTTGAGTTTGGCAGCATACAGGTATATTTGAAATATTTCCTGCATACTGAATTAAGATATACCTATATCTCTATTCTCTTCTATATTTCTTTTTTTAATCTATGTGTCTGAGAGAGAATACTTAGAAGTAGTTTTTTTCTATTAGTGTGTCGTTGCTTGATGTGAAAACTTTTATTTTCTTCTGTTGACTAATACTTGATGCCTGATGACAACTATTTCAATTGAAAATTGTATGATAGGATCAGAATTTCTATTAGATTCCTAGACAAAGTTTGCCATTGTTTTAGCATGAAGTATTCTAGTTGTTAACGGACTCTTATGTGGGATCACAGTAATAATGGTTAAATCCAAGTAGGAGTGAAGTGGGGGGGATGTAATAATGGAAGTTTTGTTTTGATATTTTTTTCTTATTGTGAGGTATAGTGTGTAAGTATATATATGCTTATAAAGCATATGCATGTATACATATATGTCATATACATATGTACATTTTCTTTTTTCTTTTTTTTTTTTTTCATATGTACATTTTAAAGTCCAGGCTAAGAAATAGAAATTTCCTGGGTATCCTTTCTGTGTTGTATTTGCCTTCTCTGCCCTAAAGATTACTAATACCATGACTTTTATAATATTCATTATAATCTTTTATAATCTTACTCTCTATATCCCAAATCAACATGATGTTTAGTTTGCTTCTTTTTGAATTTTATATAATTGGAATTACTTTAGTCCATTTAGCAAATACTGAGCAAGTACTATATACCAGGCACTGTTGTAGGTGCTTTGGCTATTTTAGTGAGCAGCAACCACAACCCAAACCAAAGACCTGCTCTTAAAGAGCACAGAGGATGGCTGAGAAGATAAGAGCTATGGTAAAAAGGTAGAATATGATAAGAAGGACCAGGGGCACTGGGGGTAGGTTGAAATACCAAATCTGGGCAGGTTTCACTATTGAGTGTATTCTTTCTTCTTTCATTTAACTTTGTGAAATTGATCCCTGTAGATGTCTGTAGTAGATTCAGTTTGTTCACTATTGTATATTAATCTGCAGCATGAATATGTCACAAGTAATTTATCCATTCTTTTTGTTTGAAATTTGAATGGTCAGTTTTGACCTTTGTGAGCATTATTGTACACAAATCCTGGTCATATATGCAGGAATTTCTCATGGATACCTAGGAATAGAATTTCAGGGTTATAGCAGACCCACAGATCCAGCTTTACTAAGTAAAGCCAAACTACTTTTTATTTTTTTATTTTAATTTTTTTTATTTTTAAAGGTTTTATTTATTTATTCATGACAGATACAGAGAGAGAGAGAGGCAGAGACACTGGCAGAGGGAGAAGCAGGCTCCACGTAGGGAGCCTGATGTGGGACTGAATCCTGGGACCCCAGGATCATGCCCTGGGCTGAAGGTGGCGCTAAACTGCTGAGCCACTGGGGCTGCCCCCAAACTACTTTTTAAAGTGATTTGTTAATTTATACCCCCATAAACAATAAATGAGAGTTGCTGTTCTATATCTTTGCCAACTTTTGATTGATGCTTATCAATTTTCCCCATCTAATGGGGATTTTAATGTCTCTCATTGTTTTTTAATTTACAGTCTTCTGATTTCTAATGCAGGTATTTTCAGATATTTATTGGGCATTTGAGATTTCTATTTCTTGAAACTCTAAATTGGGTCTATTGCTCATTTTGTTTTATAAATTTGCTTGTATTTTCTTATTCATTTATGAGAATGCTTTACATATTTTGGATGTTCTTTCATGTTGCATCTAGCCCTTTTTTATTTTTGTATACGAAAACACCTTCTCCCACATGATAGCTTGTTATTTCATTTTCTTTATGCTGCTCTCATTGTACAGGCTTCATTTATTTTATTCTTTATTTCATGTATTTTATGTAGTTATATGAAGCACAAACCTGGCTTATAGTTTTTCTGTCAAATTTAAAATGTGCTCCCTTGCTCTGAAGTTATGAAATTGTTTTCCTATTTTTTCTGTAAATTTCATAATTTTGTTTTTGTTTTGTTTTGTTTTAAAAGATTTTATTTATTTATTCATGAGAGACACACAAAGAGAGAGAGAGAGAGAGAAGCAGAGACACAGGCAGAGGGAGAAGCAGGCTCCATGCAGGGACCCTGACATGGGATTCGATCCCGGGTCTCCAGGATCACGCCCTGTGCTGAAGGTGGCGCTAAACTGCTGAGCCACCCAGGCTGCCCAATTTGAATGTTGAGGTTACTTGGAATTCTTATTTATAAATAAAGTGATATTAAAAATCCCTAGTGTGACAACAGTCAGAATGGATGTTAACCATACACTGGAGCTGAGTGCTAATGGCCTTCTTTGTGATGCAGTGTCCCTCTAGTTGTATGGATCATTGGTGGTCCACTATTTCAATATATTCTGTGGTACCCACCAGTCTTTTTTGAAAGGAGTCTATTTTATTATTATTTAAAAATATGACTATATTAGAGTTCTCTGGTGATACAGAACCAATTTATATGTGTGTATGTATGTGTGTGTATATATATAGAGAGAGAGAGAGAAAGAGGGAGAGCGAGAAAGAGAGAGAGATATTTATGTTAAGGAATTGTTTTGTGATTGTGGAGACATGATTAAGTTCAAAATCTCCAGAATAGACTGAAAAGTGAGGGAAGGGTTGATACTGCAATATGAGTCCAAGGGAAGTCTGCTGGTAGAGTGCACTCTTCAGGGGAGGTTATTTATTTTTTTCTGTTAAAGACTTTCAGCTGACTGTACGAGGCCTATCCGCATCATGGAAAACAATCTGCTTTACTCAGTCTGTTGACTTAAATGTCAATCTCATCTAAAAAATAATGTCCCAGAATTATTTGAATAATGTTTGACCAGGAGTTAATGTTAAAATTAATAATCATAGTCCACTCTGCCAACTTGGCATTCCTTAAACTATACTAAATCTCTAACAATTTAAAGGGTCATGCTTCTGCCTAACATCATGATCACCTATTTTTTACAACTAGAAATATTCTAAGCATCTTCCCAGAAGAGGATGCAAAATCCTTGGGTAATTGACTCTTCTTGATATCCTATAACAAATACTATGATGTAATGTTAAAAATACCAAAGTACAATGATATAAATCTTACATAAGGTGAAGAGAGAAGAAAACAAAGATACTTACTATGACACACACATACATATTCATATCCAGAATAAGTAGATAATAGTCCTGGCAATTATGGTCTTGGCTTGTGTAACTGGTCATGTGGCTGTAGCTGGTATTATAGCTACCTTCTTCTGCTTCACCTTCAGTATTCCCTTTGTCCTGAGAAGAATCTCAGCTGGTGGTGATTCTTTACCTGGTGGGGTGACCCTTACCTCTATTCCGGGTCTGGCCATCAATAGCCCTGACTGAATTGGGTTCTGGTAATTTCCCATTGTGTTCAGTGGAAGGGCAGTGATACCAAGGAATGCCCTAAGGGAGCTCTAGTATTTCAGATGTATACTTCTTTACCTCTAATGTAGAGTAGCAGAATCAGCCATTCCAGCTCACACTAAAACTCATTATCTTTGCCTGTTGATTTAGAAGCATAAGGAGCCCAATGTGGCCAGTGTTAGGTTTACTTCCAGGTCAGTAGAAATGTTATTTTGTCTTGTGGAAGCATTCCTACCTTTAGAACTAAGATGTCTAGGTTAGTAGAGCACACAGTTTTAGGGCCGGGAAGCACACATTTTGCTAGTGAGTCACTATGAGTCTCATTGAGTGGTCCCACTCCCATTTCTACCCCTTGATTCCTGGTTCTCCAATCTGATCAGCTTTAAAGACACTAGTGAGTCTGTTTCCAATAGTAAAGAGAGGATGGATAATCTGTGGCATGATGGGGGATAGAGATAACACAAAATATCACCAAGGGATACTTACAATCAAATACTTAGAAGAGATGAAGTTCTGGGTGACCATGTATTTGAGATCTTTGAACATTTTTCCATACTGATAGTAAATTAGAATTTCATTTCCCTCATGGTTAGTGATGTTGAACATTTTCTCATGTCTCCATTGTCCAATTGTAGATCTTCTTTGGAGAAATGTCTGTTCAAATCCTTTACCCATTTTGTATTTGTTTGTTTGTTTTAAAGATTTTATTTATTCATGAGAGAGACACAGAGAGTGAGAGAGGCAGAGACACAGGTAGAGGGAGAAGCAGGCTCCATGGAGGGAGCCTGACGTGAGACTCGATCCCAGGTCTCCAGGATCATACCCCGGGCCGAAGGTGGTGCCAAACCGCTGAGCCACCCAGGGATCCCCTGTTTTTATTTTTATTTTTATTTTTATTTATTTTTATTTTTATTTTTATTTTTATTTTATTTTTATTTGAGTTTTAGGACTTCTCTATATAACCTATCTGTATCTTTTGATCTAAAGATGGTCTTCTGGATGGCATATAGGTGGACTATATTTTTTCAATTCATTCTGTCATCTCTATCATTTTTTTTAAAGATTTTATTTATTCATAAAAGGCACAGAGTCAGAGAGAGAGAGAGAGAGAGACAGAGACAGAGACAGAGACATAGGCAGAGGGAGAAGCAGGCTCCATACAGGGAGCCTGATGTGGGACTCGATTCCAGGACCCTGGGATCATGACCTGAATTAAAGGCAGATGCATAACCAACTGAGCCACCCAGGTGGTCCTGTTTTATTTATATTAGAGAGAGAGAGAGAGAGTACCCAAGAGTGAGGAGCAGAAGGAGAAGGAAGGGGAATCTCAAGCAGACTGCCTGCTGATTGTGGAGCCCGATTCAAGGGTGGGGGGAGGCTTAATTTCATGACCCTGAAATCATGACATGAGCCGAAATCAAGAGTTAAGTGCTCAACCAATTGTGCCACCCAGGTGCCCCTATTTCTTGGGTTTTTGACTCTAGCCATTCATATAGGTATAAGGTGATGTCATTGTGGTTTTGATTTGCATTTCCCTGCTGCTTAGTGATGTTGAGCATCTTTTTATTTGTCTGTTTGCTGTCTGTATGTCTTTTTCGGAAAAATGTCCATTCAGGTACTTTGCCCATTTTGTAATTGATTACTTTTTTATGTGTGTGTTGAGTTGTATAAATTCTTTATATATTTTGAGTATTAATCCTTTATTACATATATCATTTGCAACTACTTTCTCCACTCAATAGGTTGCCTTTTGTTTTATTGATTATTTCTTTCACTGTGCAAAAGCTTTTTATTTTGGTAGAGTCTCAATAGTTTGTTTTTGCTTTTGTTTCCCTTGCCTGAGGATATATCTAGAGAAATGTTAAGGCCTGTGTCAAAGAAATTGCTGCCCATATTTTTTTTCTAGTTTTATTATTTTAGGTCACATGTCAGTCTTTAATCCATTTTGAGGGTTTCTTTTTGGGTATGTATGCTATAAAAAAGTGGTCCAGATTCATTCTTTTGTATATGGCTATTCAGTTTTCCTAGCACCATTTATCACCTCCTTTGTCAGAGGGTAGGTTTATTTCTGGGTTGTCTATTTGTGGCTGTTTTTGTGCTAGTACCATACTGTTTTGCTTACTACAGCTTTGTAGTATATTTAAAAATCTGTGATTGTGATGCCTCCAGCTGTGTTATTCTTTTTCAAGGTTGCTTTCGCTGCCATCTCTTTCTTCTTATTATTCTTTTTTCTTTTAAGTTTTATGTATTTATTTGAGAGAGAAAGAATGCATGCTCTTGTGAGTTGGGGTAGAGGGAGGGGGAGACAGAGAATCTTCAGCAGACTCCCCGCTGAGCATGGAAACAGCAATTAGAGTTCAGAGCACAGATTCTTTGGTGAATGTAGGACAAGGTCTTTTTTTTTTTTTTGCTTATTCCAAGCTGATTGCACACTGCTCCTTTAGTGTGTGCATGGTTTCCTTGAATGCTGAGGGATTGGGGATAGGTAGCTGCTACGGTGCTAACAGGTGAAATGGACTGAAATTAGCTGCAATTTACTCTCCAGAACTTTCTCTGGAAGTTGCAGGCCTTCCGTAGACTTCCAGGGTCATAAAATAATTGCATCAGACAGATTCTGCTGACTGTGCCATCTAGGCAACTGTTGCCTACGTGGGAGAGTCCTGGTGCTTTCCTACTCCACCATTTTCCTGGAACCCTAACTTGTTTTTTTAAGATTATTTATTTATTTATTTATTTGAGAGAGAGAGTGAGAGCATGAGTGGGGAGAGGAGCAGAGGGAAAGGGGCAGGTAGACTCCGTGCTAAGCATGGAGCCTGCCCCGGGGCTTGATCTCAGGACCCTGAGTCAGATGTTCAGCTGACGGAGCCACTCAGGTGCCCTGAATCCTTATGTATATTTAATATAAGATTGACAATATGTTCTGAGGGGGAAATAAGTATGAAACTTGGTTAAATGTGTCTGGAGCAAGTCATCAACTTTATGCTTGGCAACTATTATATCCTCATAGATTGTTCATGCTGCCTGTTGACTCACTTGTTGCTTTTAATATGTCCCAAATGTTGACATTCTGTAGTTACCATACTTTGTTTTTCACTCTGACCTTAAGAATTTCTCTTACACTTATGGATTTCTTGTGTTTGTATTTCTAGCTCTTTCTACTCTCCACATACTGAAAATCCGTAGCTGCAGTAGCCATTATATCCTAGAAGATGTCACTGAACATGAAATTTTTAAAATCCAGGTGGAATTATGTTTGACTTTAAGACTTTCATTTCATAAAATGAAAATAAGTTTTCTTAATCTAATGTTAAAAATTCTGATCTTCAGTTTTATTTAGACCATAAAACACAGTTGCTTATAGAATAATTTAGATATAAGGGTTCATTTGGGCCAATAATTTTATTGGTTTATTTATCATATAACCTACAGAGGAAATTTTCATAATCTCTTCTTTGAATTCTAGTGTTGTATATCTAGCTGACTGCTCAGTATCTTCTCTTGGATGACTAATCAGCATCTCAAATTTAGCATGCCTAGAACAATCTCTCCTCAGACCTGCTCCTCTTGCTGTCTTGTCCATGTTGTTAAATAGTAAACCTGTCTTTCCAGTTCCTAAGACCAGACAAAATCTTGGAACCATCTCTCTGTTACTCTTCATATTCAGTCCATCAGCAAAATTCTTGGCTCTATCTTTAAAATAAATTTAAAAAAATTCTGTTGGATAATTGAATTTAAACAACCAACAACAAAAATTCTATCTTTAAAAGAAATAAAATAAAATTTAAAATAAATTTAATTTATATATATATTTATAAATTTAATTGCAAATGAATTTCAAATAAATAAATTTAAAAGAAATCTGACTACATTACCTGTTTCTCTTTTATCTACTGTGGTCATTTGTTATATTTATTTATTTATTTAGAAAAATATTTTATTTATTTATTCATGAGAGACACACAGAGAGAGGCAGAGACATGGGCAGAGGGAGAAGCAGGCTCCTTGCAGGGAGCCCGAGATGGGATTCGATCCCAGACTCTAGGATCACAACTGGAGCCGAAGGCAGACACTCAGCTGCTGAGCCACCCAGGCATCCCTACTGTGGTCATTTTTGAGGGGTTATTTCAAAAGCCTTATTTGGCACACTGTAAGAAAGAGTCTTTTAAATATAAATCGGATCATGTTACCATTTCAAAACCCTCCAGTTACTTCTCATCTTCTTCATGGCAAAAGTCAAATTTCTTAACATTTCCTAAAAGGATTTATAAGATCTGCCCTTAACCTGTCTGACCTCATCTCTTAATTCTTTTACTTCTTTGCTGAGACATAGTGCTTTTTGGCCATAGTTGCTCTTCATCCAATGTCCAGGCTCCCTTCTTAGGACCTCTGGACTTTTCTGTTTCCTCTACTTGGAAAGGCTCTTCTCCCTGGATAGTCACATGACTTACTATCTTCCCTTCTTTGAATTTCTTTACTGAAATGTTATCTTCTCAGAGAGTGTACATTCTCTAAATAAAATTGCAACTCCTGGTTACCTGCATTCCTTATCTCCACCCATAGTTAATTTTTTCTCCATAAAACCAACATCTGGCATGCTAATTATTATTATTTATTCTGTTTTTTCCACCTCAGCATAAAATAGTGCCTGACACATAAAAATCATTTGATGAATATTTGTTGAGTGAATGGATAAATGAGTTTATGTAGAAAAATAAAATTTGCTTTAAAAATACTCTTTTAATATTTTAGTTTTTTCAACATTTAAATACTGTTATCTGATAAGAATATATTCTTTATGAGTATATAAATATATATATATTTAAAATGAAACATCAAATAGAATGGATGATGACATGTACAAATGCAACTTTAAATTCCCTTTATGCTCTCTCTTGTTCACTATTATGTGTCTGTCTAGGATTCTTTGTAAAATTTATAGCAATATCTCTAGATACAGTTCTAGCTATAACCATCTATCCTGCTATCTATATCTTTTAAAAAAGTATAGATAGATTGCTAGTATACACACTGCCTTGAAAGTTGCTTTTTTATTTGAAAATGTATCTTGGATATATATTTTTTACTTCAGTAATTTGTATTTATCTTATTATTTTCAATTATATAGTATTTTATTTTATTGTTACACTGTAATTTATTTAATCAGTTCCTTATTGATGGATATCCTAGGTTTTATTGATGTTAGTATATGCATTAAATAAAATCATATTATATGAGTGGTTGGGCCAAGGGTATATACATTTAAAATATTGACAGGTGTTGCTAAGTTTATTTTTGAAATTTGCAAATTTATGCAAGTTGTGTATCATTTTCGATTTCCACTTGATCTATTTTTATTTATTCCTAATTATTAGCTCTTTGGGGGAGATATCTCACTTTTTATTTCTGCAGAACTCAGCACAGTCTTTTAGTGTAGGGGTTCAGTAGTGCTCTTGAATGGAAGACATCTTCATGATGTGTCTGTCTTGTTAGATATGCTGGGAGGTCAGTCATTTAACAAATACTTATTGTGTATTTGTGGTTTTATGGATAAGATGACATTTTTTCTTTTGAGATGTTTAAACTTTTTTTTTGAGATGTTTATACTTAAATGGGAATACTAAAATATGAAAGGACAATTGTATATATTGGAATCAAGATATATTACCTTGAGGTTAATTTCATGTCTTCATTTATTTGTACATATATATTCAGTAAATATGGAGAAATTAACTGTTTTGAAATCTCAGAAAATGCTAAGCAGAGGAGTTGATATTTGATTGATACTTTAAAGGATAGTAGAAATTCTCTTAGTAGGGACTAGGGGGGATCACACAAGCATAGGGTTTGATTGATCAACTTGAGCCTCCCTCCCTCCCTCCTCCCATCTCTCCTTTCTTTCTTCCTTCACTTCTTCCTTTCTTTCTCCATTCGTCCTTTCTTCCTTTTTTCTCTCCCACTCTTCCTTCTTCTCTTACTATTCCTGATCATGCTTTTTGTTATGTTACATTTTGGCGGTTTGTTATTTTGTCATTTTTCTTGAATTCAAAGTTTAGTTCTTTTTTTTTCTTGGAAAAGAGTTGCAAATAACCTGTATGTATGCACTTGCTTGATGTTGGAAAAACTAGTATTATCATAAATCAACGTTGTTAAATATTAATTTACTTTATATATACTTTTCTTGAGAGAAATAAAATTCTGTAGGTATTACTGATATTTTATTCATTTTTAGCCACTGTTTTTTACTAAGTGCATTGAAGTTTGGACATTTTTCCACTAAATAGTGCTTTGAACAACTGCTGCAGGTTTTGATGTAGAAGTGTTGTATTATGTTTTGTTTAGAGTAATTGAAACCTCAAAAAAAAAGATAAATATAAGCAACTTTTAGAAAGGGCTTCTTGTTTTAAGTAAAACTACACGTAGTTTTAAGTTCTGTTTTTTAGTTATAAAGACTTTATTTTTTTTTACTTGGGTAAATTTTAGTTAACATATATGCAGTACAGTATTGGTTTCAGGACTAGAAGTCAATGATTTATCACCTACATACAACACCCAGTGCTCATCATAAAAAGTGCCCTCCTTAATACTCATCACCTGTGTCTAATGCATCTGTCCCCTCCCTCCATCAATCCTCAGTTTATTCTCTATCATTAAGGGTCCCTTATGGCTTATTTCCCTCTCTCTTTTTTTTCTTTTCCCTCTTCCATACGTTCATCCGTTTTCTTTGCTAAATTCCACATATGAGTGAGATCATATGGTATTTGTCTTTCTCTGATTTATTTCACTTAGCATAATACACTCTAGCTCCATCCATGTTGTTGCAAATGGAAATATTTCATTTTGTGATCGTTGAGTAATATTCCATTGTATGTGTATATACCGTATACATCTTCATCCATTCATCAGTCGATGGACATTTGGCCTTTCTCCATAGTTTGACTACTGTTGATAACGCTGCTATAAATATCTGGGTGCATGTACCCCTTCGAATTTGTATTTTTGTATCCTTTGGGTAAGTACCCAAAGCGGTGCAATTGTGCAGTTGCTGGATTGTAGGGTAGTTCCATTTTTAACTTTTTGAGGAACCTCCAAACTGTTTTCCAGAGAGGCTGCACCAGTTGGCATTCTCATCAACAGTGCAAGAGGGTTCTCCTTTCTCCACATCCTTGCTTATACCTGTTGTTTCTTAACTTTAGCCATTCTGACCAGTGTGAGGTGGTATCATCATGGTTTTGATTTGTATTTCCCTGATGATGAGAGATGCTGAACATCCTTTCATGTGTCTGTTAGACATCCTGATGTCATGTTTGGAAAAGTGTCTTTTGTGTCTTCTGCCCATTTCTTCACTGCATTATTACTATTTTTTCTTGGGTGTTGAGTTTGATAAGTTCTTTATAGATTTTGGACACTAAACCTTTATCAGATATGTCATTTGCAAATATCTTTTCCCATTCTGAAGGCTGCCTTTTAGTTTGGTTGATAGTTTCCTTTGCTGTGCAGAAGCTTTTTATTTTGATAAAGCCCCAATAGTTTATTTTGCTTTTGTTTCCCTTGCCTCTGGCGACGTGTCTAGTAAGAAGTTGCTATGGCAGAGATCAAAGAGGTTTCTGCCTGTGTTCTTTTCTAGGATTTTGATGGTTTCCTGTCTCACACTGAAGTCTTTCATCCATGTTGAATTTATTTTTGTGTATGGTGTAAGGAAGTGGTCCAGTTTCATTCTCCCAATGTGGCTATCCAGTTTTCCCAACACCATTTGTTGAAGAGACTTTTTTTCCATTGCATATTCTTTCCTGTTTTGTTGAAGAGTGGTTGACATATAGTTGTGGGTCCATTTCTGGGTTCTCTATTCTATTCCATTAATCTATGTGTCTGTTTTTCTGCTAGTACCATTTTGTCTCGATGACCACAGCTTTGTAATGTAGCTTGAAATCTGGAATCGTGATGCCTTTAGCTTTTTCTTTTTCAAGATTGCTTTAGATATTTAGGGCCCTTTGTGGTTCTATACAAATTTTAGGATTTTTTATTCTAGCACTGTGAAAAGTGCTGGTGGTATTTTGATAGGGATTTCATTAAATGTATTGCTTGTTTAGTATAGACATTTTAACAATGTTTGTTCTTCCAGTCCATGGGCATGGAATGTTTCTCCATTTCTTTGTGTCCTCTTCAATTTCTTTCCTAAGTGTCCTATAGTTTTCAGAGTATAGGTCTTTTACCTTTTTAGTTAGGTTAATTCCTAGTATCTTACTGCTTTTGGTGCAATTGCAGATAGGATTGATTCCTCCATTTCTTTTGCTGTTGTTTCATTTTTGTTGTATAGAAATGCAACAGCTTTCTGCCCATTGATTTTATATCCTGCAACTTTTTTGAATTTGTGTATTAGTTCTAGCAATTTTTTGGTGGAGTCTATGGTTTTCTATAAAGAGTTATGTTGTCAGCAAATAGTGAAAGTTTGACTTCTTCCTTAGCAATTAGGATGTCTTTTATTTATTTATTTTTTGTTGTTGTTGTCTGATTGCTGAGGCCAATACTTCTAGTACTATGTTAAATAGTATGGTTAGAGTAGACATCCTTTATGTTGTTCATGACTGTAGGGGACAGGCTCTCAGTTTTTCTCCATTGAGGATAATATTAGCTGTGGGTCTTTCATGTATGACCTTTATGATATTGAGGTATGTTACATTTATCCCTACTCTGTTGAGAGTTTTTATAAAGAAAGGATGCTGTACTTTGTTAAATGCTTTTTCTGCATGTATTGGCAGGATCGTATGGTTCTTATACTTTCTTTTATTAATGTGGTATGTTGATTGATTTGAAAATATTGAACCACCCCTGCAATCCAGGAATAAATTCCACTTGATCATGCTGAATAAACCTTTTAATGTGCTATTTGATAATATTTTATTCAGAATTTTTGCATCCCTGTTCATCAGGGATATTGGCCTGTAATTCTCCTTTTTAATAGGGTCTTTGTCTGGTTTTAGAATCAAGGTAATGCTGGCTTTGTAGAATGAGTTTGGAGATTTTCTTCCATTTTTATTTTTTGGAACATAAATTTGAGAAGAATAACTCTTCTTTAAGCATCTGGGAGAATTCCCCTGGGAAGCTATCTGGCCTGGGACTTTTGTTTGTCAGGAGATTTTTGATTACTGATTCAATTTCTTTGCTGGATATGGGTGTGTTCAAATTTTCTATTCCTTCCTGTTTCAGTTTTGATAGTTGATATGTTTCTAGGAATTCATCCATTTCTTCCGGGTTGCCCAGTTTGTTGGCATATAATTTTTCATAGTATTCTCTTATAATTGTTTGTATTTATGTGATGTTGGTCATGATTTCTCCTCTTACATTCATGACTTTATATTTTTGGGTCCTTTCTCTTTTCTTTTTGATAATTTTTGCTGGAGGTTTATCAGTTTTATTAATTCTTTCGAATAACTGATGGGTTTTTTTTTTTTGTTCATTTCTATATCATTTATTTCTGCTCTGATCTTTCTTTATTGTTTCCCTTCTGCTAGATTTAGGCTTTTTGCTGTTCCTTTTTTGGCTCTTTTAGGTATAAGTTTAGGTTGTATATTTGAGACTTTTCTTGCATATTGAGGTCGGCCTGTATTGCAGTATACTTCCATCTTAGGACCGCCTTTGCTGCATCCCAAGAGTTTTTGGACCATTGTGTTTTCATTTTCATTTGCTTCCATATATTTTTTAAATTTCTTCTTTGATTTCCTGGTTAACTCATTCACTTTTTTAGTGGGATGATCTTTATCTTCCATGTATTTGTGATCTTTCCAAATTTTTTCTTGTGGTTGACTTTGTTTCCTAGTGTTGTTGTCTAAAACATACATGATATGATCTCCATCTTTTTGTACTTGTTGAGGGCTGATTTGTGACCCAGCATGTGATCTCTTCTAGAGAATGTTTATGTGCACTCACAAAGAATGTGTATTCTGCTGCTTTAGTTTGAAAGGTTCTGAATGTATCTGTGATGTTCCTCTAGTCCACTGTGTCATTCAAAGTCATTGTTTCCTTTTTTACTTTCTGCTTAGATGATCTGTCCTTTGCAGTAAGTGGGACATTAAAGTCCCCTGCTATTGCTGCACTATTATCAATGGGTTTCTTTATATTTATTCCTAATTGATTTATATATTTGGGTACTCCCCAGTTGGGGACATATTTAGAGTTTTTAGATCTTCTTAGTGGATAGAACCCTTTATTATGATATAATGATTTTCTTCATATCTTGTTACAGTCTTTGTTTTAAAATCTAGTTTGTCTGATACAAATATAGCTACTCTGGCTTTTTTTTTTTCTCTTTTGATGTCCATTAGCATGATAAATGGTTCTCCATCCCCTTACTTTCAATCCTCAGTGTCTTTAGGTTTAAAATGAGTCTTTTGGAATGCCTGGGTGGCTCAGTGGTAGAGCGTCTGCCTTGGGCTCAGTCATGATCCCAGGTCCAGGGATCGAGTCCCAAATTGGGCTCCCTGTGAGGAGCCTGCTTCTCCCTCTGCCTGTGTCTCTGCCTCTCTCTGTGTGTCTCTCATGAATAAATAAATCTTTAAAAAATGCATTTCTTGCAGACAGCATATAGGTGGATCTTGTTTTTTAAGTCCATTCTGATACCCTATGTTCTTTGATTGGAGCAGTTAGTCAGTTTACACTCAGAGTGATTATTGAAAGATATGAATTTAGTGCCACTGTGTTACCTGTAGAGTTGGTGTTTCTGGTGATGTTCTCTGGTCCTTTCTAGTCTTTGTTGCTTTTGGTCTTTTTTCTTCCACTCAGAGTTCTCCTTAATATTTCTAGCAGGGCTCATTTAGTGGTCATGAACTCCTTTAGTTTTTTTTGGATGGGAAACTCTTTATCTCTTCTATTCTGAATGACAGCCTTGCTCGATAAAGAATTCTTGGCTACGGGACACCTGAGTGGCTCAGTGGTTGAACATCTATCTGCTTTCAGCTTAGGGCGTGATCCTGGAGTCCGGGATCGAGTCCCACATTGGGTTCCTTGCATGGAGCCTGCTTCTCTCTCTGCCTGTGTTGTTGCCTCTCTCTCTCGCTCTGTGTGTCTCTCATGAATAAATAAATAAATAAATAAATAAATAAATAAATAAATAAATAAATAAATAAATAAATTCTTGGCTGCATATTTCTCCCACTCAGCACTTTGAATATTTCCTGCCATTCTTTTCTGACTTGCCAAGTTTCTGTGGACAGATTTGCTACAAATCTGATTGTGTTCCCTTGTAGGTTAAGGATTTCTAAAAATTTCTCTCAGGATTTTTTCTTTGTCCATGTATTTTGTGAATTTGTCTATGATATGCCCTGGTGATGTTCAGCTTTTGTTCAGTTTAATGGGAGTTCTCTGTGTTTATTGGATTTTGATATCTGTGTCCTTCCCCCACACCAGGGAAGTTTTCAGCTATAATTTGTTCAAAAAAAACTTCTATCCCTTTTTCATCTTCTGAGACTCCTATGATATGAATGTTAACTATGTTTTAATAAGCTGTTAAGTTCCCTAAATATACTTTCATAGTCTGCTGCCTTTCTTTCCCTCTTCTTTTCAGCTTCATAATTTTCAATAATTTTGTCTTCTGTATCACTGATTCACTCTTTTCTCTGATTCATCCATCCTTAATGGCTTCCATTTGGGATTGCATCTTGGTTATAACATTTTTAACTTCAGCCTGACTAGATTTTAGTTCTTTTATCTGTGTTGTAAGGGATTCTCAGGTGTCTTCTATGCATATTTTGAACCCAGCTAATATTTTTATAATCGTTTTAAATTCTAGTTCAGACATCACGCATATCTGTATTGCTTAAATCCCTGGCCATGAGTTCTGCTTTGTGTTCAGATTTCTACTGAGGTGAATTTCTCCATCTCTTCATTTTGTTCAGAAAAGAGAAGATGGAAGGGAGGAAGAAAGGAAGGAAGGAAAAAAAAATCCCTAAAAGAAAACAAAGCCCTAGATCCTGAGTGTGTTTTGGTTTGCTTGTTAAAAGAATCTAAATCTGAAAACAACAAAATAAAATGAAATAAGGTGAACAAAAATATATAAAAAGTATATATAAAAATAAAATTGATAATAAAAAAGGACTAAAAAGAAAATAAATGAAAACATAATAAACTAAGTAATAAAAGTAAAAGGGAAGCTAGATGCTGTTTCTTCTAGAAGTGAAGCTTTGGTGCCAGTGAGTTGTTTGTACTGGTTTCTGGAGGAGAGGCCTGTTCTGATTTTCCCTCAGAGTTGCCCTTGTAGAAATGCACCCCCAGGAGCAGGGGGTGGCCTGGCTCATGTAAGCAGCCCTGGCCTCCATGAGGTGATGCCGTTTTCCCTCCCGAAGGCTCTCAGCCTTTGGCAGGATGACTACCAGGGCGCCCTGACCTTCAATCCCAGGGCTGAAAGATGGTGCCCCCACTCTTCAGGGAGCCCTCACAGGAGGGCAGTCAGTCATGCTCGTGTCCCCGTTTTCCGTCAGAACTCTGTTTTCACCGTGCCTGTGTCCAAGCTTTTTTATCTCAGGGATTTAAAAACTCCAAATATTCAGGGCTCCTGTGGGTGGTCCCATGCTGTTCCTCCTGGGGAGCCTGTACCAGGGAGCCTGTCCTCTGGGACCCCGTCTTGGGGAGCCTGTACCAGGGAGCCCATCCCAGGGAGCCCATCTCAGGGAGCCCGTCCTCTGGGAGCCCGTCCTGGGGAGCCTGCCTCCTGGAGCCCATCCTGGGGAGCCTGTACCAGGGAGCCCATCCCAGGGAGCCTGTCCTCTGGGAGCCCGTCCTGGGGAGCCTGCCTCCTGGAGCCCATCCTGGGGAGCCTGTACCAGGGAGCCCATCCCAGGGAGCCCGTCCTCTGGGAGCCCGTCCTGGGGAGCCTGCCTCCTGGAACCCATCCCGGGGAGCCTGTACCAGGGAGCCCATCCTCTGGGAGCCTGTCCCGGGGAGCCCATCCTCTGGGAGCCCATCTCAGGGAGCCTGTACCGGGGAGCCCATCCTCTGGGAGCCCATCCCAGGGAGCCCCTCCTCTGGGAGCCCATCTCGGGGAGCCTGTACCGGGGAGCCTGCCTCCTGGAGCCCGTCCTGGGGAGCTTGTCCCCTGGAGCCCATCCCGGGGAGCCTGTCCCAGGCCTTGGTGGCAGGGACTGCGCAGGGTTCACGGCTTAGGGCAGAGCAGCGACAGCCCACACCAAGACTTGGTGTTCTCAGCCTTCTTGCCCTCGGGCCTGGGAACAGTGCCGCAAGTTGGGGCTGCTCACTCTGGGGGCCCGGGGGTCCCCAGGCCACACCTGCACACTGGGCTTCTGCTCTGCTTCGCTGCCTGAGCACGTCCAAGCCGGGCACGGCCCCCACGGCAGACTCCTGAAAGTTGGGGTTTTGAGCTGCGCTGCTTGGGGTACTTTGCGGTGGGTTCCTTGCTGCCGCGTCTCCCCCAGTTCAGCTCTGCACCTCCCGCCTTCCAGAATGTGAGCGCTTGTCTACGTGTAGACTTGCAGTTCTTTGTCGCCCCAGACCTCTGACTGGTCTCTTGGGTGTTCAGAGTTATTTGGTAACTTGCTGTGTTCAGGAGGAAAGACAGGTCCCCCTATTCCTCTGTCGTCTTAACTCCTCCATGCACTTAAATTCCTACATTTACTGTCATAATTGCACTTCGTTCTGTTTTCTCATCTCCACAAACATTTGTTCACATTTCATGAAATGTTTCTCAGTAAGAAGGAAAAAAAACTCTTGCAATGTGCAAAGATATAATCAGCTTATTCTGGTTTACCTGTTTGAGGCACTCTTCTTCCTGCTTTATGTAGTACTGCCATCTAGCGTGTGGGACACTAAACTAATACGGATATGTGTGCTTTATATTTTCTTTTGTCATTTGTTTATCAGAAGCTATGAATTAATGTTTTATTTTTATCTGATTTCATATAAAGCATTAAGTTAAATGAACCTGAATGCAGGAGCAGCTCAGGTTTTATCTGAAATAAAGCATTGGAAAAATATGAATTAAATACCTATTTTTCTTGAGTGTTCTCTGCTAAAGCATCTGATTAGGGGACTTAGAAGTGCTCCTACAGCCTTGTATGGTCAGATGCATTCTCATCTTGATGTTGACAAATGTGGAAAGAGGCAGTACACTTTGACCTGAATGTAAAAATGTTGATAAGTAGTAATTTAAAATAAGCTCCCCTTCTCAAGTTTCATTTTAAATGAATTAATCAGAATTATAATAAAAGGTACAGGTCAAAAAAAAAAGATGCAGGTCAGTATTTATTCAATGCATTTTGTGAGCTGGACATTACACTAAATACTATTTATATATCGCCTCATTTACTCTTCACAATAGTTTCAGATGAGGGAATTGAAGTAAAAAAAGTTTAAGAACTTACCCAAGATCACAACTTTGGTAAGTGGGGCTGTCTGTGTTTGAATAAAGGTCATAGAACCATTCTGCATATTCTTGATTATAAAAGTGCTAGGAAAGGACAAAATGACAAAATGCTTGTTTTAACAAAAAGGAGCAAACCATAGATCTGGAATATCTTACACCTTTCATGTAGTTGAAGGGAAAAAAGTATGATGCACAGTCATGCATTGTAACCTGTGTGGTCACGTGTAAACTCCTTACCTTCCCTGGTCCTCAGTTTCCTCATTTGTAAAACAGGAATAAATGTAACTATTTCAATATATATTACTCAGTACTCTGGGAATTAAATGAGGTGACCATTAAAAACCAAAACAGATCGCTCAATACATTTTTTTTTCGCTCAATACATTTTAAAGAACTTTAGAGAAAGACGGATATTGTAAGAAACTTTGGTGAAGACAGACCATAATATGTAAAACATGAAAATACTTTTTCTGATGACCTGAGTGTGTAGTGTTGTTAGAATTGAGGCAGCAGGTGAAGAAATTCTTTGCAAATAAGAAGCTGTATAACTATAAGGAATATTGTGACAAACTTTCCCTTATAAGAGAGACTATTGCTAATATTCTTGGTGATCTGCTAATCAGTTTATTTAGATGTAATATTCCTTTTAACATAGAAAATAACCTTATATAAAATTGTGAAATGAAGAAAGTAAGTTAAAATAATATGATTTTTGTAATTGTAATTAAAAATTTAGCTTCACTTTCAGATAGAATTAAACCTATGAGTTAGGATAGTGAAATTGTAAATGTATTTAGAATGTTTAAGGATTAAAAATAATGGTAAAAGAAACCAGAGAAAACACATCATTGCATTCCCCTTTTAAATAGAAACATTGAGGATCTTGTTCACAAGTTGTTAATGGGTAAGATAGCATGTAGATTCTGCGCTTCCAGTTTTAGTATTTTAAATACCTAGTATATTTTAAATATGTAGTATTTACCAATTCAGTTGATTATTGACTAATTCAGTTGATTATTGACTGCTTTTTTCTGGAAACAGACTGGGTTTTCTTCCTAGTTGAGAATTTATCTAGATGTGAATATTAAGGTTTATAGAAATACGTACCAGCAACAAGTTTTTGATACCTGTCAGTGGAACTTTTAAGTCATTAAGAAAAATGAATTAAACCAATGAAAAGGTTAGTTCCTCATCTTGTAAATACTATGTATAGTGTTCCAGCTAATAGACAGTTAAAAAAATAGTTTTACGTAAAAGTATAATTATGTGCATAACCTTCTGAAACAAATCCGTGATAGTTTTAGTGTTGCCACCCCTACTGAAGAATTTTTTTTTCCCTCAAACTGAAACAAATAAACTTTCATCCCTATTTTTTTTGCACATCCTGTACTAATACTTCTTCTTATGCTGGGAAATCATTGTCATTTAAGGGGATGATTTGAAATGAAAAGTTCACATAGTGAGTTAGCAGTACTGCTGTCAGGTTGTGGGCATCTTGTTGAGTTGAGGGTGATTCTGGTATTTATTTATTAATTATTTTTAAAATATCATTTATTCATGAGAAACATACAGAGAGAGGCAGAGACATAGGCAGAGGGAGAAGCAGGCTCCCTGCAGGGAACCTGATGTGGGACCTGATCCCTGGACCTGGGATCATGACCTCAGCCAAAGGCAGACGCTCAACCGCTGAGCCACCCAGGTGTCCCTGATTCTGGTATTTAAAGAATGATGAATGGACAAGAAATATGTGTGTGTGTGTGTGTGTGTGTGTGTGTGTGTGTACAGAATATATAAAATATTCTGTTATATTTAACAGAATATTACTCAACCATAAAAAAGAATGAAATCCTGCCATTTGCAGCAATATGGCAGGAGCTAGAGTATTATGCTAAGTGAAGTAAGTCAGTCAGAGAAAGACAAATACCATATGATTTCACTCAAATGCGCAATTCAAGAAACAAAACAAATGAGCAGAGGGAAAAAAAGGGGAAAGAGAGGCAAACCACAAAACAGACTCTTACTATAGAGAACAAACTAATGGTCACCAGAGGGGAGGTGGGAGGTGGTAGGAGGATGGGTGAAGTAGGTGATGGGGAGTGAGGATAGCACTTGTTGTGATGAGCACTGGGTGATGTATGGAAATGTTGAATCACATATTGTACATATGAAACTAATATTACACTGTATGTTAACTAACTAGAATTTGAAAAAATCTTAAAAAAAAATAAAGTTGAGCAAACCACTTACTATATCTGGTAATCAGCTGAGGAAATAGTGCTGTATTCCAATCTGAAGGAGAAACAGGTTTATTAAGATGCATTTAGTTCTCTAGCTTTTTCCTAAGAAATTTGAAGAGCAATTTTGTCTGTTATTGATTTTTTCCCCTTATGTGCTGAAATTAGAATTTATTTCACTTATTACCCGCCTCAGATATAACTCTAATGTAGGATTATTCTTCCACTCAGCTTCCTCAACTCAATAGTTCTTTTTTTTAAATAAATTTTATTTTTTTTTTTTAAATTTTTAAAATTTATTTATGATAGTCAAAGAGAGAGAGAGAGGCAGACACAGGCAGAGGGAGAAGCAGGCTCCATGCACTGGGAGCCCGATGTGGGATTCGATCCCGGGTCTCCAGGATCACACCCTAGGCCAAAGGCAGGCGCTAAACCGCTGCGCCACCCAGGGATCCCCTAACTCAATAGTTCTAAAGTAGTATTTTCGGTGTTGATTATTAGGATGTTGACAGTAAGTGTGAGTAGAGCACGATATTGTGTAACAAATTATTTTTTATTTTCTACATATACTACAGGTTATAGAGGTGAAGGAAAATGTTTATAAACTCCATAGGTATGTCACAGTGAAATTGCAAACATAATAGGTCTATAAAAGATGAAGAAAAGAAGTCTTTATGTGCCCCATTTGCAAGCTGTTGATGAGACTTTGATGAATAATTTTTTATGTGGGTGGGGTGATTTTTACCCTGCCTTAACGCTACAGATTTCTTCCCTCCCATGTAAAGAAAGGACTTCTTTGAACATTTGAATGCTTGCTGAATAGAGTTGTATTTTTAAATATTCTAACAACACTAATTGCAGATTGGTTTCCATGGTGATAGAAAAGTGAATTCAGTATAGGAAAAATAACTCCAAAAATAGATTTGTAAAGAATTTTGAAGTAAGGGACTTAGAATTCTGTTTTCTGTTCCTTATAAACAAAGGATTGAGGCATCATTAAATTGAAGGAAATAAACATAATTTAAGTCATCACATTTATGTCATAAGTTTCTCAACGCAAACGTACCCTAATCTTTCTGAGTGTATACTCTTAGTACCTGTGATTCAGGTTCTGTATAAATACAGTGCTGTTCAGATTTGTTCATCAGATGTCTTAAAATCCACAATTCTAAATGGTTTTACTGAATACCTGTATGTGCTTGATACTTATATGAATATTACTGATGAAGTAGATAAGAGATTCTTCCCACAGGGGAAACTTGCAATATACCAATAAACATAGTAAGATAAGAAAAATGTAATGCATGTTGTAGGAATTCTTAGAGGTGAGAAAGTTATTTCCTGTGGCAATCAAGAAAGACTTTATTGAAGATTGGATAGATTTAAGATATGCAGAGATAGAAGTGAAGGTGTTTAGCAAGGAAAAATAACATATACAAAGGTACCTGGAAGGGAGGGGATGGATCAGGAAAAACATGCTTTAGAAGATACTTGGAGAAATTACCTTTCTTCAAGGCTCATCTATAGTGTATGGACTTTGTATTTAAATTACATTTTTTTTTTTTTTAAAAAAAGAGAGAGCGTGTATGTATATGAGGAAGCGAGGGGCAGAGGGAGAGGAGAGAATCCCAAGCAGGCTTCATGCCCAGTGTGGAGCCCAGTGCGGGGCTTGATCTCATGTCCCTGAGATCATGACCTGAGCTGACATCAGGAGCTGGTTGCTTAATTGCCTGAGCCACCCAGGCACCCCTAAATTCCTTTCTTAGTAGGAACTGAGAAGGTGGTGTGGGATTTTGAGAAGAGAGTACCATGATCCATGTGTAATGGAAAATGGATAGAGACCCATTAGAATACTACTGTAGTTATCCATTCTCTAGTCATGTAGACCAGATCTGAGAGGCTCAGAACCAGTTAAGTAGCAGTGGAGAATGGGAGAAAAGGGACAGGTGGGAGAGACAAGTTTTGGGAGATAAGAAAGATAATAATTAAAGGTTGAGGTTACATCTTGACCATCAGAATATAAAAAGAGAATGTGTGGGGACAGAGAGTAGTAGAGGAATCTAAGATGATTAGGTTGGTCAATGGTATGTTATTTGTTTACTTTAGGAAATCAGGAGAAAGAAGAGAATCTATAAGGAAAGGTTTGTACTGTTTTCCAGTGAGGCAATGTTTGTTTATTCAGTAATTAATTAAATATATAATGATCCTCACTTAAATTCCAGGTGCTTTTCAAGATGTTGAGATAGGTTTATATGTATCTCATTTTTTCATTATATATTATAGTTAAAAATCTGTCAAATGCATGATACAAATATTTTTATCCCAGTTTGTGACTCATCTTTTTACTTGGTTTATGGTGTCCCTTCTATGAATCCTTAAACATTTTTGATGTAGCCAGTTTTACCAGTCTTTTGTTTTTGTTCTTTTCATGTTTTAGCTAAGAAATTCTTCCGGCCCTGTGGGCATTTTCTTTTATCTCCCTTATTATTTTTTTACTTTTAAAAAAAAATTTACCTCTTAAGGTTTTGTTTTTACTTAGCTGTTTAATTTACCCGGAATTATTCACTGGATATGGCGTAAGGTGGGGGTCTGTTTTTCCTTTCTAGTTATCTTAAAACTTTAAGTGAATAGTAATTCTTTTTCTCAGTGATTTTTAAGGCCTGATGGGTCATATGTCAATGTCCAAATATATGTGTTAGTTATCTGGGTATCTTGCGTCATCCATTGGTCCATAGTCTATCCCTGCGCTAGTATCACCCTGTCTTAATTAATAGGTTACTATTACTTAGTGTTTAGCAAACACCTCAGAACTGAGTGACTTGGGGTGCCTGAATAGCTCAGACAGTTAAGCGGCTTTTGCCTTTGGCTTAGGTCATGATCTCAGGGTCCTGGGATAGAGCCCTGGGTTGGGCTCCCTGCTCAGTGGGGAGTCTGCTTCTCCCTCTGCCTCTGCCCCCACCACCCCGCACTCCCTCTCCCCTTCATGCCATGCTCTCTCGCTCAAATAAATAAAATCTTTAAAAAATTTTTAAAAAAAGAATTTAGTGGCTTAATATGACAACTTTTTTATTGTGTTTCATGATTCCTGATTCCTTGGATTGACTCAGGCAGAAGGTTCTTTGTTGGTCTTACTTAATGAATGTTTGGTGCGGCTTCAGTGATCTCTCTCCCCACATGGTATTTCATCCATCACGGCCTCTTCCATGAATTCTTTGTTCAGTAGTGTACTGTGGTCCTTTGACCTGCAGGCTTATTAGGACTCTTAAGAAAGCAGAAACTGTTAGACTTTTTAATGACTAGTCTTGGAAGTCCCAGAATATTGCTTTTTCCACATTTTATTGGTTCAGACAGTTACAAGTGTAGCATAAATTCAGAAGTGGAGAGGGAAGTTCTGCCTCTTGATCTGAAGCACTGAATGGTAGCTTTATAGTGAGTCTTGATTCCTGTGTAGGTAAGTCTCCTGATTTCATCAAAATTATCTTGGTTCTTCTGGGCTCATTTTTTTCCATATACATTTTGCATTTCCCTTGAAAAATCTTGGGAAGAAAAATAAACTATTTAAATTTTGATAAGAATTGCACTTAACATATAGGTTAATTGAGGATAATTGCTGTATTTATCATGGTGAGTTATTAAATCTATTTGGATTTATTTGTATTTTCTTTCACATATTTCAGTAAGGCTTTGTAATTTCATTTGATATTCTATTCTGCACACTTTTATTTTATTTATTTTTAGGCAGCTTACAGTATTGTTAACATGAATATTTTTTCAGTTACATTTTAAAATTAAATACTATTAATTACTGAAATTCTTTTGATTTTTTTCATCTTTAAAAAATCCATTTTCAAAACTCATTCACTGAGAGAATTTGTGCACCATGTAATTCATATGCTTAAAGTATACAATTCACTGTTGTTTCGTAGATTCACAATGTGTGCCACCATTGCCAAAGTCTAATTTTAGAACATTTTTATCAGTTCCAAAAGAAATCCAGCTCTCATTATCAGCCATTCTCATTCCCTTCTAAGCCTGTACAACAACCCCTGACTTCTCTGCCCACCCTGCCCTGTTAACCACTAATCTACTCTCTGTCTCCGTAGATTTGCCTGTTCTGGATGTTTGTACACATGGAATCATACAATCTGATCTTTCTGTAACTGGCTTTTTTCACTTAACATGTTTTCAAATTTCACCTAAGCCATAGCACGTATTAGTATTTTATTGTTTTTAATCATTAAATAATATTCCATCATATCCCTGCATACCACGTGTTATACATTTTAAATTTAATACTTCTGGGAGACTTCTGCCTTTAGGAAGATGGAACAGACAGTTGTGAGTTTCCTGTGCTTTTGTTTTTTGTTTTTTAGCCATTTCAACCATTTTATACAATTCATTGGCATTAAGTGCATTCACATTGTTACGTAAAATCACTGCTATCTATCTCCGGATGTTTTCATAACACAAACAGAAATACAGCATATGAAAATCAGTCAATGTGAAATAGCACATTAACTGAATGAATGAAAAAAAAAAAACACCCATGTGATCATCTCAGTTGATGCATCAAAAGCATTTGATAAATTTAGCATCCTTTCACGATAAAGACACTCAACAAACCAGGAACAGAAAGAAACTCTCTGACAGAATAAAAACCAAATATGAAAAACCTACTAGCTAACATCATATGCATGGTGAAAAACTGAGAGCATTTCCCCTAACATCAGCAACAGGGTGCACATGCCTGCTCTCAACACTTCTATTCAGTGTGATTCAGAGTGATTAGGCAAGGAAAATAAAAGACATCCAAGTTGGAAAGAAAGAAGCAAAATTATCCCTCCTCACAAATGATGTGATCTTATACGTAGAAAATCATAAAGATTCCACAGGAAAACTCATTTAAATAAATGAATTCAACAGAGTTTCTAAGTTTAAAATTATTCCTATATCTGTTGCATTTCTATACACTAAAAGTGAATAATCTGAAAAAGGAAATAAAATAATTCCATTTACAGTAGCACCAAAATCAATAAAACAATACACTTAACAAAAAAAAAAAATACACTTAAGATGATAATACCCAAAGGGATCTACCTCTCCATTGTAAGCTTATCAAAATTTCAATGGCATTTTTTTGTAGATGTGGAAAAACCCATCTTAAAATTCATATGAATCCTCAAAGGATTCTGAGTACCCAGGACAATCTTGAGGAAGAATGGAGTTGAATGACTCACACTTCCTAATTTTAAAGCTTAACACAAGTCTAAAGGAATCAAAACAATGTGGTACTGGCATGAAGATAGACTTATAGACCAATGAAATAGAATAGAGCCCCTAAATAAACCATCATATTTATGGTCTATTGATTTTCAATAAGATTTCCATGTCTGTTTGGTGGAGGAAAGAACAGTGTTTTCAGTAAATGGTGCTGGGAAAACTGTATATCCACATGCAAAAGAATGAAGTTGGACCTTAAGAACTCAAAAGTGGAACTACGACTTAAATGTGAGAAGAAAAACTTTAAAACTTAGAAGAGAATATCTAGGAAAATCTTTATGACATTGGATTTGGCAATTATTTTTTAAATATGACACCAAAAGTTAAAGGCAAAAAGCGGTAGATAAATTGAATTTCATTGAAAGTAGAAACTTCTGTTCATTAAAGGATATGATGAAGAGAATGAAAAGGTAACCCACAGAATGGGAGAAAATATTTGCAAATCATGTATCGGATATGGGTTTGATTTCTAAAGTAAAGAACTCCTACCTCAAAACAATAAAATGAGCTAATTCACAAATGGGCAAAGAACTTGAATGGATATTTCTCCAAAGAAGTTATACAGATGGCCAATAAGCATATGAAAAGAAGCTGATTTATCTGTTATTGAAAGTAGTGTATTGAAGTCTAATTATTATTATAGAGCTGTTTCTCTCTTTGATTCTGTCAGTGTTTATTTAATTTGGAGCTACTTTGCTTGTGCATCCATATTTTTTCCAGCTTTATTGAGGTATGATTGACAAATATAAATAGCATACATTTAAGGTGTATAATGTGATGTTTTGATATACATTTACATTTTGAAATATTTACCACAATCAAGCTGATTAACATATCCATCATTTCACATAGTGACTATTTTTTGATATTGAGAACCCTTGAAATCTATTGCTAGCAAATTTCAAGTGTACAGTACATTATTATTAACTGTAGCCTCCATGCTGTGAATGAGTTCTCTAGAACTTACTCACTTTACTGAAAATTTGTATCTTTTCATCTATATCTTCCCTTTCCCCTACCTCTCAGGCTCTTGTAACCATGGCACAACTCTTTGCTTCTCTGAATTCAACTTTTGTTTTTAAAAAGATCCTGCATATAAGTGACATCATGAGATATTTGTCTTTCTGTGTCACGCTTATTTTATATGTAGCCTAATGTTTGCCAGTTTCATCCAGGTTGTCACAAATTATAGGATTTCCTTATTTTTTGTGGCCACATAATATTTCACTGCGTTTGTGGAGTGTGTGTGCACACACATGCGTATACATATGTATACATCACATTTCCTTTATCCAAGTATAGATATATGCTTATGCATGGGTCAATTTTGGAATACTTGATTCACTTCTGTTGGTGCATTGGTGATGCAGTGCCAGCCATCTGTTTTTATGCCAATACTATATTCTTTTGATTACCATAGCTTTGTAATATAGTTAGGAATCAGGAGGTGTGATGCCTACAGCTTTGCTCTTGTTTCTCAAGATGGCTTTAGCTGTATGAGGTCTTTTGTGATTGCATGTAAATGTTAGGAATTTTATTTTACTTCTGTGAAAAATGCCACTGGAATATTGATAGGGATCAGATATAACCTGTAAATTGCTTTGGGTGAAATGGGCATTTTAACAATATTAATTCCTACCATTTGATTTTATCTTTACTTTCTTTCAGCAGTGTGTTAGTTTCCACTGTACAGATCTTTCACCTCTTCTGTTGAGTTTATTCCTAAAGTATTTTACCCTTTTTTGATGTTATTGTAAATGAGATTTTTAAGATTTCTTTTTCAGATATTTCACTTTTAGTATATTGAATTGCAATCATTTTTTGCATATTGGATTTAGTATCCTGCAACTTTACTGAATTCATTTATTAGTTTTAATATTTTTCAGTAGAGCTTAGAGGTTTTTTTTTTTTTTTTTTTTTTTTTTTTACCGTAAGGTCGTATCATCTTCAAAGAGAGACAGTTTTATTTTTTCCTTTCTGATTTCAGTACCTTTTATATGTTTTCCTGGCCTAATTGCTCTGGCTAGGACTTCAGTACTATGATAAATAGAAGTGGCAAGAGGGGTGCTCTTGTCTAGTTTCTGATCTTAGAGGAAAAACTTTCAGTTTAAGTGTAATGTTTCGTTCTTGATTTTCTGCCTGGTGATCTACCCATGTTCAGAGTGGAGTATTAAGATTCCTCACTACTATTCTGTTGTGACACTTTTTGACTTACGGTTTATTTTATCTAACATAAATATAGTTATCCCTCTTGTCTTTGTTTTTTTAGCTTTATTATTTATTTATTCATTCATGAGAGATACACAGAGAGAGGCAAAGACATAGGCAGAGGGAGAAGCAGGCTCCTTTCAGGGAGCCTGATGCAGGATTCGATCCTGGGATGCTGGGATCATGAACTGAGCCAAAGGCAGATGCTCAACCAGTGAGCCATCCAGGTGCTCCCCTCTTGTCTTTTGGTTTCCATTTGCAAGGAATATTTTTCTCCTATTCCTTCAGTTTTAGTTGACATATCTCTTTGCTTTTAGTCTTTGGAGCTAAAATGAATCTCTTTTAGGCACCTTGTAGTTGAATCTAGCTTTTGATCCATTTAGCCACTTTCTGTTACTTTCCTGGGAAATTTAATCAGTTTACATTTAAAATAATTATGAATGGAATCTGGGAAGATAGCAGAGTAGGAGTACTCTAAGCTTATCTAGTCCCCCAGGTACAACTAGATAACACATCACTGTGAACAATCAGAAAACAACCTGAAGACTGGGAGAACAAATGCCACAACTAAAGGTAGAGAAGAGGCTATATTGAAGAAGATAGGAAGGTGGGGACGAGTTGGGGGAGCTAAATAGATGTTTGAGCCGTCTGTGGAAGAAGGGGATCTGTATGTACAGAGAGGGAAGAAAAAACCAGGGAGCTTGCACTGGGAAGCCAAATCCCCAATATATTTGGCTCTGAAAATTAGAGTAGCTGAATTTCATAAGTTCTTACAACTAGCAGGACTTTAAGTCTGCAATTTTAAAAATTAGTCTGTTTAGCTCTGAGAGAGCTGAAGAGCAATAGGACTCAAGTCCCTGCCCTTGAAGAGATAGCACAACAAAAAGCCTACAGAGATAGAGCATAGAACCTGCCGTTTGAAAAACATCTGGGGCATAGGGGAGGGAGAGTTACTTACTAATCTCAGAGTGTGTCACAGAGGGCCAGAGATTGCTGGGAGACTCTTCCGGGAACAAAGCAGCTGGCAGGTGCCACTTCACTCCTCCACCCCCTGGATAAACACACTGGCCACCTGTGGGAACCAGCAAACACTTGCCACCTAGCTCCCAGCTCCCAGCTCTTTGGCAAATCTGCCCTTTCCTTTCGTGCATGCCTGAGTCCCACCACGCAGGTTTTCTCCCCCAGAAGACTAGCACATACCATGCCAGCACTGTGTCTTTGAGCCTTATGCTTTGCAAGGCCTTGGTTTAGGTGGTGGCAGAAGTAGTAGTGGGCCCCCTCCTGCAGAAGAATGGGTATGTGTTGTTAAAATTGTGAGCCCCATGTGAATTTTGCGATCCCTCCCAGTTGGCCTAGGTTTGTCACTAACAGCAGGTCTCAATTGACAAGCAGATTGGCAGGCATCTTGTTAAAACTGCACACCTTGCCTGGCCACCAGGTCCAGGTGGGAGGAAGGGGAGCATGTCTCCTCTCGCTGGTGCACAGGCTTTGCAGACACTGTGTGATTAGTCCTTTCCCATATGGTGTTGGCTAGAATCTGTTCAAACCAGGACCACAAGCCTGGCAGTCTGCAAGTACCCTTGAAAGGGGCCAGCACCATACCAGAGTGACTCCTGTCCTTGGGGGAGGGGAAGATAACCACAAGTCCAGTCAGACTGCAGTCCCAGCAATGGGCTGGGGGCAGACAGTTGGTCTGATTGCAGGGCCCACTGACCAACGAAAGCATCTCAGGGGACAACACACAGGTGCCCTGCAGTTTGGTGCTACTGTGTGTCTGACAAAATACATGATCTGACTAAACTCAAGCCCGAGACTGGTCCACTAACTCCATAGAGAACAAGCACTGCCCACAACAGGCAAAGAGAGCCACAGCATATGACTGGACTGAAGGAAATAGCAGCCCAGCCACAATAGCAGGGTGTATGCAATACACTTAGCAGACACCCTGGAAGCACCAGGTACCAGTAACATGGAATACTGCACTGCAGGGCACTACAGGATCTCTTCTTCATGAGGCTATTACTTTCAGGGGTAGGGGATGTAGCTGAGTTTTCTAACACACAGAAACAGACACAGAGAGTTAGACACAATGAGACAGAGGAATATGTCCCAAATGAAACAATAGATCAAAACCTCAGGAAGAGACCTAAGTGAAATGGAGATAAGTAATGTGCCTGATAGAGAACTTAAAATAAAAATCGTAATGATACTCACTGGACTTGAGAAAAGAGTGGAGGACCTCAGTGAGACCCTTAACAAAAACCTATAGAAGAACCAATTGGAGATGAAGAACACAGTAAATTAAATTAAAAATACATCAGATGAAATAAATAGCAGACTAAAAGAAGCAGAAAATGAATCCAGCAAACTGGAGGACAGAGTAGTGGGAAGTAATCAAGCTGAACAGGTGGAAAGAAAAAAATTATGCAAAATGAGAGTAGACTTAGGGAACTCAGTGACTCCATCAAGCAAAATAACATTTGTATTATAGGAATCCCAGAAGAAGGGAGAGAAAAGTGGGAAGAAAGTTTATTTGAAGACGTAATAGCTGAAAACTTCTCAAATCTGGGGAAGGAAGCAGAATTCCAGTTTCAAGAGGTACAGAGAACCCCAAAATCACCCTGAGGAGGTTCACACCAAGACACATAGTAATTAAAATGGCAAAAAGTAGTGATAAAAAGAGAATTTTAAAAGCAGCAAGAGAAAAGAAGACTGATATATAGGAAACCCCATAAGGCTGCTAGTGGATTTTTCAACAGCAATTTTGCATGCCAGAAGTGAGTGACGTGATATATTCAAAGTGCTAAAAGGAAAAACTTGCAGCCAGGAGTACATTATCCAGCAAGGCTGTCATTCAGAATAGAAGGAGAAGAAGAGTTTGCTGGACAAACAGAAGTTATAGGAGTTCATGACCATTAAACTAGCCCTACAGGAAATGTTAAAGAGGGACTCGTTCAGTGGAAGGGAAAGACCATAAATAAGAAAAGTAGGAAACACAGAAGCAGTGAAAATGAGTATATGTGTAAAAATCAGTCAAGGGATTCACAAAATAAAAAGATGTAAACTATGACAACCATATACCTAAAACATGGGGTGGAGGAGAAGAGTAAGGAATGAGTTCAAACTTAAGTGTCCCATCTACTTAATGGAGACTGCTGTATGCAGATGTTATATGCAAACCTATTGGTAACCACAAACCAGAAATCAGTAATAGACATGGAAAAAATAAAGAGAAGAGAGTTCAAGTGTTTCACAAAGAGAGCCAGTAAACCATGAGAGAAGAACTACAAAAATAACCACAAAACAAGTAACAAAATGGTAATAAATACTTACCTATCAGTAATTACTTTAAATGTAAATGGACTAAATGCTTAAATCAAAAGACATAGGGTAACTCAATGGATAAAAAAAGTAGGACCTATTTATATGCTACCTGTATGAGACTCATTTCAGACCTGAAGACACATACAGTTTGAAAGTGAGTGGATAGAGAAACATTTATTATGTAAGTGGGTAGGAAAAGAAAGCCAAGATAGGAGTACCTTTATTGGACAAAATAGACTTTAAAACAAAGACTGTAATGAAACAAGGAAGGACACTATGTAATAATGGGAGGGACCATCTAAAAAGAAGATATAACAATGGTAAATATTTATGCACCAATATAGGAGCACCCAAATACATAAAACAGTTCATAACAAACATAAAGGAACTAATTGATAGCAATATGATAATAATGGGTGTCTTTAATACCCCATTTACATCAATGGACAGATTGTCCAAACATAAAACCAACAAGAAACAGTGGTTTTTAATGAGACACTACACCAGATGGATTTAACAGATATATTCAGAACATTCCATTGTAAAACAGTGGAATACATTCTTTTCAAGTGCACACAGAATATTCTCCAGAATAGCTCACATACTAGACCACAAAATAAATCTCAATAAATTCAAAAAGATCAGTCATACGATGCATGTCTTTTGACTGCAATGCTATGATACTAGAAATCAACCACAGGAAAAAATCTGGAAAGAGCACAAATATATGAAGGTTAAATAACAGCCTACTAAACAATGAGTGGGTCAACCAAGAAATCAAAAAAAGAAATAAAAAATTACATGGAGAGAAATGAAAATGAAAACACAATGGCTCAAAATCTTTGGGATGCAGTAAAAGCTAAGAGAGAAGTTTATAGCAGTACAGGCCTACCTCAAGAAGCAAGAAAATCTCAAATAAACAACCTAACCTTACTCCTTTAGAAACAAAAAAACAAACAAAATCCCAAATGAGCAGAAGGGAAGGCAATAGTAAAGTTTGGAGCAGAAATAAATGATATAGAAACCAAAAAAAAAAAAAAAACCCAGTAGAAAAGATCAATGAAACCAGGAGTTGGTTCTTTGAAAAGATCGACAAAATTGATAAACCTCTAAGTAGACTCATCAAAAAGAGAGGACTTCAAATAAAGGAAATCAGAAATGAAAGAGGAGAAATAACAACTGACACTACAGAAATGCAAACAATTGTAAGAGAATATTATGAATAATTATATGCCCCAAACTGGACAGACTAGAAATGGTTGAATTTCTAGGAATATATAAGCTACCAAAACTGAAGCAGGAAGAAATAGAAAATTTGAAGAGACCAATTACTGGGGCAGTAAAATTGAATCAGTAATCAAAACTCTCCCAACAAACAAAAATTGAGGCCCACACAGCTTCACGGGTGAATTGTATCAAACATTCAAAGAAGAAAAAATACCTATTCTTCTCGAACTTTTCCAAAAAATGGAAAAGGAAGGAAATCTCCCCAATTCCTATGAAGCCAGTATTACCTTGGTACCAAAGGCAGATAAAAACACCACAAAAAAGGGAACTACAGGTCAGTATCTCCGATGAATATAGATATAAAAATTCTCACCAACATATTAGAAAACTGAACACAGCAATACAATAAAAAGTTACTCACTGCAATTAAGTGGGATTTATTCCTGGGGTGCAAGAGGGGTTCAGTATTTGCAAATCAATGTGATACACCAATAAGAGAAACAATAAAAACCATATGATTATTTCAGTAGATGCAGAGAAAGCATTTGACATAGTACGACATCCATTCCTGCTAAAACCCCTCAACAAAGTAAATTTAAAAAAACAAAAACAAAAAAAGTAAATTTTGAGGGAGCATACTTCTAATAATTAAGGCCATATATGAAAAACCACAGTGAACATCCTCACTGGGGAAAACAGGGATGGAACAAGACAGGGATGTCCACTATCACTGCTTTTATTCAACATAGTACTGGAAGTTCTAGCCACAAAAACTGAACAATCAGATAACAAAAAGAAATTAAAGGCATCCAAGTTGGTAAGGAAAAATTAAACTTTCACTCTTTGTAAAAGACATGATACTATATATAGAAAATCCTAAAGATTCCCAAATACTCATAGAATTGATAAAGGAATTGAGTAAAGTCACAGGATACACAATCAATTTACAGAAATCCAACAGATTTCAACAGTAATAATGAAACAGCAGAAAGAGAAATTAAGAAAACAATCCCATTTACAATTGTATCAAAAATAACAAAATACCTAGGAATAAAAGTAAGCAAGGAAGTGAAAGACCTATACTCTGAAAATTATAAAACACTGATGAAAGAAATTGATGGCAAGACAAAGAATGGAAAGCTGTTCCATGCTCATGGATTGGAAGAAAAAATATTGTTTAAGTGTGTATATTGTCGGGCACCACCTGAGTGGCTCAGATTAAGTATCTGCCTTGGGCTCAGGTCATAATCCCAGGGTTTTAGGATACAGCCCACATCAGGCTCTGCACAGTGGGGAGTCTGCTTTTCCTCTGCCCCTCCCCCACTCATGTTGTGCTGTCTCTGTCTCTTTCTGCTCTCTTAAATAGATAAATAAATAAATAAAATATTTTAAGAAAATGTATATACTACTAGGAAGAGTCTAAACATTTAATGCAATCCTTATCAAAATGCCAACAGCATTTTTCACAGAACTGGAACAGTTTTAAAATTTGTGTGGAATTGCAAAAGACCCTGAATAGCCAAAGGAGTCTTGTAAACAAAAAACTAAACTGGAGGTATCAAAATTCCAGACTTCAAGCTGCAGTAATTAAAACCTTATGGTACTAGTACAAAAAGAGGCACAGATCAAAATGGAACAGAAATGAACCTACAGTTACATGGTCAACTAATCTTCAACGAAGATGGCAAGAATACGCAGTGGGGAAAAAAAGGCCCTTCAAACGGGGTTGGGAAAAATGGATGGCTACATGGAAAGGAATGGAATTGGGCCTCTTTCTTTCACCATCCAGAAAAATAAATTCTTAATGAAGTAAGGACCTAAATGTGAGACTTGAAACCATAAGTATCCTCAAAGAGAGCACAGGTAGTAATTTCTTTGATATGAGCTATAACAATAACATCTTTCTTGTTTCCAGAGGCAAGGGAAACAAAAACTAAACTATATGGAGTATATAAAAATAAAACACTTTTTGTCACAGCAAAGGAAACAATCAATAAAACTGAAAGATAATCTCAATGGGAGAAAATATTTGCAAATGATCTATCCAATAAAGTGTTAGTATCCAAAATATATAAAGAACTTATAGAACTCAACACTAAAAAAACCCAAGCAATCTAGTTACAAATAGGCAGAAGACAGGAACAGAGATTTCTTCAAAGGAGATATCCAGATGGCCAGCAGACACATAGAAATATGCTCAACATCACTCATCAGCAGGGAAATGCAAATCAAAACCACAGTGAGATATCACATCACACCTGCCAGAATGGCTAAAATCAAAAACTGAAGAAACAAATGTTGACAAGGATGTAGAAGAAAAGAAACCCTTGTGTACAATTGGTGGGAATGCAAATGGTGCATCTATTGTGGAAGGCAGTGTGGAGGTTCCTCAAAAAATTAAGATTAGAATTAACCTATGATCTAGTAGTCACAGTACTGGGTATTTATCCAAAGAATACGAAAACACTGATTTGAAGGCATATATGCATCCCTGTATTTATTGCAGCTAATTTACAATAGCCAAACTGTGGAAGCTACTCATGCCCATCGATAGATAAATGATTAAAGAAGGAGTGACACACACACACACACACACACACACACACACACACGAATGTAATTCAGCCATCGACTGTGTTTGTCTAGAATGTTTGATACAGAAAACTGTTCACTTAAAAGATTATAAACTATTTCTCATGGGTCTAGAATTTGCTCATCGAGCTTATAACATTGATCTCATTGACTTTGACCTCACAGATTTCGTTTTAAATAAATCAACTAATACAAAATATAATTATTGATACTTCAGGACATTTTGTTAATTGTTCTGTTTGACCATAGTTCCTTTTTTTTTTTTTTTTTTTAAACCTTCTTTCTTTTGCCATCTTCCTTGGTGATCTGATGAGTATTTGTGGCATTATATTTTGTTTCCTTTCTTCTCTTTCCTGTATCTACTGTAGACTTTTTCTTTGTGATTACTATGAAGTTTACATAAAATAACATATGATACCCTATTTTAAGCTGATAAGAACCTAAGTTGGATTACATAGAAAAACTGTCCTTTTCTTTGTCTCACATTTTAGGTTACTATTATTACAACTTAACATCTTTTTATATTTGGTATCTATTTAAAAGCTGTTGTAGCTATAGTCATTTTTATTTTTATTTATTTATTTTTTTATAGTCATTTTTAATTTGTCTTTCAACTTTTATAAGTTAAATTGATTTGCATACCATTTTCTCAATAGTAGAGAATTTTGAATTTGAATATGTATTTACCTTTATTTTGAGTTTACTTTTTTTTTGAGTTTTAGTGCCTTTTCATTTTATTTTATTTTATTTTATTTTATTTATTTATTTTTTTATTTTTTATTTTTTTTTATTTATGATAGTCACAGAGAGAGAGAGAGAGAGAGAGAGAGAGATAGGCAGAGACATAGGCAGAGGGAGAAGCAGGCTCCATGCACTGGGAGCCCGACGTGGGATTCGATCCCGGGTCTCCAGGATCGCGCCCTGGGCCAAAGGCAGGCGCTAAACCGCTGCGCCACCCAGGGATCCCCTGCCTTTTCATTTTAGCTTGAAGAACTTCTTTAGAGTTTCTTGTAATGCAGGTATAGCAGTGAACTCCCTCAGTGGTTATTTGTTTGGGAAGTATATCTCCTTCATTTCTGATGGGCAGCTTGCCACGTATAATATTCTTGTGTGTCAGTTTTCTTCTTTTAGAACTTTGAGCATATTATTCCACTCTCTTGTGGTCTGCAAAATTTCTGATGAAAAATCTGATAACTCCGGGAATTCCCTTGTACATGAAATTCTCTTTTTTCTTGCTGCTCTGAAAATTCTTTTTGTTTGATTTTTGACTGATTATAATAGATCCTCTTTGGGTTCAATACATTTGGTGATATTTGAGCTTCACATACGTGGATATCTATATCTCTTCTTCAATTTGGGAAGTGTTCAGCTATTATTTCTTTAGATATACTTTCTGCCCCCCTTTCTCCTTTTCTTGGGACTCCAATCATGCATGTATTGTTGCACTTAATGTATCCTATAAGTTCTGTAGTCTTTCTTCATTCTTTTTCATTTCTTTTTATTTTTGCTCTTCTGATTAGATAATTTCAAAATACTTGTCTTCAAGTTCATTGATTATTTCTTCTACTTGAGATTGAGTCTGTTGTTGACATTCTCTATTGAATTTTTTAACACAATCATTATATTCTTTAGCTCTGTGCTTTCTAGGTTTTTTAAAAAATAATTTCTGCATTTTATACTTCTCATTTTGTTCATGTAATGCTTTCCTAGGTTCCTTTAGTTTTCTCTCTCTCTCTCTCTCTCTCTCTCTGTGTTTGGTATTTCACTAATTTTTAAAAAAGATTTTAGTTATTTATTCATGAGAGACACAGAGAGAGAGGCAGAGACATAGGCAGAGGGAGAAGCAGGCTCGCTATGGGGAGCATGATGTGGGATTTGATCCCAGGACCCCGGGATTACAACCAGAGCCAAAGGCTCAAGCACTGAGCCACCCAGGTGCCCCTCACTAGATTTCTTTAAGATGATTATTCTAAAAAAAAAAAAAAAAAAAAAAAAGATTCTGAATTCTTTGTTACCTCCTAGATGTTTCTTTTTTTAGGATCACTTATTAGATATTTATTCCTTAGGTGATGTCATGTTGCCCTGATTTGTCATGATCCTTATCTTCTTGCACTGGTGTTTGTTCATTTGAGGAAGTAGTTTCCTCTTCCAGTTTTTATAGGTTCTTTTGATAGGGAAAGACTTTGAAGAGTCACCCTAGCTTCTGAGTTTGAATGACTCAGCTGGTAGCATCTGTAGATAGGTGGTACTTGCTGCTGGGATCTCTGATGGGTGAGGTCCCTGCACAATTTTTGAGGTCAAGTGGGTTGCCAGCATGGCTCTGTTATCAGGTAGGACCACTTGCTGAGCTGGATTGCAGAGATGCAGGCTGGGCTCAGTAATCATCCCTGGTCAGTTGTGGTCACAGTTTGCACTGAATGGCCAAGTCGTGTCAGACTGGTGTTTGTATTCAGGTGGGTCTGCAGGCTGGGATTCAGTGATTGAGGAAGGCTAGAAGGCTCTCTGTGCTTTTGGGAAGGGACACAGGCTGGTCTGTGTAATGATAGATGGTATACACATCTTTTGCTCTATTTGGGCAGGATAACTGGTTGGATTTTCTACTGGTTAGAGTTTCTGGCTGTGCCTGGTCAAGTTGTTCACTTGCTGGCCTCCCAGGCTGGGCAGGGCCACAGGCTGTGCCTTGCATCAGAGTGCAGCCTGGAGGCCAGACTTTGGAGTCTGGTAGTGTCACTGACTGTTCTTTCTGATTGGATGGTCCGTTGATTGGGGACTCCAACCAGCCAAAACTGATGATTGTATCTCCTGAGCTTACCTGGCCACCATTTTGTCTCTGCAGATGGGCAGAGCTTCAGGCGGGACTTTCTTATCAGGTGAGGTTGCTGGCGGGGACATGTGCTACCACCAATATCCATTGCCTGGTTGCTTTGTGCCCCCATCCCCTTTCTTTGTTACTAGGTGGCCCCAGGTGGTCTACTCCTGCCAGTTCCTTCAGTGTTCCCTGTGAGGCAAGACAGAGGTGGGCCTCCTGAAGTTCATTCCTCAGCATTGGGGAAGCTGGATATCTCTCTAGGGCTCTTTTTCACACCCCCCACCCCCCAACGAAAAGCCATAGCCCTAGGGAATCCCTTTTAGTGTGGTGCTGTGCTGGCCTGCGAAAGGGATGACTATAGTCATGTGAAACTATGCTTTCCCTTCTCATGTGAGTTTTCCCGGGTTTTGTCATCCAAGTGTTTGTGTTGGCCTCACCTCCCAAGTTCTAGAATTTCACAAAGATATTCTTGTGTGTTGGTAGTTGCTTATCTCTGTTTCTGTGCAGGGGGTCTAGAGTCTGGGTTCTCTCATTCTTCCATCTTCTTGATGTCACTACTCATATAATCTCCATATGTCTTTCTCTTTTTCCTTCTGGGATTTTCATAATGCATGTTTTGGTCTCTTGAAAATATCCTACTGGTTCCTGTGTAACATTTCACTTTTTAAAATTTCTTTTTCTTTCTGTTCTTTGGGCTATACAGGTTTCTCTTGCTTTCTGAAACTTTCCCTTATACTACTTGGCTTTGATGAATACCTATGTTAGTACAGTAGTGGCTATTTTCATAAGTGTGAAAATCATTTTTTGATGTCTTTCAATTGGCAAAAACAGGTATTAACTAATAGAGGTCTTTCATAAAAGTAAGGTGGCATAATGCAGACTTTTGGAAAGCAGAGGATACTCTTCACTTTATACCATTTTGCCTTTTAAAGGTTTCAGAGGAATGCTCTACTTTTGGAGAGTGGGGGAAACCTGTATTTTGACTTATCTTATCTTTGAGTCAGCTGATTCTTCTTCTTTCCCAAGTCTGCTGTTGATCCCTTTAGTGAATTTTTAGTTATACTACTTAGATCCCTTTAGTAAGAGTTTTTAGTCATTCCTCAAATTTGTTTTTTGTTCCCTTTTTTACTTCCTTTCTTATCATTGATATTTTCATTTATTTATACATTGTTTTTCAGGTTTCGTTTTTAGTTCTTTGAGCTCTTTGAGTGTTTTATAAAGTACATTTAAGATCTGTTAAGGCCTATATTTGGGTGTCTCAGGGATAGCTTCTACTGGCTTATAGCTTTTTTTTTTTCTTGTGAATGAATGGCTTATAATGCGCATTCCTGTTTCTTTGTATAGTTTGTGAGTTTTGTTGTTGTTGCATAGTGGACATTTGGATGTTACAATATGGTAACTGTGGAAATCAGATTCTGTCCCTGACCACAGGTTTGCTGGTTTTGATCCTGAGGGTTGCAGCCTCTGTTTTTAGTGACTTTTCCAGACTGTTTTTGAAAAGATTGTGTTCCATGTCCTATGTGCTCACTGACGTCTCTTCTTTTACTTGTGTTCAGATAGTGTTTTGTCAGGGAATTCCTTGAATGCCAAGAACTAAAAATAAAAAATAAAGAAAATAAATAATAAGTGAGTCTTTGCACATTTCCTTTGTGCTGAAGCACGCATTCAACAATTAACCAGGCTCTTTACAGCTCTGTCTTAGGTTGGAGAGTGGAGGTGAAATAAGGAAATCCTTTTGTCTGGTGTGCATGTATGCTACCCTGAATGTAATCATGGCTTTCTCAATGCCCCAGCTTACACAGACATGTTTGAATACTCTCATTTCCCAAGGAACTTCTCTCCTCACCTCTTTCTCCTTGCTGTTAAACTGTCTATATTATGTCTTAAGTATAGTCTTGCTTCAGGTGACTGAAGACTTTTAGTTCACTTTACAGTATTTTAGCAATGCTGTTTTTTTAAAATCCCTGAATGAGTTCCAAGTTAGGTGAAAAAGAGACATGTCCCTTGTGTCAACTCTTCATGAGTTGCCAGACAGATCAGAACAGACAGCTACAAGAGTTTGCTAATGATGTCTCTACTCTCTCTGGACCCAGGGAAGAAGGTCCCACCTTGGGAACTAGGGCTGCTACCTGCAGGAGTGCTGCTGAGATGGGAAGGCATGGGGCCACGGCAGGGAAAGATACCACAAAGCTTTTCTGCAAGTTATGTTGGTTTTTTCCTTGATTCAGTGTTCTCATGGTGATTGTAAACCTTCTGCTGTATTCTAGATTACTGAGAAAATTGATTCTGAGAGTTTTTGCTTGTTTTCTCATGCGTCTGTGAAGGGAATGGAGTTTGGAGTTGCCTACTCTGCCATTTTATTGATACCACCTGACCATCCTTCTTTGCTGTGAGGCCCTCCAGTCTTTTTGCCCATTTTGAAGGAGTTTCTTCTCTCTGTCCTCATTCTCCTCTCCACCCTAGTTCTGATTAAGAAGGTTGATTTTATTTCTAGTCTTTATTTCTTCTGTGATTACTGACATTTTAAAATTGTATACTCTTCCTTACGGTTTGGATATCCAAGAGTTGTTTTGTACACCCTCCATTGAGGGGAATTGAAAATTGGTGAGGTATCTAAAGATCTCTTTGTGCTTTACTGCTCAGCCGCTAGTTTTCTGAATTGAGGAGAAGCATGGTCTTTCTCTGTCTCTTCTTTACTGCCTGGCTGCTAGTTGTCTTTGTTCTCCAGTCCTTTCCCCAATCTTCTGTGCCAAACGAGAGCTTTCTTCTGTCTCCCCCACTGCGGATGCAGACCATGGCATAGAGCTCTCTCTGAAGCCCTGGTTTGCCTCTATGGTGTTTCTCAGGGCTTTTCTGTGCCTCCTCCAGCCTTCAGTTTTTGAATATCTTGAATGCCTCAAGAGACCCTCTCTGAGCTTTCTTGCTGTGCTCCCCGTCCACAGCAGTTAGCTGCATGTGCTGAGGAGGCTCCACACCCTTCACAGGTTCACCTCACTCCGTGCTCCTGCTCTTCCCCCAGCCTTTGGTGCACTGATCTGGGGTTGGGTAGGCGTTGACTCTTTGCTACAAGGTTTTCCTTGGAATTTTCGTTCATCACTCCAGTCCACATGCAGTCTTCAGGGTTTGGCTGGTTTCTCCTTACCCGGTCTAGTATAGATTCTTTATCTTCCTGCACCTTAACCAGGCTTCTGAGCATGTCCATGAGTCTATTCTGTCTCATGAATGTCTTTTTTTTTTTTTAATTTTATTTATTTATGATAGTCACAGAGAGAGAGAGAGAGGCGCAGAGACACAGGCAGAGGGAGAAGCAGGCTCCATGCACCGGGAGCCCGATGTGGGACTCGATCCCGGGTCTCCAGGATCGCGCCCTGGGCCAAAGGCAGGCGCCAAACCGCTGCGCCACCCAGGGATCCCTCATGAATGTCTTATCACCTTCCCTTTTTAGCTCATTTAGGTTTTTTCTTACCCCTAATTCTTTTGTTGAAAGTATGGTTTTATAGTTAAATCTGGCTTGCTTGGGCTGGTTTGAAAATGAGTGATCATTACCTTGTGAACTTCTGCTTAATACCAGTGTTGGACAGCCCCGGTAGCCCAGTGGTTTGGCGCCGCCTTCGGCCTGGGGTGTGATCCTGGAGACCTGGGATTGAGTCCCACGTTGGGCTCCCTGCATGGAGCCTGTTTCTCCCTCTGCCTGTGTCTCTGCCTCTCTCTCTCTCTCTCTCTCTCGTTCTCTCTGTGTCTGTCATGAGTAAATAAGTAAAATCTTAAAAAAAAAAAAAAACTCAACTTCCTAGTTACTGGAAAACCCCAACTCCAGTATACTAGACTGAATCAACTTCAATTAAAAAAAAAAACAAAAAAAACCAGAGTGTTTTTAAAAGTACTTTAGTGATACTGCTCTCAAAAATAGAGAATGTGTCTATCTTTTCTTTTTTATAATATTAACTATAATGATAAGTAACATTAAGTACTTATGAGTAGTAGGCATCTTGGTGAACACTTTAAATGCATTATCTCATTTGCTACTCACAAACTGGAGAATAGGTGTTGTTAATCATTTTCATTTTCCCGATGAGAGATTAAGTAGGTAGGTCAATATTCTACAGCTAGTTAGTGACACTTTTGAACTCAGGGCTGTCTGTCTCTAGAGCAGAGTTTGCAAATTTACAACCTTAGATGGGGCAAATATGTAATATAAATGCAGGAAGAGAATAGTGTATGTTAAAATAACAAAGCAAACAGCATGAAGAATGATAGTTACCATTAAGCTGAGATACTGGTGCCAAAGTCTTGGAGAGTGCATGCCTCATTTAAAGGGTTTGGTCACTTTTCAGTTCCAGCCATTCTTATGTGAGAATATAGGTCCAATAATTTAGATTTTCTGATTTTTCAATAGAAGCTAGAAATCTCTGTTTTCATATGAAGCAACTCAGTTTCTAAATTGTAGCTTCTTGTTCAAGTAAAAATAAAATAAAACCTGATGTGTAGATATACATAATAAGTCTGAAGTGACACATGTGTGCAGTCCCCACCTGTTCTCTGGGAAGCCAGTTTCCAATCTCTTCCAATAGAGCATGAGCTCTCCTTTAACTAGTTGGTCATGCTGTCTCTCAGAGCCTGCCCACAAATGTGCTAAATAAATTAGGGGAGTGAAGACCTGCTCTTGAATGAAGGTATTTCATTTACTACTCTTATGCAGTTTGTGCTACTTTAAACTACAAAGACAATTCTTAGAAACATATTTTTTAAAACATCCTGAATTCTTTATCTTCCATAAGCAATAGAGTACCCTTGAAAGGCATAATTTACAGTGAGTTGATGTGAGGGTTCAAGTATTACTGAATGCCTAGTTTATTCTTACTCATTAATCATGACTTTCTCTTCTCTCTCTCTCTTTTTTTTTTTGACGTAGCTGTCCCTTTCAGAAGAACAGAATGAAGTAACGAAAAATGGCTGTGAATCTAAAGAGCTGGTCTACCTCGTGCACATTGCTTGTCAGGTAATTTTGTGGATGCATAGATTCCTTTTAATGCATTTTGTATGGCATCTAATAGAATTCACAGAAAGATACTTGTATGATATTGAAATGAAATTAGACTGTGCCATAACCATTGTTAAGAAAGTAAATGGAGTCCTTTAAAAAAGAGTTATGTGTTCATACAAAATTGATGGAATGCACAGTTTAGTATTGTTACTTGCCTCTTATCTCTGCAAGTTTAGAAAGTTTTTAAGGCTTTAGACATTTGTGGATGAATAACAGTGACTATGGTAACACAGATGTTTCGTTTCATTCTTTCTCCCTGTCATATTGGCAATTCTGCATGTACTCAGAACTGAAGCAATTAATAGAATAAGTCCTGCAGATATTTAATTTACAAACTTAAAACTCTTCTTGTAAGAGTAAAGGAAATACACCGTTTATTTGATGACAAAGATTAAATTAATCAGTTACTGGTCATCTATTAGAGTGAAAGGGGCAAATGTAGCTTCAGTTTTCTCTGCCTGAGATGCTCACTTTTCTACCAGGCAGGAAGCCTCACTGTACAGTATGTAGCCTGTGTATGTGTGTATATGTTGTAGAAGGAGTCTGTTTCTTGACTCTTAGTTTTAGAATTTTTGTGAGGATAATTACCGGGACTTCTCTTAATGAGATTTGAAGTAGGTCATTTGTAGCATTATTTCCTCCACCAAGTAAGTAGTTTAGCTCCTTTGCTTACTTCACTTTCATTAGGCCTTATGTCTAGTTTAGAATTAGTGATTGTAAAGTAATTGTTTTTGCAAAAAGCTTTCTTTTGTACAAAGTTTTTTGTTTTTTGTTTTCCTTGGGAAAGGGGCATTTGTGGTTTTTGTTTTTTTTCCCCTCAAAAACTATTATTCCTGTACCTGAAGTTAAAAATTACATAATCTTGAGAGGTCTAATGCTTACCTCATATAGGAAATACCTGAGTTCTTAGTCTTAGTGATTTTTTAAAAAAAACAACCTTTCAGACTTAAATGCTTTTATTTCTAGGTATCAGAATATGAGATTGGAAATTGAATTTAGCTTGTATAAAAATAAGATGGCCAAAGTTTCATATTGTTAATAGAAAGTAGGCAGCTCTGAATCACTAAGTTTCATGTCATGATTAGTAAAATACTTCTATTTTGTGACTTAATTTTTAAGAGAAAATATCACGTGTGTTTTGGTGAACCATTGTTTATGCATAGATACAAATCATATCTTCTTTATCTAGAGTACGTGATTGGCATGTCAGTAATGAATTTATTAATCCCTCTGTAACCTACCATCTTTTAGCATCTGTCCTTCTCACCATTAATATCCTCATGATCTGACAATGCGAACAGTTTTATTCTCATAAGCAAAACATAATGTTACAAACACTTGTGCTATTTTCTTAAGTGACCTTCAAAAGATAAGCATGGTATTTTGGAACTATATGTCACTTGATTATGCTTCCATGAATTAGTGACCTAACTAGTTAGGCTATTTTCTAGTTGCAAGTATCTTGTTAATCTGCTTAAAGAATTTCAGACAACTTAATATACTATTCATTATATCAAAGTGTAAGTTACTACAGTATAATAATGTCATTACACTTCTTTGAAGGACTGTAAGTGATCAGTGATGCATCTCTATGGCTTACTTTCTGTATTCTTGCCAAATGTGTCAGCCATAAATCATATTAAGTGGCAATCACATATTACTTAATAACTAATATTATAGAGACTCATAATCACACCCTCTCATATGCCAATGAGGAAATTGAGGCCCAAATTACTGATGTGGCTTTCTAAGTTATATGAAATCTTAGCAAGATTTACTACTAGAGACTTCAGTTTCCTGATTGCCAGTTTTTACTGCATCTCAGTGGAATTCACAATCTCGAATAGATTTAAGAGATTGCTTAGTCTTCAGATAATATATGATTACCATTACATACTGATGTAATTTGTTCCAGAAACTTTTTTTCATATATTGAATATTTTTGCTAATTTCTAATTTTTAAAGTACACCTGAAATTCTTTTTTATTTAACCCATTTTTCTCTTGTTCTTTAATCTTAGAAAATGGCCAGTTAAACAACTGTGATTTTTTTTTTTCCACCTTTCTGGAAGTTAACTAATACTGATTGTTTTAGGTCTTATCTTTGAATCTTTTAATTGTGCTTTTGCCTCTACCCTTTCAAGTTTTTATTTTTTGTTAAATTGTGAATTCAGAAATGTAAACCATATCTTTCATACTGAAATGATTCATATTTAGTAGGCATTTTGATTATCTGTTTCTAGTACACAGATACTGTGACATGCAGTATAACATTTAATTCTTTCAACAATTGTGTGAGGTAAATAGTCTGTTTTTCATTTTATAGCTGATGAACCTAAGACTCAAGAATGTTAATAACTTGCCCAAAGTCGTAAAATTAAAGAGAAAGACTAGGATTTGAACATCAGTCTACTGGGTTTTTTTCCCCACTATTCTTCTGTCATTTTCTAATAGGATTTATAGTTGCTTAGCTGCTCTGAAATCTGCTAAGCATATCCTAAATGTTAATAAAGAATTCTAGAAATGTGTTGAGAATGACAGTCAAGTTTCTTTTTTTTTAATTTTTTAATTTTTATTTTTTTTTATAGTCAAGTTTCTTTGCATGACTTTAGTGGAAAGTCTAGATATCATTGAGATGTACTTATTTTAAGACATCAGTGTGTATTTTTTTCTGATTTAAAAGTGTGGATTTATGGGTTTTTAGGCCAACAATACTTATAGAAATTTTGGAAACTATGGGAAATGGAGAAAAAAGAAAATTGCCATAATACTACTACCCTGGGATTGCCTATTTACAGTTTTGTATACTTTTCCTTTGTTTTACATAGTTATATTTTATCATTGAATACAGAGGTACATATATAATTTTACATAACTTTTTAAAAAAAGATATTTTATTTATTCATGAGAGACACACAGACAAAGGCAAAGACATAGGCAAAGGGAGAAGCAGGCTCCATGCAGGGATCCCGACTTGGGACTTGATACTGGGACTCCAGGATCACGCCCTGAGCCTAAGGCAGGCACTCAACTGCTGAGCCACCCAGGCATCCCAACTTTTTATTTATAAAGCATTCCTCCATGTTATTATAATCTCTCTGAAGACATTAATTAATTAATTTACTGTAATTGACATACAATACTGTATTTCCTTTTCATTGTAGGTGTACCAACATAGTGATTTGACATTCATATGCAGTACAAAATGATCACCATAATAAGTGTAGTTACCAACTGTCAACAAACATAATTGTGACAAAATTATTGACTCTATTCTTCATGTTGCATTTTATGTCCCTGTGACTTACTTATTTTATAACTGGAAGTTTGTACATCTGAATCTCCTTCACTTGTTACATGCATCCCCTATCTGTCTCCCCTCTGGCAGTTACCTGTTTGTATTTTTTAGTCTGTTTCTGCTTTGTTGTTAGTTCATTTGTTTTATTTTTTAGAGTCCACGTTTAAATGTAGCGATAAGGTGTTTGTCTTTCTATATCTGACTTATTTCACTTAGCATAACAGGCTCTAGGTTTGTCTATCTGTGTTGTCATAAATGGCAAGATCCCATTCTTTTTTAATGGCTGAGTGATAATCCATGTACCTATGTTCCATAACTTCTTTACTTGCATCTGTCAATGAACACTTAGGTTGCTTCCATATCACACCTATTGTAAATGATGCTGCAGTGAATATAGTGATGCATACAACATCTCTTTGAATTAGTGCTTTGTTTTATTTGGATAAATAGCCAGATGAGGAATTGCTGCATCATATGGTATTTCTGTTTTTAAACTTTAGAGGAATCCCCATGTTATTTTTTTTTTAGTGTTTCCACCAATTTACATGCCCACCAGCACTACATGGGGATTTCCTTTTCTTTGTATCCTTGGCAACAATTATTATTTCTTGTCTTTTTGATACTATCCATTCTGATAGGTGGGATTAACATCTCAGTGTGGATTTGATTTGTATTTCCCTGTGATCAGCAATATTGAATATTTTTTCATGTGTCTCATGGCCATCTGTATGTCTTTGGAAAAATGTTTATTCAGGTCCTGTTCCATGCTCATGTTTTAAATGAGATTGTTTTTCTGTGTGTATATGTGTTGGATTATTTGAGTTCTTTATATATTTTGGATATTAACCCCTTGTTTGATATATCACTTACAGATTTAGGAGGTTGCCTTTTCATTTTGTTGATGGTTTCCTTCTCTGGACAAAAACTTTTTAGTGTACCATATTCTCAGTTTTTTTATATTTGTTTTTGTTGCCCTTGTCTGAGGAGACAGATTCAAAAAAATATTGCTAAGACTGATGTCAAAGAGTTTATTGCCTGTGTTTTCTCTTAGAACTTTTATGGTTTCAGGTCTTACATTTAGGTCTTGAATCTATTTTGAGTTATTTTCGTATACGGTATAAAGAAGTGGTCCAGTTTCATTCTTTTGCATGTAGCTGTCCAGTTTTCCAAACACCGTTTATTGAAGTGACTGTCTTTTCCCTGTTTTATATTTTTGGCTCCTTTGTCATAGGTTAATTGACCATATAAGCATAGGTTGTTTCTGGGCTTTATACTCTGTTCTGTCTCTTTTTGTACCAATACTGTACTGTCTTGATTATGATAGCTTGAAATTGTAGTTTGAAATCTAGAAGCATGATACCTCCAGCTTTCTGGAGGTTCTTCCTCAAGGATGTTTTGGCTGGGATTTTTGTGGTTGCATACAAATCTTAGAATTTTTGGTTTAAGTTCTATGAAAAATACTATTGATATTTTGATAGGGATTGCATTGAATTTATAGATTGCTTTGGGTAGTATGGACATTTAAACAGTATTAAATCTTCCAGTCATAAGCATGGTATATGCTATATTTATATTTATATTATTTGCATTTATATATTTATTTATATTTATTTATTTATTTATTTGCATCAACTGTACTTTCTTTCATTGATGTCTTATAGTTTTCAGAGTACAGGTGTTTCACCTCCTTGGTTAAATTTATTTCTAGATGTTTTATTATTTTTGATGTAATTGTACATGTGATTATTTTTTTAAAGATTTTATTTATTTATTCATGAGAGACACACAGAAAGAGAGAGGCAGAGACACAGGTAGAGGGAGAAGCAGGCTCTGTGCAGGAAACCTGATGTGGGACTTGATCCCGGGTCTCCAGGATCAGGCCCTGGGCTGAAGGCAGCGCTAAACTGTTAAGTCACCAGGGCTGCCCTGTACCTGTGATTATTAATTTCTCTTTCTGCTAGCTTGTTATTACTGTATAGAAATGAAACCAATTTCTTTTTTTTTTTTTTAAAGATCGTATTTATTTATTCATGAGAGACAGAGAGAGAGGCAGAGACACAGGCAGAGGGAGAAGCAGGCTCCGTGCAGGGAGCCTGACATGGGACTTGATCCCGGGTCTCCAGGATCAGGCCCTGGGCTGAAGGCGGCGCTAAAACGCTGAGCTACCTGGGCTTCCCAAAACCAATTTCTTTATATTAATTTTGTATCTGCAACTTTAGTGAATTCATTAATAGTTTCTAATAGTTTTTTCTGTGAAATCTTTGAGTACCATGTTATCTGCAAATACTGAGTTTGACTTCTTCCTTCCATTTACATTCCCTTTATCTCTTTTTCTTGTCTGATTGCTGTGGCAAGGACTTCCAGTACTTTGTTGAGTAAAAGTGGTGAAATTATATTCTTGATTTGTTCCTATCTTAAAGGAAAAGCTTTCATTTTTTTTTTTTACCATTGATTATATTATTATCTGTAGGAGTGTTATATATGCCCTTTATTATTTTGAGGTATGCTTCCTCTATTCCCACTTTGTTCAGTTTTTTTTTAATCATGAATGGATATTGAATTTTATCAAATACTTTTTCTGCATCTATTGAAATGATAATGATTTTTTAAGTCTTCATTTTTTTAAGTCTTCATTTTGTTAATGTGGTGCATGATGTTAATTGATTTGTGAATATTGAACCATCTTTGCATTCCTGTCAAATTCCACTTGATCGTGGTGTATGATCCTTATAGTGTACTGTTGAATTTGGTTTTCTAATATTTTGTTGAGGATTTTTGCATTTAGATTCATCAGGGATATTGGTTTTTAATTTTCTTTCTTGGCTGTGTGTTTGTCTGGTTTTGGTATCACAGTAATGCTAGTCATAGAATGAATTTGGAAGCATTCCTTCTTCTTCCAATTTTTGGAAACAAATTGACAAGTCTAGATATTCAGTCTTCTTTACATTTTTTTTTTTTTTTCAAATTCACCTGTGAAGCCATTTGGCCCTGGACTTTTGTTTGTTGGGAGTTTTTAAAATACTGATTGAATTTCATTACATAATTGGTCTGTTCAGATATTCTGTCTCTTCTTGATTAAGAAACAACATCAGGCAGCCCGGGTGACTCAGTAGTTTAGCACCACCTTCAGCCCAGGACATGATCCTGGGGACTCGGGATCGAGTCCCATTTCAGGCTCCCTGCATGGAGCCTGCTTCTCTGTCTGCTTGTGTCACTACCTCTTTCTGTCTCTCTCTGTGTCTCTCATAAATAAATAAATAAAATCTTTAAAAAAATAAAAAGAAGAAACAACATCTGGAAGATTTATTTTATAGAATATTTAATGTTTCTAGGAATCTATCCATTTTTTGGTAGGTTGTCTAATTTGTTAATGTGTAATTATAGTAATCTAATAATTTTTTGTATTTTTGGGGTGTAAGTTGTAACTTCTTTTCTTTCATTTCTGATTTTATTTTCTTGACTCTTCTCTTTTTTTTCTTGATTAGTCTGCTTAAAGAGTTTTTGTTTGTTTTTCTTTATGTTATTTTTAAAAGTAATTTCTGTACCCAGTGTGGGGATCAATTTTATAACCCTAAGATCAGGAGTTATAGGCTCCACCAGCTGAGTCAGCCAGTTGAAACCCTTTCAACATTTCTTGTAATGCTAGTTTAGTGTTGAACTTTTAAAAATTTTCTTGTATGGGAAACTCTCCTTCAATTCTGAATGAAAACTTTGCTGGTAGACTGTTCTTGTAGGTTTTTTCCTTTGCATCCTGAATATATCATGCCACTTCTTTCTGATCTGAAAACTTGCTGCTGAAAAATCAGCTGATGGTCATATGGGTGGTCCTTATACTCACTATTGGCTTTTCTCTTGTTTCTTTTAGGGTTCTCTCTTTATATCTTTAATTTTCAACATTTAAATATTTATGTCTCTTAGCATGGTTCTTTTGGGTTCATCTTGTTTTGAAATGTTCCCCCCATTATTTTTCTTTCAGTTCTTTAAGTAAACAAACTGAAAAAAAGTAATATCGTAGAATACATTGGTCTTAATGAAGAAACACTCTTGTGTCATGATCTTGATCTGAATGATAATACTTTATCTTTTCTGAAAGTCATACTAATTTTTCCTCTGCTTCTGCCTTACTTTTTAGAAAACATAATGTATTTAGTTTGAGTTTAATGAATAATAATAAACATTTTGGAGATTTGGTCATATGTCAAGGAATATACTAAAATAACTTTTACTGTCTTAAGTGTGGAACATTCAGTAATTTTAAGAAGTCCAAAACGAGATAAACTCTCACAGTAATTGAGCCTCACTACATAGAATAAATCATTTGTAAGTGCAATGTTAGTGGTAATGAGTCTTGATGTCATCCAGTGTTCCATTGTTTGTTTCTTTAGCAAGTAAGCAAACATCAGCTTTCAAGTGTTAATTGTAAGATGGCGCATTTAAACCCAGCTGTTAGAAGAATTTATTCTAACATATGCCCCAATAAAAATCCTTTATGATCTTTCCTTGCTGTAAATACAGGTTTGTTAGTGCAAGAAATTGCTGCCTAATAAAGTACTTAATAAAGCATGTACTATTTTACTGTTTCATTGTAAACTTTAGACCAGTTAAAATGAATGGTGTTATTGTATTTGGATTGTATTAATGACTACCTTTGTATTTTAACAAGAATTCATCATTATATAATAGTTTATTTTTTTTGAGGATCAAGTTTTTCATAAATATTTACAGTACTCTGAAAGCTCCTTTATGTCCTGGTAGGTGGGGTAAACAGTTGGTTTTAGGGGAATGCTTTCTTGCCTCAAAATATCTCCTGCTTCAAATTCCACCATCAGAAATGCATTCCTTGGTATTAAATATCTGCTCCACTTATTCCACTTAGAAAATGCGGTTACTAAGGGGTGGAGTTGACTATTCACATTTGTAGAGCATCTGCGTATGAACAAAATATGTAGATAGATTGTAAACATCTAAATCTTGTAACTCTTTTGTGAAATGTGTTACTATTTTCATTTTATTTGTGAGTAAACTGTTGCTGATAGATGTTAAGTAAAGTACATAAACTCCTCTATCTAGGATAAGGCCCAGCTGCAATTAAATCAGTTCATTCTATTTTCAGATCATTCTCTTTTTGCTGAACTTCATCATACCATTAAAGAGAGAATTTGTTAATTTTTTTTCAGTTAACTTTCCCATGATAAAGGGACTTCCAAGGACATGGGTGAGGACTGTTCTTCTCAGAAAGAAGAGCAAATACATCTAGAATTTGTCTTTTTTCATTCCTGTTATTACTAAGCTAGCCCAAGATGCTGGATCTTGTTGGGATGTTATGATTAGCATATGTGTTTGTATCCTGTAATCAGTTACAACCATTTACACTGCTAGAGTGATGTAAAATGTAAGTTGAAAATGTTAACACTCTTCAAAAGATTTTTGCTGTCTTTAGAGCTAAACCCAAACTGCTAACTAGGACCTGTGAGGGTCCCACCTCATCTGGACCTTGCCTACCTCTTCTGCATCATGTCATGACAGCCTGCTCATTCCTATGTTCTGGTCACACCAGCTTTCATTCAGTTTTTAAAAGGCTAAATTCTTTCCTAATACAAAGTATTGAACATTGCTCAGCTTATAACTCTGTTCACACTGTGCACTTGCTGTGTCCGGTGCCTTCTCTGTTTTCAGGATAGAGTTCAGGTATCCCCTCCTTAGAAGGGCTTTTCCTGACTACTTTCCCTGGAGTAGGTTCTTGTTGATCTCCTCACAGAACAAAGTTATCATTATTTTACTTATACATATCTATTTACTTCAAAAAGTATTTGTTTTTTGCACTAATTCAAAAAAATATACACACCTCTATGTTTATTGCAGCTTATTTACCTTGGCCAAGATGTGGAATCAACCTAAGCAGCCATTGATACATGAATAAAGATATGGCATATCACACTGTGTATCATACAATGGAATATTATTCACCCACAAAAAAGGAGCTCTTGCTACTTGTGACAACATGGATGGGACCTAGAGGGTATTATGCTAAAAGAAATAAGACAGAAAGATACCATTGGTTTCTCTTATATGTGGGAAAACAACAGAATGGAAATAGACTCATAAATGCAAAGAACAAACTGATGTTTGACAGAGCAGAGGTGGTTGGTAAGATGGGCAAAATAGGTGAAGGGAATTAGGTAGTACACACTTACAGTTATAAAATAAAGTATGGAATGGGGTAACATTGCATGATGATGGGCGGTAACTACACTTATCATGGTAAACATTTTGTAATATATAGAATTATTGAAGCACTATGTTGTGCCCTGAAAATAGCATCACATTCCATTTCAACAATACTTCAGTAACACTTGTTTTTCTCACTAGAAATAAATTCTGAGAAGTTGGAGATTTGTTGGTTCTCTCTTGTATCTCTAATGCTTATTTCAGTGCTTATGCTATAGGTGCTCAGTGATGAGAGAAAGAAAAACACATTTTTGTCTTAGAAATTTGATCCTATTTACATTAGAGATTTCTTTTTCTCTCATTCTTCATTTGCAGCCTTATCAAGAATTAGGAATATTTTGTTACTGATTGGATAGCAAGTTACTTGGTGGTAATAATTATTAAGGTTAGAATTTAGCAATAAATTAAGATTTAAGCAGATATACCTAATGAGTTTTTTATATTGTTTTTGTTTCATTATTTATAAAATAAGTAGATTTATACAATATTCTATTAATATTCTATACAATATTCTATTAATATTAATATTCTAATTTGTAGTTGATCTTTGAACAACATTGTTTAAGTAGCATGGTTCCATTCATGTAGATTTTTTTTTTCATGTAGATTTTTTTTTATGTAGATTTTTTTTTGATAAATACAGTACATTATTGTAAATGTATTTTCTCTTCCTTAAGATTTTCTTAATAACACTTTTTTCCTTCTACCTTGCTTTAAGAATATGGTGAAAAATGGGATCCCTGGGTGGCGCAGCGGTTTGGCGCCTGCCTTTGGCCCAGGGCACGATCCTGGAGACACGGGATCGAGTCCCACGTCGGGCTCCCGGTGCGTGGAGCCTGCTTCTCCCTCTGCCTGTGTCTCTGTGCCTCTCTCTCTCTCTCTGTGACTATCATAAATAAATAAAAATTTAAAAAAAAAAAAAAAAAAAAAAAGAATATGGTGAAAAAACCACAGTACATAATATAACGTACAAAATCTGTTTATTGACTATTTATGTTTTTGGCATGGCTTCCAGTCAAGAGTAAGCCATTAGAAGTTATACTTTGGAGGAGCAAAACTTATATGTGGATTTTTGACTGTGCAGTGAGAATTTAACAGTTTTAGATGATTTGCAAATTATATTAAGGTTTTCATTTTGTGAATGATAATCCATATAAAAGAACAGACTTTTACTGGTACAAGAACATTTTTAAAAAGTATTGCTGATCATGAGGAAATGAATTTTGAAATCCAGTCTACCATTTACTTTTTAAAGCTTTTTTGCATTTTTGTGGTTGGTTGTTATTTATTACCTTGAATAAGACTGCTTAGATGGAAGAAAACATGATTTATTTTTAAGAATTAGTGTATTTTTTAGAGTAGTCATAGGTTCATAGCAAACTATAGTGGAAAGTACAGGGCTCCTATATGCCTCTTATCCCCACATGCTCAACCTTGTCCACTCTGGACATCTTTCCCCAACATGGTACATTTGTTATGATTGATGAACCTACACTGATGTACCTTTGCAGCAAGGGTTTAGTAATGGGGTTGTACTTTCAATGGGTTTGGACAAATTTATAATTATATGTACCTACCATTATGGTATCATACATAATAGTTCACTGCCCTGAAAATTCTCTGTATTCTTTTTATCTTTTGCTTCTCCCTACCCAGTGGCAACCACAGATATTTTTACTGTCTTTATAGTTTTGCCTTTTCAAAATATCATATAGTTCAAATTATATGGTACAGAGCCTTTTCAGTAATATGCATTTAAGTTTCCTCCATGTCTTCTGAAGGCTTCTTTCTTTTTAGTGCCAAATAATTTCCATTGTCTGATTGTACCACGGTTTATATATCCATTCACCAGCTGAAGGACATCTTAGTTGCTTCCAAATTTCAGCAATTATGGATAAAGTTACTACAAACATTCATGTGCAGGTTTTGTGTGAACATAACTTTTAGCTCATTTGGATAAACACCAAGGAGTCCAATTGCTGGAACCTGTGGTAAGGTGTGTTTATAGTTTTATAAGAAACTGACAAACTGGGGCGCCTGGGTGGCTCCATCAGTTAAGCATCTGCCTTCAGTTCAGATCATGATCTCAGAATCCTGGGATCCAGCCCCGCATCAAGCTCTCTGCTCAGCAGGGTGTCTGCTTCTCCCTCTCCCTCTGTCTCTCTCCCCAGCTTGTGCGCTCTCTCTCTCTCTCTTTCTCAAATAAATACAATCTCAAAAAGAAAAAGAAAAAAAAAAAAGCCTGACAAGCTATTTTCCAAAGAGGGTTTACCATTTTGTATTCCTACTAGCAATGAAAAAAATTTCTTGTTACTTCACATCTTTGTCAGCATTTGGTTTTAACAGTTCTGGATTTTTGCTGTTCTAATAGGTGTGTATTAGCATCTCCTTTTAATTTGCATTTCCCTGATGACACATATGTGGAGCATCTTTTCATATACTTATTTATCATTTGTGTATCGTTTTGGTAAGCTGTGTGTTAGGATCTTTGTACCATTTTTAAATCAGTTGTTTGTTTTCTTATTGTTGATTTTTAAGAGTTCTTTGTATATTTTGGATAATATCCCTTTATCAGATATATCTTTTGCCAATATTTTCATTCAAGTGTATTACTTGTCTCTTCATTTTCTTATTAGTGTCTTGACACAGCAAAAAATTTTAACTTCAGTGAAGTCCAGCTCATTAATTCTTGTTTTTATTGATTGTGTATCTAGTGTTGTATCTAAAAAGTCCATCACTAAACCTAAGATCATCTGTATTTTTCCTATGTTATTTTCTATGAGTTTTATAATTTTGCATTTTATGTTAAGGTCTATGATCCATTTTGAGTGATTTTGTGAAAGCTGTTAAGGCCTATGTCTAGATTTATATTTTTGCCCTGTAGATTTTGCCAGTTTTTCCAGCACTATTTGTTGAAAAGACTGTCTTTTTTTTTGTTATTATTATTAAAAAGACTGTTTTTTTAATCCATTGTATTGTCTTCTCTCTTTTGTCAAAGATTGGTTGACAGTACTTAGGTAGGTCTGTTTCTGGGCTCCCTATTTTGTTCCATGGGTGTTTTATTTATTTATTTTTTTGCCAATACCACATGTTTTGATTGTTGTAGTTTTATGATAAATCTTGAAGTCACTTATTGTCATTCTTCCAACTTTGTTCTTCTCTGTTGATATTGTATTAGCTATTCTGGGTCTTTTGTCTCTCTATATAAACCTTAGAAACAGTTTGTTGATACTGACAAAAATAACTTGCTTTGGTTTTGATTGGCATAGCACTGTGGATCTAGATCAGGTTGGGGAAAATTGACATCTTGACAATATTGTGTTTTCCTATCCATGAACATGGTATATCTCTCATTTTTTAGTTGTTTCTTCCTATCAGAGTCTTGTCGTTTTCCTCATATAGATCTTGTACATAGTTTTTTAGACTTGTTCTTAGATACTTCTTTTTTAGAGGAGGGTGTTGATCTAAATGCTATTGTGGTTTTTATTTTATTTTATTTTTTAATTTTTTTTATGATAGGCACAGTGAGAGAGAGAGAGGCAGAGACACAGGCAGAGGGAGAAGCAGGCTCCATGCACCGGGAGCCCGACGTGGGATTCGATCCCGGGTCTCCAGGGTCGCGCCCTGGGCCAAAGGCAGGCGCCAAACCGCTGCGCCACCCAGGGATCCCCTGCTATTGTGTTTTTAATTTCAAATTGAACTTACTCATTGTTGGTGCCTAGGAAGCAAATGACTTTTATATATTAATTTTGTATTCTGCTATTTTGGTATAATCACTTAGTAGTTCCAGGAGGTTTTTAGAAAGTTCTTTTGTATTGTATACCTAGATAATTATGTCATCTATGTACAAAGACTGTTTAATTTCTTCCTTCCCCCTTTGTATATCTTTTATTTCCTTTTCTTGCCCTAATGGATTGGGTAAAGAATTCCAGTACAGTGTTGAAAAGCAGTACAGAGAAGGGGACATCCTTGCCTTGTTCCTTATTGAGTCTTATTTGGAAAGCCTCAAGTTTTTCACTATTACATATGATACTAGCTGTAGAGTTTTTATAGACTTTTTTTTTATCAAATTGTGGAAATATCCCATTAATCTTAGTTTACTGAGAATTTTTATATGAATGAGTGTTGGATATTGGCAAGTGCTTTTCATACATCTTCCAGTATGATCGTATGATTTTACTTCCATAGCTTATTGATGTGATTAATTTCATTAACTGATTTTGAATGCTGGACCAGCTTTGCATGCATGCCTGGGATAGATTCCACTTGATTGTGGTGCATAATTATATTCCATGTTGCTGAATTTAATTTGCTAATAATAGTGTTGACTTTTTTTCATCAGTATTCTTAAGAGATATTGTTCTGTAGTTTTCCTTTTTTGTAATGTCCATGTTGTTTTGGTAGTAGGTTAATTCTAGCCTCATAGAATGAATTGGAAAGTATTCCCTGTTTCAGTCTTCTGAAAGAGATTATAGAGAATTGGTACAATTTCTTTATTAAATATTTGGTATAATTCTAACATTGTGAACCAATCTTGGCCTGGTGCTTTCTCTTTTGGAAGTTTATTAATTATGGTTCCATATTTTAAATAGATATAGGCCTTATTCATATTGTCCATTTCTTTTTGTGTGAGTTTTGGAAGATTGTTTCTTTTGAGGACTTGTGTCAGTTTCATCTAGATTATCAAATGTGTGAGCATAGACTTTTTTAACAGATTCTTTTTTTTTAAAGATTTTATTTATGTATTCATGAGACACACACAGAGAGAGAGAGAGAGAGAGAGAGAGGGAGAGATAGAGGTAGAGACATAGGCAGAGGAAGAAGCAGGCTCCATGCAGGAAGCCTGATGTGGGACTTGATCCCGGGACTCCAGGATCACACCCTGAGCCAAAGGCAGATGCTCAATCACTGAGCTACCCAGGTGTCCCAACATAGAGTTATTTATAGTATTTATTATCCTTTTAATGTTCATATGATCTGTTGTGATGTTCTCTCTTTCATTTCTGATACTAGTAATTTGTGTTTTCTCTTCTTTTTGTTTTACTTAGCCTGCCTAGAGATTTATTGATTTTATTGATCTTACCAAAGAATTGACTTTTGGCTTTGTAAATTTTCTTTATTGATTTCCTGTTTTCAAGTTCACTGATTTCTACTATAATTTTTTAAATTTCTTCTGTTTACTTGGTTTTAAATTTTTTTAAAGATAGAATTGTAGATAAGAGTTTAGCTCTTTCTTCTTTTCTAGACTTCTAGGTGTCTCCCAGTTCTGGGGACAGTGGTCTGCCCTGTGACCTCATTTCTCTCATGGATCTCTGAAGATTTACTGATTTTTCATTTTGCTCAGCTTTTTTACTTGTTAGGATAGAATAGTGACCTCTAAGCTCCGTATATACTGGAAAAGAGATTGAAAATCCAGTTATTAACTTTTAACTTGACTGACCAGATCACTTTTGAAATGTGACTGAATCACAATGTGTTTTCATTGGGCTTCTTATTTTTATGTGGTACTTGATAAGACAAAGTTAGAGGAACTAAAAAAGTTGAACTTGTAGAACAAATGTAAAGGACAAAATGTATCTTAATGCCGCTTTTAAAAATATGTCTTAGATACTTATATAGGAAGAAATCCTAAGTAAGACCTAAGTAATCCTAAGAAAGACCTACCAATTTCTTTTTTATTTCTTTTAAGCAAAAAATCTTAGTGCAATAAGCCATTTAATGTATCACTTCAGAATGCACTCAAGGAAATTTCTTGACAAACTATTTGAATGAATGTGTTAAAGGTCTCAAAGGGCTAATAGTTACACCAAATAGTTTGGCTAGACATTCAGTATAATAGGTTTTGTTAAGTTTGGTAAGTACTATGATAATAGTATACAATATATTTTAGTAGAAAAATTGAGAAAGATTTGAATAGATAATTCTTAATAGAATTAAAGGTATCATTTTCATCTATTGGAAAATTTAAATGATTTTTTCAGTATTAGTGAAGATGCAGCAAAATAGGCACAAATAGTAAAAATTGGTACAACCTTTCCATTTTTAGAAATTGTGTGTGTGTGTTTTAACTTTTTATTTAAAACTAAATTTAGTCTTACAGAAAATTTGCAACAATGGCATAGAGAAATCCGATATATCCTGCACTTAGATTTGGCTGATATCACATTTTTAGGAATTTATTGTAAAGAAGTATAAGACATTGGAACATAGGCTTAAATACAGATGTGTTATTACAATCTTGTTTTCAATTATTGTGCTTTAATCTGGGAACTTCCCAAGTCTGTCAGATTGCACATTTCAATAGCTTTTCCAAAATCAATCTAGGTTAGTGACAGTATCATTATAATGTCCATGCATGTTAACAGTTTCAACCAAGCTAATATTTGCCTGTTATATGACAAGTATGTGACTAATATAGCATTTGAAAGATATTTTTGTGACAGCTATACCAGTGAGAAAAATGTCAGTACTGATAACCAGTGTAATGAATGATTGGCAGGCCATGTGCTCTGTGATTTACACGTATTATTTCATTTAATCTTCCAACAACCCCAGGTACTTTTAACTTTCTGAATTTACAGACGAATAAACTGAGATTTAAGAGAGTTACCTAGGTAGGTCACATGCTAGCAAGTAGCCCACAGTCTACTTTTATATCCTACATTACTGATTACCACTTTCCTCATTGTTTTCTTCTCTCTTCCCTCTATGTTTCACAATCATGTAGGTCTAGAAATCTGTTTTGTATGCTCAGGGGAAAGTGATATTCCAGGTACCAAAGGTTACCTTTTGTCTTAGTTTGGGGTGCTTTAACAAAGTATCATAGACTGGGTACCTTATAAACAATAGAAATTTATTTCTCACAGTTCCGGAAGCTGGAAGTCTGAGATCAGGAGGTCAGAATGGCAAAGATCTGGTATGAGCCATTTTTCAGATTGCAAACAGCTGACTTCTAGTAACCTCATGTGGCATAGAGGAGAAGCAGGTTCTTTTATGACTCCTTTAAGGGTACTAATCCCATTCACGAGGCCCCCACTGTCAAGACCTCATCTTATCCTAATTATTTCCCAAAGACTCCATTTCCTAATGCCATCATATCAGAGGATTGGATTTCTACCTACAGATTTTGAGGAGACATCTTCAGTCCCTCATATTTTAAATTATTTCAGAATATACTTCATTTAATAAGGAATGCTTAATGAAAAAGTATTAAAAGCGGTGCCAATTTCTGTTCTAAAAGTATCAGGTAGGAACAAATACAGTACTACATTTTCTTTTATATTGACCATTTTGCTCATTAGTCCATTGGCTCAAGAGGAGTAATTTTAAAAATGATATTAAAGTAAAATAAAATAAGGATATTAAATTTAAGATTTACTTTCTAAAACTAAATCTGATAACTCAGCCAATATGGAAAATAACCTGTGACATCTAAAGATATATTACCTCCCCTGGCTGAAACCCACATGTACTTAAAAGTAATCAGTAATAGTGTTCTTGTTTTTCATTTGAGTTTCTGAGCTTTTGGTGACCAGTCATTTGTTCTGCTAAATACCATGGAGGTTTGTTTTGAAACTCTGTTCTCGGGATCCCTGGGTGGCGCAGCGGTTTAGCGCCTGCCTTTGGCCCAGGGCGTGATCCTGGAGATCCGGGATCGAATCCCACGTCAGGCTCCCGGTGCATGGAGCCTGCTTCTCCCTCTGCCTATGTCTCTGCCTCTCTCTCTCTCTCACTGTGTGCCTATCATAAATAAATAAAAATTAAAAAAAAAAAAAAAAAAAAAAGAAACTCTGTTCTCTAATTTTAGTATGTTTGGCCCAGAACAAACTCTTTAAATCAATAAAGAATAGAAATAACCAGCATGCACTCAGCCATTTCTGTTACCTGGTGCTCTTTTAATCACTTTACACTAATTTGCTTCATTAAATTCTTAAATAGCCAGGATTCACAATTAGGACATTCTGATCCTAGAGTCAAGTTCTTAGCTGTTTCTTTATTTTAAGAGGTAAATCTGTATATTTTCAGGATCTATGCAGGTTATGTAAATGAAGTAAGTGACTTGGTGTGGTAATTACTTGGACAAATTAGACTTTACTGTGCTGTACCTAAAGTATTCACATACATTTTTTAAAAACACTTTAGGCCAGGGGCACCTGGGTGGCTCAGTGGTTGAGCATCTGTCTTTGGCTCAGGTCATGATCCCGGGGTCCTGACATCGAGGACCCTGCAAGGAGCCTGCTTCTCCCTCTGCCTATGTCTCTACCTCTCTCTGTGTGTCTCTCATGAATAAATAAATAAATAAATCTTAAAAAAAAAAACACTTTAGGCCAAACCCAAATTAGAAGATAGGATAAATTTTAAAATACTATGATGATGGCGATAAAACTTTCTTGTCCAGATGACAATTAAATAATTTTATTTGACACGTATTTTAATTTCTGTTCTCTTACATACTTACCTGAGATTTTAAGTAAATTACTTAATTTGTGATTAGATCCATAGAGAAGGAAATAACATCTTGTTACTTGTTTTGGACAATGCACTGTGTACATCCATATATAGTAAAAGTATAAAATGCATTTATGCATGATAGCAATGCACATCAACTCCTGTCCTCACCTTTAGAAGAGGAACAAAAAAGAATGGGGCTTTGTATCTATAGTAATTGGGTCTTTATAAAAACATCTAGAGCTTTGAAACAAAAAAGTCAACATCTGTTTAATCTCTGTGATAGAGACATCAGTGTGTGATAAATTATTTTGTGTACTTTTCTGATATTTGAAGTGTTCCATAATTTGAAAAATTTGTGTATGAAAGAAAATAATTGCAACTATATGCTAAGTAAGTTTTTGGTTTTTTTCCCCTGCCTTTGTTGTTCATTTTTATTTTTGCCATCCAAAGGAACAAGTATTTAACCCACTGTGGTTTAGGAAATCTGTGGATTTGAAGGCAGTGGTAGAACTGAGAAAACAGAGCCTACTTCAGCAAAGAGTAAAGGAATGACTTTCCATAGCAGAAGAAACAGCACTTAAAGATCAGGGTGGCAAGAAAGGGAACAAACTCTCATAAACTGAATAAATGCAAGTGATTGAGCATAACTGGAAACAAAACGCATGGAGGAGTAATGACTGAGATCAGTGTATAAATTTGGGCAGAGCCTAAATGATGAAAGCCATGATATGTGCAAATATGTTTGGACTTCATCCTGTGGATCAGTGGCTCCCAGTTGAGGCTGATCATCAGAATTAACTGGATTCCATTTCAGACATTTCAGCCTCATGGAACTAGTATTTCTTAGAATAGTGACCAGGAGGACACTGTTCTTTAAAAGTCTCTTCCAGGGATCCCTGGGTGGTGCAGCGGTTTAGCGCCTGCCTTTGGCCCAGGGCGCGATCCTGGAGACCCGGGATCAAATCCCACGTCGGGCTCCTGTGTATGGAGCCTGCTTCTCCCTCTGCCTATGTCTCTGCCTCTCTCTTTCTCTCTCTCTCTCTGTGACTATCATAAATAAATAAAAATTAAAAAGAAAACATTAAAAAAAATAAAAGTCTCTTCCACATGTATTGTCTTACTTCATTCTAAAAACCTTCTCAGACAGGGAGTTGGTATTGTTCTCCATCTATATAATATAATTACTGTCCAGAGTAGGATTATACAAGTTTATTATGTTAGTTTTAGCATACCTGTGTTTAGAACTCAGCACGTCTTTCTCCTAGGAAGTGATACCTTCTGTTTCTGCCCCATTTGGCTACACTAAAAATGTTTCTTCAGTTCTGAGATGGATGCTCTGAAGGCTTTTTCCTGCAGTCCTTGCGGATTTTTTAATGAAATGAAAGCCTCTGTAAATAATTAGGTTAAATTGCAAAGCTAAATGGTGTGCAGTTGGGGACCTGCTCATCAGTGCTGACCATGGGAGCTTTTGAAGGATTTTTGATAGTGTGACCTGATAAGCTTTGTATTTTGTACTGGTGGGGATGGGATCAGGGGAGATCAGAGGTGAGGAGCAATAGCAGTTTTCCAATTAAGAAAGGATGTTCATCCTTACTAAAGCTTGAGTTATATATAGGAAGAGATAGAGTCAAAAGAAAACTAGAGGTAGAATGTAATAAATATGCTCTGTGAGTGGGATTTTCATTTTTGATGAGCTTGTGAGATTAGGCAAGGAAAGGGAGAAAGCCTGAGATTGCTGAGAGGGATAATGAGTTCTAGATAATATATGCATATTGAATGTGTATTGATGAGGACTTTGGTGGTTTTGATTTTATTGTCTTAATCATAGAAAATAGAAAATGTAAAAAAAAAAAAAAGAAAATAGAAAATGTGATAACTATCAATAGCTTGGTTTTATTTTTCCTTTAATTTTTGCTAATATCCAAAATTCTTTTATTCTTTCTGTGGGTTTAAGGTCACATGCTTTCTTACTATCTAGCAATTATTGTTCCCAAAGAGAACAATGGACTTTAACCAGCAGTAGAAGGAGGGTCAGTGGAGAGTTTTATTTTGTTTTCCATTATTGACCTTTTAATGTACTATAATTCACTAGGATGTTTTGGAGTTTCAACTATTTACCTGGGCACCTGGGTGGCTCAGTCAGTTGAGCACCTGAGTCTTTTGGCTCAAGTCATGATCTCAGGAGTTGTGGGGTAGAGCCTGGCATCAGGCTCCCTGCTCAGCAGGGGGTCCACTTGAAGGTCTCTCCCTCTGTCCCTGCCCCCCAGCTCATATGCTCTTTCTCTCTCTCTTTCAAATAAATAAATAAATCTTTAACTATTTACCTCTTTACTATCAAGTTGATAGAACTTTTCATTAGAAAATATCATGAATATAATATTGTAGAATAAGGCCTAATTCATAAGCATTTTCTAATACAAATTATAAGTGTCTTTTTTCCTTACCCCTAGGGCAAAAGTTGGATTGTTAAAAGAAGTTATGAAGACTTTCGGGTACTTGATAAACATCTTCATTTATGTATTTATGACCGACGATTTTCCCAACTCTCAGAGCTTCCCCGTTCTGATGTCCTGAAGGACAGTCCAGAGGTAAGCATTTAGTACTTGGCAGCAGTAATCACTGTATATAAATTAGCAGATAGTTTTGTCTGTATACTAAATAAAAGCTTATATTGAACACTCAGGATGATTCCTGGAATTATTTATTTCGTAACTGAAAAATTAGTAATGCTATGTAGAATGTTTAGAATTAAAATAGGTTTAGTGTGTAATTTTATTAAAAAATTAATAGCTTATACACGCTATGTATATGAACAGACCATTCTTCAAAGAGAATATAAAATAATGGAAAAATGTTGACCTCACTAATAATTAGAGAAAGGCATAGTTTATGATGGCATTCCATGTCTGTGCCCTTACCTTCACTCCTGCCAAATTTCTAGTAAAAATAGAAAAGATTTCCAAAAAACTTAAATGGGAAGAGATTCTTTATAACATCAGAAAATAAAAACCATCAAAATTGTGAAGAATCTTTGAAAGAAAGATGGAGTAAGATTTATGGGGGTGCACAAATACAGCATAAAAAAACATGTACAAGAGAATTGAAGAAGACAGGTAAACTAGAAATCTTGATCGTAAAAGTTAAATAAGTAAGATAACTGAAAAGAGCAAACAGGGCTTTCAGAAGCATGATTACTATCCTCAGGGAGGAAGTGAGGCATTCAGAGCAGAGTTTTATAAAAAAAAAAAAATCAGAGATTTTAGAAATGAACAGGTACTTATTTAAATTAATTTTAGTCATAGCAAACCTGAATCGTTGGACTGTGTGCAAAATGGACATGGATGAAAATAACAATAGTGAACTGGGAGAGCAACCTTTATAAGACCATAGCCCCAGAATGGAGAAAAGGATGAAAAGTTGTGAGAGAACAGTTGAGAATCATGGAGAATAGATCCTGAAGTTCCTACTTCCCTCTCTTAGGAGTTCTAGCAGGATACAGTAGATGGAAGTAACTAAAAGTTAATAGAAGAAAGTCCCTAAAACTAAGAAAAGGCATTTTTCAGATCAGATGGGCCCAGTAAGTGCTAAGTATGATGACTGAAAAGACACACATCTGGAAACAGTATAGTGAAATTTCAAAATGCCAACACAGAGAGAAAACCCAAAAAGCTTTCAGAGAGCAAAAAACATACTTTCTTAAAAGAACAAGAATCATACTGGTTCTCCTCAGCAGCCACAATGGATGTTTGAAAGACTGCAGATACATTTCAGGTCCTGAGTGGAAGCCATTTAAAATCTCTAATTAATTCCAAGGCAATTAAGTAGTAGGACAAAGTAGAGACCTCCTCAGTCATGCAAGAACTGACACGGCAGCAGGGTCTCAGGAATGTCTTAAAACCACAGATTCTTTTGTATCATAGGAAACCTCTAAGTTCATCTCTGTTTCCCATCTCTACCTACTTGTCACATTTTCCCTTCTCAGGTTGTCTCAGGACATGGCCACTGCAGAATGATCCCAAGTTTTTAATCTCTTTTTTTAACACAGCTGGCAGAATGAGTTGAAATTTTGTATCATAATTCCTAATTCCTGCAGTAACTCTTGTTAGGCCAGCTAATGTTCAGTCACATTTCTGGACCAAGCCACATTTGTCTCTGCTATAATTATCTTTTTGTATTTTCAGCATAAGAATACAGATGGCAGTAGGGATAGAAGCTATACAGTGGTATGACCCCTTATGATTAGAAGCTAGCAGTTAAGGTTCTTCACAAGACAGGAGATTTCTATATAAGTGCTTGTGGTTTCACTTTATAGAAGTCTCAACCTTCTGTGAAGAATCTCATAGAACTATTAAAATGCCTAAAAAATCTGCAGATTTTTCTCCCAGTAACAACCAGTTTATACCAGTTACTTAGAGTGCTGTATCGACTTTGAGTTACCACTGAATCTTCTTTTTCTCTTTAGTCTGTTACTCAGATGCTTATGGCTTACCTATCCCGCCTTTCAGCTATTGCTGGCAACAAGATCAATTGTGGACCTGCCCTTACTTGGATGGAGGTATTATCTAATTGACCTTTTATCAGAATTTATTTTTAAACTGTCTACTTAAAAAATTTAACTTTAATTAAAGTTGTATAGCTATCGAGTTTCAGGTATCAAAGAAATGGAGTTTATTCTCATTTTTTTGAAGGATAGATAATGTGATACATTAAGGTTTTTTAATATTTTATTTATTTATTCATGAGAGAGAGAGAGAGAGATAGGGGCAGAGACACAGGCAGAGGGAGAAGCAGGCTCCATGCAGGGAGCCTGATGTGGGACTCAATCCCGGGTCTCCAGGATCATGCCCTGGGCTGAAGGCAGCGCTAAACCGCTGAGCCACCCAGGCTGCCCCATTAAGGTTTTTTTTAACCCAAATCTATCCTTCTTTGAGAATCCAGTAAACTAATTTAAATATATCTTGTGAATTGCAATGGCACTTCTTATATTGGTGTTTAATGTATTAATGTGTACATTTAGCAAGGTATATAAATATATGTATAAATATACATGTAATTTACTTGGTAATTGAAAATATTTTTCATTTTTTTATGAACAAGAGAAAATTCACCTTTTAAAGAGTCCAATTTAAGATTAAGTATTGAATATTATCATATCCAGAAAATATGTTAGATATTTCTTCTTAATTTGCACATGTAAAGTTATATTATTCTCTTCTTCCAGTGGAAATTGAGAAGATAAGATGGAGAATAGAAAGAATATGGAACTTAGAGCCAGGCCTACTTACATTGAGATATTGGCTCTTCCAATATTGGTTGTGTGATCTTGGACAAATTATTTAATTTCTCATAGATTACATAATCTCTTTTAGCTTTAGCATCTTCATCTTTAAATGATGATAATGATGATAAGTACCTTTTAGAGTTATGAGGATTAAATCATATTCTTTGCACAGCAAAATGACTGACATACCTTAAATAATAAATAGTAGTTGTGTTTTTAAGATTCTTTGGGTTATGGTTTCTCTAAATAAAATTGAATCTCTTTCATAGATAGAGAAATTTTTGCAAGTCCCATATCTTTAACCATCTCATAGTTGATTTTCTTTGTTATAGATTGATAATAAGGGAAATCATCTTCTAGTTCATGAGGAATCATCCATTAACACTCCTGCTGTTGGTGCTGCCCACGTTATCAAGAGGTATACTGCTCGGGCCCCTGACGAACTGACTTTAGAGGTAAATAACTAAAGACTCTGTGTGTCAACTCAGGCCCTTTTGCCATACAGCCTGGAATGCCATCTGTTTGTATTTAAGAACCATACTCATCCTTGAAAATTTGGCTTATGTCTCCCCCGTTTCTTCTAGGAAGTCATCCTTGATCTTCTCCCTACTTCATGCAAATGCATATCCCCAAATAGCCTGGATTGGCATTTCTTTTTTCTTTCTTTTTTTTTTTTTTTAATTTTTTAAAATTTATTTATGATAGTCACAGAGAGAGAGAGAGGCGCAGAGACACAGGCAGAGGGGGAAGCAGGCTCCATGCACCGGGAGCCCGATGTGGGATTCGATCCTGGGTCTCCAGGATCACGCCCTAGGCCAAAGGCAGGCGCCAAACCGCTGCGCCACCCAGGGATCCCTCTTTTTTCTTTCTTAATTACTTTATTTCTTTCTCTCTTTCTCTTTCTTTCTTTCCTTCCTTTCCTTCCTTTCCTTCCTTTCCTTTCTTTCTTATTTTATATTTAAGTAATCTCTACGCCTGCTTTGGGGTTCAAACCCACAATCCTGAGATTGAGTCACATGCTCTACTGACTGAGCCAGATAGGCACCCCTCTATCTGACATTTCACTTATTACACTCAATTATAATTGCTCTCCTATTTATCTCCATGATCTTCTTGAAAGCCAAGTCTCAGTCTTTTGTCTTTGTGTTTTTAGTACCTAAAAATGATACCCAAGGATACTTTCTTCTCATTGTTTATTTATAGATTGAGTTAAAGAACAGATGAAAAGTGAAATGAACATTTCTTGCTATCAGATGCAAAGGAGGGGAATTAAAAATGCTAACAGTTATTCGGCTTAACAAAAAACAATATAAATTTTTAGGTTTTTTTTTTTTTTAATTTTAGGTTCTATACACAAAGGAATGTATGTCTTAAAAGATGCTGTGTCTGTTAGCAAATGTGGCTTTGTGAAGATGACTCTTTCATGGCCTGAAAAATTAGTTGTTAATATACAAAGAAAAATTCTAAAAGCAACATGTATACCATGAAGTACTTGACTACGTTTTATCTCAGAACTCATCACTTATTTTGGTTGAAGAGTGAAACTTCTGTTAAGTATATTGTTAAAAACTATTATTATGATTTTTATATTTGTGATTTTTGTAAAGGTTTGTATAAACTCACTAGTTTGTTTTTTTAGAGTGAAGAAAGTAAGATCTTTGGTGGAAATGTTATATTGTACCATCTATTGAAAAAGGTGTAGTTGCCATAAAATTTTAAACTTACTAAGAATAACCAAGTAATTATTGACATTGCATGCCTTTGTTAAATGATTAAAGAAAATATATCAAGTGCTCAGCATAGTACGTGGCACTTGATAAGCACGCACTAAATGTGTATTAATAAACATTGTGGTTGTTCCAAATATGAGTATTTTAACCTGCCCCTCATAAGTGGGTCTGATCACTTTTAGTAACAGTAACAATATTTTAACAGAAGTAGTGATGATGGTATGATGCTTGGCATTCAAAAATCGTATGCTATATATTTGGCTTTCTGAAGTTACTGCACATATGTTAGTTGGATCCCAGTCTTTATGCTGCTTAACTCTTTTTAGACCTCTTCTTTACAAATGGTTAAGATTATTAAATTTTTTACTGAAAAAAGTGTCAAGTTTTTCTAGAAAATTAGCCAGAGAATAAGGATTCTACTTCAACTTTTTGTTCTAGCTCAGATTTAAATTCTAGGCATAACAGTTGGTTTAAAATTTGACTAAAAATATTTCACTTAAAATTTTTTCTTGTAGGTGGGAGACATCGTTTCTGTTATTGACATGCCCCCAAAAGTGTTAAGTACGTGGTGGAGAGGCAAGCATGGATTTCAGGTAGGCAACAAAGAACTAGGTGTGAAGAAGTTAAAAAAAATTGTTTATTCTTCAGTAATATTTCTCTTTACAGCATGTACTGGCAGTGGACTTTGTCAGGAGAAGTAGAAAAATATATATGATATTAAACTTGGATTTCCTTTTCTCTAGTTACTCTTGTAGTTGTTTTATCTCCTTCATCTTTTTAAAATGGTGATATAACCAAAGTATGAACAGAATCATAGACCTGATGACCACTTTTAGATTATCAGGTCTGTGACTCTGCCTTGCTTTTGGTATTGGTTTTAAATCATGATTCATATGTATTTTCTAGTTTCTAGAATTAAGTCCATTTGATCAATATTTTTCCTTACAAATGTAACTGTTAATTTGAACAATATGTTAATTCAGACCAACAGCAGCATCTGAAGCAGTCTCATTTCTTTTTTATATATATGCCTAAATCATTTGAGAACTGATTCTGACAGCTTTAGATTGAGTAATATCCATTTCCATGGGATTTACATGTTTTCTTTAATATGTCAGAACTATCCTTAGAGGGGCATCTGAAAATACCTTAAAATTGCATCTTTAGTATTTAACCTATGGATTTATTGTGGTCTTTTTATAAGTGTCCTAAAATGCTACATAAATAAAATGTGCATGCAATATAGCTAGAAATGTTGTATACATTTCTTGAGCTTTAACTACATATTAAATAGAAATCACTATTAGGTTTTTATAAAATGTGTCTTATTAAACAATAATCATACTGTTTAAAGCAGTATAGCATGGTGGTTAAGAGCACAGGCTTTGGTGCCAGATTTCCTGGGTGTTGTGCTGTGTTACCTTGAACATGTTAATTTTACTTCTCTATGCCTCAGTTTTCCTCATTTGTAAAATGGGGATTGTAGGACTCTTCATTGTTTCATAAGATTATGGTAAAGATTAAATGTGTGAGGATAAAATATGTAAAGTACATAGAATAGGCCTGATGCATATTTTCCACTCAAAAAATGTTGATTTTTAAGTTTAAATGATTCTGTGTGTTTTTTTTTAATGAATTTAACTTTATCTACCCTTTTGTCTATTTTAAAAGCATTTGTAGCATTTGTAGGTGATTAAGACCAGTAAATCATATCCATATTATACTACAAATTTTCTTATTTGGGTGATTGGGGTCTTTCATATGTGCTCTTCTTTCTTAATTGCTATGCATAATTGGTACTTTTGATTAAATATAAAGCTAAATAGAAGAGTAGGATTATCTTTTCTCCTATTAAGGGGTCACTTCTCCATGTTCATAAACTTTAGAGCCGGGAAGATAATAAAAAAATAAATTTGGCTTTCAGATGGCAGTTACGTTTCTTGATATTTCTGCCTTATAATCTTAGACAAGTCATCTGCTTTCTTTGTACTTTAGTTTCTTCTTAATTGGAGAGTTCCACTTAACAATCTCTCACAGGCCTTCTCAACATTTTCCTTCTATTGTAAAAATGGTAGCAGGTGTTCCCTTCTTTCATACGACAAATATTTATTGAGAGCTAACTCTCTGCTAGGTATAGATTTATCCTCCTCTTTTATTTAGAGTCACACAACTTAGTTTCTTGCCTAAACAGACTATTTTTTTAAAAAAATTAATATATAAATTAACAATTGTTAAAAATTAGCTTATTGCCAAAACAAATTATTTAAAATAAAAACAGATTTTTAAGTTTAAAGGATCTATTTGTAATTGATAAAGGTTTTTTACATAGCATTGCTATGTTTTTCATTCTAATTGGTTTTAGAAGGACAATCATTTCCGTTGAAAGCATGTTGGAAAATATGGATTTGAGGCGTTGATTGTGTTGGGGGGGGTGTCACCCATAAAACTAGGAGCTGTCTTTAAATGTCACTGTCAAAACTTCATTTATAAAAGGAATCTAGTACTTTAAGGAAATAATCCACACAATTCATTCTTCCTTGATGTTCCTAAACACTTGTCCATTTGTAAGATTGCCTCATGGTTTATTGCAGGGGGAGGTGTGAGTGAGAAAGTTTGTATGAGGGACGCCTGGGTGGCTCAGCAGTTGGGTGCCTGCCATTGGCTCAGGGTGTGATCCCAGGATCTGGGATTGAGTCCCACATCAGGCTCCCTGTGAAGAGCCTGCTTCTCCCTCTGCCTATGTCTCTGCCTCTCTTTCTCTCAGTCTGTGTCTCTCATGAATAAATAAATCTTAAAAAAAATCTTAATAAAAAAAGTTTGTATGGAGCATCTGTTATGTGCCAAGTATTGCTGGGCACTTTATATACAATGTTTTCTTTAATCTTCACAAAACTATTAACACCCTTTTTTTGGAGGGAAGATAGTTTGAAAGGGTTAATAAACAACCAAGATGCCAAATCAGTAAGTGATGTAGTAAGGAACTCAAATTTATGTCTGCTCAGTCACTCAGTCATTGCCCAAGGAGCACCAAGCATGATTTCTGCATTTACCCTCATATTATGAACTTTATCCTCAGTTTTCTACCCTATAGAAAGGAACATCTTCCCTTTTCAGCCAGCAGGGAATGCTGTAAAAGTTAACCAACAAAGCATGATTAACTAATAAACCATACAGGTTTACTGGTGGAAACATTGCTGTTACCATGTGTTATGTTTTTATGTAATGATTAATATATTGTAGCTGGGGGAAAACTCCTCTTCATGCTATTTGTGATGTTCTCTACCTGTGTTCGGTATTTTTAATTGGTGAGCATATGCCCTTCCTTACTTTGTTGAGAGAGGAAGATAATTAAAATTTATTCCATATATATGATAATTACAGATGAGATCCCTGATTTTTAATATGAAATAACTAGAATAATGGCTTAGTCCACTGGTTTTCATATATATATACATATATATATATTAATTTAGATTCAGTTAACCAGGATATAGTACATTATTAGTTCCCACATACTTTTTTTAAAAATGTTTGTTTATTTATTTATTTATTTATTTATTTATTTATTTATTTATTTATGATAGTCACAGAGAGAGAGAGAGAGAGGCAGAGACACAGGCAGAGGGAGAAGCAGGCTCCATGCACCGGGAGCCCGATGTGGGATTCGATCCCGGGTCTCCAGGATCGCGCCCTGGGCCAAAGGCAGGCACTAAACCGCTGCGCCACCCAAGGATCCCCCCACATACTTTTTTAACTCTGAATTGTTAATCAGACAGAAACTTACATACAACCTCAGTGTGAGAAAAGGCAACAGTGGAATTGCCCTGGTTAGTTGAGTCAGGCACCCTGGGTGTTAAACCCTGTGGAGTATGTTTGATTGACCTTCCTTGGGCATCCTGCAGCATCTCAGAGGAGCCTCAGTAGAGCTGTGTACAAACATCACCACTGGAAAACCACTTGTTTAGGTTACCAGTATACCTTAGTTTATGTAGTGGATGTATTACATCTCAGACTATTTTATAATTTTAATTTTTAAAAGCCAGTTCACATTCTAAAAATGTTAGAGAAACTTGGTTTTTATAAGAACATTTTAAAAAAGATTTTATTTGTTTTAGAGAGAGAGTGTGAGCAGAGGGAGGAGCAGAGGGAGAGGGACAAGCCAGTTCCATGCCAAGTGCAGAGCCTGATGTAGGGGCTGGATCTCACTACCTTGAGATCATGATCTGAGACAAAAATCCAGAGTCAGACACTGGACTGACTCAGCCACCCAGGCGTCCCCATAAGAACATTTTTTGTGTGACTTTTTTTAGAAGGATAATATTCAGATTTTAAAATTTCTCTATGTAAATTATGTCTGAATTCTTAGAATTTCATATATTATGGTATAGATGAGTGATACTAGTTCAGAATGCAAATAATCACAAATATTACTTAGGTGAGTTTTTTTTCCTACTGAGTATTGCTATTCGGAAGGTTCATCTCTTCCTTCTTTTTTATATTAGGTGCTGTATTAGTTGACTGGGTCTGCTATAGCAAAATACTGTAGACTGGGTGACTCGAATAATAGGGATTTATTTTGTCAGGCATTCTGGAGGCTGAAGTCCAAGATCAAGGTGTTGTTAGAGTTGGTTTATTCTGAGGTCTCTCTGCCCAGCTTACCTTCTCACTGTGACTTCACATGCTCTTTCCTCTTGTGTGCACATATCCCCAGTATCTCTGCCCGTGTCCTAATCATCCCTTCTTATAAGGACATCTGTCAGATTAGCATAGGCACACTCATATGACCTCACTGAATCTTAATTACCTCTTTAAAGACACTGTCTCCAAATACAGTCACATTCTCAGATACTGGGGGTTAGGGCTTCAACATATGAATTTGGGGGCGGGGGATATAGAATTCAGCCCATCATAGGTGCCAACCAGCCCTTTAGGGCTGGTTGGAAGGCCCTTCAGGGACCCTCTCACACAGACTTGATAAGGAGCAGGGACCTAACTGAGCCAGCGGTCCTCTAGGCTCCTAGCAGGCACAGCTTAGAGGCATTGGCCATAACTGCTGAGAGTTTGAGGGCTTTGGGAGGAAGGAGCCCTGGAAATGGCTGTTCCATGGGTGCTCTGCCCCTCAGCTCCCATCCTCAAGTAGCAAGGAGGCTGGGCAGCATCTGACGGAGCCCCTCTCATTCTCACAGGTTGGTATCGGGTAACTTACTGCATTCATGGAAGAAGGTCCTCTTGACTCTGAGCACCATGCCCATGGCAGAACAAGGAAAGCAAGTAGTCCTTAGTGTTCTCCTCCAGACCTCTTAGATGCATGGTAGATTCAGAGCCCAGCCAGATTCCCTGAGTTCTAGGAAGGTTTCCTGGAGGAGGTGACTTTGGAATGCAGTCTTATACATTTCTTCTAAGGACAGGATGTCCAGATGACCAGGACACACAAGTTAGACATGAAACAGCCTGTAGCTAACTCAACTGATCTGAACATACAGATGGACTTTGTGAACTGTGCTTTGTCATTGGACCATGAGGGAGGACATACCAGGGCAGGAAACCTGTGCTAATAATGTAGGGGTGGGCTTGACTTTGAGGTAGCTTCCAGTAGTTTTTCCTGGGGATCAAGACCATTTAGAGCTGATGGTTTTCAGGAGACAGAGTGAAGAGGAGCAAGGATGTGGGTCACTGCTTCCCAGTATGGAAGCCAGCTCTGGTGTATATCATACTCTAAGCACTGCTGGAGAGCTTTTTGGAAACGTGATCTTCAGTATGCAGACCATGTGCATCTCCACTTGCAGGTCTGCTTAACTTGATGTGTTTATGATTGGTGTTACACGGACTCCACTTTTTCTTTTCTTAGAGTGGTATGTGTTTGTGGTCTCCTTTCTGGCTCACTCTCAAGGCAGGACAAGGTGGAGGCGTTAGTGTGCCTTTCCTTTGTATTGCTGTGAACTCATGCTGTGCAGTTGCTGGGTTATCACTTTATTTTATTATTATTTAAGAAAATAATTAATAGACCTTAATTTTTAGTACAAATTTACAGAATAATTGAGCAGATAGTATACAGAGTTTCGTATAATCCCCCATCCCCCAACGGATATATATATAGTTTCTCCAATTATTACATCTTGCTTTATAAATTCATTGTGTAAAATTGCCAATATGGTGATTTTTATTGGCCACCAGCTGATTTGCAGAGATTATAGACAGAACAGAGTAAGTACTGTTTCTAGAAGAGTTGCCTGATGATCTGATGCTCCTCAGATCTTGGCCAAAATCACATGGATACAGAATATATGTATATATATATGTATATATATATGTATATATGTGTGTGTGTATATATATATATATATATATAATACAGAATGTCAGTTTACATCCTGCCCCACAACGATTGCAATAGTTTTGGGGATTGCTGTTTTGTTATAAATAAACCAAATTTCATACACTATCATTAACTATAGCTCATTGTTTACATTAAGATTCAGTCTTTGTGATATATAGTTCTGTGGGTTTTTTTAAAATTATTTATTTATTCATGAGAGACAGAGAGAGAGAGAGAGAGAGAGAGAGAGAGAGGCAGAGACACAGGCAGAGGGAGAAGCAGGCTCCTCACAGGGAGCCCGATGTGGGATTCGATCCTGGGTCTCCAGGATCACGCCCTGGGCTGAAGGGAGACACTCCACTGCTGAGCCACCCAGATGTCCCCTGTGGGTTTTAATAAAGGCATAATGATATGTATCAACCATTACAGCTTCATACAGAGTAGTTTTGCTGCCCTAACCCCTGTGCTCTACCTTTTCATCCTTCTCTCCCCATAACCCCTGATAACTACTAATCATTTACAGTCTCCATAGTTTTGCCTTTTCCAAAACATCATGTAGTTGGAGTCATATAGTATGTAGCCTTTCCAGTTTGGCTTCTTTCACTTAGCAGTTTGCATTTAAGGTTCTTCCATGTCTTTTCATGGTTCAGTAATTCCCTTTTTGTCACTAATATTAATTGTTATGAATGTGCCAGAGTTTATTTTTCCATTCATTATTAAAGGACATCTTGGTTGTTTCAAGTCTTTGGCAGTTATTAATAAAGCTGCTATAAACATCCATATGCAGGTTTTTGTGTGGATATAAGTCTTCAGCTCCTTTGGGTAAATACCAAGGAGCGCAGTTGCTGGATCATATGGTAAGCCTATGTTTAGCTTTGTTAAGAAACCACCAAGCTGTCTTTCAAAGTGGTTGTCCCATTTTGCATTCCTACCAGCAATGATATTGTTCAGCATTCTCACCAACATTTGATAGTTCTCAGGTTTTTTTTTTTTTTTTTTTTTTGATGGGGGGGGATTTTAGCCTTTTTTTTTTTTTTTTGAAACCAAACACAAATACTTTTTATTTATGGGATATCATTTTACATCAATTCCATTAAAACCTAAAACCAGTTTGCTGTACTCAAGTTAGGTGGCATAACAGTGTTTTAGTTAAGCTGGAGTCACAGGTTTATGGACGTAATGCAGATACCGACGACACAAAGCGTTCACAGTTACAGGTTGGCTGCTGTCCGTTTAACAGTAACCCCCAGGGGAAAGGTTTTTTTATGATAAAAAGCAACCCACGTTTTGGTCTCATTTACAGACACCCAACATTTAGTTGGTCAATGGATTCTATACATTTATTATACAACATATGAAAGAATAAAAGATAAGGCTTACAGAGGCTTATTGTTCAGCATTCTCACCAACATTTGATAGTTCTCAGGTTTTTTTTTTTTTTTTTTTGATGGGGGGGGATTTTAGCCATTTTAATAAGTGTGTAGTGGTATTACATTGTTATCTTAATTTGCAAATAAAATCCAGGTTACAGCATTTAATAATATACTTAAGGGTGTTTTACTGCTGTCTTTCTTTCTTCTATTATAAGTAATTATTCCTTTACCTCTGATTTTCAAACTTTAGTATACTCAAAAGTCACCTGGGGAATCTTGTTAAAGTGTAAAGTGCAGGAACTAAGCCCAAAAATTCTCTCAGTGGTTGTGCGATAGGATGTAAAACCACATTTTTATCTGTCATTCTGGCCCAAGTATTCTCAGACAACTCTTCTAGAAGCATTGCTTGTTCTGTGCTGTAGGTAAGCTCTGCACATCATCTGGTGGTTGATAAAGATTTTGCCAAGTTCTAGTTTGTGTATTGTTTTAGACCATAATTTAGCTGTGGGAACAGAAGGATTAGTTCATCCATGTGTTTTAATTATACCGTGACTCTGTTTCTTTTCTTAAACTTCTGGGAGTAGGAAGTGTGAAATTATATTAACTATAGTAATTTGAAATTCTGAAATCTGTTTTTACTTTGTTTCCTAAAGTATATACTGAATCTTTTACCTTTGTTTTATGAAGTGTTTCATCATAGAATGTACGTAAGCAAAAAAACACAAAACACAAAAACCACAGCTATTTTATTTTCTCATTTTTAAAACTAAATGGACTCAGATTTTGTGTCTGGCTATAGACCCTTCTTGGAAAAATGAGGTAAGATGTCTGGAGAGCCCTTTTTCTTAGGTAAAAGTCATAACACAATTATAAAATGTTAGTGTCTTTGAGGATTATTTGTTTGTATAGGCAGTATCTCAGAGTTTCATCTGGGAGCTGTTAGCATCAGAATGATTGGAAAAACATGTTAAAACTAGGGATTACCAATTAGAATCTTAGGGGATGGGGACAGGATTAAGAGGTTTATCAAGTTCTTTAGATAATTATGAAGCCAAAATATGATAACCATGGAGCAGCCTCCCATTGTTTATCCTGTACATAGATAAAAGAAGAAATTAGACACAGTTTAGCAAATGTTCTCTTTTCCAACTTGGAAATTTTTCTTTTCTTTTTTTTAATTTAAATTTGATTTGCCAATATAAAGCATAACACCCAGTGCTCATCCCATCAAGTGCCCGAGGAAATCTTTCTTAAAACACGTTTGGGATGCACTTAATTTAATGGATAGAATACCACTTAGAGATTGATAGGATTTTATACAGTTCACGTTCTCTTAGTTCTCCCCAAGATGTTAAAGGATCAGCTTTTTAATTTTTCATAGTTGCCCTAGAGTGTCATGCAAGTATCCTTGTGCACAAATATGAGAGAAGCAATTCTTGAATAAAACAGTGTCCTTACCTCAGGAGTTTAATGTTGTTCTAAATAACTTATTTTCAGAAAAGTATTACTTATTCAAAGGGATGATATTTGGAAGCCTGTCCCTTGTAGTAGTTCAATGGAGGAAGGAGGTTTACCTGTGCATTTATAAAAAGACCATTTATTTATTTATTTATTTATTTAAAGACCGTATATTTACATATGGGATCCAAAGCTGTGCCTTTTCATTACTTAGTATTAGATGGGGCACAGTACTTCCTCTCTTGCTTGATTTTGGGAGATCATATAAATTTTCATTTATAATGTTAAATAACTTCAAGGAAAGGGAGTATGTGAATAAAAGCAATTGTAAGACTTCTTCAGTGCTTCTTAAGTGCACTGTTCTAAGTGCTTTCATTGACCTTTAATTCTTACAGCTCTGTGAAGAAGGTACTGTTACCTCCTACTGATGACAAAACTAAAGCATGGAGTAAAACAACTAACCCATTGTTATTCTGCTGTTTAATACCAGAGCTTAGATCAAATCCTAGATATTCTGGGCAAAGAAGAGATCATGGTAGTAATTTAATGAACCAGTGGTGGCTTGTACTTGTTGACTTGTAGGAATCATAGGTTTCTTTAGCAGCAAGAATGATAGTGGATCATCTCATCCTAACCTGTCATTTAAAAATTACAGAAATCTAGAGACAAAAGATTTAGAAAAATTGTTTTGATTCACAAAGACAGTACATACTGGTACAGCCAGGACCAGTTTGTAAGCTTGGTGAGTTCCAGTTCTGTATTTTTTTCCTCCTTGAATCATAAAAAGATACAAATTTTCCTAAATTATTTTTCATATTTCTTGTTGCTGTTTTTATTTTTCTCATTAGTGCAATTGCCATTAGCAACTGCCATTGATACCTTATATTTGTTTCTTGATAACCTTTTGCTAATTTATAACATCAAAGCATGTCCTACCAAATGATATTTAAACATTCAGTTTCATGGAAATTATTGACAAAATGGCCTAGATCAGTAGTTCTTAACCTTAAGCGCTTCATACCTTCATTATAATAAATATTTTCTAAAATCCTTCCATATTTATGAAATGAAATTTATAGATGATGTAACTACATACAAACTAACAGATTTTCAAAGAAAGTAATATAATTTTTGACATATAATACAGAAGAAATACAAGTATGTTGTGTATATAAAATATACAATATATATTTGAAATATAAATATTTGGGAAAACTCCATGAAAATCTTTAATTCTAAGTGTAGTCCATAGACTAGCAGCATTAACATCAGTCAACAAATACAATAAAATCTATTTATAATAGAGATGAAACACTTGGTGATATATCTGAAAGACAATATGAAAGAGCTCAACTAAGAACAGTAAAGTATTTTTGAGAAAAATCAAAGAATATCCAAAGAAGGGAGCAATATAATTTATAATTTATGTGTGGGTTGGAAGTCTTTACATTGTTAAGATGTCATTATTCTCCACATAGATCCCAGTCAAAATCTCAGCAAAGTTTTTTGTAGAAATTGATAAGCAAATTAATTCATATAGAAATACAAAGGAGCTAGAATAGAATAGCTAAGATAAATTTGAAAAACAACCAAGTTGGAGAACTAACATTGATTTGAAGACTAACTGTAAAGGTACAGTATCAAGAGAGTATGTTATTAATGGAAGGATAGACAAATAGAATAATGGAACAGAATAGAGTCCAGAAATAGACCCATACATACATGAACATACGATTTTCAACAAAAGTTCAAATCAATTCAGTGAAAAAAACATGGTCTATTTTACATATAGTATTGGAACAGTTGTTCATATGAACAAATGTTCATATGCTTGCATTACAAAACAAAACAAAACACTTTGATTTGTTTCTTAAACTGTCTGCAAAAATGAGCTCAAAATGAATTATATACCCAAATATAAAGCTTAAAGTACAAAGCTGCTCAAAGAAAACATAGGGAAAACTTCTGTGACTTTGGGTTAGGCAGAGATTTCTTAGATGCAACATGAAATAAACAATTCATAAAATAATAGTTTGAATTTCATCAAGATTGGAAACTTCTCTTTGAAAGAAATTACTGGTGAGACAATAAAAAGAAAGCTACAGACTGGGAAAAAATATTGGCAGTTATTATTGGCAGTAAAATTTTGAGTATGTTCTGACAAAGGACTTATATTCAGAACATACTTATTAGGAAACAGAACTCAATTTTAAAAGTAGGCAAAGATCGAAACACTTCACTGGAAAGATATGTCAAATAAACACATAAAGACATGCTCATTGTCATTAGTTATTAGAAAAATGCAAATTAAAATGACAGTGAGATATTGCTACATACTTATTAGAATGATGAGGCTGTGGAAGGATTGAAACAGGGTTGGTGAGAATGTAAGATACTACTATTTGGAAAACAGTCTATCAGCTTCTTAAATTAAGTAGACACCTACTACATGATCCAGCCATTCCACTCCTAGATTATTATCCAAGAGAAAAAGAAAGCCTATATCCATATGAAAACTCATATATGAATGTTCATAGAAGCTATTTATATAATAGCCCCAAACTGGAGACATATTTTATCAACAAATGATTAATGGGTAAACAAATGATGCTGTCTTTACAATGAAATATTACTCAGGAATAAAAAGGAATGAATTGCTGATCCATACAACAACATCAGTGGTCCTCAGAATAAGTATGCTGAGTGAAAGAAAACAGATAACAAAACAGTACATTCTTTTGACTCTATTCAAATACAATTGTAGGAAATGCAAAGTAACATAGAGAGATAAAAAGTAGATCAGTGGTTGCCTGGTGAGCAGGGACAGGGGTTGGATAGGGAGAGGGAGAGATTACAAAGAGATAAAAGGAAACTTTTTTTTAGGTTGATGAATACATTCAGAATCTTGACTGTAGTTATAGTTTTATAGGTGTCAGAACTTATCAAAATGTATACATTAAATATGTACAATTTATTGTCAATTATACCTCAATCAAATTGGGAAGAAAAAAACTAGAGAAGCATCTTTGACTTAGCTTTTTATGTACTCACCCCAATTGATAGTTTCCATCTCTTTATTACCTCTGTGGTCCTACATTCATATACTTTTCTTAATTCTTCATGCCATTTTTATGCTATACATTTTTATTATCACTTTCCTAGTTTGTTTGCAAAATCCTAAAATGTGCTTCTGCTTCATGTCATCCCCCCTTCCTCCTACCCTAAAAGTCATACACTACTACTAGAGCTTTCTTACTAAAACACACCTGTTCTGTCCCTCTTCTCAGAATTTGTCACTTTCATTTCATAGAAGAAACTTCAGCCCTCTTGCCATAATGTACAAGGCCCTCCGTGATCTCTGACCCCATTTTATTTCTCTAGTCTTATCTTACCAGTACTTTTATTTTATAAACTCAATTTCCAGACAGATTTAACTAACATTCCCCCCCCCCCCCATTACACAGGTTGCTCTTTTCATCTACTTGTTCTTCCATCTATAATGCCTTCTCTATCCTCATCTTATTCCAACCAAGGGGGAAAGATTTAAACCAACTGTAATTTTATTTTATATGTCATTGAGCTAATGTGGAAAAATGGATCTCATTTGTTAAGTACTTGTTATACATAAGCAGTTGTGCTCAATATTATCATTCCATTGGCTCCCTCCAATTTCTGCCATTACCCACATCTTCACTTGCCTTTTTATCCAGATTAGATTCTAGGGCCATCATTATTACATTTACTCAATACAAGTTTTTGCTTAAATTCTTCAGTCCTGTTTTCTCCTCTTGCTTCACTACTGGTCTCTGTTTGGCTTAATCCAAGAATGGATATTTCATTACTCTTCTTACTTAGGGTCTCATCAGTATTTGAGAGTACTTATTTTTTCCCTGATACTTTATTCTCTCAGTAGAAATGACCCAACAGTCTTAGAGTTCCTTCTATGTTCTCAGGCTTCCTTTACAAAAGGCACTTCCTCTTCTAGCAGATCCCTGAAAGTTTGAGGTCCAAGTAGCTTCTCATTCTGTGCTCTTTATCCTAGATGATTTTATTTACTCTTTCAACTTTATTTTTTTTAAATTTTATTTATTTATGATAGGCACACAGTGAGAGAGAGAGAGAGGCAGAGACATAGGCAGAGGGAGAAGCAGGCTCCATGCACCGGGAGCCTGACGTGGGATTTGAACCCGGGTCTCCAGGATCACGCCCTGGGCCAAAGGCAGGCGCTAAACCGCTGCGCCACCCAGGGACCCCTACTCTTTCAACTTTAAATTCAATTTAAAGTTTCTCATGTTTATACTCTGATTCCTGACCTTGCTTCCTTTTTTTTGAGATCTTTATTTATTTATTTGAGAGAGACAGAGAGAGGGAGACAGCAAATGAGTAGCAGGACAGGCAGAGGGAGAAGCAGACTGCCCACTGAACCGAGAGCCTAATGTGGGGCTCTATCCCAGGACCCTGGGATCATGAGCTGAGCTGAACGCAGATGTTCAACTGACTGGGACACCCAGGGACTTCTCCTGATCTTGTTTCTGAGTCCCAAACCTTAACGTTCTATGTAAGAGTAATGTTTTTAAAAGTAGAAGTTAGGGAGCTGGGATTTGATGTTTAGCAGACAGTGTAAATAAAACAGAGAAACCAGAAGCAAAGTGGTGTTTCCTGGGATATAAAGGTGGGGAACACAAATAGGAATATCTCAAAGAACCAATATAAAAAAATCACTAGATGAAAACAGGGCCTGGGAAGTCAGGAACTGAGGGAATTTGCTTCCAGTTTATTCCTTTCTATGTAATAACAGCAGCTGCTTCTTTGTCTCATTCTCCCTTTTTTTGAAAACTACTTTCTTGTTCTAACCAACTCAGTTGAGATAATTAAAGATTCAGACATAGTTCCAAAATCTTAAGAGACGGACTAATTGACTAACTTATGGTCTGATGAACTGTACTGGGATGGTATTGGCAGGGACACACGGTCTGGACTGGACAGAGAGATCCTAATGAAGAGTGGGTTCTTTAAGAATATTTGGGGAGTGGGAGGAAAATAATTGGCATTTCAAGGTGGGAGAGCATCAGTTTGTCTTGGTTTGAGTCTCCTGAGTGATGTGATTTTTCTTCAGTACAGAGGCATGCAAGTAGGGTGGTATATTGATTTATTTAGGGGGGGTTCCTGGATTGGTTTGGCAGAAGGTTAATATGTCAGGGAAATTAAGGGTACTGATATTTTTTAAAGTTCAAATGATCAATGACATGTTCATACTGGGTAGGAAAAAAAGAGATTGGAAGGGGACTAAGGACCCTAGTGGGGAAATATAGAGGGGGAATGGGGATCCAGTATCTGAATTAGAGCTTCAATTGTCATGGAATATATGAACACAAGAGGGCTGGGTGGAGAGGAAGTTGGAGTCTAAAGATGAAAAATTGGAAATTCTCTGAGGCCACATAGTTCCAGTTGATGAAAAATCTGTGGTATATCTCTGGAAGTAAGAGCATTATTTTACTTAATAAAAAAATGTTTTGGGGATCCCTGGGTGGCTCAGCAGTTTAGCACCTGCCTTCGGTCCAGGGCGTGATCCTGGAGTCCCAGGATCGAGTCCCACATTAGGCCCCTGCATGGGGCCTGCTTCTCCCTCTGCCAGTGTTCTGCCTCTCTCTTTGTTTCTCATGAATAAATAAATAAAATCTTTAAAAATAAATAAATAAATAAATAAATAAATAAATAAATAGAATCTTAAAAAATATATTTTGTTATGCTAACAGCCCTAAAAGTTTCACTAGCCCTTAATTTCATAAATCAACCATTAGAATAGGAGTTTTAAAAAAAAAAATCTGTGATCAGCACATTGTTGTGTTGAAATTCCTTTTAGATTTTGATTAGTTGATTAGTCTCTCTCAGAGAGACCATAGTTAGGATTAGGCTCCATTGGTAAGCAATGACTTCTTTCCATTCCCACTGTAACCAAAGCTCCAGCTTTACATTATTGCAGTAGTTTCTTATCTAACATTCCCTCTAAGTTGTACCAAAATATTTTTTTTCAGTACATTCACTTTTGTAACCAAACCTATTTCTTTTATAGTTTAAGCCTATCCTCAAGGTAGAAGAAGGTCAGAAAAATCAGATTGCAGTCTGTTACATTTAGGTCTGTCTTCATTTACTTGCAGAGAGGGAGCCGTATACCTGTCAAGCTGTTTGAAACCTATTCCCAGGAGCTATTAGAGTTAGGACAGGCCCTGGACTGAATATATAGTATAAATTGGTGGTGAGCCAGAACAAGTTGTGAAATTTTTAGGAATTTTGTAGTACAATTGTGAAACACAGCCGCTATTAAAAATTAAAGCACATAAATGTATAATTAAGTGCTTTATATTAAAAACAAAGGTAATAAATACTTAAAATTTCATTAGTAGTTATTTTACTATATTTTATTGTTATCTGTGCTCCTGAGGTATTTTCCATCTAGTGTTATGTATCCTATAAATACTAGCATAACAGGCTATTTTGTGTCTCTTTTCAACTCTGCATTCAGTTGTATCATGTTAGTAGCTTGAAATAAGCCATGGTAGGAGTATTTATAACAGGGATTCTGGCAAATGTTGTAAATCAAGGCCTTTCCTCCTGAAGGGCCAGTTGTACAACTTTGACCAGCACCCTGTGGGATATATAGTAGTCCTCCCTTATCCACAGGGATTCTTTCCAAGGCCTCCAGGGAATGCCCAAAACTATGGATAGTAGTGAACCTTACATATACTGTGTTTTTCCTATGCATTAACACATACCTAATGATAAAGTTTAATTTATAAATTAGGCACATGAAGAGATTTACAATAATAATATAAAACAGAAGAATTATAAAAATGTAGTAAAAGTTACATGAATATGGTCCCTCTCTCAAGATATATTTACTGTACTTAATCCTTCTTGCAATGTTGTAAGATGATAAAATGCCTATGTAATGAGATGAAGTGAAGCGAATGTGATAGAACATTAGGCTGCTGTTGACCTTGACAATGCAAGAGGAGGCGGATCATCTGCTTCCAGACCATGGTTGACTGTGGGTAACTGAAACTGAAACAAAACCTGTGGATAAGAGTGGAAGGGGGACTACTGTCATAATATTGCTTGCTTTTTCTAACTTTTTTTCAAAGACTTGGAGGAAAACTACCATATTGAAAGGTTTTTTTTTTTTCCTTCCAGTAAGCTCATCCCTAACCTGTTGGCAGCCTTATCTTTACATTGTTCTTTTCCTCCTTTTACAAGATTTTTATTACCTACTCCTCCACCCTGTGAGCCCTAGATATTGGTCTTTTCTCTCTCCTTATTGCTGGAGTTGAATCTCATTTTGATCCCTGCCAATATACCCAATTTTCCTCACCTTTCTCAGCCATATAAATTAGAGCTTTAGACATTGTCACTGCCGGCAGAAGGAATAATATATGAAACAGGATGACATAGCTTGTAGATCATATTACCAGAGTTCCAGTCACTGTTAACATTGGACGTTTTGAGTTTATCAGAATTGTTTATATTTGGTGAAATACTAGCTTAAGTATGAATCAGAAAAGTGAATGTTCATTAATTGTATTTTTAGGGTTAGTTACTTTCTTTTTTTCCCCCCTGGGGTTTAGTGGCATTCTTGTGTATATTTTCAAGAGAACACAGCTTCATGTTTTGCAATGGAAATTTTATAATAGGAAAATAGAATCTATTTGCCTTTCACAAATTTCTAGAATCATCTCTCCCAATAAAAGACTTATTAACAGGAGTGCTTTTGGTTTCAAGAAACAGAAAAGTGAACAGAAAAAGCGATTGATTGCCTCTGTTGAGTTAGCAACTTAATGATGCTAGGCAGGAGTTTTTAAGATTCTCTTGGCCTGTCTTTTAAGTTCTAATGATGGTTGCTACAGATCCAATCTTGATACCTGCATCACAACAGGAGGAAGGAGATAGAATAGTAGCAGTAGAGCTGTATTTGAATGTGCTGTGGCTACAATCGGATGCAAGGAGTCTGGGCGCTGAATATGTTGTTTAGCTAATAGTAAGATTATACTTCATCCTTTATTATACTTATGATAAAGAGAGACAAGTGAGCAGGAATTGGAGAGAGGCATTAAATGAGACTACCATGGACCTCTACATAGTACACAAGAGCTTGTTCACTCATACATCTAAACCTAATGGACTGAGACAAATTAAAAATATGCAGATGTAGCTAATATATATGATATAGTTCTCCAAAGAAGTTCATTAAGCTTTGTTCAGTCTAGGAAGTGATGGAAAACTAGTTTTTTTTTTTTTGCTGAAAGATAATTCGAGTTTAGAAACTAGATTAGATACTTTCACACAAATTATTGTGGTAGCTAATGTTATCCCCATCTTTACAAATTAGGAAACTGAGACAGATGTTAACTAATTTGCTCCAGATTACTGAGCCTAGTAAATGGACAGGCCAAGTTTAGAACCTGGTCTTTTCAATCCAGAAAATTGCAAACAAACGTTTATAAATCGAAATGAATTCTAATTTTATGGAAAGAGTATTTGATGGGAAAAAAAACCTGGTCCGCACATGCAGAAGGAGCTAAGTGTTCTGTGTCATCTACTTAATGGAGGAGCCTGAGCCCTCTAGGCTTGTAGTAGCTAGTGTATTGAATGCTAACACTTAGTGGGTGCTTACTATATGCATTTGCTTATACTGATCCATTTAGTTCCTTTTTTTTTTTTTTTTTAAGATTTTATTTATTTACTCATGAGAGAAACAGAGAGAGGCAGAGACATAGGCAGAGGGAGAAGCAAGCTTCCTGTGGGGAGCCTGATGCAGGACTCGATCCCAGGACCCTGGGATCACGACCTGAGCCCAAGGCAGACACTCAACCACTGAGTCCCAATCCATTTAATTCTTATAACAATCCTTATGCACTAGGTACTATTACTGTGTTTAGATGAAGAAACTGAAAACAGGGAGACTAAGTCACAAACCTGATCTTGCGAGTGAAAGACCTAGAATTGAACCCAGGCATTCTTACTTTTGAGGCTGCACATTAACTATGACACCATCTACCCTCCTATAACTGATTTGTGTAAGAGAGAATGAGAAGGATTTCTCAAGGTGATTCTTACCTGGTTCTAATCGATCTTGGAAGAATTTCTACTGGTTTAGCTATGTAGGATGTTGAATTATATATGGCATGAAATTTCACGAGTAAAATGAACACTTAAAGCTTCATTTTGGAAGGCAAGTCATAGGGACTTTAAGAATCCCAAATTCAGAGATCTTTTAAGCAAAACTGATACCTTGTTAATAACCCCTTTTCAGCTCATGATAACTGGTTACATCTTCATAATTTTAAGAACTACCATGGAATATCGATCCAGAAGTTGGAATAAGAAAGCAGCAAATGCATATGTGAAAATAATCCCATATAGATAGAAATTATACAGCTCAGAACTTGATGATGAATCATAACTTTTGGAAGACCATTCTATTCTTCCCGAGTCTGTCAACAGAGGGATGTAAAAAGTGATGTAGTTTTCATGTTCAGTTTCAACATCTGTTGCATGGTAGCCTGATTATATTCCTATCTAAGGAAACATCTATAAATATTGGCAAAGACCTCCTTTTTACTTTTGTTTCCAGGCTGTTTATCTCTGTATTTATTCTCTTGGCTATGTAGTGTATCTCTGTATGATCTGGGTGGTCTGTGGGTGAGCTCGGTATTTTCCTGATACAACTACTTAGGATTCCTTACCTAACACCATAGGCAGTTCTGCTACTAGGTCAATGTGGTGTGTTTCTCAAAGCAGGGTCTGTCATTACTGCTGAGATTGGTTGGTTTCTTCTCTTTTGCTTTCCCACTTATTCATATGCTACTAGCTCTTTCACGACAGTAGATACTGGGATTTGAAATGAGTGCTTGTTTCACCAATTTATTTTTGTCCTGTCATTTTTTTCATGAAACCTGTGAGAGAATGAAGGGAAAACGCACAAAAAATGTGAATGTGGTTTAGTGTTGATTTTTTTTTTATTTTTTTTTAATTTATTTATGATAGTTACAGAGAGAGAGAGAGGCAGAGACACAGGCAGAGGGAGAAGCAGGCTCCATGCACTGGGAGCCCGACGTGGGATTCGATCCCGGGTCTCCAGGATCGCGCCCTGGGCCAAAGGCAGGCGCCAAACCGCTGCGCCACCCAGGGATCCCTAGTGTTGATTTTTTTTAAAAAATTAGGGAGAAGACAATAAATGTAAATGTTGGTCTTAGAGATACCAACACAACTAAGTTGAAATTTCAGCAACATAAGTTAGTAAGAGGTAAAAATTGTATGTAGTCCATGTATAGCTTGGTATTAGATTAAATATTTTAATTGGTGTAAAGAAAAAGTTTGGGAAATTAAAAACTAAAACTGAAAAAAGCAGACTTAGATATTTGAACTAATAGAACACAACTCTGTATACACATAGCAACAGATTGTTTTATTATTTGTTTGTGTAATTGGTATCATCTGTGATTTAGAGTCTTGGAATAATAGAATCCTTTGGGAGGGACTGTGGAGTACATTACTGGAATTGAATTGGCAGTGTTCACACACTGGTCTATGCTCCGGTTTAGAATCCTCTCTTTGCTGCTTTTCTTCTTTAGGTGGGACTCTTCCCTGGACACTGTGTTGAGTTAATTAATCAGAAAGTTCCCCAGTCAGTGACCAACTCAGTGCCAAAACCAGGTGAGTAAACTCTTCCATTAGTGTGGTTATTTTATCAACTGCTTATAGAAACAGATTTTCTCTTTTCATTAAACACATAGTTTGGTTTGCTGTTCTTTCCACTTACTGACATAATATGCATCCTTAATTTTATGTGGTTTTGATTTTTAATTTATTTTTATTTCTCGATTGATCATGTCACAAAGGTGCATTCAACATTTTAGATAATTTCAAAGAACTCCTTGGTCCATTAAGCCTTGTCATCATTTGTTTTTATAATTATTATAGCTTATTGAAGAACACAGTGATAAAGGAAAAATAACAGGTTTAAAGAACTCACACAGATGGTATGATTAGCTGAAAATTAATAACTTAAAGGGAATGTATATTTTATCAATGACTATGAACATCAAACTATTTTATTTTTAACAACTATTTTCAACAGCATTTTTCATTACTTAGTATATTTACAGTGCTTTGTAAATATGTGGACTGTTTTGTGAATAAATAAAGCAGTGTTACAGGGGGTGGAAATCAAGAAAATGGAAGTTTTTGTTCTTACGGGGGTGATTTAAGCTAGGCAAATTCTATAGAATACTTAGCCTAGAAGTTTTTAGTGTGATATAAATTGTTTAAAGGAAAACAAAGAATTTGGAGAGAAGAGGAAGTAATTGAATTTATTTCTACTTGTATTATATTCCCTTTCCCTTTCTCTGCCATCCTCCCTACTCTGCACCAGTAGAAGAAAAATAAAAAGAAATCTGGGGCTCAGAATTTATTTGGACTGTTTTCCTTAAAGTATTTTCTAGGGTTAGGACCTATTTGTAAGAATTAGGGGGCAAAAAAGCTTATTTAGTATTTTCCTGCCTCTGTCCCCAAAGCACGCGTCAGACCATCTTTGCTTATAGTATTTAGGTAAAGGTAAAGGGCAATAACCCCTTTTGAAGCTTATTTCTTCACAGGAGGTTAGGAATTTTAAAATTTTAGGCAGGCTCCCTTTATTGTTTCGTAGAGAAAAATCCTTCAGAGTTATGTTCTCTGAAGTTTTTCTTGAGCCAGGATTCTTAGTCTCTTTTCAAGACATCTTTATCCTCTGTTTAATCTCACTTCTTTGGGTAAACACTATTAAAACTTTCTAGGCAGCCCGGGTGGCTCAGTGGTTTAGCGCCACCTTCAGCCCAGGGTGTGATCCTGGAGACCCAGGATTGGGTCCCACATTGAGATCCCTGCATGGAGCCTGCTTCTCCCTCTGACTGTGTCTCTGCCTCTCTCTCTCTGTGTCTCTCATGAGTAAATAAATAAAATTTAAAAATAAATAAATATCTTTCTTTAAAAAAGAAAATAAATAAATAAATTTTCTCAGTGGGTACTTGCTCAGTAAATGTTCATTAGCAGTTGTGATGACCATAGGTTTCTTTCTCTTTTAAATATGGCATCATTAACTTCAAATCCAATATCCGTTAGCAGGAAGTGTCCCAGCCCCTCCTTCCCCCCTGGCCCTAGCAGCTACTAGTCTACTGTCTGTCTCTATAGGCTTCCATATTTCATACAAACAGAATCATGTAATATGTGACCTTTTGTTATTAGCTTCTTTGACTTAGCATGTTTTCAAGATTCATTTGTGTATCAGAATTTCATTCTTTTTTATGGCTAAATAGCATTCCATTTTATGGATATACTCTAGTTTGTGTATCCACTCATTTTGAGTCATTTCCATTTTTGGCTATGAGTAATGGTGTTATGAACACTGGTGTACAAGTTTTTTGTTTAGATAGATATTTTCATCTCTCACGCATGTGTCTAGGAATAAAACTGCTGGGTGATATGTTAGCTCTGTGTTTAACCTTTTGAAGAACTGCCAGGTTGCTTTACAAAGTAGCTTACCATTTTACAATACCCCTGGCAGTGTATGAGAGTTTCAGTTGCTCCATATCCCTGTTACTGTGTTTTTGATTATTGCCGTCTTAGTGGTTATGAAGTGGTGTATCTTTGTGAGTTTGATTTGCATTTTCCTGATGACTAAATGTTGAGTATCTTTTTATGTGCTTAAGTAGCCATTTGCATGTTTTTGGAGAAATACCTGTTCAGATTATTTGCCCATTTTTTAATTGGGTTGTCATTTATTATTGAGTTGTAATTGTGCTTCATATATTCTAGATACAAGTCCTTTATTTGGTAATATGATTTGCAAGTGTTTTCTCACATTCTGTGGGTTGTCTTTTCCTGTTTTTATTCTGTCCATTGAAGCATCAAAGTTTTTAAATTTGATGAAGCTCAATATATTTTTGTTGTTGTTGCGTATGCTTTTAGTGTCTTATCTAGGAAGACTTTGCCTCACCTAGAGTTGAGATTTACTCCTATATTTTCTTCTAAAAAGTTTATAGTTTTATGTATTAGATTTTAGTTTAGGATTCATTTTGAGTAAGTTTTTGTGTCTGATATAAGATCCACCTCCATTGGACATCTAGATATCTAGATAGCACTATTTGTTGAAAAAAAGGTTGTTCTTTCCCCATTGAATTATCTTGACTCTCTTTTAGAAAATTAATTGACCTTAGATGTGTAAGTTTATTTTTGGACTTTTGATTCTATTCCAATGATCTAAATGTCTGTCTTAATACCAGTACTACCATGTCTTGATTACCTTTGTTTGTGGCAAATTTTGCTCTTATTTTATTCTTTCTCTGGATTAATTTAACTTTTTTGGGTCCTTTTAAATTCCATATGGATTTTAGAATCAGCTTGTCAGTTTCTACAAAGAAGTCAGCTGGATTTTGATAGGGATTGTATTGAATCCGTGTATCAATTTGGGAAGTAGTACTATCTTATCAATATTTATTAAGTCTTCCAATCCATGAACATGGGATATTTTTCATTTATTTAGACCTTCTTTAATTTTGCTCAGTGTTTTGTAGTTTTTAGAGTATAAGTTTCCATTTTTTGTTAAATTTATGTTTTTCTTTTTGATGTTATTGCAAATAGAATTATTTTCTTGATATCATTTTCATATTCATTGCAAGTACATAGAAACAATTATATATACTAGTCATGTATCCTGAAACCTTGTTGAAATGTTTATTCTAATACATTTTTTTAGTTGGATTCCTTGGGATATTCTATATACAAGTTCAAGTCATCTGTGAAAAGCAATATTTTTACCTCTTCCTTTGCAATCTGGATGCTTTTTATTTCTTTTTCTTGCCCAATTTCCCTGGCAAGACCTTTAAGAATGGCCATCTTTGTCTCATTTCTGATCTTAGGAGAAAGCGTCCTTCATTCACCATTAAGTAAGATGTTAGCTTCGGGGTTTGCATAGATGCCCTTTATAAGATTGGAGAAGTACCCTTCATTTCTTAGTTTGTTGAATGATATTATCATGAAAGGTGTTGGCTTTTGTTAAATACTCTTTATCTGTTGAAGTGATCATGGGTTTTTGACTATTTTGAAGTTATTAAATTCAACATCAAAAATTTATTATGGTTTCTCATGCATTTTTTATATGTTTCTGTTGTGAAAACTTAACTTGTTAGGTATTAGGTGTCATTCTTGATAATTCTGCCCCAGAGATATACTGCAAACTCAGTTTTTAGCTAAAAAATACCTTAATATTGGTATTAAATTGTATCAATTAAATACTTTTTCATGTTTTGAATGAGAAAGTGATATTTCTAATAATGATAACCTCCAAAAGCCTTTAAAACTTGACAACATTACTCAGTTATTGATAGTTTTGGAAAATAAGTTTCTATTAATATACCTGTATGACATTGTTAATTTTAAATTAGTGATGACATACAATGACAGCATACCTTCACAAACTAATATTTTATCTTTTGTGAGCAACATTGCAGGGTTGGCATAAGGAAATGTGCATTCTTAATATATTTTGAAAAGGATGATATGAATTCTATCAGCCTCAGGCTTGTTTCACACTTTAAAACTGTCTTTGCCTACAGTATAAACAACTTGAATGTTCTATTTATTTTTAACATTGCCATCTGTTACTGTTAGATGCCAAATCTGAAAGATGCAGCTATAGTTTGAGACTGAAATTTAAAGCTCCCTATATTATTACACAACAAGGGCAATAGGAAAAATTTTCCCTTTGGAGCTCCTCTTAATGTTCTCAATATGTTCAATTATTTGTGTATATAAAAATAAAAATCAATGAGTCACCATGTCCTGACCAAGAAAGCAAGCATCCATGCTGCCTTAAGAAAAAGAAGGTGCTGTAAAATGAGATTGAAGGAGGAGAAAGGGAGAGAAGAAGAGGAAAGAAAAGAAGAAGAAAGAAGTTTGTCCATAAGAAATTGACAGTTCAGTCACCATCGGTTATGGTTTGATAGAAGATGAGGTTGAGGTCGGAGAAGGGAAAGTAAATGTGGTTTTCTTTGTGTTTATCCTATTTGGAGTTTATGGAGCAGTTGGTTTTATTTATTAATCACTTTCTTCAGGTTTTTAGTTTTCTCAGCTATTATCTCTTCAATATTTCTCTTTCTCTTTTCCTGTTTTTCCTTTCTCTTTTCTTTTACATATCGGATTTACTCTTTGATATTGTCTCACACATCCTCTTCTCAGTTTAGATACTTTATATTGACCTGTCTTAAAATTCACTGGTTTTTCTCTCCCTGTAGGCTTCTCTTAAGCCTGTCTAATGAACTCTTCAATTCTTACATATTTTATTTCTTAGATCAACATTTGTCTGTTCTATAATTTCTATGGTGGAACTCCTCATTTTCTCACATTATCTACCTTTTTGTGTAGACAAAAAGAAAAAAGAGGGGTGGAGGAAGAAGGGGGGGAAGGTAGGGAGAGAGGGTAAGAGAAAAGCAAAGCAAAGCTTATTTTCGAAGTATGAACTTCTTAAAATGAACAACTAGGGAATTTAAACAAAATGTTTCTTCTGAAAACAAAGTTTGGACAGAAATTTTAAAATACCTCTTTGAAGCAATGGAAAGTTAATAAGGCAGTAAACACTTACAGAGCTAAGGTTAAGCAGAGAAAGGAAATCCTGAAGAGTAATCCATGTATATGGAAGCATTATTCCCCTCGTGTATCTCCTGATGGAGTAGAGAAAGTCACAGTGCCAGGGGAATAGAAATTGGAGTTCAGAGCCCAATGGGGCAGAGTTGCTGATAAATGCCCCAAGTTTTGAGTTAGGACTTTTGTGAAATTGACAACCAATCCTAAACTGATTCTAAAATTTATATGGAAATGCAGAGCCCCAAACACACAAGACAGTTTTGAAGAACAGAAAAGTGGGAAACTTACTATTTTAAACATCAATATTTGTTGGGTTTTTTAAAAGACTTATTTATTAGAGAGAGTGAGAGTGGTAGGAGCAGGCAGGGGAAGAGGGGGAGAGAATCCCAAGCCAACTCCTCTGTGATAAGCACGGAGTGGGGCACAGAGCTGAATCCCACTATCCCGAGATCACAACCTGAGCCCAAACCAGGAGTTGGACACTCAGTTGACTGCACCACCCAGGTACCCCAGACTTATTGTTAAAACTTTGCTTATTAAGATGATGGTATTGGGATGCCTGGGTGGCTCTGGTTGAACGTCTGCCTTCAGCTCAGGGTGTTGTTCTGGAGTCCCGGGATGGAGTCCTGCATCAGGCTCCCTGCATGGAGCCTGTTTCTCCCTCTGCCCATATCTCTGCCTCTCTTTCTCTCTCTCTGTCTCTCACAAATAAATAAATAGTAAATAAGATGATGGTATTGATTCAAAGGTAGATAAATAGATGAGTGGAAGAGAAGAGAGTCCAGAAACAAACCTGTGAATGTATAGATACTTGATTTATGACAAAGGTGGCATTGTAGAGCATTGTCAAAAGGATAGTCATTTCAATAAATGGTGCTAGGTTACCTTGAGTTTTATATATTTATGATTCTTATTTAATTTGGTATACCAAATCATTTCCAGGAGAATTACAGATCTATATGTGAGAGGTAAAACAATAAAACTTTTAGAAGATAATATATAGTAGAATATCTTCCTGACCTGTTTTCATGATCTTGAGGTAGACCTAAGCAGTAATCATAACTGAAAAGCTTAATAATTAAACTTAATTAAAGTTCAGAACTTCATCCTAATGCCCTTATTAAGATATGAAGAGGGCAAGTCACAAAATGAGAAAGATATTTGACAAAGGTCACATAACACAAGTATGCAAAGAGTCAATATGAAATAGACTAATAAACTGATTTGTTTAATTGAGTAAAAACTTGAACAGGTACTTTAGTAGGCATATGACAAGAAGGTCAACATCATTAGTCTTTAGGGAAATGCAAATTAAAATCTTGCACTCTTTAATGCATACCCACCAGGATGGTTAAAATATAAGAATAACAATACCAAAGGTTGGCAAGGATATATACATCAGTAGGAATTCTCACACACTGCTGGTAGGAGTGTAATGTGGGACAATCATTGTTTGGCATTATATACTGAATTTGACACACTCCATGTGATGCAGCAGTTTCACTCTTAGCTATATATAGAATGTTTATAGCAACTTTAGTCCTAATTCTCAAAAAACTTGAAAAACTCAAAGGTATATCTATAATGGAATGGATAAATGAAGACATGTTCATTGAATGGATTCTTCTATACCAATGAAAATGAAATGAATTATGGTTATATGCAATAATACGGATGAATTTCACAAAAATAAATGTTGAGTTGAATACATGTTGAAGCCTGCTGTACATACATACATATGCTGTATAATTCCACATGAAGAGAGAGTTCAGAATCATAGAGCTCAGGGCCATTCTGTAGTGTTAGAAGTCAGAATGGAGGAAGGGGATAGATGATTGGGATAGGTAGGAGAGATGATTCTAGAGTACTGCTAATGTTTTGTTGATCCTGGTGGTGATTATACAAGAAGGTAATAATGTTGAGCATCTTTTTATGTGCTTATTGGCCATTTGTAGAGAAATGCCTTTTGAAGTCCTTTTGTCATTTTTGAATTGGTCACTTTGCATCTTTTAAGTATACCTCCCATCCAGATGAATGTTCTTTGCAGTATTGCTTTATTATTCAAATGTTGTAAATAACATTTTCAAAATAGATTTGGCATTTCCATACTGTGAAATACTCTGCAGCTATCAAAAACAGAGGTAGAGGTGTATGGAATTTTTTTCTGTGATGTATTATTAAATGAAAAATCAAATCACAGCATAGTATAGCCCCACTGTAATTTCATAGAAGAGGATCTAGAAGGACACAAGCCTGATTTGAAAGGGCAATGAGATTATGGCGATAGCAAGAGACATTTCATTTTTTCTCTGTTTACTTCTCTATTTTTTAACTCCTTTATAGTAAACATGTGTTACTTTATGAAATATGAAAATATTATTGTATTTCCCCTTAACGCCATCCTTCTCAGTGCAACCACTCCATAAAATAGATATGTTTTGACAATAGCTTTAACTTTGACATTTTATTCAATTTATGTTTATGTGTGAAAAGCAGCACATTTGAAGAAACAAGAGCATAGGCTCCAACCTTAAGTTTTAATCCTCGTGCCACACTTTACTGTGGGTGGGTGCACATCATTTGGTTTCTCTGACATTTAATTACCTTACCTAAAAAGTGAGGCAAGATTCCTTTGAAGATTAGGGATAAGGCTTTAAAGCCCCTGGATATTTAATAAATGTCAGCTGTATTATGTATTGATATATGTTTATCTGCTGATATATTATTTTAAGTTCCAGTGTCACCACTGGATTTAGATTTAGTTTCTGTAGATATGAAATTAATATATTATTTGTTGGTAAGATCTGTCAGCATGTCACAGTATAGTAGAGAGAGAAATGAATTACATTAAATGAGTTACAGAATCTCATGGGATCTGGTGGGGGAGGGAGCCTCTTTGGATGGGGTCACTTGAATAAAGTTTGTGTTATAAATTTTTGTCTTTTATTGGTGACAGCTACATAGAAGTAGCTGAGGCTTTCATTTGGGGAAAAGATTTAGTAATTAGATGTAATACTGATGAAATGCTTATATTAAGAAGTAGTTTATAAGGTAACAAATTAGCCCAAATTTGTAATATAATTTTGAAATAAATTTTTTTTTTTGTGTTGTTTTCTTTTAGGGACCTGGTCCTCTAGTGTGTTGCTTCCTTTGTTGTTTTACTAATTTTTTATTTTTTATTTTTTACCAATTTTGCCTAATTCTAGATTTTTTTCCCCTTTATTTTCGTTTATTTGCTCCTGGATTGCTTCTGTTTTCTTTCTTTGAGTTTCTAGCACTTTGCTCTTCTGTAACCGTGTTTCGTTAACATGTCACTTTATTATGAAGTGACCAGACATTTTATATCAAGTAAAGTAAGTGTAGGTTTTTACTTATGCGCAGTGTTGTATTGAGCATATGCTCATATTCTGGAGGCTAATCCTTCAAGAATCAGATATTAGAATCGGTACCCTAGGAGGCATTGATGCAAGAGAGTACAAAATGCTAGAAGGCCCTGGGAAGTTTTCTTTCTGAATACATTGCAAGCAACAAAATATAATATTTTCATACTCTGTATCAGGGAAAAAAAAGGTAGAAGAGTCATACTAGCACATATCTGTAAAATGCCTTAGAGGGTATGGATATTTGTATTTCCATTATGTAAATTGGAATTTGAATCTTGACACAATCCTGTGAGGTATTGGGGAGAGGAGATACATTTCTATCCCCATCCACACCTTATGTTAACAAATGGAGCTGCTGAGCCTGAGGGGGGTCAGACAGCTTGCCTGTGGTTTCACAACTGGGATTTACTGACATCCTCTGACATCTTATGCTAACTGTGGCCAACACTTATGTAGCTCTTACTGTGTGCCAGGTACTGTACCAAGACATAGATTAACTCATTTAATCTCGATTAAATTAACCGCAATTAATTAACTCAAAATCCAGAATTTGCCCTGCTCTCAAACATTGAATATAGAGTTTATTGTTTTCTCTCTCAAAACAAATATGTATTTAATATGTTTAGCTTTTATTATAATAGGAGTAAATGAGAACATATGTGGATTTGCACAAGGCTTCTCCCAGTTTTAACATCTTATATAACATATAGCACATTATCCAAACCAGGAAATTGATGTTGTCACATTGCAGTGAACAAGATTATGGACCTTACTCCACACTCAGCAGTTTTTGCATACTCTCATTTTCCTACGTGTATTTTTATGCACTGTAGAAACTCCTTTTGGGTTTCAGGAGAAAGTTACTGTTATTAATTATGGAATTCTCCTGCACTCTGTCAAACTCTTGGAGAATTTATTTATTCCTATCCGTGCTTAGAAGTTAGGTAACACAAGGGGCAGAGGAGTTGTACTGTGTGTCCCCAGATGGCTTTTCTACAGCATGTGTCTCCCCTCCCCCTTTTTTTCTTTCCTTCCTTTGCTTTCCTGTTCTCTTTCCCTTGCCATCCGCCGCTTGTTGTTTTTAGTAGTAACCAAGGAAAGGGTGGGAAGAAGGCTGTTTTTTAGTCTCAATTTTTTTTTTTAAAGGGAGGCTTTGCCTTCTCCACTCTGAATAAACTTTAAAAACTTCATTTCCTATTCAACAAAAGCCATAAATCCACAGCTGTTCCACTGGTAAAAATTAACATGTTCTGTTCCTGCCACATATTGGAATTCTCCATCGTTTTTCACTATTTTAAAATTATATTAATTCATTGTTTCTCTTACTGTGGCCTTCCACTTATCAACAATTTTATATTCAGAGCTATGGTCAGAAAGGAAGAAGATAATAAATTAGATCAATAGCAGAAGATTTTGGCGTGGTGCCTGGTGGATACTCTGGGTATCTTGAACCTGACAGTTCCTACTTGTGTGACCTTAAGCCCTCTACCTTGATGTCCTCATCTCCAAGATGGGAACAATATTAGAATGAGCTTCATAAGGTTCTAGTGAAGACTAACTGTAAAATACTTAGAATTGTGTCTAGCATTATTTTGTTTATTAAGGGCAAATATCTGACCGTGGATTTACATTGATATTAGTAAAGTCATTTGTAACAGAAAATATGTTAGTCTCTTACAATTAACTTATTTCTTCAAATAATTTTAAGTAGGTAAACACAGTATAATACTGTTACTTAGTTTGAATATCAAATCTCTTGAATACTTACATAAGGAGCATTACAATTGGAACCCTTGGGTCACATATAAAGGAGGAGGTCACACTCAGGAAAATTTAATTCTAGATTTTTCAATTCTGAAAAGCCCTTCTTTATTTCTCCTAATAGATGCTTACCAGATTGTTGTTTCAGAATTGTTCACACACAGGCAGTGTAAACTGATACTTTTTTGCTTTTCTACCTGTTAGTGGAATAACAATCACAGGTTGCTGCTAGTTGAGTGATTCAGCCTTTTCCTGGCAATACTTCCTGCTTGATCAATTACTTTTCTTATTTCATTTGGGCCTAAGAGGCTTCATTTTTATTGGATACACTGTCTCCCCTCTAGATAGCAAATACAAACAACCAAAGGATAAGTAACTTTCTGAAAGATCACAAGCACAGTCAATGCCAGTTTCCTACTGGTGTTTGTTGAGCAGGACTACTCACCTGTGTGAGGTGGATGGGTGGAGCTATACTGGCGAAGCCTGTTCTGCGGGTGTGAGTTTGGGCTGGGCCGTTGCTGTGGTGCTGCAGAAGCAGTAGGTGCTCAGAGAGGAAGGAGTAAGCTCCTGAAGGCGAGCCTCGTGCCCACACACAAGCCGGCTTGCCTTGGTAGGGACCAAACCCGGCAAAGAAAACTGCAGAAAGGTGGTGCCTGGACACGGAGCCAGAGCCCAAAGTTGCCGTGGAGACCTGACTCGGAGTTACCCTGCGGTGGATAAGGTCTGAGCTGCGTGACTGTGATTCATTCTGCATGCTGTTGCCCGGAACGCAGAGCTGTTGTGTCCTGTCCGACCCACTGCTAAGTACAGGCAGTGGGAATAATTTTAAGTATTGATCCTAAACCCTGTGCCACAGCCAGAAGGAGGTAAGGATCTATTAGTTATTCAAATGTTTGTCCCCAGCAACATTCAGAATATCTCGCTGAGTCTATTTTTACATTTTATTTGGGCACATGTTTCCTTGGTTGCTTTTAGGTGGATGGTTTGTTATTTAATTATTCAGAAATTGAATAATTGAGCTTTAGTATTTGTCATCTTGGTAGAGAGGTGATCATTTTTTGAAGTAGATTGTACCACATAGGTATTGGGCAATTTATCTTACTTTCCCAGCCAGTTTCAGGAAATACTCATTTTTCTATTTCAAATCAGCTTATTTCTTAATGTTTTTCTAGACTTCATGATTAAAACACCATACCTTTGTATCATAAACAAGCAGTATATTAAAAAAATCTTTCCTGGTGGGTTAAGAATATTTCAATTGTTGATTAGTGGAAAATAGGCAGCAAATATCTGAACTGATTTGCTAAAAAGAATTTAGCAGACCGTATGAAAAGGCTGTTCAAATTAGCATAAGGAAGTAACTCTCCTGCCTTTTGACTTCAAATACCGTGTATCGTTTTTCCTCATTGGTATTAATAAGGAGAACCATCTCTGTCCATAAAATATGTGTATTAACTTTTTTCTGTTGCAGATTTTTTTTTTAGCACCATATTTATGGTGTTTCCTTAGACTTTGGTGATAAATGCTTTTCATTAAGATAGCATGGAAACTGGAATTTTCTCTGTATCACACAGATCAGCCCTTTTAAGCAGCTGCACATTTTTCAGGAATGTTCCACTACCAATTTAATGACATCAGTATTTTAATTTTTTAAAACCATAAATGGTAGAAATTCAGAATTTATAGCTCTGAATTTCTCATTGTCAGTTTTTTAAAAAGCACCTGTTGCTCATAGGATAATGGTTTGATACTATAACTTGTTTTTTTTTTTTAAATATCAGGTAGTACTATATGATATTCAGTAGAAGAGAGCAGAAATCTAGTTTCTCAGGTTAGTTTACATTTAAGATGATTATAGGAAGAAGGTCTAGAGAGCGATCCCATGTTTGTGTGCATCCTTCCTTAGTGGTCTTAGCTCTGAATCTGGGAGGTACAACCAGATTTGATTGAGCCTGGTTTGGAAAGCTGACTCAGGTTCTGGTAGCCCGGTGCTGTGGAGGACTCTAAAGATTTTTAGACCAAAGGTAAAGAGAACTTATAGTAGTTAAAATAACTCCTGCTTATTGACACTTACTCAAGGTAAGTGTCTTGGTATATATAATTTCACATAAGTATTATAGTAACCCTGACTGATTGGTGTTATTATTGTCATTCTCATTGTGTATTTGTGGGAATTGAGACTTAAATAGGTAATATGCTCAAGAGCTTGCAAATTGGGAAGTGGTCAGAGAGTCGGTTCAAGTCCTCAAGTCTGTCTGACTCCCAAATCCGTAACTTATTCTCCACGCTAATGGTCCTTTTTTATGTAGGGCAGGCTTCTGACTTTTGCCTTTAAATAAGGAGTCCTCATTATCAGTTCCGTGCTTTCCAAATATAGAAACTTTCGCCTGCAGCTCCTGCCAAAAAAATCCCCAAAAAACAAAAAACCCCAACCCACAAAAACAAACAAAAAATGACCTATGATCGTATCAGTGTTCCACATCAAACTTTGTAGCTTAATAAAGTGCAGAGGATTATATGACATCAAAGTGAATATGATTATACTTTAATCTACATTTAATCTGTTTTGAATCTAAAAAAATTAATTTCAAGAAAAGAGGTTTCACATTAAGATTTCTCAATTTTCAGATTTCTAGAACTTCACGTAGGATTTTTGAAAGTCTTCTTACTTTGATGTTACTGAATTACTAAGAATATGTAGTTAGTTTAATTTTTATAAGAGAGAATATATGGATAAATGTCTTCCTGAAATAGTTTTAAAGCTTCATATCAAATGGTAGTAGTTCATCCTGGAAAAAAAAAAATCTTGGTTTTTGAAATCCTTATTAGAGATACTTCTATAATCGGTATATTATATCCCATTCCTGTGTTAGAATCCTTTAGTGTCAGGAATTTATATCTACCTCATGTTTCCTCCTACTCTTCTCTGCTAAAATGCAAATCTTTTTGTTCTGTATTTAGAAATGCAATTAGTCAGAGTCTTTTATATAATAACTGAGGTGGTAAAGTCACCAAGTTAAAAAATTTTTTTTGCTTTTTTATACAGACTTGGGGAATAGAACAAGTCACATTTATTTTAATTTGTAATTTAGATTTTAAAATAAGATTCTATCAATTTTAGCAAGAAGAACGTATAGCTTATTTATATCACCCTAAAATCAGATAAGCTGAATTTGAGCCTTCTCTGATATTACTGAAATTTATAGCTCCTGGAAAAGTAAATGTTCAACATAAATAATGAGAGTTTCTTATCTTAACCTGATGACCATTTTCCCAAGGGAACTGTGGTTTATAAGGATTTAACATACCATGCCCTTTCTAATTTATATCTGTTTGTGTACTCCTCTAGGAAAAGCAACAACCAGATGTTGCTTTGGTTTCATTCTTAACTCTGAAAAAGAGATACATTTTTATTCAGATACTCAAATATTTTTCTTAACCACAGGCATGCCATTGGCCTGAGAGTTGTGCTGGATATTCTGAAGAAGCAATTTGTTGCTTGTTTCTACTTCTCTTTTTCCAAATGAACTGTTCTTATCTTTTCTGTGTCTGAAAGATTCTTCTCTAAACTTTACTATAGATTTATCTTCTGGATGCCTTAGCGTCATCCATCTGCATTCCAGAGAGTAATGCCTTTTGAAATGCCTCTTCTCTCTCATAAGTAAATGGAAGCATACTTGACTTATGTAACTGTTAGTAGCTTTCCAGTTTTTCAATCAAGAGCCATTACTGTCAATGCTATTTTTAATGTAGCATTGTACATGACATTTCTCAAATACCTGGTTTCCTCCCTTTGAGATTGGAATGTACAGATAGATATCAAAACTGTTAGGGAGAGTTGTCCACATTCCAGAACCTCATCCCTGAGCTGGGCTCAGATACTTGCTCTGTGGTGTAGTTCTTGCAGCTGTTACACACATCAGTTAGAGAACTGTGTTTTTTCTCTTAACCTCCAAAGTGAATGTTTATGATGCATTGATCAAAAGTGATTCTGTACTTTCTTGTTTCACAACAATTTCAACAGATTATTAAGATTTAATACTCAAATTTAGCTAAAGATTTTCCTGGATATCTACTTTTGGTGGTGGACGGAGAGAGAGGTATGAAATTCAAGGCTGAAACTGCTGTATTCCTACTTTAAAAATGAGAAGTATTTCCTAGGGAGACAGTAAGGGTTTTGAGTTTTGAGGACAAATATGATAGAAATAAGTTTTCAGAACCTACAGATAATATTTACATTTTTTCTATCATTGCAGTAAATTCTGGACACCTAATTCAAAAATTAATCTTTATAAAATATATAACTGCTGTATTCCTACTTTAAAAATGAGAAGTATTTCCTAGGGAGACAGTAAGGGTTTTGAGTTTTGAGGACAAATATGATAGAAATAAGTTTTCAGAACCTACAGATAATATTTACATTTTTTCTATCATTGCAGTAAATTCTGGACACCTAATTCAAAAATTAATCTTTATAAAATATATCTTAATAAAATATATAAAATCTATATAAAATATATGACATTTTCTAGTCAAAACATACTATAAGCGGCCACTGTACTGTTTACCAAGGGTTTGCTAGCAAATCAAAGAAATACTAGTATGTCATATGATATAATCAACAATTGTGAATGCCTTTAACAATTTACGATAGTAGAATGATGCATCAAGTTCTGGAAATAGTTATATAAGCATGTTGTATAAATTAGTTATGTAAGAACTCATTACTACTATTTTAAATTTTTGTGGAGAAAAATAAAATAACTTAGTTAAAATTATTTTTACTTAACAAGTGTTAAGCCTAATATACTGTGCATAAAACAGTAACATTATTAATAGTGATCTTTCTATCTCAAATTTTTAGACCAGCTTTTTCTAGGATGTTTTAGAAGGCCCAAATTATATTTTTACATAGCTCTTCAATGTAGTTTTAAATGATGTCCTTTTTTTTCATTCTGATGATTTTTCCTACAGTAAAGTCATTTTCCACACACTTTAGAGCTTTCTGTGGCATTCTAATGTTTAATTTTGTCAGAGTATTTAATGATTTCTCAGGTATTTTCAGGAAATTTCAAATTCATAAATTGCCTGGGTAAACTTTTCATTTATCATATTATTAAACTGACATCTAGACTGGTTAATTATCTTATCTAAAATCCTACAGCAAGTTATTGGCAGAATCAGGACTAACAACCGAGCTCCACATTCTTAGTTCGGTATGTTTTCACCTGCTCATGCTTGGATAATAATAGGTATGATTGGATAGACAACCTTCACTGGACTATTTGTTCTATTATTGGAAAGGCATAAATGCTTTTAGTTACTAGGCTATTGGTTCAAGTATGTATTTGTAAATCTTCAAATAGAGTTGCTAACATTTTATGTTTAACTGAATATTTTTACCACATACAAAAACCATATGTTTAAATAGTATAGGATACCACCTAATAAACTAAAGAAGGGGAATTGAAATATTGATCTTAGGTCATCTTGTTAATTAGAGCTGGATTCATAGAAGAGAGGAAAGTAGAAAAGAGTCATTATTCTGATAATCTTTATCACATTTAAAAGTCATCACGGCAAATGTAATGGGAGATTAGATTTTATTTAATATACTTTTTTCTTGTGACTTTTTTTTTTTTTTTTTGAGAGAGTGAGAGAAAGAGCAGAGTGAAAGAGAGAACATGAGTGGGGCAGGGAGTAGGAACAGAGGGAGAGGGAGAAGCATGCTCCCCGCTGAGCAGGGAACCCCATGTGGGGCTCCATCCCAGGACCCTGGATCAGGACCTGAGCCAAAGGCAGACACTTAACCAACTGAACCACGAAGGCACCCCATGTTCTTATGCCTTTTAAGAAGAAAATTCTAGTGATCAGATACTGGTTTATATTTTGAGTATAAATCATTTAGAGTGTGATGCTAACAGAAGCTGAGTTTAGATTGGTTAACACATGTAAAGCACTGGCATAAACACTCAATGTATATTAGCTATACTATAATTATTGCTATGATATTACTGTATCATAGATATTACTATGTTTAGATTGTCTTGCATTTTATTTAAATAGCTGGTTTAGGATTCAGTGTATCTTTTTCATCACTGGGGTTGAAATAGGCCATGGATAGAGCCAGGTTGAGGGAGATCTAACATATAGACCAGAAGATTTTCAGAGATAGAAATAGAAATTGGACAGAATTTCTTGGATATGTTCTATTTCATCAAGTAAAAACTTACTCTTAAGTTCGACATACAGAAACTCCTTTACTCTGATTTGGAGGATGTTTTTTTGCAAGATCAAAAAAAATCATCAGAATTATTTATGTATATTTTCATTACTGACTTAAAGAACTTCCTTTATGTTATTATTCATCCTAAAATGTTAAACTTCTTTATATTATGCAGAAGGAAAATTACAAAGGTTCTATAGTACTGGAAAAAAGTGTTTTTAGTTGTTTATTTTGTGACTTACATTTGAGTCATGTTAGAATCTTGCTCAACTATCTAGAAATATTTCTTTAAAAGGTTTGTAGAATTATTCTAGGGAATTACAGCTTAGTTTCTGAGTTTGATTTCAAGTAAAGACTTTGTTGGTCAGTTTGGACTAATTTAATTGATCCTCAAAGCAATAAACTAAATAAGAATTACATCACATTTTCCCTGGCATGAGTTTTTACTAAACTGGTTCCAAAACTGTTTCTTGGTTGCCCAAAGATCCTTTCAGGACATATGACAGTGTATACTAAAAATAAGTTAATTTTTGTATCTCTTGTCAATATCCCTACTAATAAATGTGAAAATACTAAAGTAACATAGTTCACTTCAGCTCTTAAGACTGACTGCAAATCTAAATCTATGCCATAATGTTTGCTGCTATTTAAGGTATCAGCAACCTATAGCAGTTTTTCCATTTTTAGAATTATTTGTCTACACTTGTACCCTATAGAATTATTTTGTTTGGGTTCCTTTACTGAGAGTCACTTCTAATATGTTTACAGTACTCTGTTGTTTATTAAAGTTTCTGAGATGGAATTTTGGCTTAAGACTTTATTTTCTTTTATTTGCCATTTTCTTCTCAAGTCTCTTGCACTCATTTACATCCTTACAAAGCATACAGAAGTAGGAATAAAGGGAACTTACTATAGAAGTAAAACAGCAAGACTTTTAAAAGTGGGTATAAATTTTGTTTGCCATCCTCAAACTTACACAAGATAAACTAAATTATCTTAGTAGATGCAAAGAAATCATCCAACAAAGGTCAACAGTTCATTTTATTTATCTTAGCAATTAAGAATAGGGAATTTCTTTAATATAGTTAAGATTTCCATCCAAAAATGCCAGGAAAATTTTGTTCATAATGATGAGACTTAAGAAACAACCTATTTAAAAATCAAGAGTAAAATAATTGTTCATTGGAGATTTAGTGATATTAAAGAAGCAGTGAAAGGATTGGAAAGGAAGAAGCAAATCAGCAAATCTTTGCTGATGATTATCTACAAACCTAGAAGAACCTACATACAGTCAAATTGTTGGAAGAACAGAATTAAGCATGGTTACTAAACAAAAACTCTTTGGTGACCAAGAACCAGCATTTATTTTTTTCAAGATTTTACTTATTTATTCATGAGAGACACAGAAAGAGGCAGAGACATAAGCAGAGGGAGAAGCAGGCTCCGTGAAGGGAGCTCGATGTGAGACTCGATCCCAGGACCCCGGGATCACAACCTGAGCTGAAGGCAGATGCTCAACCACTGAGCCTCTTAGGCGTCCGGAAGACCCGACGTAATTGAGTTTTTCCTGTCTAGCACTAAGTGCCTTATACTCTGACTTAATACTCACAACCTCACAATTCTGTTAGGTAGTTAGATTTTTAACTTTTTCCTAGATGAGGAAAATGAAGGGCTGAGAATTATATACTTTGTCCACAGACATACAGCTAGAAGTTGCAGGGGCATGATTGGAAGGGAGCAGCAGTCCTAGAGCCCACTAATTGCATTTTTGTATGCCAGTGACAATTAGAAAATATAATTTAGAAAACAATACCATTTACATCAGCAAAAATCATAAAGTTCCTGAGAATAACTGTAACAAAAGTACATAAGACTTTTATGGGAAAAGATTAGAAAAATTTACTGAAGGACGTGAAAAATCAATCTTAAGTAAGTGGAGAGATTTACTGTGTTTGTGGACAGAAAGGCTCAATATCATAAGCCAATTCTCATACAAAATAGTCTATAATTCAGCGAGGCCTTAATCAGATTCTCTCCAATTTTTTCCCCCTTTAATTTGGCAGGCTGATTCTAAAATTCATACAAAAGAGTAAAAATCTAAAATATAAAGGCGATTTTAAAGAATAAGAGGGGAGTCCTCATTTATAGATATTAAGACTTATAAAGTGCTGGAGCTTAAGAAAGTGAGGGATAAATGGAGAGAGAGAGAGAGAGAGACTGACAAAATTGAGAGAACTCAGACTCCTCATAAACCATACATATCTTTCATTTAAGAATCAATCTTAAAAGTTAGTGGACAAATGAGTATTCAGTAGAAGATGATGAAATCACTAGTTATGCAGAAAGGAAAAAATAATATTATATCTCACCCTCACTCTAACCATACAAAGAAGTCCAAAAAAAACCAAAACAAGTGAAAAAGATTTAGAGGAGCTAGGAAAATATGTTTTTGACCTTAAAGGTTTCCTTTCTATAAAGGTATCTGAAAGTATGGAAATCATACTTAAAGACATTTTAAAATTTGTACAGTAAAAGAAATAAGCGACAGATTGGGAGAAGATGTTTGTAACATGAATAATTAACAAAGGATTCATTTCCAGATTCTATAAAGGATTCTTGCTCATCAGTAAGAAGACAACAACCAAACGGTAAAATGGGCAAAGTTGTATGAACAGTTATTTCACTGAAGAGGAAAACTGAATGGCCAATTAACATACGAAATATTGCCTAACCTGATATCAATTACAGAAATGCATAAAGTGGAAGAAAATTTCATACTAATCAGTTTAGCAAAAATGAAAAAGCCTGAAAGAACTAAATAGGATAGAGAAATGAAGACTGGGAACCTAAAAATACATCCTATGAGAATATATATATGATAAATCATTTTAGGGAATATTTTAGCAAAGTTGAAATATGATTGGAAAATAATATACCCTACAACCTAACGATCCCATGTTTGAACTTGAGAGTCAGAGAAGTCCCCTCCTACGTGCCCAGGGACACACTTAGGAGATTGCTCAATACAATATTGGTGCTAATAACAAAAACTTGGAACTCCCTCAATGACAGTAAGAGAGGAGAAGTCTAAGTGGTGGTAAGTGGTGGTATACATTTATCAGGGAGTACTACAATGTAGTTAAAATGAATATACTGAGTCACAATTATATACTCTGAAAAAATATAATTTTATTTTTTTAAGATTTTATTTATTTAGTCACGAGAGACACAGAGAAGGAAACAGAGACACAGGCAGAGGGAGAAGCAGGCTCCATGCAGGGACCCCGATGTGGGACTTGATCCTGAGACTCCAGGATCACGCCCTGAGCTGAAGGCAGATGCTCAACCGCTGAGCCACCCAGGAATCCCTGAAAATATATAATTTTAGAGAAAGTTTAATATAATATGATTCCATTTCTGCAGATTTTAAAAACATTAAAATGATAGTATATATTCTTTATGGTTACATACATGTGTAAAGTATAAAAACATATATGGTAATAATACGGAATTCATGATAAAGGTTCTGTGTGTATAGGATTGGAGGGATAACCGGGTTCAAATATATTTGTAGTGCTTGTTTTTTTTTAACTTAAGAAAAGGGGAAAATAAACATGAGGAAATAATGTGGCTAAATGTTAAGATCTGAAAAAGCTAGATGATGTGTACATTGACATTGTCATATTATTCTCTTAAGCTTTTCTGTATAATCAAAATATTTTTTAAAGTAAAGATATCCACTAATACTTCTAACAGTTCCTTAGCTCTTGGTTACTCAGGACTAATCCTGACCCCAGGCCTAGTCTTCTGGTCATGTTTTCCAATTAGTTTGGCTTGAAAATAGTCTAAGCAAATTTTAGACCATTAGGCTTTTGAATAATAATGAGGGTAAAACTAAGCATTCTATGATAGGCTTTTTTTTTTCCCTTTCAACAGTTTTTTCTTTCTTTTTTTAAAATTCATTTTAAAGATACTGTTGAAGAACAGAAGTTTTGAAACTGAGTAGTCCATGTATATCATCACAGAAAGTCAATTTGACATTGCTTAGAGGAAAACCCTTTCTCCATGTTTATTGATATGAATAGATACATTTTTCAGCCTTAAATAAAAGCAAGTTTATGGAATTTTGTTTTTAAACTCAAGTATTTTCATATTTATATAACAATATATTTCAAAGTTTGCAACAGACTTAGAATTAGATAAATTATGAGATCCTTAAATATCATGTAGTCCAGTTGCCTATATTTCTATACCCCTGTTAAATTTCTGCCAAATGGCATCTCATATGTATTTGAAAACTTCAAGCAAAGAAGGATATTATGCACAATCATAAAAATCCATTGGATATGCTAAATATTATACTCATACTTTATTATACCTGAGGTTTAATAATGATAGTCTCCTCAGGTATTATGCATCCCACCTCTACCTTTTCATTTGTCTGCTTGACTTTATGAATTTATTACAGATCTTAGAACTCAGTGCTTATGATCAAATAAACTTAATACTGAGGTCATTATCTAGCACAAATCATCTTATAATTTAATTTCTGAGAAATTAATCCAGGCTTAGCTTTCAAATCAGCCTGGAATATTTCTGAGACCCCGTTTAGAGAACTCTCGTTTCAGTGAAGTGTTGAGAAAGTAATAATTCTTTGGTTTTGCTGGAGCAATATTATATTGTGTAATTAGCAACACCTGGTGCCCCATGTCTCCATGTCAAGGTTCACTTTGGCTCACTGAACTGTATACTTTTAGTGTACCCTGTAAACTGGTTATTGGTATCATAAAGATTTACCTTGGAGATATTATGTTGTGTGTCATGCTGCTAAAGCTTTTAACTACTGGAAAGACTGGTCTGGTCGGGTTTGTCTCTGGTTTAAAAAAAAAAAAAAGCACAGATGTAAAATCTGTCACGTGTAAGTAACATGGAAGAAGTTAGCATTGTGGCCCATGTTGCATTTTAACTCCAGAACAGGGAATTTGGATATAAACTGGTATGATTTGCTTTTGTCTAAGTATTGTTTTCGTTTTACTTTTGATCTATTTTATCTGTTGAAATGTCATTGTTATCATCTTTGTTTCTCTAATCCAGCATATTTGGTGGACCTTAACCCTGACACCCTTACCACGCCATGCAATGTTCCTTTGTTAAACTGAGTTTATAAGCACGTAACCGTCTAAACCCAAACCTCCACTCTACCTTCCTCAATAGAAGTCTTCTGATATAACTTGACAGTATTCCATACTTCTATTCCTCAAAAGATAGATTTACTAACTTAGTTTTCTGGTTTGTTACAAAGCAATGGGTGGGAGACAGTGTCAGTGTCCATAAAAATAAGCTTTTCCTGGCCATTTTATTGTCTAAGAAATGGGAAAAATATAAAGAACAGATTAATATGAAGATACATTTATATTTGGAAATATTGTTAGATCTTCAAACTTGAGTATAACTAAATTGAATATTTTTATTAGTTTAAATTTCCAATACAATGAAATTTGTCTATCTAGATGGATAACTGGTGAATTATGGATGCCTGAGCCTTTTACCACAACTGTCTCTACTGGAGTGGATTAGAATGCCAATTAGATGAACAACAATAACAGCAACGCTAAAACTGTATAGAACATAGTTTAATCTTACTTTGAAGACTTAGAAGTCATTTAAAGCTGTATGTCTAGTTGTCGTTTATGAACATTAGTTATTTTGGTGTCTCAGATTGGGATATGGGTTAGTAGCTGGAGACCACACCCACCCCTCCCAGTCTCATTACAAGTTTGGATTTAAAGTTCCCAACTTATCTTATTGTTGGGTTTTTTTTTTTTTTTTTTTAAGATTTCGTCTATTTATTCATAAGAGAGAGAGAGAGAGAGAGAGAGAGCAGGCAGCCCGGGTGGCTCAGTAGTTTAGCGCTGCCTTCAGCCCAGGGCGTGATCCTGGAGACCAGGGATTGAGTCTCACGTCAGGATCCCTGCATGGAACCTGCTTTTCCTTCAGCCTGTGTCTCTGCCTCTCTCTCAATCTGTGTCTCTCATGAATAAATAAATAAAATCTTAAGAGAGAGAGAGACAGACAAACAGACAGACACAGGCCGAGGGAGAAGCAAGCTCCCTGTGGGGAGCCGGATGGGGGACTTGATCCCAGGACCCTGGGATCACGCCCTGAACCGAGGCAGATGCTCAACCTCTGAGCCACCCAGGTGTCCTATCTTACTGTTTTTTGGAAGGGTAACAGAAGCAGGGTACCCAGCCACACAGAGTAGAAGCCAGGTTGTACATATGCTGGCACAATTTTCCAGAAGCCTCATGGGCCAAGTGAGAGCACAGAGTTGGTAATGACAGTCTCCACTGGTCTTAATTTTGTCTCCGATTACAGCCCTTACTTAATTGAGTCTTATGTCACTATTTAGGAAAAATTAACATGAATAGTCTTTACCCCAACAGAAAAAGTTGGCCAATTTCCTGGTTTGTGAGCCAAACTTAGCACACCAAAAGTGGAGTCAGAGCTACCTAGTGTCCTAGAAAGTCCAGTTCTACACAGGCTACCCTCTGACTAATGTAATTTTATTGTGTATGGGAGTTTGGTTAGAGGATCATGATTATAATTTATTTCCACACAGTTATCACTGAATTGTGAACATGTATATTTCTTGGTTAATCTAGAATTAACTCCAGTCATTCCAGATATAATATTGCTAATTGATGTGAAGAAAATAAATTTAGTTTTTTCCCTACTAGTGGGGAGTCCAGTTCAGTATGACAAACAACTCATGCATTTTTTTAAATGTTGCAGCTCCATTTGTGCTGAAAATTGTCACTCCCTTCCTTCCTTTCTTCTGGGAAGTGTTACTATGGACCCATGGATTTTTATTTACTCCATATTTTACAATAAGTTACAGCCATTCCTTGTGATGTTTGAATCATCATTATGTCCCAGAGCTGCCCAGTGGGAATCTGTGCACCTGTTGTCTTGGCGAAGCTCCTTCTGGGTGTGGGTGTTTCCCCATCTCACCTTGTGCTTTTCCTGCTGTCAGCCTGCAGTCATTTCTCCAAGGAGTCCTGGTTTGCTTTATTATTTTTTTTAAGATTTTATTCATTTATTCATAGAGGCACAGAGAGAGAGAGAGGCAGAGACACAAGCAGAGGGCGAAGCAGGCTCCATTGCAGGGAGCCCGACATGGGACTTGATCCCAGGTCTCCAGGACGACACCCTGGACTGAATGTGGCGCTAAACTGCTGAGCCACCGGGGCTGCCCGGTTTGCTTTATTATTAAGGAGTGATAATTAGAAACCCCCACCTGAGACCTAAGAGGTTCTTTGCAACTGGAATATCATTGTTTCTAAGCCTATTCACTGGCTAGAGCTTAGAGGAAATATATATATATATATATATATATATATATATATATATATTTTTTTTTTTTTTTAAGTTTATATTTACATTTTCAACTCAAGTTAACATGATTGGGGTTTTCCTTGATTTCTTTGATTTTATTAATGTATTTCCTTTCTCTCATACTGAAACCCTTGGTTCCTAACACCATTAATATATTTGTTTTGTCCCACAGTATGTATAAAATTGTTTCAGAATTATACTACCAATACTATTACCAATAGTAAAACAGTTGAATGAAATTAAATATTACTTTGTAATTTTTTGTTCTTAGAATATATCCCACCAAGCATGGTCAGCTTACTGTTCACAAATCATTTAAAATATTCTCTCTTTGAAAAAAAAAAGAAAAGAAAATATTCTCTCTCTGTTGACAGTGTTACCAAGTTGATGTTTCAGATACATTGTTTCAAGCCCTTTTCAAAATTAGAATTTGCTTTTTTAATGTTCTAAATTTTATTTTTGAGTATGTAGAAAGAATGCTAACATAATTTAAGAATCAAACTATATAAAAAAGGCATATTCAGAGCAGTTTTACTTTCTACACCCATTTTCTTTACCCATTTTATTAATTTGTTTTATCCTTCTAATGTTTCTCTTTGCAAAAACAAACTCTTAGGTACATACATGCATCTGTGTGAATTTATGTGTGTGAAATATGCATTTCCTACCCTTTCTTAAACTAAATATAAACTAAATATACTGTTCTCTACCTTCTTTTTTGACTTAATATATCTTGGAGATTATTTCATATCAGTAGGTAGAGCTCCTCCTTTAAAAAGCAAGCCAAACTCAGGGTGCCTGGGTGGTTCAGTCGGTTGGCGTCTGTCTTTGGCTCAGGTTATGATCTCAGGGTCCTGGGATTGAGCCCTGGGCCCCAAACCGGAGTTAAGCTCCCTGCCCAGCAGGAAGTCTGCTTCTCCCTCTCCCTCTGCAGCCCCTCCCTCCACCATGTATACTTGCACATGCACTCTGTCTCTTTCTCTCAAATAAATTCTCTGTGCAGACATATCATAGTTAACCAATTCCCTTTAATGCATATTTGGGTTTCTTTTTTTTTTTTTTTTAAAGATTTTATTTATTTATTCATGAGAGACACACAGAGAGAGACAGAGAGAAAGAGAATGGCAGAGACACAGACAGAGGGAGAAGCAGGCTCCATGCAGGAAGCCTGATGTGGGACTTGATCCCGGGACTCCAGGATCATGCCTTGGGCCAAAGGCAGGAGCCAAACCTCTGAGCCACCCAGGGATTCCCCACCCCCCCTCCATATTTGGGTTTCTAACACACAGATTCTTTTTAAAGTAACCTTTCTAAAATGTTTAAACGTCAGTGTGTTTTCATTGCATACAATCCAAACTTTTAACAATGGCCTCTAGTACCTGGGCTTTGCATACTTCTTCAACCTCATTTCATACCACCATCTTCCTCGCCCACTACACTCAGTGCCTTACAAATCAGATGTGACTTCACAGTTTCCCTGACCACCCATCCAGTGTAGTCTCTTTTCTCTTGCCATTATTACTTCATCTGTTTCCTAATGAGCAGTTAAAAGCAATCTGAAATTACCTGGTTGTCTCAATTTAGGCGGTATCTCATAGTAGCTTAGAGCTTGGGTTTTTGAGTCAGGCCACCTGATTTTGAATCCTAGTTGTATGACCTTAGACATGTTATTCAGCACTCTGTACCTTAGTTTCTTCATCTGAAAAAGGGAATAATAATAGTATTTTCCTTATAGAGAGAGCTCCGGGAGAAATGAACGGTTCATAAACACTTGTGCAGTGGCTAGCACTTACTAAGTATAAAATAAATGCTGGATATATTGGTACTTTTATTTAGCTGTTCATTGTCTTTCTCCCTTCAATAAGCTCTCTGAAAGCATGGAGTTGCCTGAGTTGTTCCCCACTATAATCTCAGAACTTAGAATAGTTCTTAAGAAGCATTTTTGTTGCTGAATGAATAGTACTTAAAGTTCAATTCCCATTCCTGTGAAACATTCTTGGAGATGTGAGACTAAAAGAATGCTTTCACATATACATCATATGCAGTTGTCAAATTCAACAGATACTTCTATCAAATTTGTCATCAACATACAAATGCCTCCTATTAACATGTATCTTGGAAGTTTTGGCCAGTTATTAAAATCTAAAACAGAAATAACAACTTATTCCTATCAGACAAAGGACAGAATTATCATATTTGCTTTGATGCAATTAACTATCCATGAAATCCAAAAGGACCAGCTAAAATCCTCTTAAAATTGTTGAGAATTTGGTAAGTGATCAGATTTGAACTATATATAAAGAAATTGTTTTCTAGCATACCAGTAAAAGTAAATTAAAAAAAAAAAAGTAAATTAAAGCCATAATTGAAGAAAAGGATTATTCTACAAGACCAGCAAAATAATGTAAATGATGTAATAATATTCCTAACCAGAGATATATGTGGAACATAGCTTTTCATAAAGAAAATTAGAAAACTTTACTGAGAGAGATAAGTTTAGAAAAATGATGACACATTCTGTTTCCAGATGGTAATATTGAATATAGTAACTAAAATTCTTTCATATTATATCACTGTAATATTAATAATATATAAAATCACATATAAATATGTTAAATTATTACAAACCAAACTCACTTGTATTTTTAATAAATCTTGTCATAATTATTTTAAAGTTTATGTAGAAAATGTGTGAGGATGAACAGAAATGGTTTGATGGCCATTCTTTAACAAAGATATATAACACAGTATCTGTAGCAACTAGGGGAGAATAATACTCCTACAAATCCAGTGACTTTTAATATAGAAATATGTGTGACATACTTCTGAAGTTACCCAAGTGTGCTATAAATACCTAGCTAGCAAATAGGAGAGTGCCTCATTTGCATTCACAGCAAGGAATCTAAGATACAAGAGCAGTTGTGATTTACCCAACGTTTCAGGGCCAGAAGAGATAGCATCATACTCTGACAATTCTAAGTAAATTTTAAATACAGATGTAGAAAAAATAAATTTCCCATTTAATTTGTGTATGGTCTAGGATGACTACATTGTTCCAGTATGCCTAACATTTCGTGGTTTTAACACTGAGCGTCTCATGTTCCAGGAAACATGGGCAAACCAGACCCTCACACAGTTCATAGAAAAGATGCTTATGTCTGTAAATAGTATTTCTCACAAAATGGAAAGACATGGAAGACAAGTGACTGATTTGATCCATAGAAATCCATGTATGGCCATCTTGGGGTCCCCAGGCCACACGTTCTCTCAGTACACAGACATCCTACAGGAAGCTTCATCAGTTCAGGGGATTAAAGATTTGGGTTCACTCAAGAATCTATACATAGTAGGATTCACTAAGACATCTAGTAATCATTTGCAAACCAAGTAGGAAGATTGAGGCCATGTGGCTTCTATCCCACAACTGATCTGTGAGTTTATGGTAGTTATTGTGCATTGACTTTTAGAGTAATTTTTCCTTTAGTTTGCACTTTTCAGAAGTCATTTTTTTTTCTGGAGATTTGTTTGCTTTCAATTATTTTGCTGTTGTCTTTATAAATATATCCATCAGTAGAAATACTTTACTGCATATTCTACTTATTTCTCACCTTTATCTACAAGTAAATTAAAGTGAAATATTTAGTATGCTATACAAGTGTGTTAATAGAAGATCTAATGTTTTTTAATATGTGTATATGTTTTATAGAGCCATTGGTTTGTCAGGTGCGCTCTATATCTTATTTTTTTTAGAAGATTTTATTTATTCATGACAAACACAGAGAGAGAGAGAGGGAGGGAGGGAGGAAGGGAGGCAGAGACACAGGCAGAGGGAGAAGCAGGCTCCATGCAGGGATCCTGATGTGGGACTCGATCCCGGGACTCCAGGACCATGCCCTGGGCCGAAGGCAGACACTAAACCACTGAGCCAGCCAGGGATCCCCTGTGCTCTATATCTTAATGAGATTGTCCTCTTTATAAAATGGAAAGAGGGAGTTGTTTCTTTTTTCCATTTTTCTTTCCAGATTGTAAATACTTTAAAAATTCTAACCACCAAGTAAAATATTTTAGAAATTGACAAGAAAAGCAAACCACATTTATACCATTTTAGGTCTTTCTTACTATAAAAATTTCCAAAGCAATGTAGTACAGTAAAACTTGGGTCCCAGTCATAATCCCGTAGAATTCTTGGGTATACAATGGAGTATGCAGTGGGAAGGTGGCTGTCTTACCAAGCTTGATTTATAGATCACAGATTAAAATACATTAAGTTGCTGACAGTAGCATCAAGTAAGATCACAGGTTGGTGTGAAGAAGGTGTAAAATTATGATATTATTTATAAAATAACTGTTGCCTAAACTTCTGCCGAAAATTTTCCACAGAACATAAAGTGTACTTGTAATTGGTTATTTTGCAGTAAGCCTGTTGAGATCTCTGTTGTTTTTTTACCCTAAGTAAAAATGTAATTACTTGTCACAACTAAGGTATTTCCTCTTTATTATTATTTTTTAGTGTCTAAAAAGCACGGCAAGCTCATTACTTTCTTACGCACATTCATGAAGTCTCGTCCAACAAAACAGAAGCTGAAGCAGCGGGGGATTTTGAAAGAGAGGGTGTTTGGTTGTGACTTGGGGGAGCACCTTCTGAATTCTGGTTTTGAAGGTAAAAATAAAATTTATAATCTCATAATTTCAGTTTCTGACCTCTCCATATAATTTTTTTAGGATCCATTTTGAAGCAGGATTACCCAACCAATGCAGTGTCTATTCCGTTTAAGCTAGCAGCATGTATCAAGCTTTTTCTTTTTTTTTTTTAGAGTATTTCAAACATTTTATTTTTTATATCAAACTTTTTCATGTACTCATTTGAGTTCTGAGATAACAGAATAAAAAGGCTTTAGAATGCACTGTAGCATCAGAGATGCTTGTGTTCTGTCTAGAACAACTAAGACATTTACACAAAGGCACAACTGCACTATTAATCTTCATTATTTTTATATCTGTCCAGATAGCCTTCTCAGCCAATTTCCTCTCATATTTTATTGTAAATTATTTAATTTCTGTTTTGAAAAAAAAATCAATGTTTTGAGACTATAAAATACCAAGACCAGGCTCCCAACTTTTGTTGCTAAAAACTTAAATTTCTTTATAAATTAAATTCTAATTCAAGAATTTGGTGGTTGGATGAATGGATAGAGGGGATGAATGGATAGGAAAAAAGGAAAAAGTTAAAAAAATTTTTAAATAGCACTTTCCTCTACTATCTACTTTATAGATGATAGAATATTAAAGAAGTATTGACAAGTACCAGAAATAGATGATTTGTGAAATTGTGAGTTCTGATGTGAAATACCCATTGCACCTTTTAAGAAGGACACTAGTGAAAACTACTGTTAAGTACCAATAAATATCAAGTTTAAATTAAGGCCTTATTCCTTGCTTAAAGAACGGCAATGTATTTATAACATGAATTTAATGCAAACTATACTATGTTTCTTGAGGGAGAAGGCAAAATGTTATTTTGAACAGTTGTTATTCCTGAACAAATGTCAACTTAATGCAGTTAATAAACAAAGAAATAGGCAAACAAAAGCCCTGATTATTGTTTTAACTAGTCAAAATGCACATGGAAAAATAAGTGGGAATATTAAGGAGCATTGTGGGGAAAAAATCATTGATAGGATAGGAGACCTCTAGCTTTACTAAATATTAAAATAATATTAAAATAATATTCAAAACTATAATGTTAATAGTTTAGAGAATGAGATCTGAATGAAACAGCTTGGAATGTTCAGAAGTAGTCCTTACTATAGATGAGAATCCACTGTGAAAAAGTATGGTTTTAAAACCAGGTCATGGGGAGGGGTTACTTATTATATACATTATATATATATATGGGGTGTTGTAGAGAGAGAAGAGGAGAAAATACGAAATAGCAATTTTGACAAAATTCTCATTTCATGACACTGAAAATTCCAAATGTATAAAAGAGCTCACTATTTTAAACTCATATAAATGCTAATATGAAATGACTTCTTTTTGAGATCAAAGAGGAATAAAGCTTACTCAGATTAAAAAGACAAACCGTAAAAGAAGAGCTGGTCTCAAATACCTAATTTCCATCTGATGAAAATAGCAAATGGAAAGGTACTTTGGACTGAGAAAATAATCTTTTCAGGGTATGATAGAATGCTCCTAATATATTGTATGAAAGTATCAGTCAGATTTGTGAGAAAATTAAACCCCTGGGTAGGAGAATTGAGAAAAGATATAAACATGATTTTCAAAAGGAGATAGATGGTATCTAAAATACAAAAAATTACTTATTCATAATCATGGAAATGTATCTTTACACAGTTTTGATATGCCATTTTATATTGGTAAACATTATTAATGTAACAGAACCATTTTTCTAAATTATGATATTCAGTGCTATATAAAAATAGCAGTCATTTTTTTTTTTTTTACCAATAAGTAAAAATTGTTAGTTTCAGGTAGCTCTGTGAATTATTACTTTTTTTGGAAAATTTTAGACACTCTATAGCAGAAGACTATAGTATTTCTTTTATGTAGCAATTCTCCTTAGGGATTTATTCTAAAGTTACATTTTGATAGGAACAAAAGCATTCATTTATGGCATTAGATATAATAGCAAAAAATTTGAATACTCAATTTTTAGGGAAATTGTCCTCTACATTTTGAGGCTATGGAAATTGTAATTTGAACATAGCATACAAATTTGGGAATGTCATATACATGCTTTTTTGGAAGCAAGGATATTTAGGTGATACGTAAAATGAATATAATTATGGTAGAGTGTTAGATGTAGATGTGAATATTTTTGTGACTTTTTTCTTAGTTCTGCATTTTCAATTAAAAGGAAGAAAAAAAGCACTAGAAGAATATTAGAAATGAAATTAATAATCTTAAAAAAACTCTGCTAAAGGCCTGTCCAGGGGAAAAGTGTTATATTCAAATAATTAGAGAAGCAAAAATTAACTTGTGACATTAGAGTGTCATTGTAATTTGGTAAAATTTAAAAGGCAGAAACCTTGAAGATTGAAGTTAGATACATTCTAGTTAACATATTAAAATTATTTCTGTTTGACCAGGAATAGAAGACAATGAAGAGTAAGTATTCATTTGAATAATTAAATGAAGACTAACAGGAAAGGGAAACCTTTGAAATTTACTAACTAAAACTTTAATTAGGAAAGAAAATAATTTTTATTATGGGGCAATTAAAACTAAGATTTTGAGACTTCATTTATACTGTGTATAATTTATAACTACAGTTATGTGTGTGCATGTAGAGAGAAGGAGGACTATTTTAAAAATGTCTAAAACAGGATTGAATATATAATACATAATATTTTAAAGTCTAAATGCAAACAGAATAATCACAAAGAAGAATGATATATTTATATAGTATATACATAGTTGTAAGGAGAGAGTAGATAAATATGGATAGCCAGATAGATAATATTATATAGTATATATAAATCATTCTTTCTTACATTTATTCAGTTTTAGTTTGGGCTCTAACATAGTGTCCTTATTATATATAAACTAGATTTTGTACCAGATTTTTCTAAGAAGAAAGCTCATTCCAGAGTATTGTTTTGCTAGGTGACTCATTTTTTTAATTTTACTCCTAATGAATAATCAACTTTATAGAGAGATTATCCTGTTAACACTTTCTAAACTATTGAGCACCTCCCTGTTGGAGCAAGTGACAAACCTGACCTGTTTCTTCTATACAAAGTGTTGTAAGAAATCATGTAGGAACCTGACAAGGCATTTAAAAAAAAAATTCTTTCAGTGATTCCCTGGTTCCAGGATTCACTCAGAATGATCTTACAGCATCTCAGCTACCACAGACCATAATGCTATAAATGAGTTGCTTAAAGATTTTATACAGTTATCTAAAGAACTGATTTTTTAAAAAAAATCTTGTCACATAGTACGTTTTGGTGGATAATTTGTCGTTTGCCTAGTCATCCTTAATTATATAGTCAAATGTTTTTTGTTATCTTAGTTTCTTTTTTACTTTTATAACTTTTTCATTTTTATTTCTTTCGTATCTCATTTTGTTCAGCCTTGGGTGGATGTGCTACTAACAGGAGGGAGTGTTTCCTGGTTTTTTCCGCTATGCTCTTTAGCTTTCACATGTCAATTCAGCAAGTTTTAATTGTACTTAGAAGTTTCGGGTGTGTTTCCATTCTTAATATGCTAGGAGAGGTCAGATGGCCAGTATGTCCTTTCTTTCTGAAAAATAACACATTTAGTAACTACAGTTGTTCGTGCATCCCTTAACTATGATAAATTTATTCCAATGAAACAAAAAGTTTTCAGTGATCATTTATTTTTGCACATATTGGAAACCAAATTTCCTTAAAATGAGGTTTGAAATGAAATTGCAAAAAAGAACTTTACAGAAAACTTGGTTCTCTACAAAAAACAAATTAGTTGGTAAAAAATATAAAAATTGAAAAACTCAAGGTGAGGAAACTCTGTTGTCTGAACGTATTTCTGTGTTTGAGAGTAATCCTTTAGATAGTCATATTTTCCTAACTAAAAATCGGGATGCACATTCTACTAAGTAATGCTGTGCCGGCACACTTACAGCCTAGAAGCCACCACCCTGAGAATGGAAGTGCACTCTTTTTCTGTATCACAGAATGCATGTATCTATATAGAGAGGATGTAATAAATGATGAATGAGTGAGTGAGTGAATGAATGAATGAATGAATGAATGAATGAAGAAAAAAGAACAGAAATGAAGCCGCAGCTATCAAGGAAAACCAAAGACCAATTCGTGTCCTACTACCTTATCGCATCCTTCTCTTAGCTATGATTCTGAACTTAAGGGTCATCAGTTTAGACCTGTACTTTTAATTTTTTAATTTGTAATTTTTTAAAAGATTTTATTTATTTATCCATGAGAGACACAGAGAGGGAGGCAGAGACACAGGCACAGGGAGAAGCAGGCTCCATGCGGGGAGCTCGATGTGGGGCTTGATCCCTGGCCCCCAGGATCACACCCTGAGCTGGAAGCAGATGCTCAACTGCTGAGCCACCCGGGCATCCAAGATATGTACTTTTTGATATATTGCCATGATGATTTACATACTGAATAAAAGTGGATAAGAAGTGTTTTATAGGAGAATGTGCAAATAATTCCTCAAGTTCTACCATCTTTTGGAAAAACAGAAAAACTGGTTTCTAATGCTGTGTTTTGACAGGGCCATTGTTTACTGTGCACTTGGCTGGTTTGTTAGATGGTTTGGAGGCAAAAGTTGGCTAACATGATGCCTTTCTAACTAGGATTTCTCTAGTAGTATATTGGGTTCCCATATTGCTTTTTTATGTGTTAGTGAAAGAGAAACCAAATCTTTTCTCTTTTTATCTTCTGATACTGTGCTTCAGTTTCTACTCTTTTCTTTAAAATGAAGTTTATGCTTTTCTCTTTATACTACCTGTTGTAAATAACGATTTCATTTGTCTCTCTAAAAATTCTAGTAAAAATACTATTCAGTTATGGTGATTTTACTTATGAAGGCCCAATATGTGATTATGTGGACATTCAGTCTTTTTACCTAGGGAATGTAAAATGTAAAGAAAGAATTCAGGTCTTTTCCATGAAGTATTATGCTTACAGAGCCTTAGCCATATTACCAGAAAAAGACTTCTGATTCCCTGTATTTCAAAGTTTTCCTACTTGTTTGGGAGAATATAAGTAAGTATGAATTTAATATCACATGTTTGTGAGAGCCCCAAGAAACTTATTTATACTTTTTAATGGATGGTAGCTTGGTTTTTTTGAAAATTCTGTAAAAATGCATACTATGAGAGTCTGATAATACAGAAATAAAACCCTGTATTCTGAAGGGCTTTGTGTACTGGGGTGAGTTGGCATGCTAATTTGGAGCATACATAATAAGAAGTATCTTTTTAAAAACAGAAGAAAAAAAAGATTTGTTTTCCTTTCTTTCTTTAAGTCATTTTGTTAGTTATCCCAATAATTTTTATACATATTTCCTTCGAAGTAGGTGATAGAAATTTCTCAGGTTCCAATTTATTTTTTTTTTACATCTAGTTTGTAAGGATAGAAACCTAAGGCACCGAGGTTATCCTCAATGGAACAGTATTAGGAGTAGGATTCAAGTTCAGCAAGATATTTTATTTTTCAGGAAGATATTTTATATTTGGCATATCAATTTGACATAGAGATTGCTTATAACATCAAAATGAGTCCACAAAAAAATACCTGGCAACTCTGCCCACCTTTCATCTCTACCACCTAAATGCAATCCCTTTCTTGCTACTAAAATTCTTGAACATCTTTAGAGGCAGAAAGCATACAGTTGAAAATGAATACAGCTTCTTAATGAAAACTGAGATTTCCCTACTCCACTGACTTGGTCATATAACTTTTTAGGCTCACAAGAGCACTTATTAATTAATCCATTTATCCATTTTGTACATTGTTTTAAGACATGCTCCTGGATTTTGGATGTACAAAGATGGATGAACCATGCTTTTGCTCCTTAAAGTATGGCTATTAAAGGATAAGAGTTGTATAAAAAACAAATAATATTTCAAAATGACATAGTTCTTTGGGCACCTACCACATTATGCAGCTACCACTCCTCATGAGTATTTAAAGAAGGCTTGCTTAAGAGTTATAGTTCAGTTGGGTTTTCAACAACAGCCAGAGTTTTTCTGTAGGAAGGCATTAGTAGGAAGAGAGTCCGGGGAGAGGAAATTGTTTTTTCTCTACGAGGAAATTGAGGGACTTATAAAATGACTGGTTTGTATGGCCAAAGATGAAGCTTCAATTGGCCTAGAGTTGTGAAATATGGAAATGTGGTAACAATAAAAAAGTGCAATTATAAAGGACCTTACATTATTAGGCAGTATTTTGCTAAGTAAAAATTGGCTTTCTAGTTGGACTGCTTGAGGTAGAGTCTTGTTTCTGCCATTGTTTCCTGCTTGCCCTTCGGTAAAACTTCGTCTCTGCAAGGTTCAGTTTCCTCTCTGTATGATGGGGATAATGATAGAGCTTTTCCTATGAATTTAAATGAGAGCATCTATTGTAAAACACTTAGCTTGGCACATTTTACATGCTCAAAAATATAGCTGCTTTAAGAAATTATTCAAAGCTAGGGAGTGTAAATTTTAAATGTAAATTGTAGGACCTAACAGAATTTAAAAGATAGAATACAGGAAGAACAGGAGGCAGAAGAAGCAAGAAGTCTTATATTAATAAACTAATATTATATTACAATAAGTAAAATACATTAGCTAAAATTAACTTATTAAAATATCTTAGTAGTTTCATTTCCCAATATGGATGTTTCATCCCTTGTGTAGTAATTTTTTGCAGACCAAATAATGTTCTCCCAATCTTCTTTTCAGAGATTTTTAACTAACACTATCAAATGAACATAGTTACTAAAGCCTGTGAATTAATCAGTCTGCATTATAAGACAAAGTTCAAATTTCAGCTACTGTCCAGTTTTGAGTGATTATGAAAAAAATGTAAAATTATATACTTTGAACAGTCTTTTCTAGACTATAGGCCCAGAATGGCGCTCCATTTATGTCAGGTGTTCAGTGAGGTAACCAGAGAGAGTACCCTTCTTTTCTTTCTACTTATCGATGAGCTAATAGTATTAAGCCAGAACATTGACAATTTTAATGTAAAGACAGGCAGGAAATGACAAGATTCCTTCTACTTGAAATTGCTTTGACCTTTGCTTTATGTCAATGTTTTGTTTACTGGATAAAATTTACAATCAGCATTAACTACGAAAAGATGGAAGACACTTTTAAAAGTGAGAAATTGGAGCATTTATAGGCAATAATTATGTTGGGATACACATTAATTTTGTCCATTTTTTATGTATGAAATACAGCTGAAAAGCTGTATCTTTTTTCAAGTCTGATATGGTGTTAGGACAAAACATTTCATCTCAGTGTTGTGACATGACCTATACAAGACTGCCGCAGATCTTAGACTATCCTAATAATGAACAAATTCTTTCACTTGCCTAAATATAATGGGGGAGAATCCATCTTGCTATTCAGGAACGTTGTCTAGTTTCAATGTGAAAATAAGTAAACATGACCTCATCACTTTGTGTAGTAGATTAATCTCTGCCACTTATAATTTTAATTTATAGATTTTATTTCGCTTGTGAAAACTAAGACATTCTCATTTTTTGGTGACTTTGTTTTGATAGAATATTCCCAGTTTAATCCATGTCTTTAAAAATTCTCTTCAGTGCCCCAGGTTCTTCAGAGCTGTACAGCATTCATTGAGAGATATGGGATCGTGGATGGAATATATCGTCTCTCTGGCGTTGCCTCTAATATCCAGAGACTACGGTAAAACTTTATCTGGCAGTTTCTTTTTTATTCCAGTTGTAATTTACTAAAATAAAATTATTTCAAAATTAAAGTCACATTGATTACCATAATTTTTAGTATTATAGTTGAGATAAAGTAGGAAGTAATATCCATAGTATTCTCTGTAGATGTTTTCCTGAATGCCATTTCTTCATCTGTTGTATCAGAAGACCATGGCTTCTTAACCTCTTCAATTCTCATATTTTGCCTCATTGCAGTATTGAAGCCCTTAGCAAATTTCAAAGTTTGAATCCAAGAAAACAATGAGAGGTGAAAATTTACATTTTAATAGAATTATTTCTTAGTTCTTAATTAAAATTGACAAGTGAAACTTACTATGTTAAACCAGCCTTGCAGCCCAGGAATGAATCCCACCTGATTCGGGATGAATCGTTTCTTTTTTAATGTCCTGTTGGATTCATTTTACTAGTGTTTCATTGAGAATTTTTGCTTCTATATTCATCAGTGGTATTGGCCTATAGTTCTCTTTTTCGTGGATTCTTTTATTTGGTTTTGGCCTCATAGAATGAGTTTGGAAGTTTTCCTTCCTTTTTCTATTTTTTGGAAGAGTTTGAGAAAAAGAAGTATTAACTCTTCTTTAAATGTTAGTAGAATTCACCCTTGAAGCCATCTGGTCTTGAACTTTGTTGGGAGATTTTTTTATTACTGATTCAGTGTCTTTGTTAGTTTTCAGTCTTTTCAAGTTTTCTCTTTCTTCCTGTTTCAGTTTTGGTAGTTTATATGTTTCCAGGAATTTATCCATTTCTTCCAGGTTGTCTAAATTGTTGGCATATAGTTTTTCATAAAATTCTCTTACGATTGTTCGCATTTCTATGGTGAAACTTCTTCCAATCTCCTTTAACGCTAGTGCTGTAATATATGCTCAATTGTGTGTATGTTAGGTGTTTTACATTCTTGCCCCCTCCTGAGAGACAAAAATAATGGTCTCCTTTATATGAGCAATAGAAATTTTATTTTTGCTCCATCTCTCAGATTCTAGTTTATTCTTAATATGTTATTATCCTTGTTTTGCATGGTGGTGCATGGTAAATACCATTATTCCATGCAGATTTTAATATTCTAATTGACCACAGAGCTCATCTCTGTTTTCAGGAATACATGTTTGGAAAATACTTAAATTGATTCTTGTGCTAAAGACAGTGTCAGTCTTTAGCTTCAGATGCAGCAGATCTCATATGCACATTGTCCACATACATACACTAACCCTCTAGCTTGATAAGTAGTCCCATGCCTGTAGATTAATACTAATTAACCTCCTGCAGAGTGAGCCTAACCTGCCTTAGTATACTAAGCACAACTTTCATTTCACTCACTTTAAACTATAGATTTTGCTGGCTATAAAACTTGGTTAGCTAGAAATTGCTTTATAATATTTCTGGCTTCCTTATTACCCTTCTTCAATGGAAGTATTCTTGAACTATACATCTTGTACCTGAGGAATTTCTGTATAGAATTGCTGCTAGTCATCTCTAGCTTGCAGAAATGCCAAAATATTGGATATTCAAACCACTGGAAATTTGTAGTTCTGTTTTCAGATCTATGTGTTAAGAGTTGTTCATCAATATGCATTTCAGAGATTATTGTCCATTTTAATATTAGACCTATGCCCACTTGTCTTATGATCAGACATCCAGTTAATGCTGAAGTCCAAATGTAACTTAATACAATCACTTGAATAAAAACATTAACTTTGCTTTGCTTATATATAAGTCCTATATTTGCTTTTTCTTCAATAAAATAATTTTGTTTTGTCTCTCATCTTTGTTAGCCACGAGTTTGACTCTGAACATGTCCCCGACCTGACAAAAGAACCATATGTTCAAGACATCCATTCTGTGGGTTCCCTCTGTAAGCTATATTTTCGAGAGCTCCCAAACCCTCTGCTCACGTACCAGCTGTATGAGAAATTTTCGGTGAGTATTGTTTTTTCTGTGAGTAATTAAAGTCACTTTTAATCAAATTCTCTTTGGAGTTTTGCTGTCATTTTATTCCAAATGTGTAAAGATTGGTTTGGTCATGTAAGAAACAGTTCTGTGACTAAAATATCTCCTTTAAAGAAAACAAAACACAGTTATTGCTAGCTAGTCCATAGTCTTCATCGTTTTCACATTTTCTTTCTTTTAGTTTCTGACTTTGATCCACTAATCTTATCACACTTAATATTGGTTACCATAAAGTTTTAAAAAGTTATCTTTTAATAGATTTCAATGTCCACATAGTATGGAAGCAAAGTTTACTTTGTTGATACTCTGTATTTCCTTGTCATTCAGCATCAAAAGGTAGAGTAAAAACTGAATTGCTTTTTTTTTTTTTTTTTTTTTTTTTACACCAACAAAGCCTACTGGTTTATTTCACATTGTGGTTGTTGCAGGATGCTGTCTCAGCAGCAACAGATGAAGAAAGGCTGATAAAAATTCATGACGTCATCCAGCAACTCCCTCCTCCGCACTACAGGTGAGTCACGTGTTGTAAGATAGCATCCAAAAGTACAAATCAGTTGATGTGAAGAGTAGTTTTTTCCTTGGGTTTCTAACTATTTAAATTTCCACGGAGTTCTATTTAAACTTACATTTGTTCAGACGTTATGTTTATTTGTCATTGTATCCCAAGGCCTGGCACAGTACTGGCATCCAATAACCACTTAGTAAATGTTGAATTAATGAATAAATAAGTGAACAAATGGATAGTTGATTAAGCCTGTTTTGTTGTTTGATTTGTTCTTTTGAGCCACTGAGAAATATTGGGGTGTATGATCACAAGTAAGAGTACTTTACTTGTGATTGCGTGGATCCAAAATACGGACACAGTACTGGGGGCCTGTTTACTTGTTTTCTTTTTTCCAACCCTCTTTCCTTCTTTAAAAGGTGTCTGTGTAGACCCACAAAATCTAACAGGTATCACAGAATTCTTCCTCAAGAGACTCTCATATCTATAAAGAGCTCAAATCTTGGGTGTTTTGTTCTTATTTATTGGTTTTGTTGTTGTTGCTGCTTTTTAAGATGCAATTTATTTGTATGTTAATTTGGACTTTTAACTTTAAAAGATTTTATTTATTTATTTATGAGAGAGAAAGTGAGAGAGGCAGAGACACAGGCAGATGGAGAAGCAGGCTCCATGTGGAGAGCCTGACTTGGGACTCCATCCCGGGTCTCCAGGATCATGCCCTGGGCTGAAGGTGGCGCTAAACCACTGAGCCACTGGGCTGCCCTCTCAGAAATATTTTTGCCCATATCTGAAAAGACCCGAATAAAATTGAAGATGACTGCTATTTAGTGAGAGAAAGAAAATGGTAAACCATAGATGATAAAAGCAAAAGGCAAAATTCTTAAATTTCAATTATTTTTTAAAAATTTTTTTCTATTGGTGTTCAATTTACCAACATACAGAATAACCCCCAGTGCCCGTCACCCATTCACTCCCACCCCCCGCCCTCCTCCCCTTCTACCACCCCTAGTTCGTTTCCCAGAGTTAGGAGTCTTTACGTTCTGTCTCCCTTTCTGATATTTCCCACACATTTCTTCTCCCTTCCCTTATATTCCCTTTCACTATTATTTATATTCCCCAAATGAATGAGAACATATAATGTTTGTCCTTCTCCGACTGACTTACTTCACTCAGCATAATACCCTCCAGTTCCATCCACGTGGAAGCAAATGGTGGGTATTTGTTGTTTCTAATGGCTGAGGAATATTCCATTGTATACATAAACCACATCTTCTTTATCCATTCATCTTTCGATGGACACCGAGGCTCCTTCCACAGTTTGGCTATTGTGGACATTGCTGCTATAAACATCAGGGTGCAGGTGTCCTGGCGTTTCACTGCATCTGAATCTTTGGGGTAAATCCCCAACAGTGCAAGTACTGGGTCGTAGGGCAGGTCTATTTTTAACTCTTTGAGGAACCTCCACACAGTTTTCCAGAGTGGCTGCACCAGTTCACATTCCCACCAACAGTGCAGGAGGGTTCCCTTTTCTCCACATCCTCTCCAACATTTGTGGTTTCCTGCCTTGTTAATTTTCCCCATTCTCACTGGTGTGAGGTGGTATCTCATTGTGGTTTTGATTTGTATTTCCCTGATGGCAAGTGATGCAGAGCATTTTCTCATATGCATGTTGGCCATGTCTTCTTCTGTGAGATTTTTCTTCATGTCTTTTGCCCATTTCATGATTGGATTGCTTGTTTCTTTGGTGTTGAGTTTAATAAGTTCTTTATAGATCTTGGAAACTAGCCCTTTATCTGATAGGTCATTTGCAAATATCTTCTCCCATTCTGTAGGTTGTCTTTGAGTTTTGTTGACTGTATCCTTTGCTGTGCAAAAGCTTCTTATCTTGATGAAGTCCCAATAGTTCATTTTTGCTTGTTTCTTTTGCCTTCGTGGATGTATCTTGCAAGAAGTTACTGTGGCCGAGTTCAAAAAGGGTGTTGCCTGTGTTCTTCTCTAGGATTTTGATGTAATTTTGTCTCACATTTAGATCTTTCATCCATTTTGAGTTTATCTTTGTGTATGGTGCAAGAGAGTGGTCTAGTTTCATTCTTCTGCATGTGGATGTCCAATTTTCCCAGCACCATTTATTGAAGAGACTGTCTTTCTTCCAATGGATAGTCTTTCCTCCTTTATCGAATATTAGTTGACCATAAATTAAATTTCAGTTATTGACAAAGAAATAAATGCAGCAGATGTTTTGGTAATGTACAAATTAATTTAGTGCTTACTTTTTCAAAATGACATTGTTTATAAAGATGTTTTAAAACTCAGCACTAAATTTGGCACTAAATCAACACTAAATTCTTTTAATTTAGGTAAGTAATCTCTATACCCGATGTGGGACTTGAACCCACAAACCCGAGATCAAGAGTCATGTGCTCTTCTGACTGAGTCAGCCAGACACCCCTAAAATTTTTGATCAACCTTAAGAATCAGTGCATTATTTTTAGTCCATGCTATAGCTATAAATCATAATAATCAAGAGCCAGAAGGTAACTTAGCACTGACTCATTGTCCTGTTAATGTGCCCTGTCTTAAGAGGAGTTTAGGAAATTAAAGAGGTTATTAAGGACCCACTGAAGAGTGAAAAAAATACAACACAAAGAGCTTCTGTGAAGGAAGCTCAAGAAATTCAGGTATTCAACCTGGAAAAAGAAGGCTGAGGAGACAGATCTGATAATACAGTTATTGAAGAATATTTAAGGAGAAAGAAGACTTTTTTTTTAGTTTACCAGAAAAGGAAACCTGGTACAGTATAATGAATACTAGCTTGGTACATCTGAATTTGAGTTTGCAACTTCATCACTTCCTTCGTGACCTCTCTAAGCATTAATCTCCATATCAGTGAAAAGAATACTAATAATACCCTCTTAAGAGGATTTTCTTTTGATGTTAAAATGAGATCCAATGTGTGAATGAGTCTGGTCCTTAGTATTTTATTCTTTTAATAGAAAGCATAGCAAGACAGATGATTAGAATTAAGCCAAGATTTCTTGGCTTGATAGTTTTACAGGAGGTACCATGTAGATCTATCTTTCTTCTCTAAATTAAGGGGGAAAAAAAAGACCAATATAACATTCATATACACATAATTTTAAAAAGTCAAACATTGTACATAGTTGACAGTAAAAAACAGCAGTCTCCTACTGCACAACTCCCCTTACTGATTTCTCCTTAGCTTCTGTTTCTTTTTTTTTTTAGCTTCTGTTTCTGAATAACATGCTTATGTTCTTATTTCTTGATTTTTCATTTTTAGATGTTTTTACCTTTTTAAAAAAATTTTTTTTTATTTATTTATGATAGTCACAGAGAGAGAGAGAGAGAGAGAGAGAGAGAGGCAGAGACATAGGCAGATGGGGAAGCAGGCTCCATGCACCGGGAGCCTGATGTGGGATTCGATCCTGGGTCCCCAGGATCGCGCCCTGGGCCAAAGGCAGGCGCCAAACCGCTGCGCCACCCAGGGATCCCATTTTTACCTTTCTTTTATGGTAAATGAAATTTTACTGTCTTTACCCGCCTCCCACCCCCCTGCCATACCACACAAACACATTTCCCCTTTTCTTGTCTTCATCCTGTGGTTAGGTTAGCATTTGGAGTTAAAACCAGTATTCACTGTATTGTAATAACTTTATATTATTTACAACTGCACATAATATATACTAGACCTCTGTTTCTTTTCTGAGGTAACTTCGTGTGTGTTTTGGAGCAGTTGCCCATTTTTGGCTTGCTCCTTTTCTGTTCATCACTAGTTTATCCCTGAAACACCCTCGAGGGACTTCAGACTTATCAGGCAAGCCTTTTTTTTTTTTTAAAGTTTTGTTGTTGTTCCATGAAAACATCCCTCCTAGAGCCTCTGTCCCACTACTCAGTCCCTCTGTCCGGGCCGATTGCTCTCTAGACCTACAACACTGCCAACTCTTTCCCCCCTCATTTTGGAAATTCTCTTCATTGCCTCCTGCACGAATTGAATCCTTCTTTTTGGGATCTCTTGCTGTCACTTCTCTTGTGTGCACTGCCTGCTTTGTTGTAGACATCTTTGGTAGCTTCCTGAGGAAAGCTATAATGGAAGTAAATGTTTTGAGACATCGAGATGAAAATGCTTTTATTCTACTCTTGCATTTGATTGATAACTCTAGAGTTTTAGTCTGTAAGTCATTTTTTCCCATAATTTTGGTGGCATTGCACTGTTGTCATCTAAGCAAAAATGCCACAGTGATATCTGATTCTAGTCTGCCAGTGCTTAATATGACATATTTTATTTTGTCTATATCCTTTCTGGATGCTTTTATATTGAGAATATACCTAGCATTCTATTTTCATATTGACTCATCTTGGGGTGGATTCTTTTACTTTATTTGCTGTGGGGTTCTCGGTGGGCCTTTTCCATCGGGGAACATGTGAGAAATTTTCTTACTGTTATTGCTGTGATGGTTCTCATTGCAACTCAAACCCCATACCTTTTCTCTATTCTCTTTCTGGTTTTATTGTAGCTCTTTTTTTTTTTTTTTTTTTTTAAGATTTTATTTATTTATTTATGAGAGAGAGAGAGAGAGAGAGCCAGAGGCACAGGCAGAGGGAGAAGCAGGCTCCATGCAAGAAGCCTGATATGGGTGGGACTCAGTTCCCGGACTCCAGGATCAGGCCCTGGGCCGAAGGCAGGCACTAAACCACTGAGCCACCCAGGGATCCCCTTATTGTAGCTCTTGAACCAATCTTTCATTTTCTCTTTGTCAGTTCTCATGTAAAGATTTCCTCCAGTCCACTTCTTGATTTAAAAAACAGTTATTTCCAAGAACTTCCTTCTTGTTTCTGTGAATGCTCCTACTTGATAGCATCCTTCTCTTTATCTCATGGATATGGATATAATCTTTTCTCCCTATGAGAATATTACTGGTAATTATAGGTTTTGTTTTAAATTGTTCTCTGCTTGTCACAGTATTTGTTCCTTCCTCATTTGGCAGCTCACCTTTATCAAGACTGCAAAAAATTCAATAGATTGTATAGAAGCAGGAAACAAAAATTCTGTTTTTAAAAGTCATGTTTTATAAGTGTGATAGTATTTAACTTCACTGTGAATTAAAATCTTGAATAAACAGAGAAACCCTTTAAAATTGGCTTTAGGTAAGCTTAAAATTTAAATATTTAGTCAAAGTGGTTTAGAGACAGAAACCTGTCAGGCAAAAAAAACAAAAAAACAAAAAAACCAAACTTATATTGCCTTAGACACCAGTCAGTGCATTTTACATAGGGAATAGAGTATTGGTTACTATTGTGGGTAAATTAAGAGAACGTCAGTAAGAAGAGACAAATATGGAGAATGTATATGTGTGTATGTATATAAAGTACATGTTTCTCCTATATATTTTATATTTTATATAAATAAATCTTCCAACATGTTTTTATTTATATCTCATATATTTATACCCCGTTGTTTAGTATATTTGTGTTATCTACTATATAATGTCTATGTATTATTGGCATTATAATGTAGGGAGTTTGGAGCCAAATTGCCTCTATCAGCTGTGTGACCTTGTGACCTTGGGCTAGTTCCTTTGCCTCTTGGGCTCAGTTCATTGTTTGTAAAATAGAGAATACTGTTACTTTTCTATTAGGATTATTATGAATATTAAAGGAATAGCACTTAGAACAAGGCCTGTTATATAAGTACTGTTTGAGTTAATTACCTCTATTATTATTGTGATAACAAGCATTTACTATTTTGTTTTATCTATAGTGTGTATATATAAATGTATGTGTTTATAGTGTTGCCTATTTTATATATAATCTCCCTAAAACAGGCTCCTTGAGGTCATGAATTTTGTCTTATCACTGTATTCTCAGAATAGAACCTTGCACATAGTAAATATTCAATAATATATATTGCATACACATTTTATATATTTTATGCACCATATGTTTTATAGTTTGCTATACATATATATACACACACACATACACATTTGGTATACATATCCCAATATTATTTTCTGTATTCCTAATGTACATTACCTACAATGTATGTTGACATGTTTTATATATATTGTTTACTATATATATACACACACATATATATCTCATTGTATATTATATATAATTCCTTGTGATATATCTCCTGCTATGTAATGTATTTTTATATTTTAGTGTCTTCTACATAATTTGAGTGAGTATTAATCTCCATTAATATATTTCTTTCCATCCAGACTTTTTAAGATTTTAGCATTCACATTTCCTAACTTTTTAAATGTTCTTGAAAAAACATGATTTTTAATAGTATTCCCTTATGTGAATGGGCTATATGTTATTTTAACCCTTTCCCTAATTTGCTTGCTTGTTTTGTTTCTTTTTTTTTTTTTAATTTTTATTTATTTATGATAGGGAGAGAGAGAGAGAGAGAGGCAGAGACACAGAGGGAGAAGCAGGCTCCATGCACCGGGAGCCCGATGTGGGATTCGATCCCGGGTCTCCAGGATCGCGCCCTGGGCCAAAGGCAGGCGCCAAACAGCTGCGCCACCCAGGGATCCCACTTGTTTTGTTTCTTAAATTCCACATTTGAGTGAATCAAATAGTATTTGTCCTTCTCTGACTTATTTTTCTTAGACTTATACTCTCTGGCTCCATCCATATTGTTGCAAATGGCAAGATTTCATTCTTTTTATGGCTGAATAATATCCCAGTGTATGTATACACCACATCTCCTTTATCCATTCATCCACTGATAGACACTTGAGATGCTTTCATAATTTGGCTATGGTAAATAATGCTGTAATAAACAGCGGTGCACTTATCCCTTTGAAGTAGTGTTTTTGTGTTTTGGGGTAAATACCCAGTAGTTTGATTATTGGATTGTAAGGTAGTTCTACTTTTAACTGTTTGAAGAACCTCCATACTATTTTCCACAGTGGCTGCACTAGTTTGCATTCCATGGTAGGTTTTTTTCTCCCTTACTTTTGAACATCACTGTGAGGACCATCCACTTACGTGAATTTTGGGGACAATTTAGGGTTTTTTTTTTTGGACAAAGACCTGAAAGTGGAATTCTTAGAAATCAAAAGATACTAAAATTTCTTTCCCAATATACAGCAATTTCCCAGTTGTATTCCATGAAGATTTAAGCAGTTTGTACTCTGCTGAATATGAAAATGCTCATTTCATGCACTCTGACTAAAATTCTCCATGAGCTTTTAAAAACATTGTTACAATGAGATACATGAATAAATTGCTATCTTCGTTGTTTTGAGTTGCATTTCTCCTAAATATATTTCTGAAATATTTCAGTAGTTCTCTTCCTTCATCTACTCTCTACTGAAAATAATAAAATTTTACATGTTTTCTAAACACATTTCTTAAGCTTCCCACCTCTCTACACTGTCTCCAGACCAGCCTCACTTCTGTCTGTCTTTCCTATTCAAGTATGTAGAGGAGGGACCAAGAAGTACCTTTGTACTAGAGAGCAGTGGCAGTGGATGCTGTTGAATGAGAGACTTTGGAGCCGCGCTGATGATCTTGATTTGAGACAAGCGCTGCTTGTCTGTGTCACCTGAGCACACCTTGGTTTTCTCCTCCATGAAGTGGGGAGTGGTAGCCCTGTGCTGGTCAGGCTGTCATGGGAACTTGAGGAGATCCCTGTAGAAAGCATCTTGAACAGTGCTTCTAGCTGCTGTCTGATTTTGCTTCTCAGATTCCTGTTGGGCTCATCTTGGTCTTTGAGACTCATATGCTGCTCACAATTTAACTTTCATTACCATTTCAAATAACAGTCTTAAACTTATGTCTCCTATTTATTGTCCTTAATAGTTTTCAATCCCTATACATATAGGACAGGACACTTGAAGAGATGTAGTAGCTACTCAGTAATACCTCTGTGTATTTCTCTGATTTGACTTGCATTAAAAAACTAATTATGCTTTCTTTCCAAAAATATTATCCCCTGTTATTTAACAGGGGATATCCCCCCTCTCTTTACATAAAGATGTGTGTGTGTATACACACCACATGTTTAAATAATTCCATATATATAAGTACACATATATGTGGAATTGTTTAAGTAAAGCAAATAAGATAGACCAGAATATTAGATTTTGGAATAGGCCTTCTGTTCTAAGCACATTTTTTGCTCAACTATTCTCTTCCTTTGGTGCCCACTGCAATTTTTCTTTTAATATTTTAGGCCTGTGAAATACCGTTTTCTTTTATTTATTTATTTTTTATTTTATTTTTTAAAGATTTATTTATTTATTTATGATAGACATAAAGAGAGAGAGAGAGTCAGAGACACAGGAGGAGGGAAAAGCAGGCTCCATGCTGGGAGCCTGACGTGGGACTCGATCCCGGGACTCCAGGATCACACCCTGGGCCAAAGGCAGGCGCCAAACGACTGAGCCACCCAGGGATCCCCGCAAACCGCTGAGCCACCCAGGGATCCCCCCATTTTCTTTTATAAAAGAAAAGTTTAAATCCTCTCCTGTTAGCGTGTCTGCTGCAAGTAGAACAGCATAACTTGATGATATCATTTGTCTAGAAACCAGCTTTGATGGACGATGTATTTCACTGGTGAAATACATTCAAACTAGATGTCTGACAACCAGGAGCAAATATTCCTAAAGATTTTTTAAAACTAAAGCTGTTTTCTTGGAACCAGTCCTATCAGAAACGTTAATTTCCTACCGTATCTACCTTAGACTTTTTTCTTAGAATTCTGTAGATGTGATTACTGTATATAGAATATAGAATTCATAATATTCTCCTGACACTTCTGTGGTAATCATAGTATTCAGACCTAAGAAGCAACAAAAGATTTTGCTGGAGTTTGTGTGGTTCCCTTTTCTATTTCCATTGAAATCTTAAAAATTAATTAGTGGTGCTTCTATACTGCTACATACTGTTTCTTTTTGTTAATATGTTATATTGCATTTTCCAGAACGCTGGAGTTCCTGATGAGACACTTGTCCCTTCTAGCTGACTATTGTTCCATCACAAATATGCATGCAAAAAACCTAGCAATTGTTTGGGCTCCGAACCTGCTAAGGTAAGTTGCATTTGATTTAATGACCTTCAGTAGAACTAGTTATCTTAAATCAAAATATAATTCATCAGCATTCCTTGAGAACAATTTTTAAAAGTAAAACTCATCTGCTGTTTTTATAAGCATCTTCTAAAAAGAGGCAAGTGGGGCTTAGCCAAGGCACTAAAAGTACGCTTTCTTCCTCTGGTGTGTCTGTTTACTCATTAAAAATAAAATTATAATGCCCTTTAAGGCTGCTGTCTTTGGGATTCTCTGATGGTAATGTTGGTTCCCCCACAGATCAAAACAGATAGAATCTGCTTGCTTCAGCGGAACAGCAGCTTTCATGGAAGTGAGAATTCAGTCTGTGGTGGTTGAATTCATCCTGAATCATGTAGATGTCCTCTTCAGTGGGAAAATCAGTGCTGTCATTCAGGACGGGGCAGGTATGGCTCACACGGATTTTGTTTACAAGGAACATATATAGACTTCAAAAGGCAGGGAAAAACTGCATTTCTCATCTTAGTTGAATAAATCTCTCTTTGGTAGAAAGCAGGTAATTTATGTCCACTTCTTAAAATGCATAGTTTAACAGTTATTTTGTGTATACTTAGTGAATACTACCTGTTAGACCTCTTATGATCTAAGTTTATGACACATTAAAAAATATGTCACCTATTATTGATGCATATAAAGTTATAATATGGAGCAGTGAATGAAAAAATTTTATTCAGACTTAACATATCTGAGTGATACCTTGCTTGATATCTTTTAAGGAAGGAAAATAGTTAAATTACTTACGGAATTAAAAAAAATATATATATATTATTGTTAAGAACCTGGTATGGCACTTTCTTTACCTCATTCAATATAAAGCTCTGTTGTTTCTGCCATTTAAAAGACTTAAGAGGGATGCCTGGATGCCTGGGTGGCTCAGCAGTTGAGCATCTGCCTTTGGCTCAGGGCGTGATCCCGGAGTTCTGGGATCGAGCCTGCTTCTCCCTTTGCCTGTGTCTCTGCCTCTCTCTCTGTGTCTCTCATGAATAAATAAAATCTTTAAAAAATAAATAAAAATAAAAGACTTAAGAAAATGTAAAACAACACAGGTAGATAGGTAGATAGAGGTTGATGTACACAACACACTCACACAGATTTATATATATATCTTTTTACCTGTGCCAAAAATCTTGACTTTTTTCAATTCTTTTCTTTCTTTCTAAAGCTTCTCTATCAAGACCCAAGTCCCTGCTGGTTTCCTCTCCATCCACCAAGCTGCTGACCTTGGAGGAAGCCCAGGCACGGACGCAAGCTCAGGTCAGCTCTCCAATTGTGACTGAAAATAAATACATCGAAGTAGGAGAAGGACCGGCTGCACTTCAGGGAAAGTTTCATACCATAATTGAGTTCCCACTTGAAAGGTAAGATTCCTTAAATCCTCTTTAATGATGTGATTTTCACAGTCAAGTGTTCTTTTTTTTTTTTCCTTTTGCATTTTAATATTACCATAGTGATTTTGAGCCCGCCCCCAAAAAACCCATTCATCTGACTATAGATGGTGTTTCATAGGGAATGATACAAATGATTCTCGAAAAGCATTATGATATCATGTTATTTTAAAGAAGCTGAAAGTTAATTATAGAGGGCAAATTGTTAGGGAAAATAATACAGTTGCACTTATATAGGGTGTAATTTTCTCTCTGAGATATGTTGTCTAGAAATTTATTTAGAAATATACTGGGGTTGGAACAGCTTACACAGGAAATCATGAATGGATAACGACTTGTTTGATTCCATTTTAAGTTTAAAATAGACCAGCACCTCTCGCAGTGCTGTCTCCCAGCCAGCATGAAGAGATGGATGCATAATACTCCATGGTGTGTGTGTGTGTGTGTGTGTGTGTGTGTGTATGTACACACACCATATCTTTATGCATTCATCTCTTGATGGATGCTTAGGCTGCTTCCATATCTTGACTATCATAAATAATGCTGCAGTAAACGTAACGGTGCATATAGCTGTCAAATTAGTGATTTTGCTTTGGGTAAATACCCAGAAGTGGAATTACTAGATCATACGGTGGTTCTATTTTGAATTATTTGAGGAATCTCCGTACTGTTTTCCATAGTGACTGCACCAATCCATATTCCCACCAACTGTGCACAAGAGTTCCCTTTTCTTCCCTGCCTTGCCAACACTTGTTATTTCTTCTTTTTCATTTTAGCCATTCTGACTGGTGTGAGGGGACATCTCATTGTGGTTTTGATTTGTACTTCCCTCATGATGAGTGATGTTGAGCATCTTTTCATGTGTCTTTTGGCTGTCTATATGTCTTTTTTTTTTTTTTTTTTTTTTGGAAAAGTGTCATTCAGGTCCTCTGCCTATTTTAATTGGATTATCTTTTGGTGTTAGTTGTGTGAATTTTTATATATTTTGGATATTAATCCCTTATTGAATATATCATTTGCAAATATCTTCTCCCAGTCAGTAGGTTATCTTTCATCTTGTGGATGGTTTTCTTCACTGTGCAAATTTAGTTTGATATAGTCTCAATTGCTTATTTCCTGCCTGAGGAAATAGATTCAGAAAGATATCGCTAAGGCCTATGTCTGAGAGATTACTGCCTATGTTTTCTTTCAGGAGTTTTATGGTTTCAGGCCTTACATTTAGGTCTTTATTCTGAGTTTATTTTGTGTAAGATATAAGAAAGTGGTCTAGTTTCAGTCTTTTACATGTAGCTGTCCAGTTTTCCCAACACCATTTATTGAAGAAACTGTCTTTTCCCCATTGTATATTCTTGCCAACTTTGTCATAGATGAATTTGACCATATAAGCATAAGTTTATTTCTGGATGTCTTTTGGTGCTAGTACTGTACAATTTCAACTACAGTGTAGTTTGACATCTGAAAGTGTGATACCTCCCACTTTGATACTTCTCAAAATTGCTTTAACTGTTCAGGGTCTTTTATGGTTACTTACAATGTTAAGGATTGTTTTTGTTCTAGTTCTATGAAAAATATTATTTGTATTATGATAGAAATTCCATTGAATTTGTAGATTGCTTTAGGTAGTTAAGACTTTTAACAGAATTAATTCTATCAATCATAAACATGATGTATCTCTCCCTTTATTTGTGTCATCTTTAATTTCTTTCACTAGTGTCTTATAATTTCTAGACTACAAGTGTGAACTCCTTGGTAGATTTATTCCTAAGTATTTTTTGATGTAATTGTAAATGGAGTTATTTTCTTAATTTCCTTTTCTTCCAGTTTTGTTACTAGTGTAAAAAAATGCAAAATATTTCTGTGTATTAATTTTGTATCTGCAACTTGAATTCATTCATTAGTTCTACTAGTTTTTTGGTAGCATCTAGGGTTTTCTATATATAGTATCATATCATCTGTAAATAGTGATAGTTTTACTTCTTCCATACCAATTTGGATGCCTTTTATTTCCTTTTTTGTCTGATAGCTATAGCTAGCACTTCTAGTACTGTGTTGAATAAAAATGGCAAGAGTACATCCGTATCTTATTCCTGATCTTAGAGTACAAGTTTTCAGCTTTTCACCATTGAGTATGATGTTATCCGTGGGTTTGCTTTATTTGACCTTCATTATGGTGAGGTATGTTCCCTCTCAACCCACTTCCTTGAGAGTTTTTATCATGAAGAGATGTTGAATTTTGTGAAATGCTGTTTCTGCATCTATTGAGATGTTCCTGTGATTTTTATTCTTCATTTTGTCAATGTGGTGTAGCATGTTGATTGATTTGCAGATATTGAACAATCCTCTCATCCCTGAAATAAATCTCACTTGACCTTGGTGAGTGATCCATTTAATGTGTTATTAAACTCAATTTGCTAATACTTTATTGAGGATTTTTACGTCCATGATCATCAGGGATATTGATCTATAATTTTCTTTTTTTGTAGTGTCTTTGTCTGGTTTTAGGATCATGGTAATGCTGGCCTTGTAGAATAGATTTGGAAACATTGCTTCCTCATTTATTTTTGCAATAGTTTGAGAAGGATAGGTATTTTTTGTTTTTGTGATCAAAGATCTATTCATTAATGTAAGTGGAGTGTTAAAAGTCCCTTACTACTGTATTACTGTCAATTTCTCCCTTTATATTTGTTCATATTTGCTTATAGATATTCCTATATTGGTTGCTTAAATATTTAACAATTGTTGCAGCATCTAGTTGGGTTGGTTCCTTTATTATTACATAACGTCCTCTTTGTCTCTTATTATATAGTCTTTGGGTATTTTTTAATTTTTTTATTGAAGTTCAATTTGCCAACATATAGTATAACACCCAGTGTTCATCCCATCTTTGCTTTAAAGTTTGTTTTGTCTGATGTAGGGGTTGCTACCCAAACCTTTTTTTTTTTTTTTTTTTGCTTCAGTTTGCATGGAATCTCTTTTTCCATTTTTTCACTTTTAGTCTGTATGTGTCTTACATGTGAAATGACTGTCTTGTAGGTCCTGTTTTCTTATCCATTCAATCACCCTGTGTCTTTTGAATGGAGGATTTAGTCTGTTTACATTTAAAGCAGATATTGGTAGGCATGTACTTACTGCCATTTTGTTCATTGTTTCCTGGTTATTTTTGTAGTGCTCTATTTCTTTGTTCTTCTCTTGCTCTTTTCCTTTGGTTTAATGACTTTCTTTAATGCTATGCTTGGATTCTTTTCTCTTTTTTTGTGTGTGCTATTGTAAGGATTTTGGTTTGTAGTCGTTATGAGGTTCTGTAAAATACCCTATGTATATAGCAGTTTATATGGAGTTGATGGTCGTTTAGATTCAAACATATTCTAAAAGCACTGCCTTTTTACTCTCTCCTCTATATTTTATGTATATGACATCATATTTTACATCTTTTTGTAAGTCCTTTAATTTTTTAGGTATAGTTGATTTTACTTTTTTCCTTTAACCTTCATACTAGCCTTATAAATGATTGATCTTTATGTTTGTTTTTACTTGAGAAATTTTTTCCTTTAATAATTTCTGTTTTAGTTATGGCCTTTTTTTCCCTACTCAAAAAAGTCCCTTTATCATTTCTTATGTGGTAGGTTTTGTGATGAACTCTTTTAACTTTTGTTTGTCTGGGAAACTCTTTATCTCTCCTTCAATTCTGAATTATAGCCTTGCTAGGTAGAATATTCTTGATTGTAGATTTTTTTTCCCTTCAGCACATTGAATATGTCATTTCACTTCTTTCTGGCCTGAAAAGCATCTGCTAAAAAATCAGCCGATAGCCTTATGGAGTTTCCCTGCTATGTAACTATTTGTTTTTCTCCTGCTGCTTTTAAGATTCTCTCCTTATTTTTAGTTTTTCACATTGTAGTTAGTCTTGGTGTGGACCACCTTGGGCTCATCTTTTGGGGTCTTTTTGTGCTTCCTGGACCACGTGTATGTCTGTTTTATTGCCTGGGTTAGGGAAGTGTTCAGCTATTATTTCTTCAGATAAGTTTTTTGCCTCCACCCCTTTCTCCTTTTGGGACTCCCATAACACAAATGTTCGTACGCTTGATGTTTTCCAGAGGTCCGGTTACCGACCGTCACTTTTTTAAATTCTTTTTTTCTTTTTTCTTTTCAGCTTGGGTGCTTTCTACTCCCCTGTCTTCCAGATTGCTGATCCATTCTTCTGCCTCCTCTGATCTGCTATTGATTCCCTCTAGTGTATTTCTCATTTCAGTTACTCTGTTTTTTAGCTCTGTTTTTTTTTTTTTTATCTCTTTGTTAGAGTTCTCACTGAGTCCATCCATTCTCCTTCAAAGTCCAGTGAGCATCTTTGACCATCTTTGAACTGCTTATTGGGCAGATTGCTTATCTCTGTTCTGTTCTTCTTCTGAGGCTTTGTCCTGTTATCGGATTTGGAATATATTCCTCCGTCTCCTCATTTTTCTTTCTGTGTATTAGGTAGTCAGCTATGTCTCCCAGTCTCAAAGTGATGGCTTTATTAGAAGAAGGTGTCTTGTGGGGCCCAGTAGCACAGTCCCTCCTGATCACCAGAACCAGGCACTTCTGGGGTGTTCCCTACGTGGGCTGTGAGTGCTCTCCTGTTGTAACTGGGCTGGGACTGCTGTGGGTATGCTGGGTGGGTGGGTATGGCTCTCCGTCCAGCTTGCCTGCAGTGACCAGCCTTGACCACTGGTGGGCACGCTGGTGGGCACAGCTGGATTTCCATGCAGTGGTCTGAGAGGCCTGGCTGTAGCTGCTGCAGGATTGCTAGTGCCTCACTGCAACTGCTGCTGGTATGCTGGTGGGCAGGGCGGGCTCCCTCCTAACCGAAGTTGTGCCTCTGAGGGGTGGCACAGAGGAGCGGTTAGAAGGAGGAGCACTTAGAAGTATAGGTGGGTTGGATGGGGCTGGTTTGAAGAGAACACCAACAAATGGTGCTAACAGGGCAGGTGGATAGTGTCAGAACTGGCCCCTGTCAATGTTGGGCCACCTAAGTTGAAGGAGGGCAAGAAAAATGATGCCTACCAGCATTTCCATGATTTCTTCAAAAATTTCTTTATAGAGTAGCAGTCAAGAGAGTAGATATTGGGATATGGACATACCTAGGTTCCAACGGTGACTCCATCATTTACTAGTTTTATAATGTTAAGAAAGTTACTTAAACTTGATGTGATCATTTTCTCAGCTATAAAATGAGAATAATAATACCTACCTCATATGGTTATTTTTATTTTAAATGAGCTTCTACATATAAGGCAGCATAGTGCCTGGTGTTCAATTTATGTTCATTGTTATTTGTAATACTTTTTTCCCTTTTTGGTTTAATTCTGTTTACTCACACATGAAATCATTTTCTTTAACTCTTTTATTTTTATAGTTTTAATAATTCCTACTTCCACATATTTCTTATTACTTATTTCACCATGAGGTTAGATCTAAATATAAAAATCTGTATAAAAATTATCTTTATGACTAGTTATTAAAATCTATACATTTTATTTCCATGTCATGCTTTAGCTATACAGTTTAGCTACGCAGTGTAGAGTGTGCTGTATATATACACACACGTGTATATGTGTGCTACATATATGCACATATACAGTGGATCTGTGCTACACACGTGGCATGTACAGGGATGTGCGCTACACACATGACATATACAGTAGATGTATGTGCTACACATATGCCATACAGTGATGCATTACATACATGGCATACAGCAAACTTACATGCTACATATGTGCGCATATACAGATATGTGTGCTGCGTATATGCACATGTGCAGTGGATATATGGGCTACATGCGTGCACATAGACACTGGATATGTGTGCTGCATATATATACATGTGCAGTGGATATACGTGCCGCATATGTGCACATATACAGTGGATGTGTGTATACACAGGTACTATTTCAGCTTTGCCTCTCTAGGCTGTTTGGTTCTTTACATCATTTGTTCATTTCCAGTAAGTAAAGATAGCCCCTTGGATATCTTAATACAGATTACTCTCTCTCTCATAGGAGGAGGCCTCAAAATAAAATGAAAAAATCTCCTGTGGGCAGTTGGCGTTCCTTTTTCAACTTGGGGAAATCATCATCTGTCTCTAAGCGGAAGTTGCAGCGGAACGAGAGTGAGCCTTCCGAGATGAAAGCCATGGCTCTTAAAGGTTGGTGCTCTCTTGCCTCTCCTGTGCTCTGCTACCAGGAGAAACAGATGGCATGGCCATTCCACACTCCTCATCCTGTTGTGCTGGCTCTTGTTATGCCCCGTCTATGTGCCCAGTATATTGTGATGGTGTGCTTCAACACAGTGTGTCCACAGCTATGGTGCTATATATGAATTGTCTCCTTTTACCAATTCTTTATATCCAAACCCATACATAAATATGTAGAGTTATCCAGTTTCTTGTGGAAACTATAAAGATTAACTATAGTATGAATGTGGTTAGTATTTGTAACATATTCATAGCGTAGTTTCTATATTGTTAATAAAAAATAACTGCTGTGGTGTTTAAACTTATTTAATCTGTATTTTTACAGATTTAAAATGTGACAAAACCATGTTTCAATGTGCCTTTTAAGTTTATAACTCATACAACCAAGGAATCTGTCTTTTACTGGGTGACTCATTGATGAGAATATCTTATTGGACCAAATAAATCTATTACTGTTGTTGCAAATACTACTCTTAAAAAATAGTTTGAAAATCAGAGTCTATGTATATTAACAGCATCTGAATATAGGAGGCATAATAGTGCTTGAATGTTAGAAATATAATGTTCAGTTTATTTAATTCATCATTCATTCAGTTTGTAGTCATATACTAAGCATGTGCTAGATATCTTAATAACAACCTGTCATTTAGAAAAAAACTTAAGATACTGCCCCTGCCTTCAGAGACTTACTCAGGAAATCATATGTATAAGAAGGTAAACTACATGCAGAATCATAGCAATTGAAAGAGATATTTGTGTGAGACATTTATGGTAGGATTTGTCAGTTCCTATTGGGAGAAGGGCTAGTGGTCAGAAATCTACTCTTTGACTTGGGTTTTAAAAGAGAAGTAGGGATTCATGTAATCAGTAAGGGACTGAGAAGGGTGTTTCAGGAAATGAGAGCAAAAAGTGTGCTCATGTGTGAAGCAGGAAACTTGGCTGGGTATATCATGATTCAAGAAGAGGTTTAGGTCATCGGGCCTTGTGTGCTTGCCAGAGTTTTGGTTTTGCCCTGCATTCCTTTATCTCCTGGCTTTAATATGTAACATGGTCATGTTTAGGGTATAGAGAGATGACTTCAGCAGCAGTACAGGGAATATATGGGTAGAGACTAAGCCTGAAGACTGATCAGTAACTAGGAGACAGTTATAGGTGTACAGCCAAGAAACAGTGAATGTCTGAGATGAGCAGTAGAAGTGGGAAATAGATTTGAGAGATACTTGGGAAACAGAGTCTACAAGGCTGGGTGACCAGATGATTGTGAAGGATGAGAAAAAAAAAAGAGCAAAGATAATTTTCAGGTTCTAAGTAAATGATTAGGGAGATGGCAGTGCCATTATTCATGTAGGGAGTAGCAGTTTCGGGAAGAAGAGTGATGTGTTCATTTCAGACATAGTGAGTTGGACATGCCCAAGAGGTGATTAGTGGCATGGGTCTGGAACTCAATAAAGGGGTTTAATGTCACTAGAAATACAGATTTGGAAGTCATCAGCAAACACTCAAGGGTGAAAACTCTAGAGACAGAGTTAATGGGAGAGCCTGGTGAGTGAGAGAAGCAGGTTGGGAACTGAATCCAGAGAGAAGCAGAGTTTAAAAGACTGGAAAAGAGTTGTCATGAGAGAGAGTAAGAAGAAATGATTAAAAGGGTAGGCAAAGAACAAAAGGGATGAGCACTGTTACCAGAAATAACAGTCGTGAGGTTTAAATGGAAAGCACCACTAGTGTTAAGCACTACTGAGAGGCAAATGAGGATGATATTTAACAAATAAGACTCAGCAACACACATAATCAAGGCACCATGTTAGTTTCCTAGGACTCCCATAACAGACTGCACAATTGGGTGACTTGAAACAACAGAAATATATTTCCTCATTGTTCTGTAGAGTAAAAGTCTGAAACCTGGATGTCAGGAAGGCCACCTTCCCTCCAAAGGATTCAGGGAAGAATCCTTCCTTGCCTCTTTCAGCTCCTGGCATTCCTTGGCTTGTGGTGGCATCACCCCAATCTCTGCTTCTGTCTTTACCTGGCTTTCTCCTCCATCTCTCTGTGTCCTCTCTGCTGAAAAGGACACCAGTGAGTGGCTTTAGGGCTCATTCTAAATCTAGTATCATATCATCTCTAAGCCATCGTGCTGGAATAAAAAAGCCATCACGCTAGAATAAAAAAGGAAGACATTTTAAAATTCACCTCGATTCTCAAGTTCATAATCCTTTAGAAAAGAGATTTTTCACGTAGGAAACCATGTGAAAACAATACAGCACCTTATATGACAGGATGCTTAAATTGTATATGATTGTCAAAATGTACAGCTAATCACTCTTGGAAGTTTAAATATGTGTAGAAAAAAACACTGTTCCTTTTCTGTACATATGTAGCAGTGAACAAAACTTCACACTGTTTGGCTTTGATTCCTCAGGTGGCAGGGCCGAAGGAACCCTCCGTTCAGCTAAAAGTGAAGAATCTCTTACTTCTCTCCATGCAGTCGACGGTAAGACTAAAAGCGTCAACCATTTTATTCTATATTTCATAAAAGAGCACAATTGAATATATTTAATAAATATATGTTTACTAAATAGGTGATAAGACTGCCATTTCCAAAGAATACTCATATCTATTTAGTATTGTCCACTGATGTCTTCAGATGGTACCAGTCCCTGATTTCTTCACTGTTGACATGATTGCATTTCAGTTGTATTCACATAAAAATCAGTGAAATGTTTTGAAGTTACCCATTTATTAATGCCCAGTGGAAAATGATGTTATTAGTACTTCTGTCTCTAGATTTCATGAAAGCACAATTTCAAAGGTATAAAATTAAGCAATTTTGATATTCAGACTGGCAGTCTTTTGTCTTGTAAATGGCTTAACCTGACATTAAATTTCATAGATCAAATTGATTATTGGTGGTCCTCATTATCTGAAAGTATGATCCTCCATACAAGGAGAAAACTTAGAAGTGAATCCATTTAAAACGGAATCCAAAATTTTAGTAAAGAATATATAAAGGTTTCATTGCAACTTGACAAAACTAAAAATTAGGAAAATAAATTTTTTTAGTCCCTACTTAGCAAAAGTCAGGTTACAGTTGCAATCATGTACTAATTTTTAGAATGAACAGAGGATTACTTCAATTGGAAGGAGATCAAACTTTTTTTGAAAGAACCATGTAATAGCAAATAGGACATCTTTTACTTCATGTTTGGCTTATGCAGCAGGATTGTAAAGAAGGCCCTTTCTCCAAAAATAATCAGGAGCTACATTGATTCTTATGGGCTATTCTTGATCTGTTGGTATTGGGATCGTTTTTGAGGTATCCTGGGGTGCCATCTTCCTGGTCAAACTTCTTATCTCCATTTATTAATAACTATTGTAACTTCCAGATCCTCACTGACTAATGGCTCTGCTTATTTCAAGAAATCCTCACACATCCCTTTAGTTGAGTGTCTGACATCTTAGGGGTTTTCCAAGATTTTCCACTTCACTGTGGTTAAGAGAATGGTTCACAGATAAAATGAAGCAAGCTAGGTAGATGACACTATTAAGCAGAAAATAATATTTTAGTGAAGATTAATTGTATAGGTGGTCAACACATTGGTGAATATACATATTTATGTTAAGGCAGTTTCTGCCCTTTTTATAGCACATTTTCACCATGATGAGTCTAATTGTTGGAATAGAGATATGAGCTTGAGGATTTCTGTTACCAGTTGGATGTGTAGCAATATCATAAAATAGTGTAACAGTCTACTCTTGAAGGACTCTGCCTGAGAGAGTTAAAAAGCCTATTCATACTAAGGAAAAAATGAAATTATCTTTGTTTAAGTATCTGAAAAGAATCCTGTTCTAAGTACGTATATATATACTTTATGGGATTGTGGAGATATTTTTAGTTGACATGTTTGCTTTTTAGAAATGTGAGTGTTAATGAGGATTTTTCCCCACCAAAAACAAAAACAAAACAAAACCCTTTTGCTGTGGTATATCCAAAGTTCTATTTAAGGTGGTTAATTCTATCTTAGAAACCATATGTGAGATCAGTGATAAAGCAAAAAGAAATGAAATCTTGCCCAAAGTCACAACAAGAGTCAGTGTTGGACTATAGTAATAAAATCTAAGAGTTCTGAGTCCTTCATTCTCCACCTGATGACATCAGATGTTTTTATTATTCAACATTTGGTTCGGGAGTTCCCTCTGTAGGCCCAGAGACAGTTTCTGGGAAGAAAATGAGAAGTAACATTTTCACCCTGTTACAGTGCATCACTACTGTACTAAGTAGGTGGCTTTCACGGTGTTGTGTATTGTGTATCCTGTACATTCATACTTTGATGTTGTTATCCGTTTTTACTAGGTGATTCCAAGCTGTTTCGACCCAGAAGACCCAGATCTAGCAGTGATGCACTGAGCGCCTCTTTTAACGGAGAAATGCTGGGGAACCGCTGTAATTCCTATGATAATCTGCCCCATGACAATGAGAGTGAGGAGGAAGTAGGGCTGCTCCATATTCCAGCTCTTATGTCTCCCCACACAGCTGAGGATGTTGACTTGAGCCCGCCAGACATTGGCGTCGCCAGCCTGGATTTTGATCCCATGTCATTTCAGTGCAGCCCCCCTAAGCCTGAATCAGAGTGTCTGGAGAGTGGGGCTTCCTTTTTTGACTCCTTAGGATACTCCCAGGAGAAACCGAGCACCAACAAAAAGGATACAGAAGCAGGTGGTAGCCAGTCTCAGACTCCAGGAAGCACTGCAAGTTCTGAAGCTGTCTCTCCTCTTCAGGAGAAACTGAGTCCATTCTTTACCTTAGACTTGAGTCCAACCGAAGAAAAATCATCCAAGCCATCCTCATTCACTGAAAAGGTCGTCTATGCTTTCTCTCCAAAGATTGGACGGAAGTTAAGCAAATCACCTTCTATGAATATATCTGAGCCAATTTCAGTTACTCTTCCCACTCGGGTATCGGAAGTCATGGGGACAGTGTCAAATACAGCAACTCCAAATGCATCTTCTCCAACCTGGAACAAAAGTGCTGAAGACAGTGATGTCATAAACAGATCCCCCACCCAGGTAGTAAAGATGAAAACAAGTGAGAGAGAGGCCCAAGAAGGATGTGAGTCTGAAGCCCAGCCCCTAGACCAGGGGGCTGCTGCAGAAGTAGAATCGCCAGGGAAAGAGGAGCAGGTCGTCTCGAGCAGTCAGAGTAAGGCTGTACCTTCTGGACAGACTCAGACAGGTACCATTTGTTTTCCTCCATTCTTTCCTTAAGCTAAGAGGGATCTTCAATTCTATGTGCCATCTGTGCCTTTTAAGAGAGAAATTTACTCCACAGCTAGCCTTTTATCAAAGAGAATGTTTTTCTGGGTGGTGCTGTGATGGCTCAAAGCCCTAAGTTAAAATCAAAGAAAAATCCCCCAAAGGGCCAGTGGTCCTGCTTCAGACCTTCATAAAGTCCCCTTTTGTCTTTCAACAGTCAGAATTCATGGATAATTTTTGCACAACTTCGTAGCTCTTGATTCTGTTTTCTAATAAAAGTACCTGTATTCTAGCCTTACGAGTAAACCAGCCAGCCTACTCCATCAAATGTAAAAACTATCCTTAATAATCTGCAGGCACTTGAAGCTTGTTATCTAAGCAGTCTTTTCTGAGCCAGATGAGGGACCTGCTTCCCCCCATCTCTGTAGCAATTCAAGAGGAGATTGCAATCTTTAAACACTTTGTTTTAGTTTTCCTTCTGAACCAGATGTGTTTTCTCCAGCATTTGCATGTGGGATAGAAGATCATGGATTGCCATTTTGAAATATGGAAGGCACCTGTTTTTTTAGTGATCACATGGGGCGCGTTTGGCTTTCCGTATAGGATAACACAAGCTACCTTTTCACTCTCATTTTTTTTCCCAATTTCCCACCAGGAGCAGTTTCCCATGACCCCCCTCAGGAGTCCGTTCCTGTCAGTTCAGTCTCTCTTATCCCACCACCACCGCCTCCGAAAAACGTTGCCCGCCTGTTGGCGCTGGCATTAGCTGAGTCTGCGCAGCAAGCCTCAACTCAGTCACTGAAGAGACCAGGGACTTCTCAGGCTGCTTATACAAACTATGGAGACCTAGCAGTAGCTGCACCGGAAGATCACCTGCCTAGCTCCTACTCTAGCGTTACTCTAGATAAAGCCTATTTCCAAACTGATAGGCCAGCAGAGGAGTTCCACCTCCAGAGCAGTGTATCGGGGAACTGTGACCAGCCCACGCCAGAGACAGCCACCATTGGGAGCCACACTCATGCCAGTGCGACTGAATCTGGGGAACAGCTGCACCAGGTTGACTTCCCAGGGAATCATCCACATCGGACCTATTTATCTGGGGACCCAGAAAAGGCCAGAATCACTTCAGTTCCCTTAACAGACTCCAAGTCTGATGATCACCTAAGTTTCCCTGAAGCCCAATCTGGGAAGACCAGTATGCCAACTGTCTCCTTTCTGGATCAGGACCAGTCTCAGCTTCATTTCTACAGCGGAGATCAGCCTCCTTCTTACCTTGGTGCATGCGTGGATAAGCCCCATCACCCGTCAGAACTTGCAGACAAATCTCCCACACCTTCTGGTTTGCCTCGGGACAAAATCTACCCTCCTTCTGGGTCCCCCGAAGAGAAGGCCAGCACGGCCACCGTGGCTTACATGACAACTGCTCCAGCAACAGCTGAAATCGGCACCAGGGAGGCCAACTGGGATGCGGTGGTTGAACAAGGCCCCACCACCGAGTTCGCTGCTGCCACCCTCCAGCGCGCTCCGAGAACTAACCGTCCCCTTCCTCCGCCTCCTTCCCAGAGGCCAGCGGAGCAGCTGCCGGGCCTGGGGCAGGTACAAGCAGCAGCCAGCGTAGGACTGAGTAATTCCCACAAGGTAAGGAGGGGAGGGGGTCAGGGAGATGAAATAGACTTTTTTCCGAAGGTATGTCACTTTTCAGCAGGGTGTGCTGTCACTTTTGAGTCACACAGGCCATTTCTGTTGAGTCCTGAGGCAGGTTTCCGTGAAACATTTCCTGTCTGAGGTTGGACCCTGCCTTTACCTTGATGCCAGTTTTTCTCTGAGAGAGGAGCAGTTACTCAGGGACTCTAGGTTAACTATACCTGCTGCTTCCTAAAGCATCTAGGTAGTTTATTCACAGCGATGCAGAGATCATGATCAAGTCAATCAGATTTTATTCACAGCGATGCAGAGATCATGATCAAGTCAATCAGATTGGGCTTCAGGTGTCAGGGCTGCAGGTCGCCCCACCCCCCTCCGTCACTGATTCATCGTGGCTTTAGGCAGGTCATTTAACCCACCCTGCGCCAGTGATTCACATCTGCGCAATGAATGTGCTTTGTTCTTGAGAATAAAGCCTTTTTCCTTGTAGACTTTTTTTTTTTAAAGACTTTATTTATTTATTCATGAGAGACAGAGAGAGAGAGAGAGAGAGAGAGAGAGAGAGAGGCAGAGACACAGGCAGAGGGAAAAGCAGGCTCCATGTAGGGAGCCCGATGTGGGGCTCGATCCCCGGTCTCCAGGATTACGCCCTGGTCCGAAGGCAGACGCAAAACCACTGAGCCACCCAGGGATCTCCTTGTAGACTTTTTAGAAATGTAAGAGATGACAGTGTCTTAGGTCTTTTTTGTCATTTTCTTAACATAAACCAGCAGGTTGTTCTGTAGTCAAGCATCTGCTTAGAGGAGAGAATATTGTATGTAGAATGCTGAGAATGTCTTTCTGACTCTCATGCTTTAGAAAAGTGCCCCACATACTTTGTGGTCACCTCGAACTGAAGAGACTTCAGTATGTCGGCTTTAGTGGAGGATGATGCTATTTCTAGCAACTGCTTCTCAAGGATAGCATATTTGCAGCATTGCAGTGAGGATCATGTTTGACTTCAGTTGCTACAGACCAGGGTGGAGTAGAAAGTGGGGAGAGACCGTAGCCGATTAATTTGAATGGCGCATCAGACAAGTCACCTCATTACCCTTCCCTAGATTGGTGGGAGGTGCTTACACTGCTCACGACGTATAGCCGTGAGCCACTTCACAAATCTGTCTAGCTAGAATCAACTCTTCTTGTTTAACAAAATGTTCTTGGTGTTGAGACCGAGCTAGACAGGTAGACCCGGTATATGGTTTTAAGCGTGACTATACCTTAAACCTCTGTTTTGGTCTGCACGTTGAGATAATGTCAGGGCAACCTCGTCTCATGTTTAAAGCTTATCACGAATTAAAACTCTTTTCCAAAGATGGTAATGGCTGTTATACCAGGTGGCAGCACAGACCTTTTCCTGGTGGTGAGGACAGACTGGCCTCCTGTCTTGTCCAGGGCCACCACGTGGCTTGGGAAGTTTCAAGCTGCTACCCAAATAGCCTCCACTTGTGGGTTACAGATTGAAGATCCCACACTTGTGGGCTACAGATCCCACAGAGGGGAGCATAAACAGCAAGCTCATAATATGATCATCTTTCCACAGGTTCAGGTAGTTCCAGCTCCGGAGAGACCACTTGAACCCAGAGCCAGGGATGACCCCACACCTGCCCTTGTCAGCGATGGCAGCGCAGCTGCTCAGTGTCCCGCCTCTGCTCCTGCCGTGCAGCCAAGCCTTCCCGAAAAGTTGCGGGAAGGTGCCCGGGCCCCACCGCTGCACCTGCGTGCTGAGTCTGTCCCCGTGTACCCCTCTTGTGGCTTTCCCGCACCAGCTCCCCCCACCAGGACAATGGAGAGTAAAATCGCCGCCGCCGTACACTCCAGCAGCACAGATGCTCCCAGCACTTCCAGTTACCACCCCTTTGTCACCGCGTCCTCAGCTTCCGTGGACGATGTTCTCCCTCTACCACTCCCTGTCCCACAGCCCAAGCATGCTTCTCAGAAAACGACCTACTCCACCTTTGCGAGGCCTGACGTCACCGCCGAACCCTTCGGTCCAGAAAACTGTTTGCATTTCAGTATGACTCCAAACTGCCAGTACCGTCCCCAGAGCGTACCTCCACATCATAATAAGTTGGAGCAGCACCAGGTGTATGGTTCCCGGTCAGAGCCGCCAGCCTCCATGGGCCCTCGTTATAACACATACGTGGCCCCGGGAAGAAACGCGTCCGGACATCACCCCAAGCCGTGCAGCCGAGTGGAGTACGTGTCTTCCCTGGGCTCCACACTTCGGAGTAGTTGTTACCCTGAAGACATTCCCTCATACCCTACCATCCGGAGGGTGCAGTCTCTCCATGCCCCTCCGTCTTCCATGATCCGCTCCGTTCCCATTTCACGGACAGAAGTTCCCCCGGATGATGAACCGGCCTACTGCCCACGACCCCTGTACCAGTATAAGCCATATCAGTCCTCCCAGGCCCGCTCAGATTACCACGTCACTCAGCTTCAGCCTTACTTTGAGAACGGTCGGGTCCACTACAGGTACAGCCCATACTCGAGTTCCTCTAGTTCCTATTACAGCCCAGAAGGAGCCCTGTGTGACGTGGATGCGTATGGCACGGTGCAGCTGAGGCCCCTCCACCGCCTACCCAATCGCGACTTTGCCTTCTACAACCCTAGGCTGCAAGGAAAGAACTTGTACGGTTACGCTGGTTTGCTCCCGCGCCCCCGGGCCAACATGACTGGCTATTTCTCTGGTAATGACCACAACGTAGTCAACATGCCTCCGACGGCTGATGTAAAGCACGCTTACACCTCGTGGGATCTTGAGGACATGGAGAAATACCGCATGCAATCCATCCGGAGAGAGAGCCGCGCTCGGCAGAAGGTGAAGGGGCCCGTTATGTCCCAGTATGATAACATGAGCCCGGCCGTGCAGGATGACCTGGGTGGGATCTATGTCATCCACCTCCGTAGTAAATCCGATCCTGGGAAAACTGGACTTCTCTCGGTGGCAGAGGGAAAGGACGGGCGGCACGCAACCAAAGCCGTCAGCCCCGAAGGAGAGGACCGCTTCTATAGGAAGCATCCAGAGCCAGAGTTCGATAGAGCCCACCACCACGGAGGATATGGCAACGGACAGTCAGAGAAACCCACCCTCCCTCAGAAGCAGAGCAGCCTCAGGAACAGGAAGCCTCACGACATGGGTTGTAGCCTCCCTGAGCACAGGGCACACCAGGACGCAAGCCATAGGCAGTTATGTGAGTCAAAAAATGGGCCACCGTACCCCCAAGGAACTGGCCAGTTAGATTATGGGCCCAAAGGGATTCCAGACGCTTCCGAGCCAGTCAGCTACCATAACTCTGGAGGGAAATACATTCCGTCGGGGCAGGAGTCTCTCAGACTGAACCACAAAGAGGTGAGGCTCTCCAAAGAGCTGGAGAGGCCTCGGGCCAGGCAACCTCCCGCCCCAGAGAAACACTCCAGAGACTGCTACAAGGAGGACGAACATCTCACCCAGTCCGTCGTCCCACCCCCGAAACCAGAGAGGAGTCATAGCCTGAAACTCCATCACACCCAGAATGTGGAGAGGGACCCCGGTGCGCTCTACCAGTACCAGACACATGGCAAGCGCCAGAGCAGTATGACTGTTGTGTCCCAGTATGATAACCTGGAGGGCTACCACTCCCCACCCCAGCACCAGCGAGGAGGCTTTGGAGGAGGAGCAATGGGGACGTACATGCCCTCTGGCTTTCCCCACCCGCAGAACAGGACATATGCTACAGCTTTGGGTCAGGGGGCCTTCCTGCCCACAGAGTTGTCCTTGCAGCACCCTGAAACACAGATCCATGCAGAATGAGCCCTGGAGCAATAGAGTTGAAGCAGCCTCTGCTGGACAGTGGACTGTTCTATTTTTTTCAGTAACCAAAAAGATTAAAAGAAAAAAAAAAGCTACAATCCACCCTCCCCTGACCACATTAAAAAAAAAAAAAAAAAGAAAGAAAAAAAAATCACCATCTTTTTCCCTCTTCCCTGCTTCATTATCATTTTCCATCTCTAGACTGTGATTTTTGTCATTAAAAAAGATCTGAATGATTGTAAAGCACTGTGTTGAAAACCTAGTGAAGAAATTTGTCACAGACCATACTTGCCATATGGGGCTAATTTGTCAGAGCCTGAGGACTGCCTTTAACTGAATTTGAATTTACCTTTGTCCTTCTTAGTATTTGCTATATAGCGCAGAGCGGTTTATGTCTAGTTCCGGGGTAGGCTTTTGCATTTTCCGTTGCATTCCTACTGACATACTAGCCATGCAGCTTGCCCAGGTCGACACTCGGTTTTTATCACTTCATTCTCCCTGACTTTGAAGGGTCTCGTGTGTTAAATTAGAACAGAGGAACCCTGATCCTTCAGATGAGTCTGTCAGACAATTAGCACAGTATAATTTTTTAAAAAATAAATAAATAAATAAAGGACTGAAGACTTTAAGCATCTAATAAAGAGTCATCATAAAATATCAGGCCATTTAGACCCAGACTGAACCATGTTCTTTACGTTCTTAACTTCTCAGAGTCCTCCCTCGTAGTACAGTGGGCAGGCTGATGTCAACTGCACAAGGGAAGGGATTCTAAAGTCGGGAGTAAAGAAACTTCTTAGGCAGAAGTCGGTGAACTTCATTAGCACCATGAAACCCTTTCAGTGCTTCTAACGTGTTGCCTGCCTTCAGTTTTTTTTTTTCCAATGATATTTGGTAAATTGCAATCCTAGTAAAACATTTCATGCCATTTGTTCTCCTAAAGCAACTTTTTCTTTTCTTTTCTTTTCCTTTTTTTTTTTTTTTTTTCCATTGGGGGGAGAAACAAACCCCAGCATGACTTGACTGGATAAATACACATAATTTATCATGATTACAAATTTACATGTTAATTTGTGTTTCTGAACCAGAGTACAGGTACCAGTTTCTTGGGAACTCTTAAAGTAGCTATGAAATTACTGGTTAGCAAACTGAAAGCCCCTGCAATAATTACACGTAGCACACCACCCCCATTTCACCAGTTGACGTCCTAAGGAATTCGTGTGCCGTTTGCTCCCTCTGCACTGGAGCGGTCACAATTTTACTGTAATTGCCATTTTTACACCAGCATTTCAGGTATAGTTCTTAAAACTCCGTGAGCATGTTAAACATGTGGAATACCCTGGACTTCCTTTTGAAAGTCACATTCCCGGTTCGACAGCGGTCTGGCCTGACTCCACTCCATCTCCGCACCAGCCCCCCACCCCCACCCCCAACATCCACGCCAGACCCACAAGGCAGTCCTATATTTACAAACACGTTTAAATTGTCATTGCATTCCATAACTCTCAATAATACTTGAGTTTTATACATTCACATGTTTTAAAAGCGCAGTTTGTAGAAGACACTAGGAGAATTTCATTCCATTTGCTGGATGATTGCTGCTCTGGCTTTTTAAGACTTGGAATTAACTTTTATTTAGAGCAAAGGAAGAAATCTTTTAAGAGGCTAAATTCATGCTGCTATTATTGCTGTGAAATTGTATAAAGATTAGGATTCATGCCAGTTCTTTTTTTTTTATTATTATTTAAAAGAAAATCATGTGATTGCATTTTAAGGGTTTATATTTAGAAAAAAAATAAAGTTTTAAGAACACAGTTATTTATATGTGGAAATACTCTATAAGGTTTTCTTTTGTTTACCCAGAGAAATTCATTCAATAAGGATCATGGTAGCAGCCCTGACATACTGACCTGTGGAAGGTCTGGAAATGTCTCTACATTACATATGCAGACCCAGTGGGAATAGAATCACAGTGTTAGGGAACCTGATAGGATCCTTCACACAAACACATCAAGTGCTATATACAGGAGTTTGATCTTTGGCGAATATGCAGCACTAACTTTTTTTTTTTTTTTTTTTTAACCTTAACCATCTTTGTGTCACGTAGGCAACCCATCGCCCCTCTGAGATCACACAAGCCCTGTAAGTTCTCACCAGCAGCATGGAGTGTAGGAAGGAGCCAGTATGACGAGGAGGTACAGAAGGAGTTAGGAACTGGGATCCCAGAAGGAAGCGGCTGAAGGAGTCCTGTCTAATTTTAATATTTGTGGATTTGTTGTCACACACATTGTTTACTCCTGAACCTAAGTCTCTTTTATGAAGACGGAGGTTAATTCCTCAGAACCAGTACTTTATTAATGTCCTGTGGGCTTAGAAATATCAGGTGGATATTTTGAATACAGAATAACAACTCAAATTTACTGGTATAATCGTGAAACACCGGCTTTAGGTAAAATCTAGAGTTGTTCCATTTAATGTACGTAGTGACAGCCTTAACTTTGGATTCAGTTTTTTTGAGGGACTTTGCCTGTATCTTTCCCTTTCTAATACTGTAGGGTAGAAACCTTGTGGCAGGTTACTGTGAGCCAGGCTAACTCAGCACAGTTCACATGGTGTGTGACTTCGCAAACAGTTAACAGTTCAAATTTTGACATGGAGCATTATGATCAAGGAAATGGAGCTGCCTTATGCATTAGACCCATAATTTAATTCTATTGGTATTTTCATAGCTGTGTCTCCAGATTGTATCTTTTTGGCAAAATTCTGATGTCACAGTTTGGTTTGATTGAAACAAATACTCCCTGGATGTCTGGCCAGAGACTTTGCTAACAGCCCCAGAGGTGCCACTTTCTTACTAATTTCATCTGAGCCTTATTGCTTTAATGTATTCAGTTTGCTTTTAAAGACGCAAATCCCCAGGATGGTCCCACCAATAGGGCCTGCACATTTTTAGAATGGCAAAGCATTTTTTAAAAGTTAGGGTCAGGTTGAAAACTTCTAAGACGACTCTGTTAAAGAGGGACCGTCAGATTGGGAATGGAGATAGAAGGGTAGGTAACCACATTTGAAGTGGCAATAGATGCATACGATGTAAATTGGAAATTTGCCCCTTGAGTGATAAAAGGAGCCTGCAGGGTCCATATATCTGTTCCCCGCTTTGTTTGTCAATCATCCTTCATTATGTTGGCAAAGTATCATCTGAGCAATGTGTGTAAGGAAATTATAATGAAAGCAAAAGTATGTCAGAAAAGTTACTTCCAAATGGTTAGAGGCATGTGATTTTCAGTACTGTGTGTTACGGAAACGTCAGGAATGGTATATTTTAATGTCAGTGTGCACAGAGGGTCTTTTTTCCTTTTCTGATTAGTAACTGTTAGTGTTCAAAGAATAAAAATGGTTGTTTTACAGTTTAGATTCTAAGGTAGCAAAACCTGATTTTTCAGCCATGACCTGCATGAGAGAAGCATCCTAGGAAGTCTTAGATCATACCTTTGAGTTCTTAACTTTAATTTATATAGTGTTTTTTTTTATGTTTTAATATTTTTGTGAACTGGTGTAAATTGTTAATGCATATAAGCTTGTGTATTTTTGTAAATAGTTTTGTGATTTATTTCTTGACCCATATGTAAATATTTAGAGTCTCATTTCTTCAAAACTTATTTGAAGCTGAGTTGTGGGCTTGGGGTTTTGTTTGTTTCTTTGTTTTGGTTGGGGGAGGGGGGAGAGCAGAGATTTTGTACTCCAATAATCCAGATGGAGATATCTTGTGGTTTAAAGCAAATGTCCCACTGAAAGCAATTCAAATATCAACAAAATTATTTCAGGTTAAAACAGATTTCTTTGTGTATGTGTTTCCTTCTTGCCCTAATATGACTCTAACAAAATGGTAAAACTGGGGTTATTCAAAAAGGTACGTATATAACACATTATGATACCAAATGGCATACAGTATTTGAAGGAAGGGGTTTAATGTCTCCTGTTTATATCTGTTTGCCACAGTGTGCTGCCTGGCTGGGTTTTCTCCTGGTCACACGGGCTCTTTAGAACCACAGAGACCTGTCACCCTGTGCTGGAAAATCTCGAGAGAGTTGTTCCATCTAGGGCTGCCCGAACGAACCCACAGCCAGCTGCTGTGGCCTGACTCCCAATCTGCCAGTTTCTAGGAAACCAGAATTGTCTTCTGAGCTCAGGATGCTCCATAAGGGGATTCTAAATAACAACCATTATTTCTAAAGATTCTCTCAAAGCATCTTGGACATCCTGTTGACCTTTCAGAGAGAAATGACCAGAAAAGAGTCATCTCTTACACCCTGTGGCAAGCTGGTTCGTGGCAAACCCATTAGAGTATTTCAGTGACACAAGTACTGCAAGTAAGCTAGCTGCCTGGCAAGGGATCCAGAGTGTAGTGCTATGCTGAAGTCCTGCTCAAAAAGATTTTAGTATCAGGATTTTTTTTGAAGGAAGGAAAAAACCATGATACTGAGCTAATCAAGTCTTAGTTTCCTTATTGGGAGTCGTAAGTTATAAATCATTCTTCATTCTGAATTATTAGGGCCTTTACCCCCTTCTGCCTATAGTAGGAAAACTTGCCTGTTTTGTACAGATGACCCTGGAGAGCCATTTTCTTAAAAAAAATATATATATATATTTATTTATTCATGAGAACACAGGCAGAGGGAGAAGCAGGCTCCCTACAGGGAGCCCGATGCGGGACTCGCTCCCAGGTCTCCAGGACCACACCCTGGGCTAAAGGCAGACGCTTAACCGCTGAGCCATCCAGGTGCTCCCACCCATTTTCTATATACCTGCACACCGCAGTACAGGCTATAAGCAAAGGTACAACCAGAACTCTCAGTAAACGTTCCAGACCTGAACACATTTCCCTTGGAACTGTCCTGATGGGATTAAAGAAAAGATCTGTGTGACATTTCCACTGGATCGCCTTAATTTTCTGGGACTCAAAGTTATTTACCAATAATTTCATCACCAAATTTCCTTCATATTGATAAAAATACGGTACTTGTTAAAATGTGTAGTCATTATTGAAGAATCTGTGGCAGACACACTGGTGGCATTTGAGACTTATAATTATGGTTCTGTGGGAAAAGGCACGTTTTAAAGTACTATTGACTCCCCATTACAGTGAATCCTTGGTCATCTACAACCACCTAAAACTAAGACATTTTAGTTGGTCATGTTTCTCACACAGTTGAGAGGGTATGTCTTAAAAAGAAAACGGTGATATTTAATTTTTATTTTAAATGTTTAAATTACTGCCAGAATATGTTTCAAACCACAAGCTTTGTTGCCATTATACCTAAAGACTCATCACTTATATGTATGGATTACCAGGCTATAGGGATACTCTCGGGGGCACACTGAGATGTGGGAGTGTCTGTTCTGTTCCAGGCACCCTACCACCACTCTCCTAGTATAGTCTTGCTTTTTAAATTTCCTATATCCTCTTTTTCTCTCTGCTGTCACTTCTCACTGTTGTCTGCAAACTACCTCTAAACCTTCCTCTTCCTCCAAAATAAATAACCTTGTCAAAACAGTGAGCAAAAGAAGTTCTGAACTGGGACCCGGAAAGACTTGGACTCTGTGCCCTCTATTTTTCATTATTTGGAGCCTCTTGCTCTTTTCTCCTAACAAAGTGCTGGAATAGCCAAGTTCCGGAAGTGAGATATTATTGCAGAAGATAAGATGTATGAGATATTACTGTATTAGAGGGGAGAATGAAACCAAGACCATGAGAGCTCTCCCTGCATGTGACATTCTGTGAGAGAGCTGTATGGTTAGACACCAGCATTTTTCCTGTTAATACTGTGAAGCATTTCTCTGTGTGAGTCCCTAGAGGATGTCTAGCATTTACCATGAACCCCAGGGGGGAGGAGGAGAAGTCTGTCATGTACACAGACCACTTCAGCTGTCCTTGAGTCTTTCAAGTAGTAGGGTTTTTTTTTTTTTAATTTCCTAAAAACAGTTTGAAAAACATCCTGAGATTTCTCAGCCACTTGTTCATATTTTAAACTGAGCAAGTAGCTCTTAAATTTATATGTATATAAAGCATCTGAAAAACCAGTTAAACATTAGGTTTTTTTTTTTGAGCAATCACCAGATAGGCTGATTCAGTAGGTCTGGCCTGGACTCCGGAATCCACAGTTGTAGCAACCACTACATGTGATTCTGGTACAGATGGTTGATAAGTACTGATCTAGACAGCATTTTTTTTTTTTGTTTAGTTTAAATTCAATTTGCCAACATATAGTGTAACACCCAGTGTAGACAGCATCTTTAATAGCTTTCTTCTAAAGAGAACCTATTTTTTTATTTAAGATTTTTTTGAAATTTATTCATGGGAGACACAGAGAGAGGCAGAGACACAGGCAGAGGGAGAAGCAGGCTCCATGTAGGGAGCCCGATGTGGGGCTCGATCCCAGGGCCCTGGGATCACGGCCTGAGCCAAAGGCAAATGCTTAACCGCTGAGCCACCCAGGTGCCCCGAGAACCCATTTTCTACTTCATTTAGCTTTACCACTTTTTCTCATTTGTACCTTAGTCTCCTATCATTTTAGTGATACTGGAACACAAATTTATTCATTTTCCTGTCCCCAGTGGTTAAATAGTACGCCTAGATTCAACTATTTGTGACAATGACACATAGAAATTAGGACTAATTGAGCTGACAACATAGAAAACAACGTTCTCTGAAACTGGTAAAAACAATACTGAGGACCAGAGCATTGATTCCAGTTATCCATCTATATAGTTCTTTCACATGAGAGGCATGTAGGCCCATTAGGAAGTGTAGTTAATGCATGTTTACTATTCAGTCAGTCACCTGTTTCAAACACTGTATTCATGGGAAACAACTCTTAGAGCCAAGTGATGTGCTCTCCTTTCTCACCAAAACTTTGATAAAAATTACTAGCACGTAATTTGTTTATCTGGCTTTTTGGTTTTAGGTACCTTATCAATTGAGGGCAACAATGTAGCAACGTTTTTAGCAGGTAAGGACAACTAACCCTATGCTTCCTCTACTATAGTGCCAGTCAAGCATTTTACATCTATCAACTCATTTGTCCTCCTAGCCCGTCGCTTTACAGATGAAGCCAAGACACAAGGTTGAACCCTTTGCCCGCTGTCAACCAGTGAGTGAGCGGTGGAGCTGAAACTCGGGCCCAGGCACTCTCGATGTGAGTCTATGCTCTAATCAAAGCAGACTTTGAAGTTAGGTAGCTGAATCCTGACTTGCTACTGACTAATTCTAAAACCCTCCCGGAGCTACTAAGCCCTCCTAAAACTACATCTGCAACGCTCAACTGAGCCATGACTCGCTCAGCTCTGAAATGCCCAGTTAGGTACCCGGGTCTCTGGAGGGGTTGGGGAGGAGAGCAGAACCCAGCAGCCCTCGGCCAGGGTACTCAGCTCACCGCAGTCACAGGAAAGAGGGCTCTACGATGCTTAGGTAACTGTCCTTAAGAATTTAAGGAGGCAAAAAAAAAAAAAAAAGAAATTTAAGGAGGCAATTGTAATTTGGCTCAACGGAGTCAAGAACCGGAAGGTCTCACATAGTTGACAGACCTCTTTCAGGAAGAGTCTTGAGTCCTAAGTGGACACGCAAGACATAACTTGGGGGCTAAAATGAACCCTCACAGTGAAGCTCGGAGCACGACCTGGGAGTGAAAAAAAGCCCTAGTTTTTTGAAAGCATTTTGCAGTTATTCAGTAAATACCTTTACGTAGACAGCACTGGTGATTACGGGAATCACGTGCACCTTCTGCACGGGAGCTACGGCCTCTCCATGTCACACCGGTGACTCCGCAGCTCAGGGAGCCGGTCTTAGGGACAGTTGCCAGCTGCGCCGTCTGGGCCAGCGGAATCCCTCCCTGCAGGCTCCACTTGTCACACTGCCCTGAGTGTTGGTGAGCGTGCCCCGGGTTGATGCGAAGAATCCCTGCTGAAGAGACGTGGCCTTGATGGTCTCCAGTGTTAAATGGTAATACTTGGTAAAGAGCAAGGGACCTTGCCCTTATTCTTAAACACACATACATTTTTCTTGATTCAAAAAGTGTTAAAGCAAAGTGACCATCCAGAGAAGAGAGTAGATGGATAGTAGTAACTAATAGTTCTAACCATTTATTGATCGATTGTCAGGTGCCAGGCTATCCTATGTGTTTCTACATGTATTAATATAACTCCGTCTTCATGACAATTATGTGACGTAGCACTACTACTTTGATTGCCACTTTACAGATAATGAATCTGAGGCCCAAACTCTCTGACGCCGGAGCCTGTAGCTTATGTTTTTGTTTGTTTGTTTGTTTAGGGGGAGAGAGAGCCCAGGGGAGGGGAGGGTACCGGCAGAGGGAGAGAGAGAGAGAGAGAGAGAGAGAGAGAGAGAGAGAGAACCTTAAGCAGACTCCGCTGTGAGCGTGGAGCTGGACACAGGGCTCGATCTCACAACTCTGAGATCACAACCTGATCTGACGTCAAGAGTCAGACACTTAACCTACTGAGCCACCCAGGCACCTTATTTCTTTGTTTTAAGGAGGCTTCACACCCAGTGGGAGCCCAACGTGGGGCCTGACCTCAGGACCCTGAGATCAAGACCTGAGCTGAGATCAAGAGAGAGAGCCTTAACCAATGAAGCCCACCAGGTGCCCTGAGCCTGCCATTTTCATCCCTGCGCTATGCCACCTGCCCACAGTGGATCTTCAAAGGCTACGAACACCCTAACCCAGACATGCGCACACCATGCTATTGAATCACAGGGGAACCCACTCCTCCCTCCCGGGCAAGGCTGGGCCTACGCTGTAGTAGCACCATCACAGTCTCGGTACCTTGACACACAAACTCGTGTATTTCCTGCTTGAGCAAAATCTGCTGCAGGTCCAGGTGACTGAGGGTGACGGTCCTCTGTGTGGCCACTCAGCAATCGGGGTGAGGGCGGCTTCCCCATCCCTTAGCCACATCGTCTGAAGCACATTCCTGGAAAGCTGGGGAGGTGGGGGGGAGCCCAGGGGGCCTCACACACACGGTTCAAGCAGCGCACACCGTTCCTGCTCAGAGCTCACGAGCCAGAAGTAGTTTCGGTGTCGTGTCCGAAGCCGGGGAAGGGCGCAGGCTCAGGGCAGCTCGCCACGCGCCGGAGGGAGGGCCCGGCAGGGCAGCGGCGGGCGGCACGCGTGGGCCACGGCGCCTGGCCTGCCCTCGGATGGTCCCTCCCCGTCCGTCCGCTGCAGACCACCATGTCACAGTGCCCGAAACTACTGCCGTGGTCGCGGGCCCCTGGGACAAGGTCAGGGGACGATAGTTCTCTGGACAAAAAGAGGTTGGAGGGGCAACCACTGGTTGGCAGGCCTCCTGGTGAGGTGTCCCTTGGGGGGGCCCAGAATGGTAGCAAGAAGTTGGCCCTGCACCCACAGACAGGCGTCTGATGGTAGGTTGGAGAAGAGCTTCTGGAAGCAAAGAGACGGCGTGTCGCTTCCAGGGAAGTGGAGGAGGGCTGGCAGAGGGGCAGGGCGCCCTGGGAACGCGTTGGAGACCCAAATCCCGCCACCCTCCCTCTGCTCTGTCGCTGGCCTCACGGACCCCCTCCTTCCACAGTCGGGCCACGTCCACTTCCACCTCAGGCCACCATTCCTCCCGCAGCAATGCTCAGCCCCACGTGTGCATGTGACTTGCTCTTTCACTTCCAGTCTTTGCCCAGGTGTCGCCCTCTTGGAAGACTTCCTTGACCACGCTCTAAAACAGCACCCCCGGGACCCTCAATCCACTTGCTCTGCTTTCCCGTGCTCCCTCCGCGTGATTAGCTCTCCCTCCTCCAGAGTGTGAACCCCAAGAGCACAGAACTTTGTCGGACCCTAGGCCTGAAACAGTGCGACAGCCATGTGTGCGTCCGCGCTCGTTGAGCGGAGGTACCGATGGGTCTGTTCCCCACAATAATGCAGGGAAGGCAGGTCCTCAGAAACCCCTGTCTGGGCCCTGGAATAGGACCGCTCATCTTCCTTCAGCGGCAAGGATGAACCCAGCGTCCCTTCTCTGCTTGACCTTTGCACTAGCTGTGTTGCTTGATGGCCCAAAGGAGCACACGCGGGCTTCGATGACCTCCTGCTGCCAGGGTGCTAGAAACTAGGGTGAGAACTAATCAGGAAATCTTTTTAAAGGAGGTCAGTTTTGAAAATTGTTTGGAAAGTAGTGAGGGGAAGTTACCTGGAGGAGAAGAATGGAGATGTTCTGAGTGTCCAGGGGGACTTCGTTCCCACACTCTCGTCCGCCCTACAGAGCACCTGACGTAGGGTGTGGGCCTGAGAAGATGTAAGGAACCCAGGTCGTGGCAACTTTGGAAGAGAAGGGGAAACTGAGGCTTGAATAGTGTTCACCCAACACCCGGAATGAGTACGTAAATGAGTTAGTCCCCGAGAGATCTCCTCTAAGCTCTGTGAGGTTAAAGGAAACAATGAAAATATTCACCATGTTCCCTAGACCCTACAGGATGAAGTTACAGGAGGTCAGAGGCCTCGGAAGCCTCGAGAATGCTCTGGCAGTAATTGCCACGGACTGTGGATTTCACTGCTGGCCCCCCCTCCTGGGGGAGAAGCGGCCTCCTCGCTTGGTCCTCTCATGCCGCTCGGGCTCCTCGCCTTGGTTGTGGGAGAGATGGTTCTCTCCCGGCCAGATCTCCTTACTAGCGGCCGGGGACTGTCTCGGCTTTTTTATTTTTTTATGGCCCTTTCCTTTAAAACAACAACAACAACAAAACACCCAAAGCAAACCCTAAAACATGTCGAGGAGCCCCCCAAGCCCTGGCACTGGGCAGGCGCGCCCGCCGTGGGACCCGCGTGTACCTCGCCACCCTCGAAGCAGGCGACTTGGCCAGGATCGCTGGCAGCCGTCACCCTCCCACTCTCAGGGAACCCTGGCTCCCGCGCAGGTTCCCATCTTACACAGATGGCCCGTGCGGACGCCTCTCAGATACGGGGACGTCCGTCCAAAGGCTGGCTCGTGGTCCAGGGAGGTACCTGCCGCCCTGCCCGGGCTCCCCCGGGGGCCTCAGCGGCGTGTGCAGCCAGCCCGCAGCCCCGGGTCACCCGGCAAGAGGGGCGACGTGGTGCGGGGGCCAGTGGCCTACGAGGGGGCCTTTACACACGGTGTCGGAGGAGCCGGGGGGCCCGGGCGTCGGGGGAGCTGGGGACCCAGGCGTCGGAGGAGCAGGGGCCCGGGTGTGGGGGGTGGCCAGCCGGTCTCCCAGCCAGACTGCGGGAGGTCCAGGTCCGAGTGGGCCTCAGGCTTCCAGCCCTGAGGGTTGGTGGCCGATGCCCCCCGGAGGCCGTTCGGGCACCGTGTGGTCTGCTGCCCGTGCGCACAGGCTCTTCCCCCGCTCCGGGCCCCCCAAGACTTCCAGGAGTGCTTTGGTCCAAGCTACTCCCTGCGGCCCCTCTGCGCCCCTCTCATGACAGTTGCACCCTGGCCTCTTTGGAGATCCCCGTAGAAGCCTGTTCCTGCCTCAGTTTCCTTGGATGGGCTCTTCTCGGCCTAGAATGCTCTTCTGATGGAGGCTCCCTGTGTTCAGGGACCCGGCACCAGGGAGGCCGTCCTCAGCGTCCCCGTGGGGTAGCTGCTGTCCTAACACTCTAAGTGGCGCTCGTCACTCAGGAACCATTGGCAACGACGTGCGGCTGCGCTCGGCCCGCTCCTCCCTAATCTGCAGGCCCCACGGGCGCCCGGCCCCGCGCACGGGCGGGTGACGCGACAAGGACGGGGTGGTGGGGCCGGGAACCTGCCAGAACTCTTACTCTGCCCACGCGGCCCGGAGAGAGGCTGAGCTACGGTAGTGGGGTGTCTGGGCTGTCCCGCGCCGGCACCACGGGGCCACCAGATGGTGCTGTCCACACACTTTTCATTCGCAAACCTCCGTTTCTGGGACGTGTCCCCAGACCTCTGGCGATTCAGCAGGCTGCTGTCTGTCCCCTGGCCCCCCTCCCCCCCACTTCTGCAAGAGCAGCTTGGGGGGGGGGGGCAGCGGCTGCAGCAAGTGCAGGGAGCTGGGGAGCAGCCTTGCCAGCGGCACGAGGGGAGGGCAGGAGGCAGCCGGGGACCCAGAGGGCACCTGTCCCCGGCTCGCCAGGGGGACTCGCCTCACGGCCCGAGCCCACGGTTTCAGAGGACGATCTGAGGCTGTTAAAGATGCTGCTGACGGGTGTTTGGGTGTTTTCTTCGGCAAGTGGCGCGAACCACCGGAGCCTGGCTCCCTGTCCCCAAGCAGAGGCCCGGCAGGGCCGCCCCGCAGCTCTCCAGGAGCCACTGAATTCAGCTGACTTAGGTGTCGGGGCACCGGCCAGAGGAACCCCCGGCAGGCCCGGTGTCACTCGAGACCAGGAGCCGTCCGTGCAGTTCCCCGTTGAGCCTCTGCAGGCCCCGCCTGTCCCTCCTGTGCCTGTCGGGGCTCCCCCGGCCCAGGCCGGGTCCCCCAGGTGCTGTGCCAGCACCTTCACCAGTAAGGGGCTCTCCCGACCCCACAGGCCCGCGACGAGGGTGCCCCACCCGCTCCTTGTGCAGGAGCACGCTGAGCTCGGGGACAGTACTCTCGCTGGGTCACAGAAACATTTTATTCACGAAACGCTGCTTCAGAGCACAGTTCTGAAACGCCTAGCTGGACACGACGTGGGCTGCGTTTCGGGAATTTGGGGTTTGGTCGCAGCTTCTTTGCTTTTATTTTCATTTCTGATTTTTATTTACTCACTTTATTAAAGAGAGAGCAGGTGAGCAGGGTGGGGGGTGCGGGGGGCCGGGGGGAGACCAACCTGTCCCACAGGCTCCACCCCAGACCCTGAGTCGTGGCCTGAGCTGAGTCGGGGAGGCAGCTGCGCAGCCGGGGAACCCCGGTGCCCCAGCTCCTTCCCCGTCACAGGTGTCCGGCGTGTTGAGCCCAGCCCATGCCACGGCGCGAATTGGAGGACCCGGCGCGGGCCGCGGCCCAGCTGCTCTATCCCTTGCATCCCCGGTCGCCTCATCTGTAAAATGGGGCCGGGACCTGCAGTCAGGACACTGAGATGCGCCGAGGGCCACCAGGGTGGTGGCCGGCCACAAGTCACCCCAGAAGGGGCAGGTGCTGTGGGAGTGAGGTGGGGGTGCCGGGGCCGCGAGGCCGGGTCCAGAGCCTCCCTGGAGCGAAGGTTTCCAGGCCGACGTGTACATTTGTAAACGTTGGTGAGAGTGGCTGCCACCTGCGGCGCCTCTGCCACGGGACTAACTCAAGTGACAGGTTTTCGAAGTCCCGTGGAATCCCAGGTCCTGGCACTGAAACATCAGCTCCCATCCACTTCCGAGTCCTATGGCCGAGGACCAACCTTTTTCAACTCATTTAGGTGTCTCCTCTGGGATTTGCCACCGAGTTTCCAACTCAAGGGCTACTTCTTGATTTTTCCATGTTAGGCCTCACGTGCGCACTTCCCACTGAGGAGGAGGAGGGTGACCTCTGGCTGGGCCGTGCCTGCTTGGTGCCCCATCCCCGCGCCCCGACACCCGCACGTGCACCCCACCGACGGTTTTCATTCTACTTACGGTGCAGAGCCCCTTGGCCGATGTCCAGTAGTGATCATGCGTATGAATTCACCTGTCAGCGTCGGCTGCCGGACCGTGCGCTCTTCTCCACGTGGTTCAGCGCCTCACACGCCGTTTCTGTGCGGTTCTCTGTTGGGAGAGCGGGAGTGAAGAGGGGGCCCCTGGAGCCCTCCTCTTCCCGCTCCCACCAGGTGGTTCCTGGCCTGCTTCACGCCGTGACTGCTGTGCGAATCCCCTCCACCTCTCTCTGCGGGCAATCTCTTATTTCCTGAATCTCACCTTCCTGTCTTATTTTATTCCCTCTTTGTGATGGAAAAAGATGCAAGGAATACAAGTTTTGTAACTTTGCATTTCCCCGCTGTCACCCTTTTTGATGGTTTGGATCCATATAGGATTCTAGACTGAAAATCAATTTCCCTGATACTTTGAATATCAGTTGTTTTTTTTTTTTTTTAATCCTCCGTGGCAACTCTAGCTGTCGAGAAGCCTGATGTCATTCTCTTTCTTGATCCTTATATGTGAACTACTTTCCTCTTCGGAAACTTGGAAACTTTTATGATCTCCTTCGTCCTGGTTTCCTGAATTTTAATGATGATGTATCTTCATGGGGCTCTTTTTAAACTAATGGTCCTGGGCACTCAGTGGTCCTTTCAAAGAGGAAACATATGGTCTTCAGTTCTGGAGATTCTAAAACATTTTCTTAAACTTTCTTAGTTATTTTCCAAGCACCTGTTATTTGGATGTTAGAACTTCTGGGTTGATCTTCGATTTGATTTCTCTTACCATTTTTCTTCTATTGTTCATCTGTGATATTTTGCTTTACTTGGTGGGACATTGACTCATTTAAAAATGAATCCTTAGGATGAATTTTTATACTTCTATATCTTTTGATTTCCAAGAATTCTTTCTTGTTCTTTGAGTGTTCTCATTTATCTCTTTTTGTTCTGATTAGTGGATCCAGGCAGGACCTTGCTCTCTAAAATATCAAGTGAGTTTTTATTATTTTTCTTCTGTCCCCTCCATTTCTTTTCCCCCTTAATTTTCTTTCATCTGTTTGCTTTTGTTTCTGTCTCCTACGTTAGACACTTCGCCTCCCTGACAATCAGCGGTTACCGATTCAAATCTGAATGAATCGTGTGCACACACCTGTGCACACACACGCAGACTGGAGGGTGTGTTGGGGAGACAAGGCTCACTGGCTCCTGAAGCAATGCACTTGGTAGGATCACGACCCCCGGAGGTGGCTGGTTCTAGCCCCTGGCACCTGTGACTGTGTTAGGTAAAGGGGAATTAAAGATTGCAAGTTGGCTGATCCTGAGATAGCTTCCCTGGGGCCCCAGTGTGGTCACAAGAAGCCTTAGAGGGAACGTAAGGGTCGCAGAAGAGAGCCAGGGGAAGGCTGTGGCCGAGGAAGCCGGGTGGGAGTGACGCCCTCTGAGAAGGACTCAACTCACCACAGCTGCTTAGATGATGGAGCCACGAGGGGCCGTGAGCCAAGGGATGCCAGAGGCCTCTGGAAGCTGGAAAAGGCAGGAAAATGGACTCTCCCCTAGAGGCTCCATCTGGCTTGATCCGTATACGTGAGGCCCAGTGAGACTCATACAGGACTTCTTCACTTTGGAGCCGCAGGACAATAAACAGGTGTGTTTGAAGCCACTGAGGTTCTGGTAATTTGTTAGACCAGCCGGAGAAATCCGATGGAAAGACCCATCCGCTTCCTTGGGAGGCCCATAAATGTCACAGCCGAGGGTCAAATAGCCGGGGGAATGTTTCTGAGACCTGCCACGGTGGGAGGAGCCTGCGGTCTCTGGAATTCAGCTCAGTTTGTGAGACCTACTATGTCCTGTGAGACCTACTATGTCCATCTGGAGAAATCTGCTGCCATCTCAGTAGCCCCAAGGGGAGCGACTTGGGCAGGACTTTGGGGCTTTCCAGTGAATCCTGAACACACCTGACTTCTTTTCCCAATTTTTTTTTTTTTTCCAAATCATGATTTGCCTCAGGTCCCCCCTGCCACTGAGGGAAAATGCCAGGACATTTTAGAACCAACCTATGTGCAGTCTCCCTAGCTGGTTATACAAGTCTGGGTGGAGATACAGCCGCCGGACGGAGGCCCAGAACAGTGGCCAAGCCCCGCCAGGTCAGGGCCAAGAGCCAGGCCATGCGGCTCCTCTTTTCACTCTCCTAAGGATACCTTTTGATGAGCACAGTCTTAATTTGAATGTAGTCAGAATTTTTCTACTCATGGTTGGTGAATTCTATGTATTAGTTATAAGTCATTTCCTACTATGAGGTCATGAATATAGAAGCTTTACTGTCTTACCTTTTTTATTATTTTTAAAGTGTCTATGTAAATTCCAGGTAGTTAACATAATATTAGGTTGAGGTTTAATATTAGTTTCAGGTGTACAATTTAGTGATTCAACACGTCCATACGACACTCAGCGCTCATCACAAGAGCCATCCTCACTCCCCATCACCTATTTCCCCATCCCCCCCTCCAGTAACCATCAGTGTGTTCTTCATAGTTAAGTGTCTATTTCTTGGTTTGCCTCTCTTTTTGTTCCCCCCCACTCATTTGTTTGGTTTCTTAAATTCCACATTTGAGTGAAATCTTTTGGTATTTGTCTTTCTCTATTTCACTTAGTAAAAATATACTCTAGCTTCCACCCATGTTATTGCAAATGGTAATAAGATTTCATTCTTTTTGATGGCTGAGTAATATTCCATTATATATATTTGCTGCTATAAACATTGGGGCTCATGTATCGCTTTGAATTAGTATTTTTGTATCCTTCAGGTAAATACCTAATAGTGCAATTGCTGGATTGTAGGGTAGTTCTATTTTTAATTTTTTAAAAGATTTTATTTATTTATTTATTCATGAGACACACACACACACACACAGAGGCAGAGACACAGGCAGAGAGAGGCAGGCTCCATGCAGGGAGCCCGATGTGGGACTCGATCCCGGGTCTCCAGGATCTTGCCCTGGGCTGAAGATGGCGCTAAAACGCTTAGCCACCCGGGCTGCCCTATTTTTAATTTTTTGAGGCATCTCCATATTGTTCCCCACAGTGGCTGCACCAGTGTGTATTTCCACCATATTGTGGGGATTACCTTTTACACTTTGGTTTACAATCTACTTGGCATTGATTTTTCCATGTAGTTGAAGATGAAGTCAACTTTATAGTATTTATTTTTCCATATGGATATCTAATTGTCTAACATCACTTATTGAAGAAAATTTCCTTTTCCTGAAGTCAATCAATGCCATGTTCTTTATAAATCAAATGTTCAGGTATTGGAATTGCTCATATATTTATCGTTTCCATTGCTTTCATTTCTTTCTGTATCTTTGAGCTTCCATGTGGGATCATGTGTTTCTGCCTGAATAATATCTTTGAGTATTTCCTTTAGCACGGGCCTGCCATTAACTAGTTAATTAATTAACTGATTAATTCATCAATTCTCTTAGTTTTTGTTTATTTGAAAATGTTTTCATTCCACCTTCATTCTTTTTTGTTTAGTATTCATTTATTTTAGAGAGAGAGAATATGCACACACAGGCAGCAGGGAGGGGCAGAGGGAGGGGAAGAGAGAGAATCCTCAAGTAGACTGCACGCTGAGCACGGAGCCTGACACGGGGCTGAATCCCACGACCCTGAGATCATGACCTGAGCTGAAATCAAGAGTTGGACGCTTAACTGACTGAGCCACCCAGGCAGCCCGTACCTTCATTCTTAAGGGACATTTTCCTTGGATATAGGCAGCTCTTACTTTCTTTTCATTAACTACTTAACCGCTGTTGTTTCTATGAAGAAATCCACTTTAAGCTCAATTGTTACTCCCGTGAAGGTAATCTGTTTTTTTTGTTTTGTTTTGTTTTGTTTTGTTTTACCTCTTCTGGATGCATTTAAGATCTGCATTTTATGTCCTTTTTTTTTTTTTTAGTATTTTTACTATAGTGTGCTTACATGTGGAGATGATGTGTGTAGATATACACACACGTACACATAAATATAAAATACATATTGCATATGTGTTTTTAAAATGTGGCTGGCTTAGGAGTGTAGAACCTTTTGAATATATGGCTTAATATTTCTCAGTATTTTTCTAAAGTTCTCAGCTGTTACATCTCTAAATATTGTCTCTGCCTTGTTTTAACTCAGCTCTCCTGACATGCTGAGTGAAAGTGTGTTGTGTGACGAGTGTATGTGTGTTGGACTCTCACCCCATCCTCTCTGTTTCTTACTCTCCTATTTTCCATCGTTTTGTGTTTCCATACTTCATTTGGAACATTTTCTTTTTACCAGTTCATAAATTCAATAATTACCTTTTCAGATTAATTTAAGCTATTATTAAATAAATCCAGTGAGTTTTAAAAATAGACTTTTGTATTTTTCAGTTCTGGAATACTCTTTTTCAAAAAAAAAGTTCTCCTCCTCTGCCAAAATTCTCCATAGTGGCTTTTCTCATCTTAAACACATGTGCATAGACATTTTAAAGTTCATGTCCAGTAATTCCTATTTCTATAGTCCCTGTCTGTTTCTATTGCCTATTTTTTCTTAGTTTCTCTACTTTTCTTCTTGTGTTCTTGTTCTTTCTTATTGTGTGCTGGCCATTAATTTTGAAAACTTGTTTGCTGAAAGAATTTGAGGACTAGAATAGTATCACCTTGCTCCAGAAAGGGCATATGCTCGCTTCTGCTGTGCAAGTGGGAAAGCCAACACTTGGAGTTACCTAATCCAGTTCCAGACATTGAGAGACGTTCATACTGAATTGCAGTCTTCTTGAAAGCAATCTACTGCTGTTCATTTGCTTCCAGGGTGCAGCCTTTCAGTGACCCAAACCCAAAAAGAAATGGCTTCATCTGACCACCTCTGTACACTGGCTCATCCCTATGTTGGTGACCTCTGCACTCCCTTCCTGGGACACCAAACCCTACAGATGTGCTGCTCAGCCTTTCAGACAGCTTCTCTAGAGTCAACACATATTCCCAGAGGAGGAGTGGCCCAGCTACTGGGCTTACCTTTCTGGACCTCTAGTCTGTCTTCTAGAATTTTCCTTAATAATTCTTTGTGACCTTGTTAGTTCACTAACAAGACCTAATGATGCCTTCAAGAGCAGTTTTTCTAAGATTTTATCTACTTTTAATATTTGTTCTCAGCAGGAGGATTGTCCTAAATTAATGGTTCCCATCACCAGAAGCAAGAAGTTATCTTCAGCAGACGGTCCCTGACCACTAGCATTTATTCTTTAACATTTAATATCAGACATTGTCCAGTAGCAAGAGTTGTATTTGTGAATACCTTTGATGGAGAGAGAGAGAGGGAGGGAGAGAGAGAGAGAGGGAGAGAGAGAAGGAGGCATTCAATACGCAGGCACAAGAGTTCCAGCTAACTTTGGATCACAACCAGCCTCCAGTTGCAGCCCTTTGGCTCAGAGATTGGCTTGGGCAAGAAATTTTGTTCTTTTCTTTAATAATGAAAAAAAAGGCTCTTAATGCTATAAATCCCATAGGGTCCTTTCAAAATGAATCATGTCTATGTAGATAATTTCTTTTGAGATTATAAAAATATATTTAAAATACCTAAAAAAATAAAATAAAATATCTCCTAAAAGAGAAATACATACCAAACCCAAAAACATATTTTAGATTTAGATTTTCCAGCTCAGGCAATTTGGAAAATAACTGGAAAATATTTTTGTGCATGCCTAAAACAAGCTCCTCTGAGCTCCCCTTCATTACCTGACTCATTCATTAAAAATGCATCATTGGATTTGCACTGTTTTCCTATGCTAGGGCTCCAGCATTGGGAGTGTGCACTCCTTAGCCTCAGAGAATTTATAATCTAGCTAAAACCAGACAGGTGAAAACCATCTAAAGTGATAAATATGCATAAGATCTTATAATGAAATGTACATAAATTATAGAGTCTAATACCAGGAATGAACATTTATGGGTTATTCTGCTTCACTGATTATTTATCATAAACATGCGTAGTTCAGAGTTGTTGACCACATTTGGCTTCCTCTGAGAAATTCAAAATACCTGGGTAATCTAAAAGGCGTCATTTGTTAATAGCCACTAAGACTTAGGAACTAAAAAGTAATATAAAAAAAATAAGCAAGGGAGCAGGTGCAGGAGCACCTGGGTGTGAATTCTTAGTAGGTGGGTGACCTTGATGAGGTCATTTGACCTCTGTACCCTTGTTTCCTCTTCTATAAAATAAGGATGAGAGCACTTACCATGTAACATGCCCGTGCAGAGCAAAGGGGCTGAGATCAATACTGCATTTAGCATGAGTTCTGGGGCCTGGTAAAGTATCAATGTAAATTCTTTTTTTTTATTTCCTTAAGGCACAATCATGGTTAAACATTTACTTGGGGGAAATTGAAGTGGAAATGAGAAAATACTTTGTGAATTATTAGGAACAACATCCACATTAAGATGGAAAAGGGAAGATCTGTTTTGTTCCCAGCAAAAGACATTAATTTAAACAAATATCTTTCCTGTCTCCAGTCAAATGTGTGGTATAGAAAGCAGTTGTAACTTTGTCCTTCCAAACGTCTTTTTGATTTTTCTTATCCTCACACCTGAAAGAATGGGCTAGTGACATTTCTTACTGGTGGCAATTTTACTGAAAGAATATTTATTTTATCACTGTAGGGACCAGAGCCTCGGCAGAGAAGGTTGGCTTCTGTCCTCATCACCTGTACTCTTGCTGATAATATAGCTGTTCTACCCAACTCAATCCTCTCTCCTCCTGCCTCCAACTTGAACTTTTGACTTAGGCGACTGCATGAATATCATCTTGATTATTGAGTAAATTTATTAAGTAGCCTCGGATAAAACATGAACAGCACTGTATTTGCCAATTACTGCCCACCGAAACATTGTGCGTTAAAATCTAAATTGACCTAGAACAGTAAAGAAAGTAAATACTTTAGAGAAAGTAAATACTTTCTCTAAAAAGCCCCATTCCTTGGGCAACTTGTCCTGTAGAACCTTTAGAGTTGATATTCTCAAAGACTTTGTCCTAGGGCCTTTTCTTTGCTCTCCCATTCGTCCTTGAAATCATATCCATGCCAAGGATTTCCTTCCCTATTGCTTTGTATCTTTTGCACAGAATTTGTCGAGTTCCAAACATCAATCCCACTTCCTCCTGGACAGCTCCCACCTAGATATATCCCACAGACCCCTCTCAACCTCATGCCTAAACATGAGGTTGAGGCCTAAACATGCCTAAAGCAACTAACAATTTTCCTACCCAACGTACACTGACTTCAGATTATTTATCCTTTATTTATTTATCCTTTATTGGCTCAATAACTCAAGCCAGAAACTCCAGGGTTGACCTCCTACTGCTCCAGCCTCACCACTACTGGCTTAGCTCAGCTCCTCAGCATTTCCCATCTGAAGTATTACAATAGTCACTTGTCTGGTCTCCAGTTTTTAAAATGCATGCCATAAAGTGCAACCAAAGTGACCAATCTGACTGTGTCACATCTCTGCTTAGGTTCTTGAATTAACCTCTCAGTCGATGGTGCCAATGTTTTCCAACTGATGGAAAGATGTGCATAAGCATTACCCAGGCATTTTGTAAGTCTGGGGTCCTGGGCCACAAAAGTTCGGATTCAGATTCAGATTTAGGAATAGGGTTCAAGAATCAACATCCTTAACAAACATGTCAAAGCTCTGATGAGTAGCTGGATCCCATTCTGAGAAGCAGTGCACCGCAGGACAGTTTGGTCCCCTGGGTCTGGCAAGCATGCTCATTATTTTCTGGAATGTACTCACCTCTCCAGCCTCATCTATGTCTATTTCCCCCTTCCTGTCCTAAAATCCAGCATGCAGGCCAAGGACCAGGAGCCTGGAAATGCCTAGATCTTGACCTGCCCCTCACTCAGTTTTCCTTTGAAGATCTCATTGAAGGACGTCTACCCCCAGACTATAAGAGAAGTAAGAAAAATGCCATATTATTAATAGCTCAGACTATGCCTGACACTCTTGAGTTCATGGTTCTCTTATAAAAGCTGAAATGCTAAACGTGGCTGAGCAGAGGATAAAGGGAAGGAAGCAAGGAACTTCTACAAAGGTGGGCCTGAGTCCATTTGCCCAACTAATGAAGAACAGCTGGTCGACCTGCAGGCAGGAGACCGGGGAGCAGAGAGTGGGGGTCAGTGGAGTCTTGTGCATGGAGCACAAGGTTTAAGAGATGTACCATGCACGGCTAGTGACCTTTAAGCCACAGTAACTGCTCAATAGTAGAATGCAGCTAATTTCTCTTCCATTATTTTAGGGGAGGGGTCTTGGAAGGGAGAGTACTGGGCAGAGACTGGAAGCCTGGGCCCAGAGCAGACACTTGCTGCTCCCAGGTGCTGGAAGAAGGATGGAGTCCGAGCCATTCAAGGACAGAGCTCCATACTCCTTGCCATCACAGACTCTTTGGAATACTAGAAACAAAATGTATTTGGGCAAAAATTATTCTTTGCAAAAAGGTAACTTTTGATGCACGAACGAGATAAGGAAATATGAATTGCATCTCAGAGAATGCAAATGAGTTTCTCATAAGCCAATGGGAGGGTTTCCAGGGTGAGACACCTTATCTGGTTTAATTAAGAGCCCCAGGATTTCTATTCAGTGAGTGTTCATCACATCAGGCTTCCTTTCTCTAAAATTAAAATGCAGCCAGGGAAAAATTACCCAGTCCTGGGAATAAGGCGCTCTAAATTCTTTCAAAGAATCTGCACAGAATTCTGCAGGTTTGAAGAAGGGTCATATATTTGAAAGTTGGAAATGTGTAATAGAGATAAAAATTCATATTCTGCTTGTGATAAAATCGTTAATGGACAATGCTCCCTTCAAAATCACACCTGTCCGCCTCCTGGGGAGGAGCTGGACTCTCCTGGTAACGTGACGTCCGTCCAAGGTGACTCAAACTTAGGGCTGACACCAGGCAGCCGGTTCTCAGAGAAAGCAGTTTTCACCTTCACTCCTGCCCTCTTTCCAGGTCTCCTTTTAGCTGGAGTGGGAGTGGCGGCCCTTGGCTGGGCCCAGTGGCTGGGAAGAGACCAGGTCGGTGGCGAGGGCCAGGTGAGTGGCAGCTTCTGAGGAAGGCCAGGGTGTGAGGCAGAGCGTGGAAAGTCTGGAAATCCAGTTAGCGAAGGACACACGTTCAAGGCAAATTCCAGAGGCCTCTTGGAAGCCGGCCTTGCCAGTCTTCATGAGCCTTAGGCTTTTGTAATGGCACCTTGGCCCTCGAGCTAAGGAAGAAGAAGGGATGAAGGTTAAAATCAGGTTTCTGGAGAAACTGCAGATTTCCATCATACCCGTGAAGACAATGTGCTCATCAGGAAAACCTGGCTGAGCTACAGGCTGGCCTCAGATCTCTTGCCAGCCAGCACCCTGTGTCCCTGCTCGCCCACCCGTCGTCCCACCCAGCTGCGCTGACTGTGACCAGGGGCCTGGCACACCTGAGGTGGCTCCTATCACTGCCATCTCGCCAAGAACAGGCCTCAACTCAGCCATTCTGGCGAAGGGCCCACAGGCAGCTCCAGGGAAAGCTCCAGAGCCTGTACCTCACTCCTGGAGAGGCTGAGCCCTGGTCACCCACCTCTGGCCTTGGCACATTTAGAAAGGCTCCGGTCAGACCTACACCCGTAGCCTGTGGGGGACAGTGTGCAGGAGGCTGGTTCCGCGGGTCCCCAAACTCTAGGATGGAGAGGACAGAAGAGAGGGAACAGAGAAGCCCCGATGCTTTATATTACATTTCTGCTCCCATTAGGTCTATCACCACCATCACCGCACTCGTACTCTGGGCCGTCTTACCAAATCCTCACAATTCCGTGCGGAAGATATAATCGTTACCATTTGCAGACGAGGCCTGGAGATGTTAAGCGACATTACCTCCCATCGGTGGTTCTCAAACCTTTGCACATACGAGACTCACCCCACAGATTGGCGAGTTTCTGATGTAATTCATCTGGGATGGGGCCAAGAACGTGCATTTCCAACCAGTTCTCGGGGGCCGCCGCCGCCGCTGGTCCAGGGCCCACACTTGGAGACACAGAGGTGGCCACGGTCTCATGGGGACGTGAGATGGCTTCTGTGACAGCAGGTGGCGGAGAGGCAGCGTGCAAGTCCCCCCAACGCCCGAAGAGTTCTGTTCTGCACAACTTCTGGGGTGAGGGGGGCTTGTGATGTTACCAGCTCCTCCTCCTTCTCTCAGCTCTGCCGGAGCTGAGCAACCCGAGGCATGTCGGTTGGGGTTCCGTCAGACGCAGAGACCGTGCGTAATTACACAGGGAAAGCTTAATATAAAATAGGATTAACGATTTATAGGAGAGTAACCACTCCGAGAAAAGACGACTCTCCAGGACATCCCGAGGCTGAGGCAGGTTATTCCAAGGGGGCCCCTGGGTGGGGAGGCAGCCGAGTGGGCAGCCCTGGGCCAGAGCGGGTCCACAGGGGGCAGACGGGCTGGAGAGCAGGGAAACCCAGGTGGGGCCCGGCTGCTGTCGGCTTAAGGCCAAGGTCAGCGGGCAGGGAAGCCGGGGCCAGGACCGGTGGCCCTCCTGGGGTGCCAGCAGGTCACCTGACAGGTGGGAACTCTCCCAGCCAGGGCCAGCTGACAGTGGGCGAGCACTGCCGGAGGTTCAGCAGCCGCGCTCCTGCAGCCCCGGGAGCGAGGCCTTCCTCCTGCAGCAGCTTTCAGGCCCTCCTCACAAGCTTCTTGACCTGCCAGAGGGCCACGGAGAGACGTTCACGAAGTCCAGTTTCGTTACCACAAAGTAAGGCAGGGAAAGGTGCACTGAGAGGCAATAAACTGATAACTGCACCCAGCAGGGATCCACTTACTTAGACTACGGTGTGAATGACCTTTCGGAATCGAGAAGCCTGGTGGCCCTGAGAGAGGCGCTCACCCGGCCTGGGAAATAGTTAGCCAAGTTGTCCTTGAAACACTTCCTATTCCGTCATGGAAATTGGCCGGAGGGAGGAGAGGAAGGCAGTGAGGCCGGAAGAGTAGTTTTCTCTAGGAAGGATCAGAAGGGAGAGAAGCCATTCAGGAGGGAGAACTCACCTTCCCAAGAGCAAATGCCATTTCAGCAGAGAATTTCCCTTCCTGGAGCCAAAATGGAGGAGGAACCCGCACGCCTCCATCTCCCCTCCCCGCCGCGACCCTCCTGCTTCCCACCGTCTGTCCGTCTGTCCACCACCGCACCTGCTGCAGGCTTCCCTCCTAGCTTCCCCTCTACAAACCCCGCCCCCTCCGAGCCCCACCTCCCTGGCCCCGCCCCTCCTGGCCCCGCCCCTCCTGGCCCCGCCCCCAAGCTCCGCCTCTCTAACTCCCTCCACCCTAGCCCCGCCCTCTCCTAACTCCACCCATGTAGCTTTGTCCCTCCTTTGTTTTCAATGTTGATTATTTATTTATTTATTTATTATTGGAGTTCAATTTGCCAACATATAGAATAACACCCAGTGCTCATCCCGTCAAGTGCCCGTCACCCAGTCACCCCCACCCCCCGCCCTCCTCCCTTTCTACCTAGTTCTACCTAGTTCGTTTCCCAGAATTAGGGGTCTCTCATGTTCTGTCTCCCTCCCTGATATTTCCCCCTCATTTTTTCTCCTTTCCCCTTTATTCCCTTTCACTATTTTTTATATTCCCCAAATGAACGAGACCATATCATGTTTGTCCTTCTCCGACTGACTTACTTCACTCAGCATAATACCCTCCAGGTCCATCCACGTGGAAGCAAATGGTGGGTATTTGTCGTTTCTGATGGCTGAGTAATATTCCATTGTATACATAGACCACAGCTTCTTTATCCATCATCTTTCTTTTTTTTTAATTTTTTTTTTTATTTATGATAGTCACAGAGAGAGAGAGAGAGAGAGAGGCAGAGACACAGGCAGAGGGAGAAGCAGGCTCCATGCACCGGGAGCCCGACGTGGGACTCGATCCCGGGTCTCCAGGATCACGCCCTGGGCCAAAGGCAGGCGCCAAACCGCTGCGCCACCCAGGGATCCCTATCCATCATCTTTCGATGGACACCGAGGCTCCTTCCACAGTTTGGCTATTGTGGACATTGCTGCTAGAAACATCGGGGCGCAGGTGTCCCGGCGTTTCCCTGCATCTGTATCTTTGGGGTAAATCCCCAGCAGTGCAATTGCTGGGTCGTAGGGCAGGTCTCTTTTTAACTCTGAGGAACCTCCACAGTTTTCCTAACTCCACCCACGTAACTTCGCCCCTCCTAACCCCGCCCTCTCCCAGCTTCTCCCCTCCTAGGCTGGCCCCCATCCCGGCCCCTCCTGGCCCTGCCCTCTCCTGGCCCCGCTCCTCCTGACCCCACCCTCTCCTAACTCCGCCCCTTCCCAGCCCCACCCCTCAAGATTCGCCCCTCCTGGCCCCGCCCTCTCCAATCTTTGCCCTTCTAGCTTTACCCTCCTGGCCCTGCCCCCGCCCCTCCTAGCCCCGCTCCTCCTGGATCTGCCCTCTCCTAGCCACGCCCCATGTGGCCCCGCCCTCCTAGCCCCGCCCATCCCGCCCCTCCTAGCTCCGCCCTCTCCTAGCTCCACCCCTCCCATCTCTGCTCCCTTCTCTGCGAAGGGCACCTACTCCGGGGTTCCCCTCAGCGGTTTGGGGAGTTTCCAGGGTGGGATCGAAGTGACCCTTGCCCCTGCTTCCCTCCTGTCTAGCTGCGCCTGGTTGTGGATGAGCCTCCTGATGCTGCCGGTGCCGCAGCCGCCAGAGGCACGAGGCTGTCGGGGCCCTGGGAGCAGGGGGGCCCAGAGCCACAGTTCAGGGTCCCCGAGCCGAGCCGGCTGTTCCCCGCAGGCCAGGTCCGCGCTGCAGCTGCCCCGCACGTCACCGCTGGAAACAGGGTCCCAGGGCTGCTTACTTTGTGCCCCTCTCGCCTCCCCTGTCCCCTCCCGCCAGCCCAGGACACGAGGCTTCCAGCTTGCTCCTAAGGGCATCTCTAAGGTGAGCGACTGTAGCCCAGCCCTATAGCTACCGTGCTCCAGGCGGATACGCCGCTGCTTTGGGGACGCTAGGCAAACTAAAAGAGGAATAAATGCACCCGAGCATAAAAATAATCATTATTAGCCCAATTCTGACAGTACCACTTTGGTTTTATATCTCACACTTTTTTTTTTAATTCTCTCAAGCACTGGCCCGAAGAATAAGTGAGGAGCAGCCAATTCCCCCCATTTTCTGCAGACACAGTCTCCCCCGCGGTGAGCACAATATGCTCATATTTCCCATGGTGGGGTCCGGAAGGCAGGGACGGGCTGGGGGGACACCCAGAGCACTGCGGTGACACCTCAGAAGGAACAGGGCCCCAGGGGCCCCGGCTGGCTGGACAAAAGCCTGGCACAGTGTGCATCTTAATTAAACCGGAGGAGACTGCATGGACTTGTCTCTGTGAGCTACGGCCAGAGGCTCTGTTTTAGTGCAGGTCGGTCTGTTGCTGAATTCTGTACCCGGACTCCCAGCCTCGCTGTCCTCAAGGTTCGGGTGACCTGACCCCAGCTCAGGGATGTGCAGGCCTGATGAACAGCTCCGAGGGAGCGGCCACCCCTCCTCCCGGTCCTGGGTGGCTGCCGGGCAGAAAGGGCTTTTCTTGAGACGCAGCCTGGGCCCTTGGGAGGAAGCAGCTCACAGCTGCTGTGAAGCCTGGAGGAGCTGCGGGGAGAGGCGGTCCCCAGGCGGGTGTGCAGGGGGAGCAGCGCCAGGAGAGCGTGGGGAGGATGGCTCCTCATCTGTCCCTGAGCCCAGTCCCTGTCACAACTGGCGTTGATTGGATGGTCCTCAGAACGGCTGTCCTTGACTCCGGAAGGTCTTTCCCGGAGCAGATGGTGGAGATGAGATGGGGCAGACAGTGGATATGACGGGGAGATGGTGGAGATGATGGGGAGACAGTGGAGACGGTGGACATGACGGGGAGATGGTGGAGCTGATGGGGAGACAGTGGAGATGATAGGGAGACAGCGGAGATGATGGGGAGACAGTGGAGATGATGGGGAGACAGTGGAGATGATGGGGAGATTGTGGAGATGTCGCACCGGAAGCCAGTGCTCCGAGGAGGTGCAGGCAGTGGGGTTAGGTTTCGGCCCCCAGCGTGCAGCTCGTGTCCCGAGCTCGGGGCGCAGGGCTGGGGCTGGGTGGGTGGGGGAGCAGGTGCACCCACTGTTCCCGGGCGCGGGCAGGGCGCGGGCTCCCCGCCCTGGAAGCCGCCAGGTGGCCGGGCTGTCAGTGAGGGAGGCACGGCATGTGGCCCTGAGGAGGGGGCCCCCCACCCCCGTTGGCCGCCCCTGTTCCACCCTCCTTTGCTCCTACGACCTTGAAGAGCCTTTTGTTCCTCCTGTCCCAGTTCGGTTTCCATGGGAACCGGAGTGGCCGCGTCGCCTCCCGCGCAGGTGCCGAGTCCCCGGGGTGCCAGGAACACCCGGGGAAGAGCTCGCAGAGGACGCAGACGGTCTGGGAAACCACTCAGGGCACCCCCCATTCTGCCTCCACCTCCCCGGGGGCCAGGCGGCTGGTGTCTCGTCCCCGAGCGCACGGAGGCTGCAGGGACCAGGCGCCCCCTTCTTCCGCCTGGGGCTCGGGGCACAGAGGTCAGGCCGGGCGTCTCAGCGAGTCCAGCAGCGCCGCGGGCTCCGGGGTCCCGCCTCTCCCCAGACGTGCACCTGACAAGGGACCTCAGGACCTCATGAGTCAGGAACTGCTCTTGATGCGTTATATTCCAGCTTCCAAAACTGGTACGTTTACAAGAGGTCACTGACAGCCAAGCTCATCGATAGGCATGGAACTTTCTGGAACGGGCTGTGGGCTGCTCAGCGGGACCCTGGTCAAGGGGGCACACTTGGAGCAAGCGGTCTCCTCATGGTGGCCCTTACAGGGCTCTTGGGGGCACAGCCCCTGGAGCCAGCACGCCTGGCTGGAATCCCAGCTCCGCCCTGGGCAGCATGTGACCCTGAGCGGGACACGTGGCCTGAGCCCTGGGTGTCCCCTCCACAAATTGGGGTGACAACAGACTTTATCTTCCAGACCTGCTGCCGGTGAGTGAGCGCACGAGAAGGGCTCAGAGTGCTACCTCCCCATGGCAACTTCTGGGAGTCCTATTCACCCATCGTTATCCCGTGTCGCCCCTTCTGAGGCCACCTCTGAAATCGGGAGGTGTTTCTCCTGTGTCCCGGCGCGGAAGGTGTGGCGTGTGCCTCCGGGAGACTGGGTCTTAGAATCGGTTCAGTCCGTTATTGCGCTTGTCGTGCTGCCTCCAGCCTCTGGCCCAGTGCCTGGGAAATAACAGGGACCCCCGCACCGCTGGGAGAACACCCTCCGGACCCTTGGCCCCCTCTTGTCCCTGGGCCTTCCCTCCCAAGGACAAGTGGCCCGTGTTACGGGGGTGGGGCTGGGGGGTCGGCGATGATCCCCAAAGCTGCATCAGGCAGACAGGTGGCCACGGCTCCTAGACACACGGCCATCTCATTCCCTTCTCCTGAGCCGTCAGGCCGGGGGCTCGGTGTTGGGGGGGGTGACTCATTTCGCATCGCTCTGACGTGCAGAGGGGGGCTCGTGTCTGGCCTGTGAGTGTTCTCGGGAGAAACAGAAGCGCGAGGACGCGGGCGGGTGAAAGGAGCTGGCTCGCGGCTGGCCAGCCCCACTAAGGCGGGCAATCCGCTTTACCCAGGGTCTACTGGCATCCAAAGTACCCTCACAGAAGCATCCAGAATCATGTTTGGCCCAATATCTGGGTACCCCCGCCCCAACTAAATTGTCCAAATTCACTATTAAGGATGCCTTACGGTGAAGATGCCTGGAGTGCAGGTGCTGCATCTCGGCCTCGGGGAGACCCCCCTCCTCCCTCCATTCCCCCCCCCGCCCCCCCCACCCCCGTGGAGTCCTGCTGCTCCGGGCCAAACCCTCCCGTCCTGTCTTCTAGGATCCCCGCAACACCCCTGCGCGGTAGGCAGCAACATCTTCACATTTCCAATAAAGAAAGAAAAATCAGAGTTTAAACGACTTACGAGTGGATGACCCTGGGCCCTGGGCAACCAGGCGGTGCGGGCCTCGGAGCCGGCCTCACCCGTCCTTGGCTCTGCTCGTCGGAGCTAACAATCGCGGTCGCCGTCGTTTGTCCTAGTTAGCACGGAGGCGCCCTGGACGCGAGGCACTGTTCTAAGCACTTTCCCTCCGTGGACCCTCAAAATGAGCTCAGCATCCTCCGCGCCCCCGAGAGCTCTGCAGACAGATGTGATAAACGAGTCGTTGGAAGGTGTGAAGCGCCCCACTGCCCGGGCTGGCCCCCGCCCCCCTTGCACGGCGCAAGCGGCAGGTGCCGGCTCGGGGGGGGCATGCCCTCTCGCGGCGTTCGCCTCCCGCCAGTTCTTCGCACCTCTAATTGCTTCTGAGATCACCTCCTCTCCTAGTTTGACACATCTGAGAGGAGGGGCGGCCGGGGAGCAGGGATGCTGGCCGCCCCCGCCTCTCCCTGCCCGCCAGCAGCTCAGCCGGGCCCCTCGCGGGACGGGACGGGGCGCGGGGCTCGTTAGCAGGCTGGCTGCGTCTGGGCCATCACTCGACGGGAGGAGGCCTGTGGGCGCAGGGCTGCTCTTTCGTCTTGTCGCCCTGCTTCCCGACGACCATCTCGTCGTAGCAAAAGCCCGGTCCTGTTCTGTGTCAGCCCCGAGCTGGCGTGGAGGGAGGCACGAGAAGAGAGAGGAGGCGTCACCCTGAGGGGCAGGCCCGTGGGCACCTCTAGAGGACACGATCCTTATGTGGTGCGAGCGACAAGTGCGACGCAGACAGTGGGCGCTCAGGGGGGCGGGGAGGGTGCAGGCTTGGTTTGATCAAGAAGAGAAAGGGGCAGGATCCCTGGGTGCTGCAGTGGTTTGGCTCCTGCCTTTGGCCCAGGGCACGATCCTGGAGACCCGGGATCGAATCCCACGTCGGGCTCCCGCTGCATGGAGCCTGCTTCTCCCTCTGCCTGTGTCTCTGCCTCTCCCTCTCTCTGTGTGACTATCATAAATAAATTTTAAAAAAATTAAAAAAAAAAGAAGAGAAAGGGGTGCTGACTTCACCAGCACAGGGCGGGGGATAAGCAGGACTTTAAAAGGGCCAAGGGAGGGGAGGAGGAAGGCAATGGGGGGAGGGAGGAACAGGATGCCCCACAGAGGGCTGCTCCAATGAGGTCCTGCCCAGGACTCCGCTTCCCAGTGCTCCCATTTCTGGGGGACCATCAGCTGCTGCCCCTGGTGCTGGGCGGTGCTGGGCGTCTCTGCTGCCCCTCCAGGAGCCGTTTCCTACTGGCATTTCAATATCCTCCCCGCCCGGCTCTCTCCAGGCACCTGCTGCCCGGCTCCCTCGCCCGCTCCGAGCCAGGCTAACAGCAGGTGTACGCTGGTGGCCTCCGACGTCTGCCTCCCATGCCCCTTGGTCCCTCGAAGCCGCCCCCCCAACCTGCACGCACAGCCCCCCGCGACGGCCCTTGCTAAGGGACATTGTTCGGTCCTCGCTGCTGTCTGGCTCTTTCTCCAAACCTCACTATTCTGCACTAGTTTCATCCCGGGAAACACGATCCCCGTGTATCCAGCTGCTCAAGCCCCAACCAAGGGAGTCAGTGTTTGGAGTCCTCGCCCTGCTGTGTCCACTCCTCCCGTTCCTTCCTTTTACCAGGCCCTGTCCGCTTTACCTCGTGAGCACCGCCAGTTAATTTGGTGTGTCAACGTGGGTGGCCACAGGGTGCTCAGGAGAAACGACGCTCTGGGTGGAAAATCGGCAGTTGGGCCAGTGGACGTAATACAGCGGGTCGGCTTCCCCAAGAGGGCGGCGGGGGGGGGGGGGGGCTCATCCAGTCCATTGCTGGCCTGAACCAACAAGAGGCAGAGGAAGGAGGAATTTGCTCCTTTTTTCCCCCTGCCCCACCATTGGGCTGGGCGTTTCATCTCATTTTCTCCTTCAGGCCTGGATTTTATTCTGCAGGCTCCCCTCGTTTGCCAGCATTTGGGCTCAGACTAAATCGTACCACTGGCCTTTCTGGGTCTCTAGCCCGCAGATGGCAGATTGCGGGACTCCGTCCCTGTCACCGGGTGAGCTGGTTCCTGTAATACATCGCTTTCTCTCTTTTTCTTTATATATGTATGTATATATATTCTATGTAGCATATAATCATATCTATATAGTCCGCAAGTCTACGTAGTATGCCTGCTGTAGACAGTAAACATACACACACGTAGAGCTATACATCTTACAGGTTCTGTTTCTCTGGAGATCCTGTGTGTGTGTGTGTGTGTGTGTGTGTGTGCAAATCTGCTGATTTACTTCTACTCCCTTAGTCCAAGCTACCAACATCTCTTCCTTGGCCTAATAATTCACTTCTAACCAGTTTCCTCACATCCGTTCCTGCCCTTCCTCCACTTATTCTGCAGTCAAATTGATCTTTTAAAAAATCACAAATATCATTTCGCAGCTGCTCTATTTAAAACCTGCCAGTGGCCTCTTTTTGCTGCAGACTAGAACCCTTCCCATGGCCTGGAGGCCCCCCGGGCTGGCTCCTGCAAACCCCACTGGGCACCTGCCACATGCCTTCTCCCTCCCCCCGCGCTCAGGCCCGGGCACTTCCTCCCACGGCCCAGGCTCCTGCCTGCTTCCTGGCCTTTTCACACGCTGTTTCCTATGTCTCCGGACATTTTCCTTCTACATTTTTACCTAGTTCCTGTCTTCGTGTTCAGAGCAGATCTCAAGATGCTAACTCAGCATTAACAGTAGAGTTATTTTCTATATACCTTTCCTGCTCCCTGTGCCCCAGAAAGAGAGCTTCTGTTCATCTGCTCCCTCTGGGGTACCCTGACCTGGGTGCTGCACACACTGGCCCCTCCGAAATCCCCCCAACACCCCGACCTCTCTACTCCTGGGTTCACCTTCGAAACTGCAAATCTGTTTGCTGCACTTTCTTACTTAAAACTTTTTGGTGGTGGGATCTCTGGGTGGTTCAGTGGTTTGGTGCCTGCCTTCGGCCCAGGGTGTGATCCTGGAGACCGGGGATCAAGTCCCATGTTGAGCTCCTTGCACAGAGCCTGCTTCTCCCTCTGCCTGTGTCTCTGCCTGTCTCTGTCTCTCTGTCTCTCTGTCTCTCTCTCCGTGTGTATCTCTCATGAATAAATGAATAAAATCTTAAAAAAAAAACTCTTTGGTGGCTTCAGATGGCCTGCAGCCTCTGCTTGTCAATATTTTAGACATGGATGGAGGGGGTCCAGGAAGTTACACGGAGTAGCCAACGCCAAGCATGACGTTTTTTGAAGCTTCACTGTGTGTTTTAAAACTTCATGTGAAGTCTGCATTCCAATCTATAATATCCATTTGATTTAAAAAAAAACAGAAATTATGCTTCCCCACAAAATCCACACACACAAAAGGGATACTCCTGTAATGACCATGGGACCCCCATATACTGTCATGACCACCACGTGCTCCCAGGAATAGAAGCTCCTACATTTGAGAAGGTCAAATTTGATGCTTTTTGTGGGCGATGAGACTGAGGCTCAGCCCCCCCCCCGCCTTTGGCCCTCCTCTGGGTTTCCCACAGGTGCAGAGAGCGGTCACAGTTCTCACTTCACTCACTCGAGAACTTTCTCCTGGTGCAGGGAGAGCTTGCTCAGCCAGTGTTCAAGCCAGCCCAATCCTGAAATGTGGGGGATTTAAAAATCCCAGACAAACCCTTAGCTGATGAAGGAAAAGAGTTGGTATAGAAAGCCTCCAGCCTCCATTGGTGGGTCAATTATAAGCCAGTTGGGTCTTCCAAGAATATTCCCAAGAATATGCTAAGACATACATGCAAGAGACTTACGGGGTGCTGAGGGGGGATGAAGGGTTCTGGAGGCTGAGGCAAAGCCTGAAGACACGAGCAGCTGGAGGCTCAGTTGCTTCCCCGAGGCTGGTTCTGTACAAACGGAGATCGCTATCTCCCTTTGCCGAGGATGCCGAGCAACCAGCACTTGGTCAGGGAGCAAGCGAAAGATCCAGGACTTGACTGGAGGGCGTGATGAGCAAGCAGCAGGCGATCGGGTTCTGGTTAATGGCAGAAGGTAGGGTACGCTTGAGCTCTTGGGCGCACCTGGGACAACGCCAATGGCCTGAAGAGACCATCCTGACTTGTAAGGTTGGTGGGAACTGCAGGAGACATCAGTGTCTAGTTGGTGTCTAGTGCACCTGCGATGGGCAACCCGAGGCCCCCTGCACTGGGGGCCATGTCAGAGCCCCGTGAGCCCAGTGTGGTCTTTCCCAATTCCTAGGGTCACATCGGTGGCCATAGTCAATTCAAGAGTCCAGGGCCCCAGTGCTGTAGTGGCCCCTGTGTACCTTCCCCCCATCTCCCCTGCCCCAAAGCTAGGACGGTGTTCCCAGGACCAGGCTGCCACGTTGCTCCTCACAACCCCCCTGGGTCAGACCTGAGTCCCTGGTTCTGCAGCTGCACGCTGTGCCCGGCCGAGCTGTCCTCTCCGGCTGAGCGGTAGGGCGCCCTCAACCCCGGTCAACAGGTGGTGGCCGCTGAGCAGACAAGGAGATCAGAAACCCCGGCATCTCGGTGACTTCCAACACAGGACACCTGCCTCTCTGCCTCTGGTCTGTCCTCCTGCTTACAGGAGTCCCCTTGTTGGCCCCGAAGGGCCTGCTGCTCAGCTATCCCGCACATAGAGCGCGTGGCACGTGGCTGGATTTTGTCTCAACTACGTACCGTGAAGCCCCAGGCAGGACCTTGTGCAGAGCTGGGCACAGGATCGACCAGGTTTACAGAAGGTGCTCGGTGCGTCCCTGAGGAATAAGAGAAGGGACGAAAGGCTGAGTTAAGTTGTAGGGAAGGAGGAGGAAGCACCCTGGCAGACCCTGGGGGACCCTCTGGCTCAGGGGGTGTCCTGCTGGGAGGAATGGCTACAAGAGCGAGGCTGGCAGGTGCAGGAGCAGATGTCTGTTTAGCTGGGCCCATCAGGTTCTTGGAAGGCCAGTGATTCAGTGGAAAACACTGGAATGGTGACGTGAGGGAGGAGGGGCCAAGAGGGATGTGAGAGAAAGGTAGAGCAGGACGTTTTCCTTAGTGGTTGGCTAATGGGGAGGAGATCTGAGGGGAGAGGAAGGTTCCTTTCTCTGCCCATTTATGGGGGAAGAGGTCGTGTTTACAGAGGTGCCACTCGGCACGGGGCCTTCCCGCGGAATCTCACTTAACTCCGTGGGGTCCCGCGAGGTACTTAACGCTCTTCTACAACAGGAAAAGGGACTCAGAGGTTGCGCCTGGGTCTGACCGAGAGGGTTTTCTCTTTCCAAGATGGTGTGGCTGCTCCAAGTTCAGATGGCAATCCTTCTTGCTCTGGCACCTGCTCTTCACCTGGAGGGCGTTTGAGGATCGTGGTGAAACATGATATTCGTGCTTGCACATGGTTTTCTCTCTGTAAGTCTCATTGTAAATCAGTGCATAAGGCAATGGTTGTCATGACCAGCTCGCAGGTCAGGAAAGGAACAGCCACTGTGGAAAACGGTATAGAAGTTCCTCAAAAAATTAAAAATGAAATTACCACAGGATCCAGTCATTCCACCACTGGGTGTTTATTTACCCAAAGAAAAGAAAAGAGTAACTCAAAAGGATTCATGCAGCAGTATTGACAACAGCCAAGCTACGGAAGCAGCCTGAGTGTCCATCATAGATGCGTGTGGGGGGTGTGGCATGGGAATAGGATGGAATATTACTCAGTCGTAAAAAAAAGAATGAAATCTCGCCATTTGCAACAACCCGGAATGGACCTGGAGGGCATGATGCTAAGTGAAATCAGTCAGACAGAGAAAGACAGATACCGTATCGTTTCCCTCATATGTAGAATTTAAGACACAAAACAAATGAACGGGCCAAGAAAAAAAAGAGAGAGACAGTCAAAAACCCAAAGTCTTAAATACAGAGAACAAAGTGGTGGTGACCGAGGGCAGGTGGCTCAGGGGGGTGGTGAAATGGGTGACAGGGATCAAGGGTACACTTACGATGAGCACTGAGTAATGCGGGCAGGTGTCGAGTCACTACATTGCACACCTGAAAGTAAAATAATGCTAGATGGTAGCTATACGTCAATAAAAAAAGAAGAGAAACAAATATCATGACATCAAGTGACATGCTTGTCTCACTAGGTATGCCAGAAGAAGACAGAGAGAAAGGCCTGGAAAACATATTTGAAGGGAAAAAACAAAACCCAGAGCTATGAGTTAATGCTCCCTGCACATCCTGGATGGGTGTATGTGTTACACATTTGTGTTATCAATGTATGAGTGAAAACGTTCCTTGATATTGGACTTTTTTATGAATCTTGGCTCAAGGATTTTGCTGTAGAAACCGGAAGCACAGCTTCCTAAGAATGGAAGAGTCACGTTGGCTGAAGACCTGGAAGTGAGAGGCCCTAACTCATGAGACACGAAAACCATCCCTAAGGGAATAAAACGAGTATAGTGGAACTACTGGACGCTTCGTTGGAACTGCCGCTGAAGCTGCTTCTGGATCATCTTCCAGAACAGCTTAGCCCAGGCACAGGGGCTGCCAATTCAGCCGGGGTGGCTGGGGGGCGGGGGGCAGGAGTGCGGGAATCAGCTCTGTTACCTGTTGGTGGCCTTTCGGCCCATGGCTAATTGCTCACGATTCCCTCCCTGGGATCTCACACTGGAAAGGAGCTGCTAAACTTCCTTCCCTCCACCTTTCTGCCCAGCAGGGATGGCAGAGGGGTCGGTGGCAGAGGGGTCGGCCGCCTTTCCTCCACCTGATGTGAAAATGCAAATCTGCAAAGACAATATGGAAATTCGCTCCTTCCAGCTAGCTGCACGGCAGACGTCCCAACAGAAACCACCAAGATGACATCGAGTTGAAAGGGATGCTTCCAAAGTGGAAAGGAGGCGTTTAGATGGGCAGCGCAAGTCCAAAGGAATCGCAAAGCTACAAAGTCCAGAGAACTAATGAGGGGAGCGTTTTCAAGCAAGAAGGAAAGAAAAAATAGGTCGTATTCAGAAGGAAGAGAAGAGCGACTTGATGGGAAATCATTGCTTTTATTTTACTTTTATTTTTTGAAAGATTTATTTGTTTTAGAGAGAAAGAGAGAGCGTGCGCACACGAGTGGGGGTGGGGGGCAGAGGGAGAGAGAACCCCAAGCAGACTCTGCACTGAGCACCGAGCTCGATGTGGGGCTCGATCTCACAGCCCTGAGACTGAACCCCCGAGAGTCTTCTGAGTCAGGACAGGTCCTCTTGCTTGGCCATCCCGGGGCTGGGGAGCCTGGGGCGAGCGGGCCAGAGAGAGCAGGACTCTGGAGGATGCGCTCTGCTGGGGGTAGGGGATGGTGGGGGTCAGTGAGCGTGGCCTCTCGCTGTTGCCACCTCGTGATTCATGGGCTCCTCACTCAGCGTCTCCTCAGAAGCCCAGAGGCCCTAGGAGCAGGACTTGTGCTTGTTTGTGGGAGGGTCTCTCTGACCCCACATCCCCCAGGGAGCTGGAAGCCAGGGGGGCCTCGTGAGTTCCTGCCCTGGCTCCTTTGCACATCCCTCCTTTCCTGCCTCCTTGGGGGTCAGCCTCCTCTTTCCACCTCTCTCCTCAGGGACCATCTGGTCTGCAGGTCCCCCCTCTCCGCTGATGACTCCCAAACCCCAGGCTCTTCCCATTCTCGGCCGTGGAGCCCTGAACTTCTGTATTCAAGTGGCTACTCTCGAGTGTCCTCGGATGTACCCCAAATGCGAACATGCGAATGCAGAGATGTGATCTGAACCCGCACCCATCCCAGGCTCGCCCTCCCCCCCACCACCACCCAAGCTCACCTCTACTCTGTGCAGCGAGGCTCAGGCATCACCCGACCGTCCACCTGCTGCTGCAAGGCCCGGGCGGCCTCAGTGACACCCCCAGGATCCCGTCACTCTGTTAATGATTCCTCTTACATTTTCTCGGAGCCGGTTACATCTCTTCACCTCCACAGCTGCCCCCTTAGACCAGGTTGCTGGTATTTCTCACCCAGCTGGCCTCCCCAAGCATCCCCTGGCTCGTTCCAAGCCATTCTCTACTCATAACCAGAGAGGGAGGGAATCTAAAAAATGCAAATCTTTCGGCAGGGTCCCATTGCTCTTCGCAATAATCAAAATCTACCACCGGGTGGCCTTGGTTTCCTGCTGTCCCCCAGCCCCGGCCCCCAGCATGTTCCCCTCTGCCGGGCTGTTCCGGCATCCTCCGGCACATCATTCTCTTTCTCCCGCAATCTGACTCTTTCTCAAAGCCATGCCCACATGAGGTGGGATCCTCCCCTGCCCCCAAATCTCTTTCTGATTAAGCCCTTCTCATGCTTCAGACCTCAGCTTCTGAGGTCACTTCTCCAGACCAGGTGAGATCGGCTGTTAGATGCTTTTTAAGTATTCATTGCACCATCTCTCTCTCACTCAGGACTGGCCAAAGCTGAGGTTATCACCATGTGTGAATCGATTCCATTAACGCTTGCCTCCCCACTGCCATGTAAGCTCCTCCAAGACAAGGGTGTGTCTCTTTGGCCTGTGGTCAGGACTCCCACCCGAGCACAGTGACAAGTGCACACTGTCATCACCTCCCACCCCCCGCAAGGGCAGCCCTCTGCAGCTTGCTGAGCGATGGGTGCGTGGGAGGCCTGGACCCCCTCTTCTGCAGGATTTCCCTCTGTGGACAGGGTTTCCAGTTGGGGAAAGCTGCCTCCTGCTGGTTGTCTGCAGGGATATGGGCGAGAAAGAGTGTGGGAGCCTGCTGGGCCCTGTGGCTGGATCAGGACGGGTAGACTTTCTCCAGATTCATGACGAGCAGCTGTGATTCCTTTTATGGGTTTTGTTTTGTTTTTCTTACTTGGAGCATGAAAAACTCCTGGGAAGTGTGTTCACAATTGTCACAAGGGATGCGATCCACACCTGTGTTTTAGCCAGGAGGAGCTCAGTAAAAATCCTTACAACACTCAGACTTGTTCTCTGCATGCTGTGCCCTCCACACATCACAGAGGGTAAATGGCTGATAGTCCACGGGGGGGAAGGGTTTGCTGGTCAACCAGTTGTCTATAGATTAAACTGAGGAACATGAACATGAATTAACAGAGGAAGATCCAAAGAATTTGCCTGGAATTGTCATTGTCTTTTATTTTATTTTTAAAAATATTTTATTTATTTATTCGTGAGAGACACAGAGAGAGAGAGGCAGAGACACAGGCAGAGGGAGAAGCAGGCTCCATGCAGGGAGCCCTATGGGGGACTCGATCCCGGACCCGGGGATCACATCCTGAGTCAAAGGCAGATGCTCAACCTCTGAGCCACCCAGGCACCTCTGTCGTTGTCTTTTATTGGCATATTTTAAGTGTATAAATCAATAATACTGATTTACTGATTACTGATTGATGGGAAATCATTGATTTTATGTTGCTTTCATTTTTTTGAAGATTTATTTGTTCTTTTAGAGGGAGAGTGTGTGCACAGGAGTGGGGGTAGGGGGACAGAGGGAGAGAGAATCCCAAGCAGACTCTGCGCTGAGCACCCAGCTCGATGTGGGGCTCGACCTCACAGCCCTGAGATCATGACCTGAGCCAAAATCAAGAGTCGGATACTTAACAGACTGAGCCACCTGGGCGCCCTGACAAATCTTTGATTTTACAGACACAACCTGCATTTTGAATCTTTTCTTTCAATAATTTTTCATGAAAATATCCATGTATTTTTACCTGGTTTTCTAGTAACCAACAACGTGAGCATTTTCTGTGCCTACGAAACAGATTAAGACAGTCGGTCAGTGAGACAAATCAGAGCTATCAATTTGAAATCCTCCTCCGACCTGGCTCCCGGCTCCCAGTGGGCAGAGACCACATCTTCTTCAATTGTTTCCCCAGCTCCTGGCAGGATGCTCAGAGCACAGAAGGTGCTCACTGAAACGTGCTGGATAAGCGAGTGAATGATTGCATGTTAAGTCCCGCCTGAAAGCATGGCCTAGAAGGACTTCTGGGGACTCCCTAATTCCTGCGTAAAATCCCTTCTCCTGAACCCTTCCACCAGAAAGGGTTTTTGTTTGTTTTCTTTTTAAAACCTCATTTTCATATGGGGAGGAGGAAGGACATTATAAGTTTAACCTGGCTGGGGGGCTAACATCCTTGGAGGAGCCTGTGGAGGGGAAATTTAGGGAGCAGTGAGGCATGCAACGGTGGGAGGTAGGAGGGGAGCCAGGGAGTACGAGGGTCCATGATCCAGGCTGGGGAGAGAGGGGTCATGAGGGGGGAAAGGTGAGGTGGGGGGGAGGTGGTAAGCAGTGTTGAGAGCTGGATTTCTCTGAGTGTCACACAAAGCAACCCCAATTTTCAAGATGTACACACGCCACACGCACGAGTCGTGCCTTGCAGAGTGAAATTTCCTTTTTTTAAAAGTAAAAACTTAACAGCCTTTGTGGAGACCAATTTACTCTTTCAGACGCTCCCTGGAAGTGTTGCAACGGAAAGAGCCTGCTACCTACTTAAAATAAATGTGGAGTGAGCTGTCAAGGTCAGTGCTGTACGTCAGGAAAGCTTCTCGATACCCTTAGCGGCCCGAATGCAGCTCGACAACCAGCGTGGGTGGCTGGTGGAGGCCGCTGGGCATGTGCGCGGGGTGGGGGTGAGGGTGGGGGTGGGGGTGGGAGGCAGCAGGTGGACATGGGTGTGGTTTGCAAGGATCCTCACACAATCTGATCAGTGTCTGGCACCCAAGGGAGGTGCAATAATACCTGGACTGCATTTGTTCAGGATGGCTCTGAAATAGTACCGAGTTCACAGCTTGGGAATATTTCTAGAGTATTTAGAGTCAGCTGAGGCAGCCAGACTGAGCAGCTCAGAACGCGTGCCCCTGTGGCTGATGCACAGCGACCCCCCCCTCTCCTGCCACTGGGGAATGACAGGACCATGCATCTGAGCCCACACCAGCTCCAAATAGAATCCTGTCCCGCGGGGTTGCCCCTCTGCCAAGACCTTTCTGTTCCTTTTCATGGGACATGGAATAAAGCCCGCACTTGCGTGCTCGCAGCCGCCTCTCCCACTGGGCAAGGTTTGAGCCCTGCTTCCCCTTCCCCCGGAGCTGCAGCCGTGCCGGCCATCGTCCCCAGCTCCTCCCGCCTCGGGACTCACCTACTCAGCCCTCTGCCCGGGACCAGCCTTTGCCACCCCTTAGCCTGATGCGATCACGTCCCCACCTCCAAGTCTCGGCTTGGGGCACCTCCTGGGAGGCGGGTGTGCCCCTGCTGGCCTTGAGCTCAGTAGCTCTTTCCTTCACAGCCCTTTCTGCAGACTAAGTCTCTCATTTGTTCCAGTCCTTTCCCCTGTCCCCTTGCACCTCCCACCAGACAGCACATCCCACGGGGGAGAGGATCCGGCCGGCCTGAGCCGCTGAGCCGGCTTGTGTGCCGTTCCTGCTCCTGGCACATAGTAGGTGCTCAATAAATGTTTGTCCAATGAAGGAAGGTGCATGAAAAATGAGGCGATGGAAAGGGAGAGAGGCTCTGGACGCCGTGCAGAGTGGGCTGTGTTTCCTGCCACGAGATGGCTGTTGAGATGCCCCCCACCCCCCGAGCCAGGAGGGGAGGCTGGTGAGGGCTAAGGCCCAGGCTCTCCCGCCGCTGTTGCCCACTGGGATTCTAGGACCGCATGAGGAGGCACAGATCCCCCTCCCCAGGGTTTTCTCCCTCCACTTGGACAGCCTGAGGGCCCCGGGCCATGGGGTGTGTGCAGGTGCGGGGAGCAGAATCCCGGCCTGGAGCTTGATCTGAAGAGGATGGAGGGTGGGGATGCTTTGGACCCAAGGCCTCTATCCATCAGCGAGCGGTCTGGCCCTTCCCCTCCTGCCCCTCCTTCCCGTCCTTCTCCAGGAGCCACCCAGCAGCCCCCTGAGAGGGGAACGGGGGTGGGGGGTGCCTTCCTGAATGGCCACGGCTGAGCGCCTCCCCAGGTTAGGAGAGAAAGCCGTCAGCAGCAGGTGTTCAAATCCTGCGGCGGTGGGGACAGCGCCGCTGCCCTGAGCAAGCTGGGTTCAGAGGTGATCTGGACCCTGGTGGTGACATTCAGGGCCCGCACGAAGGGATCCTCAGTGCGCGTACGTGTCACCTACTTTCTTACTACCGGCAGCCTCACCCTGCTCAGCCCTAGATTTTTCCACCTACGCTATTGCCTCTTGGTAAGGAAGGAAGCTCAAAGCATATGCTAATGCGCCCAAAGTCTCATTAATTCCTCCCCTGTGATTTGAGATTTTTGCCTCAACTGAGAAAGTGGAGGTTATTTTAGTAGCAGCTTCTGAGTGAAAGTAAATAGTCTCTCAGAGAAAAAGCAACGTGTCTGTTTCTGAAACTCCTCCTTAGACATGGACTTGCCATAAAGAAGTCAACACGCTGTATGGCTGGCATCTAGCAGGGCCCGGAGGGCTGGCCAGGGTGGGTGCCCCGGGTGTGTCCCCGACCTAGCACAAGCAAAGACTGGGCTTCCTGGGCCAAAGTGTGTTTTCTGAGGGGCACATTCAGAGTTTTGCTTTTTTTTTTGCTTGCTACGTGTGCCTAGTTCTCCTTCCCCAAGTTGATGTCTAGGCTTGATGGGCAAACTGCCCATTGAAGGATCCATTTCCTGCCCCTGGACGTCGTGTCTCCTTTCTGATACTGGACAGTGTGTGTGCTGCAGCCCCCAGCGGAGAGGCGTGCCTGCGCCAAACAGCCAGCCCTTCCCGGGCTTTGCATGTGGTTTTGATGTTTCCCTCACCACCAGGAAGGCAGTTTCACCTTCCATATTACCTTACCAGGTACTTTGGCCCAGGGCCAATTTAGAGGCCCTGCACCTCCTTTGGCCTATGTCACACGCACTCATCTGCTCATGCCTCCCCACGGACCGAACGCTGTGTCCCCCCCCCCCCCCGTCCCAAATTCACATGCTGAAGTCCTAGCCAGGCCCTGATGTGATGATGCTGGGAGGTGGGCCTGTGAGGGGGTTTAGGCATCTGTGAACCCAGAAGCGGGCCCTCGCCAGACACCAAATCTGCCAAAGCCTTGATCTCGGACTTGCAAGGCTCCAGAAGTGTGAGAAATGTGCCTCTGTCATTGAAGCCAGCCAGTCAATGGTATTTTTGTTACAGTGGCCCGAGCGGCCCCCCACTCACCCGGTTACCACGGGGTGGCCACTGGGCCAGGGGCGGGGAGCGTCCCCGCACACGCCAGGGCCTTGCGGCCCTTCGCAAGTTAAAATGCGTGCTTCTTGTTCTACATGAAAGCCCCGGCGAGCCGTTTCATCCCTTCAGGAGGGTGTGCGGGAGGGAGCTTCGGTCCAGCTCTTTTGAAAATCTGAACTATGCTATTCCCATTGGGCTGGCTGGAGCGGAAGAGAAGCCAATCAACCGTCAGCCCTCGACTGCTAATGACATTTTCAACAGAAACGTTTGGCCTTAGCTTGAAAAATACTGAGGCCCTTTGCCAATATTAAATATCACAGCTTCCCCCGCCCCTGCCCTGCTGTTCAGCAAGAGCAAACATTGTGCCAGTTAACGCCGTGAATGCAGAAGGCCGGTCCTGGGGCTCCCTGTGCTGGGTATTTCTAAAAGTTGCTCCTTATTTGGGGAAGGTAGATTCTGAAGATTTAACACTAAAGCATGTGGGAAAATTATCTGGGGAGAGAGGATGAATGGTCTGATATGAGAACCCACGCTGCCTATGTTCCTGGCTCTGCACGTCGCCTGCGGGCTGAGCCCTGACTCCTGGTCCTCAATCCAGGGTCCAGCCCACCTGCGCCCACACTCTCATCTCCATGCTAGTTAGGCTACTTATGCTGCCTTTTTAGGCTCATGAGAACAAAAAGGTTTGCTTAAACTGGCGGTGACTTTGAATGGGATGGGGATCCCTAGGTGGCTCAGCAGTTTAGCGCCTGCCTTTGGCCCAGGGCGTGATCCTGGAGACCCTGGAGACCCTGGATCGAGTCCCACGTCGGGCTCCCTGTGTGGAGCCTGCTTCTCCCTCTGCCTATGTCTCTGCCCCTCTCTCTCTCCGTGTCTCTCATGAATAAATAAATAAAATCTTAAAAAAAAAAAACTGACGATGACTTTGAATGGGAAACCGGTGGCCGTCTATTTAAAATGGGGGAGGGCGTTCCATAAGATCAAATGCGCTTTATTGGATGATTTTTTTTTAACAGTGCAGTGGTGTTCTCTTTAATAAGGAGATTGACAAATCTTACAGAGGGAGAAAGATATTTGACACAGCAGCTTAAGGAGATGTCGTTAGCAAAACACAAGCCGAGCAGAATAAGTGGCTTCTTCCAGAAAGCAATGATTCCCCCATCTGATCTCTTTTCACAGCTCATTAATTCTCCGGGCATCAGAGAAAGGTGTTTCCCAATTATCCTGCCACAGGAGACCATTGCTGGTGGAGAGAAGCCCACGTTCTGCAGCACGGCACAGAAACTGGTGATCCGAAGAGGTGGGGCTCTCCTCCTCCTGCTGCCAGCTCGGGAGACGCCCGGCGGGTGGCGGTTATTATGCACGATGACGGCCTCTCTGTATTTGCTCGGGAGGCCCCTGGCTCACAGGCCTTCCCTGTTATTACCCTGGCCTTGAGCAAACTCATCAACCTCTCTGCACCTCGCTTATCTCATTGGTAGCAAGGGGTTACCAAGAGCTTCTCCGTAGTGTTTGAGAATCAAGAGCAATCGACCAGGTGAAGCGCCTAACCCACCGCCGGGCACATAGTAGGTGCTCAGGAAATGGCGAATGTGCAGAGGTGTGTTCAGGGCATCTTAGAGGACAACAGGCAACTTGTGTGTGTGTGTGTGTGTGTGCACGTGTGTGTTTGGCAATTCCAGCACAAATATTTCAAGTTTCTATAGCTCTCACATGAGACACGCGGTTGAGGCAGGCTGGAAAGCATGGCACACGATAACTAACGTGGACGTAGGTGTCCAGTTGTTCTAGACGGTGAGCCAAGGCAGTTCCTCCCCACACAGACAAGGGCTTTTTCTCCTCCAGCAAGGTCAACTGCTCAGGCCGGGATCTTAAAGCAGTAGAAGACAATGACAGGATGTGGGCAGCATCTGAAGGGGAAAGTCATGGCCAACACCCATTGTATCTGGTCTAGAAACGGGGTCCTGGACCCTGCTGTCAATACCTATCAGGTGTCAGATTCAAGGGGAGAGGAGAATTAGTGGGAACTAATCTTCTTCCGAGTTCTCAGGGGCTCCTCCCTTACAGGGGATGATTTCCAAGAGCGGGGAGTGGGGGCTTGGAAACTAAGACAGGAAGTTAGCTCCCAACGCCTTCAGGGTCTGACCCAAGTGAGAACCGGCCTTGGGATTTGGGAGATATGGAGGCCTACGGGAGTTACCAGTGGGCTCACCTTCCAGACTGGCTTAGCTCAGCTCGGAAGTGACGGGTGGGCACAGAGCTATGTAGCTCAGGGCTATGACCCGCACGGGGCTGCTGTGCAGGTGCAATGCTCGTCACGTGCTCCGTCGAAGCTCTGGCCCTCACCAGACTTTGCGTTTAGGTAAGTGCACGTATCTGCAAGAACTTCCAGCAAACTATTTGAAGGAGGTTTCTAACTTTAGTTGTATCAACTGGACAGGAAGAAGGGTTTCCTTGGGGTGTGAAGGGCAGTCTTCTTGTGTTTGAATTTTCATGAGAGAAAGCAGCTGATATGACTAATCCCAGTAATGCGGGCTCTGGCCTCTCCGGGAGCTTTGGATGTGCTGATCTCGGCTTCTCTAGCCTCTGCGGCTTCTGTAGTTGGCGGAGATGCGATAGGGCCCCCCCGGCTCACGGAGGCCACCGTGGAGCTAGAGGACTGGAGGTGGCTTGCTTGGCCGGTTGGGGGATGTTTTAGAGGCAGGTGTGAAGCAGGCCTGGGCTCCAGGGCCGCTGCAGGTAGCTTCACCTGTGGTGTCCCCGTCCTCGCTGAGCTGCCTCACTGAGGCCCTAACCCGCAGGCACTGATGGGTTTTGACTAAGGCTGTAGCTGCTCCCACCCCGAGGCATCCCATCTTGGTACCCGACTGCCCGCCTCGGACGCCTCATAGCATGCGGTTCCCCACCTGGGTGCTCAAGGCTGCCCGCTTCCCTTTCCATGGGCGCAGGATCCCAGTGCAGCCTCCGTCCCCTGCGGACCTGCTCTGCCTCAGAAAAATGCCTGCAGTCGGGGTTCAGCACCAGGCCCCAGCAGCAGAGCCCTGCTTGCTCCCCATGTCCCTCAGCCTCCGGTCCAGGCCCAGGCCACACACCCGAGCACCGGGGTCCCCTTCCCCTGAGTCTGGCAGCCCCATGAGAGGCAGTTCCCGCCTCGGGCCGCTGTCCCTTCTCACCAGCCCCGGCCCTGACCACCCGGCCCGAGGGGCCGTGGGCCTGAGATCCCAGAGCCATCCCCTTGGCTCGGCCTTAACCTTGTGGTTTCCCTCCGGGAAGGTGCCACACGGCAAGCAGGCAAATGCTCCCGTTACCCAGGGCCGGCCGAGAGCTGTGGAAATCACCATCCTGTGGCTCACGATTCTGTGGAAACATCTGCGTCTCTCTCCAGGCCCGGGTCAGCTAATCAGGAGCCTGTGTGCGTCAACCATGCCACACGCGCCTCGCTGCAAGGCCGTCTACACCGCCTGCCCTCTCTTCTACACGTCTAGACTGGAACAGGAAAGCCCTCCGGAGGCACCCTCTTCACGGCTCTGCTCTGCTCTTGTCTTAAGGTGCCCGGGCTCCCCGAGTCTTGCACTGATCACCCTCACCCTGCGCCCCGGGGCCTCACCTGGGCTATCCAGGCCCAGCCTGCGGGGAGGAGTCCTGGAGGCTTCACAGCTGGGTTTGGGGGCCCGGCCAGCCTGGGGGGACCCCCCTGCTGGGCCTCACATGCACCTCCTGCAGACGGGGGCGCTGAGCCTGACCTCAGGTCCCCTCGGCAATGATGGGTGATCATGCTTATTTTGAAAATTGAGCCGTTTGCTCTGTGTTTCTCCCCGCCCCGGGACAGGCTCATCCTGCACCCCCCCCCCCCCCGCCCCAGCTTCCTCCCTGGATCTCACCCCAGGCCGAGGCCGCCAGAGAGCCCTGGGGAAGGAGACGGGTCTTTTCAGAGTCTGGGGCCACCAGGACTGGACGGGAAGCGGTGCTGGGTCCCCCCTTGGCTGAGAGGGGGTGAGGGCCCCTGTGCTTGGGCGCGTTGCAGCCGGCTGCCTTCTGCGGGGCACCCCAGGGAGGCCTGGTGGGCTGCCCTTGACACGCAGGACACAGCAGAGGAGACAACATGCTCCGCAGATGACAACCGACCATTGACTAAGGGCCTTGTCGTCCCGAGCCGAGGGGAACCGCCCGCAGAATCTGCACCACAGCCCGCCACGGGCCTCGGGGTGGCAGGAATGAGGGGTGGGGGGAAGGTCCTCGACGTGTCAGCCCCCGGGGTGGGGGGCGGCTGGCAGCTGGAGGTGACCCGGCCGCTGGCAGAGGGAAGGGTGTGTGAAGACAGAGGCCGCCCTGTCACCGCCCCTGTGGGGACACCCATCCTGGCCGGGCCCTCAGCCGGCGCTGACACAAGTGGGGAGGGGCAGAGGCGGCAGGGCCACGGGGACCCAGGCAAAGGCCCCCCGCTCGGGGAGGCTGCAGGACCGATGCACTGTTCCTCCCTGCAGAGCCTGGCGGCCCCTGCGCCCCCACCCGGCTCGACCGGCACCCCCCTCCCGGCTCCAGCTCTGCCGCAGGCCCTGTGCCCACACAGGCCGTCCCGCGGGGGGGGGGGGGCGCAGTGCTCACACCGAGCCCCTGTTCCCCCGGGCACCGCTCAGGCCCTCAGGCTCGTCCTCGCCCCCCTGCTCGGCCTGCGGGGCCGGCTCTGCGCCTGCACAGCCCCCCGGCAGGGGCGGGCTGGGGAGACTCGGGAGGAGCCGGCCTTCGCGCCTCATCTGGGCCAGCTCCCTGGCGCAGCAGCTGGGCGTGTTGGTCTCGTAGGTGTCGTGGAAGGTGTTGTAGTCCACCTCGTAGAAGCCCTTCTCCAGCGTGAGGACGGGCGTGAACCGGTGGCCCCAGAGCACCTCCGTATCCATGTAGGAGCTCCGCGCCTGGCAAGTCATGCCTGGGGAACAGAGGGCACGGGCGTTAGGGGGCCCAGCCGGCCGAGCGGCACCTGCCCCGCGTGGCTCCGCGGGGCTCCTGGAGCTCCGCGGTCGTGGAGGCCCCGGGGGGGGGGGGGGCCTGGCCCCGCGGAGCCTGGGTGTGGTGCAGGCAGGAAAGTGGGAGCCAGCGCAAGACTCTAGGGTAGGTGCCTCGGGGCTGGGGTGGATGATTCTGGAATAGCTGGAGCCAGTGACCTGCTACCTGAGAAGGGCATTCGGGGTTGGGAGACTGAAATGCGACAGAGGCAGGAAAGGGGTTGGAACGAAGATAAATTCAGGGTGAGTGAACGTAGAGACGCTGCCGGTCTTGTGGGCCACACGCGGATTGTTTTGGGTAGACACGTGGGCAGAAGAGAAGCCTCTCCCTCTCCCTCTCTCCCTGTCCTATCCTCTCTCTCCCTCCCTCACCCTCCCTTCCCTCTCTCCCTCTCTCTCTCCAACCCCCCCCCCCCCCCAGACTGCTGCAGCTTGCTCCGGTGCCTCCATCCCCCGGCTGCTCAGCCCTTGCTCGCCTGTGTTATTTTTAGGTGTTGCTTCCTCTCCGGGGAGGAGAGCACTTTGTTTCTGGACGAGGAAGCCTCTGCGCCTGGGGTCACAGGGGAGCAGCTCGCTGATATTTAATCTTCAGGCCAAGGAAGGTCCTGCCTTGTGCCCTGGAATGGTGGAGAAGCCTGCGGCCTCTGTGGGCTCCATCAGCTGGGGCCTCACGCACACCAGACCCGGGTGCAAGGCTGCTTTCCGCCCAGCGCTCCAGAGCTGGGCACCCCAGTGCCCCCTCCCGGTGCAGCCTCCTCTGTGCTCCCGGTGCAGCCCCTTGGGTCGGCCCGTGTCACCAGCCATCAGAGGCCCAAGTGGGGCACCGACCACCTAGATAGATGTCTGAGGCCCCGGGGGCTTAGGAAGGACAGCGGGATGGGTTCTTCATGGGAACCCCGGGGCTGCCCCCCAATCTGATTCACCCCTCGGGATGTGGCAGTGGGCCCCCTGTGTCCCCGGCACTCTCCTTCCCGCGGGTTGGGAAAGGAAAGAAGCCCCGGGAGGTGCCGGGCTCTGTGCTTTACGAGGGATGCCCCACTGCATCCTCTAATCCCCCCAGCGACAGGTGGGACGTGTGATGCAGGCTCCCTCGGGCGGCAGGTGCAGCGCCCAGCGCCCCGCGGGTTACGGCCGAGCCGTGCACGTCTCTGCTCGGTGAGTGTGGCCGCCAGGCCCCGACAGTTGTGGAGAGCAGAGGCGTGTCGGGGGTGCTCTCTTTCCTTCCCTCGCCTCCCAGGGGCTCCCCGCGGTCGTGGGGGCGGGCAGGAGGTCACCTAGACAGGCAGGTCACCTGCAGGCCACTTAGGGGAGGGACCAGCTCTGCTGGGTCGGCACCCGATCCCGCCACGGAAGCGGGCACTGGGAGGCACAACTCGCCTGCCTGTCCCCACATGTCTGCCGCGACCCCTCCTCCGTGGCCTCAGAGTGATGCTCTTGCCCCGCACCACGGGCAGCGAGCGCCCGCCGCAGGCTTCCTGCCTCCTGGCCGGGCTCGGTCCCCGGGGCTCTGTGGGCCGTCACCATATGCTGCTGGCCAGGCTCCCGCTCCCGGCAGATGGCCGAGCAGCCCCCTCCGTGCCAGTCCCCCCCCCCCAGGGCCTGTTTCACCCCCAGCCAGCTTCTGCAGGCTCCTTCTGAATGAGAAAGCTGGTGACGCCCCGTCGGAGGTTCCCACTCGGGAACCAGCTTCCCGAAAGGCGAGGGAAGGCTTGTTTGGCCATCCCTGTGCCAGGCCCCGGACTCTTGGGGGGGCAAAGCGATGTGCTACATGGAACTCTGGGCTTGGAAGGGCAAGACCGGAACGGGAACGCTTTCTGCTGGCGCAAAGCTGCATGAGGCAGCAGCCACTGCTAAATGGGATTGGAGGCTCCTACGCTGTGGTCCAAGGAATAGAAAAATATTTATCATGGGGCGCCCGGGTGGCGCAGCGGTTGAGCGCCTGCCTCTGGCTCAGGTCATGATTCTGGGGTCCCGGGATCGAGTCCCATGTCGGGCTCCCTGCATGGAGCCTGCTTCTCTCTCTGCCTGTGTCTCTGCCTCTCTCTCTCTGTTTCTTATGAATAAATTTTAAAAAAATCTTTTCTTAAAAAAGAAAAATATATATTGTTCTGAGCCCGAGTGAGTTTTATTTATTTATTTATTTTCCGACTGAGTTTTCTACAAGTGCTCAGTCTGCTGGGTGAAAAGAAAAGAGGGCGAGGGGAGAAAAAGGAATAAGAAGCAGGTGCGGGGTTCTGCTGGAGGGCTCCACGGCCCAGGGGGTCTGGCAGGGGTGCTAGGAATGGGGCCTCGGGCTCCCGCGGCTGTGGGCTCCCTGAGGCCCCGCACCAAAGCCTTGGCCTCTGAGGGCTGCCAGCTGCCTGTGGGAGCTGGGAGCTGGGAGCTGAGCAGGGAGGTGCCCGGCGGGCACATGTGGATACGGCTGTGCTGTTGGCCCGCCCCATGTTCACTCAGCCAGCCTTCCACAGGGAAGCCTAGGGACAGACTCCTCCAGGGGGGAGGCAGCCCGGAGACAGCTGCTCCCCCAGGCCCAGGGCATAGACATCTCTCCCAAAAGAGGATTCTGGGACTTTGGGAATCTTCGTTTTTGGGGAGTGCCTCACCCTGGCCTCTTCTCACTGAGCCATTCCCGGCCCATAAAGACGTCACAAGACCCTACTGTAAAGAAGCCTGAGCCCCCTGTTCAACCACATTTCTCAGAGTTAGCTGATCACAGAGCTCTTTTTGGGTAGACACATGCTCCAGGATGGGGTGAGAGCAGTGTAGCCTGTTGAAAGCAAGGGCCAGCTTTGGGGTCCCCCCACCTTCACAGGCATCCTAGCCCCATGACGGGCTCTTGGACAAAAGTCGATGAACAATTGCCTGCCTGGGTCTCTGTCCCTTTATCTGTAACGTAAGGAACATCATCTCACGGGAGGTAGGAAGGCATTAAATGAGATCTGATATGTTTGAAGTTTAGAACGATGCCGGGAAGCTGGGGGGGCTCAGTAGACATCAGCCGCTGGTACTACCCTGTCTTGAACAATAGCCCTCGGGTCTCAGTTAGGGGTTGGGCTGACTGAGAATCCCAGGACGCTCAGGCACCAACTTCCACCTGTTAGTCCCGGTGGCCTAAGCCTCCCAGGCATGTCGGAGGGTTCTGTGGCCCAAGGAGGATAAAATGTCTTACCTGTTGCCTCCACCATCCCTTCTAGAATGACCACGACTTCGAACTCCTCTTGATCCAGCTGGGCCCGAGACATCTCCCAGAAAGGGCTCTTCTCGTTGATCTCGTGGGAGATGATGAGTGGAGACACCAGGAAGAGACGGTCATCCCCAGTGTCGAAGCCCACGTTAATGTCCGTCTGGTTCAGGGGGATGAACTCCCCTTCTTTGGTCTGCCGGGACTTGATGAGTTTGGCGCGGATGGAGGCCTCCACGATGTGGGAGTTGCGGAGGTCGCCCACCCGGAACATGAGGCAGAGCTTCTCGTCCCGCATGGAGATGACTGCGTTGTTGGAAAACATGAGGGTCTCTGCTCTCTTCTTTGGCTGACTGATCTTGACAAACATGCAACCCACCATGAAGGCATTGACGATGGAGCCGAGGATGGCCTGGACCAACAGGAGTATGATGCCCTCTGGACACTTCTCTGTGATCACCCGAAAGCCATACCCGATGGTGGTTTCAGTCTCAATGGAGAACAGGAAGGCAGACACAAAGCCACTGAGGTTTTCAACACAAGGAATCCACTCTTGGTCGCCAACATGGTCTAGATCACCCCGGATGTAAGCAATCAGCCACCAGATGAAACCAAAGAACAGCCATGTGATGGTATAGACCATAGTGAAGACAAGCAGGTTGAAGCGCCATTTGAGGTCCACCAGGGTGGTGAAGAGGTCGCTCAGGTACCGGTAGGTCTCTTGCACGTTGCCATGGTGGACGTTGCACTTGCCACTCTTTTCCATGTAGCGCTGGCGGGGCTTCTTGCCTTCAGCCAGCAGGCGAGTGCGGTCTGTGGCAATGGGGATGTAATCGCGGGCCTGTTTGGGAATCTTCTTTGGGTCCCTGGGAGTGACTCCAATCTCCATATCCTGGTTCATAGCATTCCTAGAATCGCCAGCCATAGCTGGGATGCACTGAGGTAAGAAAGACACCATCAGTGAAGAAGACTGTGCTGATTCATAGAAGCACAAGACTTCCGGGTCATTCCTGCCTCTACTTCCAAAGGTCCCTCCTCTGGCACAGTGGACCCAAATGCAGAATTCTCAAGGGCAGGGACCATGTTTTCTTATATTATTTGCTTATGTCCCTGGCACCTACTATAGGTTCTAGCACATAAAAGCAGCTCATTAGTTGCTTGTTGAATGAATGAATGAATGAATGAATGAATAGTTGTTTGTTAAATGAGTAAATACATAGGTTCAAACTACGCATTGGGTTTTTAAGGATTTAAGAAATCTGGGAGCTATTTAAAGGATAATAATCACAACCATTTATGAAGTACCTGCATTATACACAGACGGTCCCTTGTGATCACAGCTACCGGTCGGAGGTGGAGCTTGTAGTCTCCAATAAGTTAACACTGTTTGCTTATGCATCACATTTATTTCTAGTAGCCTCTCCCCCTCCATCAGACTATAAGCTCCACAAGGGCACGATTGTGTCTGTTTTGTTCCCTCCCACATTCCAAATACCCAGAGGGGGGCCCAGAACATACTGTGTACTCAGAAAATACTTGTTGAACTAATGAATGAACAAATAAGAGAAAAGGTAAGAGTCCCAAAGAGGTAAATGGTTAAGTGATACCTGGGCCACCAAACACTTACCTGGAAGAGCTGCTGTCTGGATTCTTGCTCACGGGAAGCAGAGTCTGTGCTTTTTTCTTTTGATCTCCCTGTCTCCTTCCTTTATGTCTCAGATCTTAGCAGCAGACAGAAAGGAAAAGGCAGTGAGTGTCTGATTCACTATGTGGTCACTCCGACCGTCCGAGGAAGGGAGTCTGCGGCTGTCTGAGCGCTTACTCATATGACAGATCGCTGTGTGGACCCACCATGAAAAATCTTGACGCGGTAATTCCCTGCCCTCTGAAGCCCTGAGGTGGGCAAGATACTAACGCCCCTAAGGTTTTCGAAGGGCTGTAAACTTAGATGTGGAATCAAAACCAAACGAACGGAAAGCCAACCTCACAGATGCAGAGAACAGATCGGGGGTTGCCAGGGAGAGAGGGTGCACGGGGTGGGCGAAATGGGTCGGGGGGGGGTCAAAAAAGGTACAAACTTCTGGGAGTAAAATAAGTCCTGGGGATGACATGCACAGCACAGTGGGTATGGTTAATACTACCGTGTTTTACGTCTGAAGGCTGCCAGGAGAGTAGGTCCTCAACGTCTTCATCACAAGAAAGAAATTGTAATTATATCTGGTGACGGGTGTGAACTAAACTAATCGTGGTGATCATTTCACAACATATACGTATGTCGAATCATCATACACCTTAAACTAATACGTTATACGTCAGTTATCCCAATCAAGAATCTCGATTAAAAAAATAATAACTTAAAAAAAAGGCTGCCCAACTTTATTTTTTTTTAAGATTTTTTTATTCATGAGAGACACAGAGAGAGGGAGAGGCAGAGACACAGGCAGAGGGAGAAGCAGGCTCCATGCACCGGGATCCCGACGTGGGACGCGATCCCGGGTCTCCAGGATCATGCCCTGGGCTGAAGGCGGTGCTAAACCACTGAGCCACCCGGGCTGCCCCCAATGTTTTGGAGCATATGTCACACTTTAAAGAAACACCCAGATACCAGTAATAATAGTCTGCTGTTTTTCTGACATTCTACTCACTCTCATTTCAAATACTTTAAGACTGTGGTGAAGCCGGGAAAGACCATGAGAATCTCCACAGCTGATAATTACAGCTTACATTTCTGAGCATTCACGGGCCCGGCGCTGTGCGAAGAAATTTATACCCATTAGCTCACTTATAATCCTCACAACAGAGCTATTAGATAAGAGCCGCTATTATTCCTCCAATTTTCAGGCAAAGACAATGAAGCTGAAGCAGTTAAGTGGCTGTGCTGGGGTTTGAGTTGAGGTTTATCTGGCTCCAGGCTGAGGTGTCACAGTGTCCACCATACAATGGCTTGCAGACTGCTCTGTGGTTCCTGCTTAGACTGATGAGCTGCTCGCTCCGGAAAGTTCTCTGAGCTTCTGATCCTGGGAGACTTCATCTCAGGGGACGCTATCACTCGGCCCTTCGTCTTGACAAGCAAGCTGGTCTTGGTTTTACAGCTACTCCGGTTCCCAGGAACAGTGCCCCTGACAGCGCCTCCCAGGCGAACGTTCTATAAACCACGGGGGACGATTTCACCCACCGTGGACAGTCGGATGATCCTGGCAGAACTTTTTCTTTGCTGTCTCGGTGGTTGTGGCAGTTTCAAGGTGACCTTTAAAATATCATACTGAAGGGTCATGAGAAGGGCTGTTTGTCTCAGCCATCCGTTGGCCCTTTCTCCCTGTGCACCTGCCCCCTGTGCCCTGCGCCCTCACTTGGCAGTTACAAAGATAAATGGAACGAGGGACGAAAGCCTTGGTGCTGCTTTTGCAGACTCCGCAGCATGATTTTGCTTTGCCCCCGGGTCGGAGACTGTTTACTGAGAACCCACTCGGAGATGCCCATAAAGGTTGGGGGGATGCTGTAGTCCCAGTGCCCTGGGAACCTCTGGGGACCCCCGCTGGGGAGACCCAGGTAGGGGTCTGGTCCCGCCACTGACGTCGGACGGGGCAGGCACAGCGCTGGCGAGCGCGAGTCACTGGCTGGGGCGCCCGGGAAGACACGCTCTCCTGCCCTCAGCTCTTCCAGAGAATTAGCTTTTCTGCTGCTTTTCCGCACTGTTTCCTTCTTTATTTTTAAATGTACTTTCATAAGTTCTTGTAGGAGAAAGCCTCGCATTCTACTAGAAACAGAGAAAGGTTTTCCAGGACACCTCAGTCAGCATCTGAGGACCTTCCGCGTCCAGCAGACAGGGAAAGGAAAGGGTGCGATTCTGATTTGGTACTGGCACCGTCCTGCAAATGTGCTAGAATCATCGGCAGATGTTATTCCTTGCTCAGCCCGGGGTGAAATCTAGGTCCTAGCTCAGCCTCCAAGATACTTGTTCTGTGACCAAGGGAAAACAGTCTTACCTTTCTTTCCCTCAATTTATTCTGCTCTAAACCTCAGATAATACTTTCCACCAGTCCAGCTCTGGGGCCCATTATGAGGAGCTAGAGAAAGCCTATATGGATACAAACACAGACAGAAGTATAAGCAGAGGGGTGCCCAGGGGGCTCAGTGGTGGAGCATCTGCTTCAGCTCAGGACGTGATCCCGGGGTCCTGGGATCGAGTCCCACATCGGGCTCCGAGCATGGAGCCTGCTTCTCCCTCTGCCTGTGTCTCTGCCTCTCTCTCTCTGTGTCTCTCATGAATAAATAAATAAATAAATAAATAAATAAATAAAAAATATTTTTTTAAAAAAAGCATAAATGTAAAGGTATATTCATAAACTCTCCTTGAAGTGAAATTTAATGTAATACCCCATTAAGCCTCCATTTTAAGGACGAAGAAAGAAACATAGAGCATTAAGTCAAGTATCTGAGGCCCCAGGGGGCCGCTTGTAGGGCACGCATCAAGCTGACGGGTATGGGCCATCTCCTACCCACATTTCTTCCTGAGAGTGAGTGAAATGCCCACTCTAGAAATCCTGGCCTCCAATGCATGACCCCATAAAATCAAAAGAATTTTCAAGGACAATGGAGATGAGCTTTTTTGAATCAGATTTTCAAGATCTCTTCTGTCCATTTACGCACCCATTTGGCAAGCATTAGTTTAGGAAGTGCTATTGCCCAGAGCTGGAGATTAAGCAGAGAATGAGCCGGATGCAGACCCGGCCTCCCTGTAGTTTACAGTCTAGCACCATCCCCTTGAACCCCAGGGTCTGAGCAGAATCGCCTGTGGAACTATATGTTGCCCAATTGAATTTAAATTTTAAAAATGTCAAAAAAATATATTAATTAAAAAAAAAAAAAAGAACTGCCTGTGGAGAGAGAGGCTCAGGGAAGGCTTTGGGCTGGAGGAGGTAAGCGGGTACGAGAGCTGCTCTCTGCAGGACTCAGGAAAGGCACTGACTTGAACAAATCCCATTAAAGCTCATCCAGCCTGGTGCTGCTACTCATCGCGAACCTTCTCCTGTGTCTGTGAATAGGAAGCTGTGCCCGGACATGATTAAAACTCTTGGGAAGACAGAGCCTGAAGTCCAGCAAAGTGGTTTGAACTCTGATATAAAAACACAAATGGAGAAAGAATCAAAAGAGGCAAAACCCAAGGAAGTTGTATTTCAGGTGATGCCTGAGTGGTTCTGACATCGTTTTAGTGGACCTCTGTATTAAGAACTCCCAACCTTCCCCCCAACCCCCGGCCACCTACACACAGTAAGGAAAGCTCTGTCATGGGGATGCCTTTTGTAGGAAGTCGGGAGCTGCGGATGCAGCATCTTGATAGAAACTGCATTTGGAAGTCAGCGGGGTTTCCCCAAGGGAGCACTGGGCTGGGAGTCTTTTTTTTTTTTTTTTTTTTGAGAGAGATAGAGAGAGACATCCTGCGAGGGAGTCGGGAGGTGGCGCGGAAGGAGAGGGAAAGAGAGGATCTTAAGCAGGTTCCACACTCCATGCCCAGCACAGAGTCGGATGTGGGGCTCGATCTCACAACCCTGAGATCATGACCTGAGCCGAAATCAAAGAGTCTGATGCTCAACTGACTGAGCCACCCCGGCGCCCCTGGGAGTCTTGTTTCGGACTCAATTTCCCTACTGTGAAAACGAGGATAGCAGACATCCTTAATGATGTCTTCCTTTCTTTCTTATGCTGGGTCAGGAGATTTGGGATATGGGATGAGGTGGGAGGAAGTGCCATGGAGGAAGCTATATTCCTATCTCAGACTAGCTCTTTCTGGACTGTTCTAGATGAATCTATATGGCCGTATTGTTGGAATATGAAAACACTCCCTGGTGGTTGCCCCAGTGCCCCCAAGGACCTTCAAAGTAGCAGGAAGTAGTAAAGGTGTTATAAACGGAGGATGTGCCGGGTAGAGGGAAGGCACGAGCAGAAAGGCACCCCCCATATAAATTCCCAGTATATCCCCCCTGGACTTGGGGGTGGGATGCTCACTCCTAAGATGAGGCTGTGTCACGGCACAGCCCGCCTGGAAAGGGAGCCTATGGGGGGAGGGGGCGCAGCCAGACCTACTCAGATCAGCCCCAGGGGGGACTGGGCTTTCCCTGGAGCAGGAGGTGGGGAGCACCAGAGGAGTGAGATGCGGGGGAGAGGCTCTTTGCTAGCTGCGGACATGGAGGGGACCGCATGGCCCAGAATGTTGTGACCCTGGGCGCTGACAGCAGCCCCTCGTGACCGCCAGCAAGGACACAGGGACCTCAGTCCTATAATCACCGAGAACTAAGTTCTGCCGCAGATCCGGTTCCTGGATTTTAACCTTGTCGGACCCTGAGCAAAGGACAGTCGTGTCATGCCTGGGCTGCTAACTTGAGAACCCTGAGCCCAAAGCTGGGTGAGGTTTTAAGCCGTTAGTCTGGGGTCGTTTGCCTTGGCAGAAGCAAAGCCAGAATAGAAGGGGGACCGGGTAATCGACAGTTGGAGAGCTGACTCTGGGCTCGGGCGCCAGCCTCCCATCGCACCTGGCGCTGAGGGACTTCGAGGAAAGCCACTGCTCTCAGCCTCAGTCACATTTTCTGCAAAATGGGGATGATGACCGTGGCCGCCAAGGAGGGCAGCCTGGAAGGCTGAATGACGAGGGCGCACGTGCTGTTCTCCCCCCGGCTCAGTTGCTGCTCGACGGCAGGAGAGGTTCCCCAATTCAGGAGTCACTGCGGCTCAGCATCCTGCTTCCAGGGCTGCAGTGACCCCCTGGGGGGGGCTGCCTTATTTTACGAAGACAGAAGCTGGGGGAGAGCTTAAATAAGTTGCCCACAGTCTCAGTGCTGCTGCAGGCACACTTTCTAGAACCTACAGTGGTTGCAAGGGCCGAGAAGCGCTGTTTGGAGAGGTGTACCCCGCTGGCTCCAGCCTCTGCGGGATCCCCAAGAGGCTGTGCCTGGAGAACTTTCTAAGAACTCTTTCCTGTGGCCCTTCACGGGGGCAAAGGCTGGCGGTTCTCCTGCAGGGTGACCTGCAGGGCCTGGGTCCTCTGCTCTCTCCTCCTGGGTTCCGAGGAGCCGCCTCCCTGGACCCCTGGTGGGAGAAGGACGAAGAAGAGGAGGGGAGGTGACCCAGACTGGGGAGCCGGTTGCAGAGGGGATCTGTGAGTCTGTGGGTGGGGGTGCATGTGCCTGGAGTGTGGGGTCAGGGTCCCCCCATGGTGTCCGGCTCCACCCCAGCCACCCTCCCATTGCCGATCTCAGAATGAGACACAGGGGGGCTTTCCATGACCCCTTTTGCTCAGCAGTCTCTGAGGACAAAAGGTTGGAAGCTGCAGTTCTGGCCTCTGCCTTATAGTTTCCTGCGGCCACCGCAGCTGCCCTTCCCGACCGCAGAAATAGCGGCTGATACAGGCCCGGCTCCCAGCCCAGAAGCACCTGTCTGAGCCCCACTTCACCCAGGAGGGGTGGGCCGGTGGCCTCAGCCCCCCGGAACCTGTGCCCAAATAATGCTGATGGGCTGGCTCCTGCCAGGGGGCGAGTCCTGGCTTCCTCGCTTTCAAAATTACCATCCTTTAGAAAACAACACACCTTATAGTGCATTCTGAGGTCTAATGGCAGAGGAGCTCAGGAGTAAGAAATCTTTAAGAACCCATTAGGAATTTTATTTTCAAGCCCAATTATTTTGCAGGTATTTGTTCCTATCAACTTAGCTGGGAACCTAGTCCTTAATTCCTGGATGTTTTGTGGTTTTATTTTTTGAACCCAAGTTCAAAAACTATCTGGGTGATAGCATGTGCGATATTAGGTGTGAAAGCCCTTTGAAAACTGTAACACGCAGATTCTATCCCTTCCTTCTTTCCTTCTTTCTTTCCTTCCTTCCTTCCTTCCTTCCTTCCTTCCTTCCTTCCTTCCTTCCTTCTGTCCTTCCTTCCCTCCTTCCCTCCTCCTTTCCTCCAATTGGTTAAACCCTCCCTGAACAGTCACTGCAAGTTTGCGCTCCCCTGGGCCCTGGGAGCAGAAGGACCTAAATCAGCACTTCACCAGCTCTCTTGTGCTTTCCAATCACAGAGAACTTGTTAAAATGCAGATTCTGATTCGGCTGGTCTGGAGCCTCCAAGGAGCTCCCAGCCATGTTAATGCCACTGCCCTCTTGGGGTCTCTAGGCTTCTCCACCCTGGGTGTACATTGTAATCAGCCAGGAGCTGGACCCCATGCTGATGCCTATGGGTCCCACGCCCAGAGAACCTGATCCCAGGGGGTTCTAACAGCACCTGCTATCGGGGACGCTGCTGTATTTTCTGCCCTCGAGGAATCACTGTCTGGTGGGCAACACCGGCAAACAATGAATGCCGTGCAGAGAGACGAAGACAGAGTTCTTAATTTGGCTTTGCCAGGGTGAGTGAGGAAGGGTCAGGAAAGACTGGGTGGGAAAGGTCCATGGTGGGTGAGCCCGCTTGCCATGGGATGCTCAAGTACTGAGCACCCGTTGGGTGCCACCTCTGTGCCAGGTGACTTTACTGCAGTCGCATTTAGTACTCAAATAGGCCTGCCTCTGAGGTGATTCATCCTCAGCCCCCAGAGACCATCAGTGGTTCTGAGCTTCAGTGGGGATCAGGCCCTGAAATACCCGGCCCAGGAGACCGCCAGAAGGATGCACGTCTGGTCTGTGCCGTGAAACCAGCTCATGATTTGCTGCCATCCTGCCTGATGTGTCCAGGCTGCCCAGAGCCCCTTCCCTTCTCCTCCCTTGGGGGCTGAGCCTTCCATCCTCCCTCCTGCTTGCCTTCAGAGCACCTCCTGCTCTGGCTTTCAGCTGCCCCTTGACTTCTGACAACGGCAACATCTGCCCCCCACAGGTCCCTAAATTGTCCCCAGGAGGCAGGATGTCCACGTGTCCCAGTTGACATGTTCAGGTGTAGTCCCCAAGTGCCTCCTCTACTCCCAGAGATGTCTGTGTTTGGACCACACGGCCCCTTGCAAGGAAGAGACCACGAGCCAGCAGTCAGGGATTCCACTGAGCGGGATTCTCCTTCATCTAAAGTGTGTCTGCCTCTGCCAGGAGGGGGGACAGCACCTGAACGGTGTGGTTGAGTGGGGCGGGCATGCTGTGGTAACCGGAACCTGGACCCCAGGAGGTTGGGACCAACCTATGCTGCCTACCAAGCTCAGTGAGCAGAGGCGCTGGACTGGCTTCTCCCAACGCACTCTGTGACATGCTCCTTATGTTGGTCGTGTACAGATAATGTAGTTTCTCCTTTTTTTTTTTTGGTTTGAATATAAGCTCTTGTTAGACCTTCATTTCCAGATTTTCAATAGAGGAGAAGATTTTAAAAGATATCATCCTCCTTATTCTGGGTAAAGCAATTGTTGAGCACAGAAGGACAATCAAGTCCAGAGCATGAAACAGACTGTGATCTTGGTTCTGAATTATAATCCTGACTTTTCCTGGCCTCATATCTCGCCCTGAGTTACACATTACCGTGTAGGTCCCTACCCTGGGTCTCTTTCCTACGTCAGAAATGGACATATCCAAGGGAATCGTAATGTTAATGCAATAGCTCCCATAGTTTCCAGAAAATTCTACCCTCCCGAACAGCAGTAGTATGATGCATTTGGTTCTCTAGCCTGAATTGTTCCAGGCTAAGACCAGCTATGATGCCTGAAATAAACCAGTATTATTATTATTATATGGAATTTTGATGGAATGATAATAGTAATTGGTATCTCTGTCGACGCTCTTTCAGAACTCTTGGGTTGGCTCATGAGGACCCTATAATACTAATCCCCCTTCTAGTTGGAGAGCTGTGGCTGACCCAGAGCACAGAAATGCTGGTTAGCTCACTCCTAAGATGATGACACCGTAGACATAGCAACAACGAATGTGAAGTTTTATAATATAAACACTGAAAAATGTAACCATAGGCCTAACAGGTGGCCTTGACTTTTCTGGGTATGCCATGAAAGGGGCCAGTCATTGCCACCAGGGGCACCAGAGGTGAGCCTGGGGCCTTCAGAACCTTGGGCAGCCCAGACATGAGAAGATAATTAGCTGCTCATTCAAATTGCATCCTTGGAGGCTTTGGCACCATAATTCTAAGGATGTAATAAAACCTCATGCATTATTCTTTGGTATCTGCAGAGAAACATGTACTCTATTAGAAGTGCTGCAGACTAATCCCGTGCTCACTTTGTCATTAAAGAAACAAAAATACTGACACTTCACAATAGAGATAAAAAGCAAAGAGAGAAGGATTAAATGGTGTTTCACTCAAGGGTTTTTTTTTTTTTTTCGTTCTTTCTTTTTTTTTAGGAAGACAGGGTTCTCATCTGAAACGGGAGCCAAGAGATCTGCCATTTGCTGGTGGAGTTCAGTTCTTTGGAGAAAAGACAGAGACAAAAAAGATCATTTTGATGGTATTTAAAAGGTCTATTTGAGTATACTTAAGTGAGTCCAAATATATCCAGCAATTTTTAAAAGGGCGAAATTAGGCCTAATTCAGAGTATGGAATATAGATTTGAAAGTCTTAATCGTGCCATGAGTACCTTTCCAGCAATTTAACATTTCACAGGTACCTAATTATTGAGCAGTGCCTCTATGGAGCAAGCCTGGGAGCCTGTGACTGAGGTTCCCAACTTGAGCGGCTCTCATTTGCTTAAGATGGAATATTTCATGGCCTTCCCGGGCAGGCTGCTGTGGGCCTCTCGAGGGGTCCTGACATACTGGCCACAGTCCCAATTCCCCCACCCAGCACCCACCCCCCACCGCCCCGCTGCAGATGATGCATGAAAAATCATGAATAAAAGGGCACGAAAATCAAATTAGTCCACTTTCCATTTTCCCCACATTTGTATCTGTCCAGCCAGTACTTTTCCTTCTGAAGCCCGCTATCTCTTTGAAAGTGAGCAGCACAGTTATAATACATTCTCTTCATTGTAACCCTGCACCGTGAGTATGTATTCTGCATTAAATAATAAAGGAGATTAATAATTAAATCAAAATGAAAAACCACTTGTTTCCTGTCCACAGCCCAGGGGACAGATTTCCTGGGCTGGTGCCAATTTATCAATGATGATTAGAGAATAGGAGGTAGGAGAGGTACAGAGAAGACAGCAACGAGAAAGCAGGGCCGTGGGAATACGAATGTACTTATGTACAAGTGAAGAAGATGGGATGGTGATAGGAAGTGAGTGAATGGTGAGCAAAGACCGGAGAAACAGGCCACGGCAGGTAAAATCCCCATAATTAGTGTTGAAACCTATAGGGGGCTCCCCGTACACCAGGTTGCGTTCTAAATGCTCTACACGTATTAAGTCATTTTTGGTCATTTCAGAAAAAGTCTTTGACGAAAGTGCAAAAGGGATTCAATGAAGGAAAGAACCCTCTTTACAACAAATGACACCAGAACAATATGCTATTCAAATCAAAAAAAAAAAAAATGCACTTGACTAAGTCTTAAACCTTATACAAAATTTAACTCAAAATGAATCATACGCTTAAATGTACATGATACACCTATACAACTTTTAGGGGGAAAAAAGCCTGGGGGAAACTTCAAGATCTAAGGCAGGCGAGAATTCTTAGACTTGACACCAAAAACGTCATGTATAAGAGGAAACACTTATAAATTGGACCTCATCGAAATTAAAAGCGTTTGCTGAAAAACAGACCCTGTTACAGGAAAAGCAAACCACGTATAGGACAAGGCTTCGTACCTCGCATCCATATGGAACTCTCGAGATCCAACAGTACGACAACCCAACTAAAAAATGGGTGTCAGACGTGAAAAGACATTTAGCTGAAGAAAATATAGGGAGAGCAAAGGCGCTCATGGAGAGATGGTCAATACCAACAGCATTTTCCCTAATGCAAAACCACGACCAGATACCCTGTACACCTACCAGAACGGCTACCATAAAAAACAGGGGCAACCCCACACATTGGCAAGGCTGTACAGGGAAAGGATCCCTCCTGCATTGTTGATGGGAATTTAAGACAATGCGTCAGCTTCTTAAAGAACTAAACATTTAATTACCATGTGAACCATCAATTGCACTTCTGGGCACTTGTCCCAAAGAAATGGAAACTTATGTTCATGCAAAAACCTGTATACACGTCTTTAGAGTAGCTTTAATCATAAGAGCCTCAACCTGGAAACCACCCAGACATCCTTTAAAGGGTAAATGGTCAAACAAATTCAGCAGCCACACTGAAATATCACACACACACACACACACACATGCACACGCACACACAGACGCAGAGGGGCGCGCACGCTCTTGGATGGATCTCCAGGGAATCATACTGATTGAAAAACTAAAAGGTTATATACCGTGTGATGCTATTTATATAACACTCTTGAGCTGACAAACACTATAGAGATGAGAGCGGATTCATGGCTGCCCGGGCATGAGGGAGACGTGAGACGGGGGGTGCTCTGGGATAGCCCAGGTTAGCTGGTTGGCATAACCTTTGTCAGGGACTTTTGGACCCGGGCACCTGTGGGATCTGTTATCCCTGCTAGATGACCAGCTTCTTGGAGCACAGGGGCAATACCTCATCCCTGTTGCCCTTAGGACTTTCTTCCTGGCCCGACTGAGCATCGAGCGCTCAAAAGCACCATCTTGGGAGGGACAGACTCTGAGGACAAAATGCACAGAACACATGCCCCCGATGGCATGTCCCTGCTGTATTTTCCTCACCCTCCTCTTCCTTTATGGGCAGAAAGAAATAATGCAGGACGATGGCATCGGCGCCCACCTGGTATTAAGGTAAGGAGCCCATCATGTGGAAGAGGATGTGGGGATGAGCAGCACCTCCAGCCTCAAAGCACCAAGTCACAGGGGATAAGAAGGAGAGTCTGAAAGCTTGCCATCATCTCTCCTTCCCTCCCTCTCTATTTATTTCCCTTTGACTCCCCAACCCGAGGCCCCCAGCCTCCCCAGCCACCATATGGGTTGACCCCTGGTGACCACGAAGTGCTGTTGCCACCTGACACACTGGTGAGATGATCCCCGACCTTTGCCCCTCAGCCTGCTCCGGTCTGGAATGATAATGGATGGAACTTAACATTGACGCACCAGCCAGGATCTCCAGGGTCATGTGTTAAAGGTTTGGCTCTGACATTTAACTTAACACGGTCGTTGGCAAGGGTTGCTGCCGTCCGGGGCTCTGTGGCCTAGAATAGCTCACTTATCAGAATGTCAAGGTAGGAGGAACTAGATAAGCTTGGGGCACTGGCAGGGGCCATGTGCATCTCTCAGCAGTCGGGGTCTCGGAAGGGCCGGCGTCCCATCTGTTTTAAAATAATCTCAGAGAAAGCCACCCACAAGGCTCTTAGACAAATACATTCAGGTATTTTTTTTTTTTTTTCCCAAATGCCTCACTGCAATCCTTTGTGTTTGAACTCCTGTGCTGCTCATCTTGTCTTGAAGAGAAACAGAAAAACTCCATGGCTGACAACTGTCTCGATAGACATGTGACGATGGACCCTCGCCTAGACACGCTGGCAGCTCTCAGTGGCCTGTCTGTAGCTCAGACACAGTGAAAATTTGAATCTAAAAATGGCTCCTTCCAACCACCTAATGGATTCCTCCATTCTCTCCCTGGTACTCCCACCCCCAGCTGAAATGTTCAATCAGTTTTGCCCAGAAAATGTTAGCTTTGGCACTCAGGCTCCGAGGTGGAAAGCATAACCTTGCCTGAATGACCACGTTCCAGGGTTTTCAAAAATTTTTTTTTGGGGGGGGGGGATTTCAAAAATTAATCATTCCTGGCACACGCTATGTGATCAAAGAAGTGGCTGTTGCACAGATTTGAAAACAAGAAACAGAGGTCGAGGGATGCCTGGGTGGCTCAGTGGTTGAGCCTCTGCCTTCATGGACCCGGGATCGAGTCCCGCATCGGGCTCCCCGCAGGGAGCCTGCTTCTCCCTCTGCCTGTGTCTCTGCCTCTCTCTGTGTGTCTCTCATGGATAAATAAATAAAATCTTAATAAAAAAAAAAAGGAAAAGGAAAAGGAAAAGAAAAAGAGGTCGATGCCATTTACAAGTACGGGAGGGCTCACTCCACCCATTTGTGGCTTTGACCACAGAAGGCATGAGAACTAGGTCATTCTCGGAGCAGATGGGAAGCGGCGAAGGGGCGCTCTAGTTGTGCCGTCTCCACTGGGGGGTTAACTCCATCACGGGTGATGAGAGCGGTGCTAGAGACCGGGGGTCCCGAACCCCCGGCTGAGACACCCAGGCAGGCACTTGCAGAAAGCCTGCCAAGGGGATCGGGCCACGCAGCCCGCTGGGGACCGAGGGGCAGAGAGAGCATCTGTGACTGGGCCACACTCAGGTTTCTGCTGGGCCCACTGGGGAAGAGCTTGGCTCTGTCGAGGATGTATGTGGACTTGGGGTGGGGTGGGGGTACCCACGAGAGACTTCTCCCAGGGGAAGCCCAGGGACATTTGACCTCATCCTCAGAGGAAGGCCAGCTTCCAGACCTACTCTTTGCTCCCAGGTCGGCCTGTCCCCTGCTCGGCTGGGTGCAGTTCATTCATTCTCTGTTTCACACAGGGGAGCTACTTCCAGAAGAGACATGGCCTGCCAGGCCTACCAGCAGGTGATCGTGGCTTTTGGAGAGGCCTGGAGAAGGCAGTCCAAGTGGTCCCCTCTCTGCCGGAGAGCTAGATAGGGTATCTAGAACATGCCGAGGGAACGTAAGGAGCATGTACTTCCCCACAACGTGCAGACAAGACGAGATATTTCCCCCTTTTGGTGGGGGCCCTGGTGCTGTTCTGATCATCTAGGCTGTTGTCATAATTTATTAGCAACCTCATAATTAATAAACGGAGCTGGGCAAAGTCATGAACACTCCATAAATGCCCCCAACATATTCCTTCCAAGGTAAAAGAATGTTGTCTTCTTCTAGCCTTAGGCTAGAAGTCTCTGCTCAGTGAACTTAATTTCAGATTGTTTTGGGTCCATGGATGGGATGGGGGGGCGTGATGAGGTGAGGTTGGTGGAGGGGCGGGAGGAAGAGTGGGAAAAGCAGTGGATGGAAGAAGAAGAAGCAATCCGGCCACATACACAACATGCCCGACATCACACAGTCGGTCCCCAATGAATGACAGGTCCTTAATATTATTGCCAAGAGGCACGCACCCTGCCACCCCCACTAAGCAGAGCGAGGCCATCTCGGGGCAGATCAATAGTGTAAAATCCCAGGCCACCTGACAAAGCTATGGTGTCAGAGCCGAACCCGAGGGCCTCCTCCCTCTGACTCCCATGCCATCCACCCTGCTTGGTGCCTCCATCAGATTCCAGGGCGCCCTGGGGGCTCATTCAGCCAGCTGATGGGATTTCCACCTGGCTTTGAGGAAAAGGCACAGATTTGGGGAAGGTTTGGGGAAGGTTGGCACCCATTTCAGGGTTGGTGTTTAACGGCAGGGAGAGTCTGGCTTTGAAGTCAGAGGTCAAGGATTTGGAGGGTAACACTCTGCCCTTAGTCCTGCTCCCAGCTCTAAAGCTGTGGTCTCCTGGGAAAGCGGGTGGATGACCTCCACCCCGCAGGACTGGCGTCCAGGTGAACTCCTATGAGTGCGTCTGGCTCAGTCCTTGGTTCCATAAATACGAGCTGTTTCTCACTGCCTCCCTCCCACAAGGAAAGGTGCTCTGTGGACCCGAGAGCCCGAGGATTCCAGGATGCATGGCTGAGTGGTGAAAAAAAGGTACGTCTAGGAATCAGACCCAGGTGAGAATCTCGCTCGTAAGCTGTGTACCGCCTGGAAGTTCCACAGCCTCACCAAGCTGCTGCTGCTCAGCTGTAGGACGAAGATGCAAACATCTGTTCCGTTAAAAGGATCAAAAAGAGAGCAAAGCACTTGGCACACTCTGACCCAGAGCAAACATCCAGGCGCCTGTTGATCTCCTGGTGGTTGAAGGGGCTCTCAGGACGGGGCCTGGGCCAGCCTTACTGGCCTGTGCTCAGGCTAGCCCTGGGACTTTGGGGGCCACACCTGGCCCGATGAGCTGGTGCTGACCTGGGGCCCGCTCCACGGTCCTGGGAGGGGCTGTCCCTGTTTGACGGGAAGCACAGAGGCTTCCCCAGGGAGACACACGGATTCGGATTGGGATTCGGGGAGAAGGGAGTGATGATGGCCTTCCCTCTTCTCTGTCCCTGCTCTTGCGGCCAGCACTCCTGGCCTTTCTGAGCAGTTGGAAAGATGTTTAAAGAGAGCTAGGGAGGCGTGCAGGAAGTGACCGGGGGCAAGGAGGGCAGAAATAGCAAGGCCGTGGTTCCAATTTGGCCGGACTTAAAAGAAAAGCGAGAGTTAAGCCGAGGGTCAGAGGCTCTGAGGGAGCTGGCACCCCAGCCCAGCCAACTACACCCCCATTTGAAGGCGGAGCTGCCGCCCCAGGGGGGTGATGCCCGGTCCCCCACCGCCTGGGCCTCCCGCGTGCCAGGTGGGGTGGCCTGGGTCCCCCGGCCCTGCTCCAGCACCGCCCCGCACTGTTTACAGCCCCGCGAAGGCTGGACTCCAGCGCCCAGGACACCTGCGGGCTCTGGGGAGCTCACATTTCCTGGCTGAACTTTAAACCCGCGCCGAGCCCTCCGCTGTCCCCGCGGCTCCCAAAGTGGCAGGTGCCTGGCCAGAGCGAGCTGCCGGGGATCCTGGGCACCTGGAGAGGGCACGTGCTGCCCTGCAGGCCGGGGAGCTGGGGAGAAAGGGAAGAAGGAGAAGAAGGAGAAGAAGGCAACTTACTTGCTGAGATCGGAGCCTCCAAGTCCCCCTGATGCTAACTTCGGGGCCTCCCTCAGAGGCGGCGCCCTCGAGGGGACTCTGCGGCCCCGGCCATGACCACAGCCCCCGAGTCTGCCCGGAGCTCCTCCCGGCGCGGCCCGGCCAGAGGCTTCTAAGCCATCCTGCCCCCTCCTCCCTCCCTCCCTCCCTCCCGAGCGCCAGGCTCGCTCGCTCCCCCTCTCCCTCCCGCCTCCTCCCGCCTCCTCCCGCCTCCTCCCCTCCGCCCTCTCCTCTCTCCCCGTCCCCCTCCCCGTCGGCCCCAGTACAAGCGAGTCTGTGTAATAACGTGTAAGAACCCACTTAAAGGGCCGGGCGCAGGCGGGAGGGGCGGGGCGGGGCGGGCTGCCCGGGCGCCCGGGATGCGCGGGCTCGGAATGAACGGGGTCCCCGGGGGCCGGGAGCGGGGCGGGGGCAGAGGGACCCGAGGGGACCCGGGGGCGGGCTCCCAGGGCGTCCCGAATGAATGGGGTTCCCTGGGGGAGGGGGAGAGGGGACCCGAGGGAGGGGCGGCGCCACTCCCCTCCCTCGAGCCTCCTCCTTGCGACAACCGGGCTGGTGGTGCTGGGGGCGCACCTGGCCGGGCAGAAGCGAAGGACGGAGATCTGTGCAAGCGTACGTGTGCGCGTGTGAGAGCGCCCGCGTGTGTGCGCGTGCACCTGTGTCTGCGTGGGCGCCCGCGTGTGCATGTGTGAGCTCCCGCGTGTGTGTGGGCGTGCACCTGTGTCTGCGTGACTGCCTGTGTGTGCATGTGTGAGCTTCCGCGTGTGCATGTGTGAACGCCCACGTGTGTGTGTGCGCATGCACCTGTGTCTGTGTGGGCCCCCACCTGTGCATGTGTGAGCTCCCGCGTGTGCGTGTGTGGGCATGTACCTGTGTCTGCGTGGGCACCTGCGTGTGCATGTGTGAGCTCCCGCGTGTGCGTGTGTGGGCATGCACCTGTGTCTGCGTAGGTGCCCACGTGTGCATGTGTGAGCTCCCACGTGTGTGTGTGGGCGTGCAACTGTGTCTGCGTGAGTGCCTATGTGTGCATGTGTGAACACCCACGTGTGCATGTGTGGGCATGCACCTGTGTCTGCATGGGCACCTGCGTGTGTATGTGTGAGCTCCCGCGTGTGCATGTGTGAACACTCGCGTGTGTGTGTGGGCATACACCGGTGTCTGCGTGAACACCCAGGTGTGCATGTGTGAGCGCTCGTATGTGCGTGTGTGGGCGTGCACCGGTGTCTGCGTGAGCACCCGCGTGTGCATGTGTGCCAGCGCACGTGTTTAGTGGGTGCGGTGGAGCAGAAGGAAAGAAGGAAGAACCTAGAAGACAGAGATCTGGGAGGAGAGAGGCGGATGGGCTGCTGGTGACTCTGCTGCTGCCCATGCGGGTCCAGAGGCAGGAGACTCATGTGCCGCTCCCTGACCACCGCCCCCTACCCACGGTCCCATCCATCCCCACCCCAGCTGCCCCCTGCCCACCCCATCAGCCCTCCTCCCCGCCCCATCCACCCCCTGGTTGCCCTCTCCAGCCTGGTGACCTTGGGTGGGGAAGGAAAAGTGAGAAATGCTCCCTGGGCTCAAATAAGACCCCGGGGCCTGGGGCCTCCGGGCCCAGAGCCGCAGGAAAGTGAGCGCAGGCCCAGGCCAGGAGAGCAGCTGCCTTCGTCCCCTTAGGCTTCCTCCCTCCCTGCCTGAGGACACAGGATTGCCTGCCTCTTGGCCTCTCCTGGTCCTGGGAGCTGGGGCCAGGCTGCGCACCTGGGGCCCCTGCAGAGAGAGGCCTGCAGCCAGGGGAGGGGTGAGAGTGGGGTGGGGGACTGCTCCGAGGGCCAGCTCTCCGGGTTCAACACCCCTGCTGGGGCTGGGGCTCCAAGAGAGTGTCTCCTGTCTCCCCACAGGCCACCTGATCCAGTGTGTGGGACCCGCGTCCATGAGGCTGTAGGCTCCCTAGGGCAGTGACTGTGCCTGTCCCCTCTGCTGTTGCCTCAGCACCTAGCGTGCATGCTCTGTGAATGTTTATCGAGTGGACACTGTCAACAACAGGAAACTTGGTTCATTAAATTACAAGAAGACACAGGTTGTCACTGGCACTGCGGTGCATGGAGCCTGGCCTCTCCTGTAAGAGCAGCAACATGGCGGCCTCATGGAAGCTTGGTCTCCTGAGGGCAACCCCGGGGCTCCTGTTGCCTCCCAGGGCATTGCACACGCAGCCCCTTACCCAGGTTAGAGCACATAGGGTTCCTGCTGGGGTTTGCGCCCTGGACCCCCCTCCTCTCTCTCCATCGAGGGGTCAGCTGTTCATGTGGCTGCAATCAGCCCGAAGTAGGAAATCTCTAAGGCCCCTTAGGAGATTTAGCCTGTCTTCCTGCTCATCCATTACATGTTGATCTAATGGTTTAACACTCTGAGAAGAAAGTTCTTAATTCCTTAATTTCCTAGCTCCTGGGAGAAGCCTGGACTGTGTGGCTCTGGTGTGGACGACCTGCATCATACGCATTTACCGAGCCTGTGACGGGCTCCTTCCTGCGGTCGCCATTGCTCTTGGATTCAGTATAAAAACTATAGGATTTCTTCTGCCAAATCGGGGAGGCTGGGTGACTTTGAAGCAAAATGTAGGGTGGGAGATGTTTTGTAAGTCTTCTCACAGCCATGGGACCTGGGACCAGGAGACAGAAAAGCTGGGTGCAGTTCTTGGCCTAGATCTGAAAAATGAGAAACATGGATGTTGTCGTCCTGACTGGTTTTTGGAAAGGGAGGCGAGCCTTAACCTTTCCATATGCCCGAGTCTCCCTGACAAGCGCCCAACATTTGAGGACAGGGGATACAACTGAAGACACAACTGAAGCTCAGGGGCCTTGGCAGGTGCTGGGGGCATCTTTCAAGGCCTGAAAATCGATGTGGGGGTGCTCGAAAGCACTGGGAATTTGTGGGTGTTACCACCGTTCGTTAGAGGATGGAACCATTGCTTCTGTCCACCTGCACCGGCTTCTCTTACCTGTCTTCATGGAGCGAAGAGATGAATCACAATAAAAGTTTTCTTTTTAGAAGATGACACACAGGAAATTAGTTTTTTCTCCTATTTATAGAAATTCCATTTGCATTTATGAGGCTGGTAATGTCTCATAAATATTTCCTGTCAGATAAAATATTAATTAAAAGAGTTTGTTGAGTTATACTCTGAAGTCCTAACTAAAACTCTTCTAAGACAAATATTTGAAGTCTTTTTCTCTCATGTCAGGAGAGTTCCTCGTACATTAGTTGGGTATGTTAATAAGTCAACCTATCAACCACAGATGTGTGCCAAGTAATGAATATGAAATTGCAGTATTTAAGAATTGCAAAAGGTACGAGAATAGTGTAACAGATAATCTCGAAGCTGCCACTCAGTTTAAGAAAACAAGACACAACGTTGTGGACATTGTGAAATCACCCTGAATTTGGTGTTTTTCTTTCTCTCAATTTCTTATACTAAGACCACATGTGCGTGTGTGCATACACCCCCCCCCATTCAATCAGTGAATATTGACCATGTATCAGGATGTTTGTACTCATAAACCATTTTGATTGAAGGCCTACTGTGTTTGAGATTTGGATGTTTACTTGGAGAAAAACTAGTATGTACGATGGCGGCTTTGATCTACAGGGCCTTACAATTTAATTGGGAGGGTCAGCCTGTGTGCAGGAAAAGTTAACAGACAAATTAACAACTTGGGTTTTGCTTCATAGGCGCTAATTGGATGGGATGATGGTGTAGGGTAGATGGCAATGCTCGCACAGCTTGGGGAGGAGGAGCTGAGGGATGGCTACACACACAGAAGGAGTATCTGGTGTGAGCCCTGAAGTAAGACTAGGATTTGAATAAATATGGGTGGAAGGGCTTATATATAGATCATTGAAAAAAGGTGTGGGGAGGCAAGACTCCCAGGTGTCAGGGACCTGACGGGAGGGATTGGTCCTGGCGGGAAGGGCAGGTGAAGCATAAGAACGGGATGGTGACAGTGACTGTAATGAACTGACTGCCTACTACGTGCTGAGCTCAGCTAAGTGCTCCACATCCCTAAATGTTTTAATCTTAATCCTTCATGAGGAAGGTTGTAGTATCTGCCATTTCTCAGATGAGGAAACTGAGGCACAGACAAACTGTCCTCTCACTGGCAGTCATTGATGGTGTTTTTCATGACTCAGTTTTGCTAGATTCCAAAACCATGCTCCTGACTGTTACGGGTGAATTGTGTCCCGACTACCCGCTCTAACTCCCCAGATTTGTTTGTTGGAGCCGTAACCTCTAGAACCTCAGGAAGTGATTCTATTTAGAGACAGTGTTTTAAAGAGATGATTAAGTTAAAATGAAGCTGTTGGGGCAGGCCCTGATCCAATCCGGCTGGTGTCTTTATAAGAGGAGGAGATTGGGACACAAGGAGAGGCACGGGTGGGGGTGAGGGGACAGGGCACACAGAGCAGAGGTCATGTGAGGACCCAGAGAGGAGCCAGCTGTCTGCAAGCTGAGGACTGCAGCCTCGGGAGAAACCAGCCCTGCTGACTCCTTGATCTTGGACTTCCAGCCTCAGGAATGATGAGGAGTAAATCAGTGTAAGCCACTTGGGGTGGGTGTGTGTTATTTTGTTCTGGTGGCCCGAGAACACAAACCACGCTGGGTGCAGCTCTGCCTCTCAGAAGGGCCTTGCAGCCCAAGCCAGGGCTGGGGGGACAAACTGTTGAAGATTTCTGAGTTGGGGAGACATGTGAAAGTCATTTTTGTGAAGATCTTCCTGGAGCCGTTTTGTGTATTATTCACCCATTTATTCACCCGTGAGGCCAGCGGTCTGAGCACCGCTCCTGGGGAGCCTGTAAGAAATCCTGAATTCCAGGCTCCACCCCAATCCTGCTTCATTTTAACAAAACCCCCAAGTAACACCTCGGCACGCTGAGGTTTGCGTGAGAACACAGGGTAGAAAACACAGCTGAGGAAGACTCAGCAGATCCAGTGCTTGGCAGCATGGGGGGAAGAAGGAGAAGAGGAGGGACACTGAGGGGCTGGCCCCAGGCTCCCCAGGGATACTGAGTCACACCCTGGCCCTGCCCCTTCCCTCCTCTGAAGCCCTGACCACGGGGTGGGTGCTGAGAGTTCCATTCCCCATCTCTCTCCTTTACCTACAATCGACAAATTTCTTGAGGGGGTGGACCTTGTTTCTTTTTTTCTTTTTTTTAAATCCTTCCATTCCCGGTGTCTGACATCATGCCTTTTATTCCGCAAATGCTTGCTGAATGCATGCATGCCTCATGATGGGAATCAGGAAATCGGAGGGAGCAGGTGGCTGGGGAAGGAGACGTAGGCTTGGAGTGTAGACAGTGCATGCTAACTAAAGGCTGGACGAGTGTCCTGAAGGGGGTCGTTGGAGACGAGGAAGGAGCGGATGCCTGAGTTGAGGAGGGAGTCAGGGACAGAGGTGTGGATTTTGGACTGCCGCCTGCAGAAGGCTGGAACCCCTCAGCTAGTTTATGTGTCTGGAGGAGGGTGGAGAGGGAGAGAAGAGGCCAGAACTGGGGGCCATGCTCACATCTGGGGTGAGGGAGGAGGGGAGCATCTGTCCTGGTCTGGAACAGGACAGAATGGCTGGAGGGTAGCTCTGCAGGGGGGTGGGGATGGGGGGGGCACCACGCAGAAAGGATCAGGGTCAGGAAAACACTGTGGTCGGGTCGGCGAACCAGGTTCAGCCGTTAATAAAAGCTTTCCCTAGTAGAACTTCTCTCCGAAAGCCATCTGCCCAGAAGAGCGGAGGGTAAGAAGTGCGCGCCCGCGGTTCCTGCTGACCACAGATCCCGAAGGCTCCAGGAAAACAGACCTGAGGGGAAAAACACCATCGATCAGGCTATCAAGATGTCACTAGTAATTGCAGGACGTATTAAATAAGGCTTTCTTCATGCCTGATTTCCATGCCCACGGCTCTGCTTCCTGAGTCGATGAGCATCCCACCTGTCACTGGAGGATCCCAAATCCATTTCTCATCGGACCTCTTTGGTTTCTGACGTTAGCGCCCAAGGGAGCGTTCCTAAAACGAGCTGCCCGTTCCTGAATTTCCTCTCATTCCTGAGTCCAGGCCCGGGTGCCCAAGAGAGACATTTGCCACAATTGGCTGCACAGCTGATTTTATTGAATCAACATCTGTGCTCCGAGAAGGTGGGGCAGGCAATGGCGAGAAGACTCTGGATTTTGTCCAGAGCGCTGAGCTTTCGAATTATTGCACCACTGAGGGCAAATGATTTTTTTTTCCTTCCTTGTCCGTGAAGAGGGAAGATATTAGAAGATGACAGAAAATAAACAGCCATAATTCCTTCCTAGCTTTATTGATAAAATCTCATTCTGCTTTACGGAAAACTGCTTGGAGACGCTTGACCAGCAGGCCCTGCCCAGGCGGTGTCCACAAGGGGCCAACACCCCCATCTAGTGGTGGACAGAGATTTCTCACTCGGTAGAACGATTCGTCGTTTGTTCATTTTTCTCTTTTGTCTTTGTTTTATTAAAGAAAAAAATGCCTGCGTTCAAGCCTCACGATGCTCTGTTTAATAGGAAAACAGCCAGGCCTCCTCCCCAACCCCCAACCTCCAGACGCTCCGCCTTTTATCTCTGCTATTTTATCCCTGTTGGTTTTAACCACGCATCTCTAAGCAATACACCTGTAGTGATAGTTCTAGATACTTCTGTTTTAGAGACTCTCTAACTTCCCACCACTGAAGACGAACCGCCCAGCAGCATAGGTGGACCTTAGCTCCCCCTCATCCTCCACCCCCACTACTTCTGTCCTCCTTTCTCATTTCCCGTTCCCCCAGTGGAGTTTTGTTAGAATTTCTATCAGATCGTCTTGTGTTAATACCAGAATGTCTATAAAATTCTGAATGGAGCATAGCTCATCTGTGCAGTTAACCAGGGTACCTTTTCTGTCATGCACAACTTTTGGGTTTCCCTGGAATCAATAACACTCTTGGTTTTCTTTGCTTTGTTGCCTCTACTCTTATCACCAGCCTCAACAACACCTTTCCACCTACAGTTTCAAGGTCTTCTTAAGATGGCCAAGAAAAAAAAATAAATTAATTAAAATAATTTTATTTATTTATTTGTTTGTTTGTTTATTATTTTTAACTCTAAAAATTTTTTTAAAAAGATGTCCAGATATATAGGTGTTCTATTGATTCCATCTCTTGGGGGAGTCTGCTCCTGAGCTTTCTACTCCCTTCAGTCTTCTTGGATTGCCCTCTCAACCGTGGACATGGCTGGCCTCCAGGCGTCTCTCATCCCTTCCCCTCTCTCTTACTGCCTCCCATTTCCTATGTCTCCTGTATGCTTCTTTCTTGGTTCACTCCCTCACTCTGAGGAACACATTCTATAGTTCCTGTCTGGGAAAGATAGCCTGCCAGGTTAAATTTTTTTGAGACTTTGCATGTCTGAAATATCTCTGTTCTACTGGATTGGCACCTTGGCCAGGTATGACATTGTAGATCACAAATCATTTTCCTTCAGAACGCTACAGGGAGGTCTTAACATTTCTACCCATCTTTTTGATGATGTTGAAATATCCAAACCTAGTTTCATTCCTGAAATTTTTATTATCCTCCTTTTCCTTTCTGAAAATGCCTGTACTGAAGTGTCCCAACGATGTGACCCAGTGTGGGACTATCCACCCATCGTGCTGCACGGTAGGTAGACCAGCCCATCATTGCCTTCCATTCTGAAAAACTTTCTTGCAATGCTTCTTTGATGATTTCTTTCTTCCTGTTTTCTCCATTCTCTCATTCTGGAACGCCTATCACTTACATGTTGGACCTCAAAACCTCTCATTGTCTTATCGTTTCTCTCCCAATTTCATCTCTTTGTGGTTTTGCTCTTTGTTCTGGAATATTCCCTCTACTTTTTCTTTCAAACTTTCCATTGAGATTTTGGGTTTTGCTATCATATTTTAATTTCCAACAGCTCCATTTTTTTTCTAAGGTTCATTTTGGGGGAGGGTAGCATTCTTTCTATTTAAAGCTTTTTTCTCCCTGCCCAGTCCCTGTTTTCATCAAGAGGCTTTTGCATGTCTGTTTGTTTTAAGTCCTCAGCTATTAGGTAATCTTCTAAGAGGAAGCTCTGGGCCAGAGGATGGTGTTGACAAACTCGGGCTGGGCCATTTCATTGCAGGAACCCCTGACAGCAGTTTTGTCTTGGGTGGGGGGAGTAGTCAGATTTTTCAGGAGCAGCTCTTTCAGTCTCTTGTTTGGAGGGTCAGATCCTGGCTGTCAGCCTCTGAAATCAAGCGGGGAAAGAGAATTGGGGATTATCTACTATGGATATTTTTACTTAGTTCTTCTTTATTCAGGGCATGATAAACCCATCCTTAATGGTGCTGTGGGTCCCTCTGTCCAGGGGCCCTTTGCTTTATCATCTCCAGGAATAGATCTCCAGCCCAGTGGCAAGGGAGGACCAGGAGAAGTTTTTTGTTTTTTGGGTTCTTTTTGTTTTGTTTTGTTTTGCCTGGGCTGAGCCAGGGAGGGCATTTGGAACTCCAACTACTATGCTCCCTAAAGAGACTCAACAAATCATCTTTCTTTGAGCTGCTTCGCTCACCCCCTCTCCAACTTCCAGAGGTAGACTGTTATAGATAGCTAAATCTTTTAGGATTCTGAGTATACACTTGCTGGCTCCTGTGTTGTTGTTGTTTTTTTCCTACACAAGCATAGGACACATGTGTTTTCTGGTTTCGACAATGTTGTTGTCACTGTGTCTTGTCCAGCTCTTCCTCTCTTTGACAGTTAATGCTTTTCCTAAAACTGTTACTTTATTAGGATTTCAAATGAGAGCAAAAGTAGAAGCATTTCTTTAATTCACGCTCTCCATACTCAAGTCATCCATTCATTTTTAATCATCCATTCTACAGACATTTGCTGACCTCTTGCTGTGCAGTAGGTTCTGGAGGTGCAGTGATGAATGAGGTTATATTTCCTGCCTGCAGAGATGCCTACCGTCATGGTAGCAAATAAATAATAAATAGTTATACAAGCATACAGAGTGAGAGAACACGGCTAATGGTGATCGCTGGGTGTCTCCTGTGAGGCCAAGTCCTCCTCGAGGAGGACAGGTCTCTCTCTCCCAAGAGACCCTGAAAGGCAGCAGAGCTCAGTACATTTGCCAAGGTCCTTGCAAATTCATTTACCTCATTTCAAGCCTAGCCATCTCCCAAGAGCACCCATTAAAATCTACCTTCCTAATGTCTAGACGAAAATGCTAACTTATTTATTCATAGTGAACATCATACCTGTGCTGGGAACTAGAACTCACACCATGGCCCGGTCGATGAATTTACAGGGAGAGACCTAAACAGGAAGTCATATCATGATTAGAACATTGCTGAGTGAACCTGGAATCCAGCAAAGGGCATTAGTTGTAGGTAGACTGATTATGAGTTTTGGCTATTGAACAAGAAGGAAGGTCATAGTCAATGGGCTGGAATATTGAAGTCTGCTGAATGAGGCTTGCCCTTCCCTAGAAAGTACCTGATTCACAGTGTGATTTTCTTCACATACTTTGGTTTTCTCTTTGCATGGAGACGCAAAGGGGTTCAGCTTTGTCTAGAGCGGGTTCAGACTCTCTTCTCCCTGCATTCCACCCTCTCCCTGCCCAGAACTGTTCGCTCCTCCCTGACATTCCAACAATGTTGAGATTTTTATTGGGTCATGGGACATGGTCACTTGCTAGATGGTGGGTTCTGCACGAGCTGTCCTACATCTCTCTGATAGTGGGCTCACCTGGTGGGGATTGAAAAAAACATATGAAGTGTCTGTCAAGCTCTACAGGGCCACAGAAAAGGACCACCCTGCCTCCTTTTGTAGTAACATTGGAAAATACTTACTGGGCAGTTGTTCCCAGAGAATAAGCTCCCCCTTATCTCAAGAGAACCTGATGATCATTTGCCCCAGTGTTTTCATAAAGGAAGAAACCAAGCCCTAAAGCAATTGGTGAGAGGGGCTGGGAGGGCTCTTTCTCCTCTGCTGAGGATCTGTAGGTCAAGACAGGAGTGGGTCCAGGGATGGGCGCACACCGCCTCTGCCTAATGAGCCAGGGAGGATGGGTGAGGTCAGGAGGAAAGGGGTGGGGTTGCACAAATAAAGGTGGAGAACAAGAATTGCCTGTGCTCATATCATTTCTGTTCCAGAACACCAGGGCAGCTCGGGTCATGAGGACAAGAATGTTGATCTGACCCAGGATCATGAGGCCAGGGTCATCACTCGCCCTTCTCTGCAGTTACTTTCCCTTGTTTAAATGACCACATAGCATAATGGTCACAAGAGTGTTTTGCAAAGGATAAGCCAGATAAAGGGAAGCTACCACGATGATAGTTTTATAAATTGATGCCAAGAGCCTTTCAGGGAGGAGAGTTCATTGCTGGGATTTTTTGCCTGAGGGTAAGACCAGCCCTACATCATGCTACCCAAGCCTAGGCCAGGCCCTATTTGTGTTCTCCAATCCCCAAAGAGCATGTCAGCCACTTGCCATCTCCATTCCCACAGCCCCTGCATTCCCCGGGGCCTCCGGAATCAGCTGTCTCCACCTTCATGTCCCAGTGGGAGACAGCATGGCATGGCCTTCGCTGGGCATTGGTAGAGGACTTAGAACTAAAACCAGGATTTCCTAATATCCCGGTCATATATGATCTTAGTATTACACATAATAATAATAATAATAATAATAATAATAATAATAGTCAGCAACATTTATCTCGCACTTAGCAATAATAAGGAATGTCCACACAGTGTTGTGTAAGGCGATTAGAATTTGTCCCATTTTCAAAAGAAAAAGCTGAGACTCAAGGGTTACATAACGTCGTACTGCTCTGAAGTGGCAAAGGCAGACCTCAAACCCAGACTCCCTGACTCCAAGCTCATGTTTTTCATATGACCCAAGCTCCCTGAGGGTGTCACCCTGAAATCTAGGGTCCGTATCCTAATGCACATGTCCTCCCCTTGAATGAGATCCTCATTAATTTCACCCAAAGTCGGAGTGGGGCCAAGCAATAGCAGGGATCTGGCTGGAAGGACACTGAGACCTACTCTTTGGAGTCCAAGTTGTTAGATATCTTTGGAGGGCCTGGGGTTCATGGTCCTGGGGGCACTGAAGACTGATCCAGGCCATTAGTGGGCAGACCTTGAGCAATGTGGTGACGGCTGGGCCGGTCACCGTGGTAGGGAAGGACTGTTCACATCAACTACTGTGGTGGAAAAGGCAGCAACTTCAAGGTCACTAGACTGGCGCAGGATACTTGTGCTTCATCATTGCAGAAAAGTTGGCAATTTCCAGAGCCAAGGTTTGTGTGCCTGAGTTCAGAAGCTGACCCTCATTGCTACGGGAGCCTGGGAAAAGCGCCTGCCGGGTACCTGCGCAAGGGGAATTTGCTACCTGCCCACCGCTCCCCTGTTCCCCTGAGCGGTCAGTGAGCACAGAGGTGACCGGGTGAGAATGCATGAACGTATTTATATCGACTCCTGATTTTATGGGGACACGTGGGAGCAACCAAGAATCTAGAATGAAGTATCTGAGACCCTTCCAGCAAAGGCTGGTGTTGCTGCAACACAGAGGCCCTTCCCTCCAGCTTTTCCAACGTTTCTGGCATGATTCTGGTCCTCCGCCCTGCCCTGTCCTGGCCCCAGATCTGCCCCTCAAACAGACACGTATAAGAGGCAAGGCCATCCTCCAACCCTTCCTTCCGTGGTCAGCTGCCCTAGCTTGAATTGCACGCTCTATAGGGTTCTGGAAGGTCTGTGCATGTCTGCAGGAGTGGTGAGGGTGGTCCTCCAAGAGTCTACTGGCTGCCACGGAGATTGTAGCCCTAAGGGAAGCACGTTGGCCCTTGGCGGGACCACGTCACCAAGTAGCCACCCTTGGTCTTCGGAGGGGAGGCATGACCCCGAGTGCCGCTGAGGGTGGGGCACTCCACGTTGTCCTCAGCTCAGGCCCCGTGGGTGTGTGTCTTGGTCCTGGTGTGGCTGCCTTGGTAACTTTCCATTAAACCGAACCCCTCTGCAGGATGGAATGTGCCTCTTCTGCTCACTTTGCCATAGCGTGCGTGGCATGGTATGGGGAGGCCCATGTGTCAGGGTGGCCCCAGTGGAAGGGAGGCATGGGGTGCTCTGTCAAGATGACATCACTGCTGGGGGAGCTGGCAGGGCAGCAGAAGAAGAAAACTGTAGCATGGCACATGCAGCTTGTGCCTGACCTTGAGCACACTCGCTGGCAAGTTCTGGAAGGTTCCTTTTGGAGGCTGGTAGTGCTTCGCAGGGGAGCAGGTGCCCTACTTTTGCAGGCTGTACAAGGCAAAGGAAAGAGAAGACTCAGTTTCAATCATTGTTTGGACAAGGTATGAGGCTCTGGAGCTCTGGAGCTTGAGGAACTCCACAGGACCCAACGATGACCCAGACAAAGAACCTCCCTAGGGAGGGAGAGAGCTGTGCTCATGGAAAAAAGGGGCAAAGACAAAAAAAAAAAAAAAGTGTTAGCCAGAGACAACAAGAGGTAAGGGAGAAAGACATATCTGCTGCCTTAAAGTCTGAGATTCTTCTGGAGAAGCCCAGGGAGGCCGACTTCGGGAGGCCCCTCCGGCTTCCCCTCCGCTGGGGAGGAGGTGAGGTTACACCCGCAGCTGAGTCTTCAGAATGCAAAGCAGGATCTCTGTGGTGCAGCTGCCCCGGGGGCTCCCGGGCTGGCTCCCGGCCCTATTTGTATTCCTCTCCTCAGTCCACCAGACATCCTCTTGGTCCCAGGGCTAAAGTGACCTATATTATTTCGTCCTTTCCCAAGGAGGCTTTTTTTTAATGTATTTATTTTTATGTGTGTTTATATATAGTAAGCGACCCCCGGTTTTGTCTTTGCTTGTTTTGCAGTAGTTCTCAGATTATAATAAAAGGAAAAAAAAAGTTTCAAAAAGAAGAGAAATGTAAAAGACATTTTAAAAACAAAGGAAGAGGAGACTCGAGAACCTGGGTGTGTAATTTCGCTATCAAGCCCAGGGCGCTCCCTCAGGCTCAGGGGAGAGAGTTTCTGGGCTCCTCCTAGAGGTTTACCGAGTGCCCTGCTTGGCCTCTGGAGGCTCAAAGACCACGAAACATATTGAGGGAGTATTTTGTCGTTGCGATTTGCTTAATATTTATGCCTCCATAGCACAGTGGAGTTAGGATCTTGGATTTGAGTCCCACTTCCTTTACTTACCATTTGTGTGGTCAACTAAAAACAAGCCATTCAAGGGCTGGCAGGGGGCTGTATGGGTTATTTAGCATTTGTAAACAACACAAAACAAAACAAAAGTCACCTCCAGCTCAGCAGCCAATCATCCTATGAGATCTAAGGAGGTATTAATAAGAGCATGAAGCATTCTAACATGAAGGAGGTGATGGTCCATTCCACTTGGGCTGGCTGGAGCGCCCCTCTGGAGCACTGGGCTCCCGGGACCATGGTTTTAGGAAGACGATAGGCAGGCTGGAGTGTTTGCGTGGATGTCACTGAGGGGAGAAAGCATGGGAAACGCGGGCAGGCCAGGGTCCCTTTCACTGTTGTGAGGGTGTGGGGGGGGGGTGTTTGGGAATCTGCCTGGCAAGATGGGGTTGCGACCGACGCTTTTCAGATTGCTGGTCTGGGATCTAGAGATGGGAAATACTGGAAGGGCCAAGTTCACAGAGCAGGCGTCTCAAGCCCGGGTGCAACCGCCAAGCCCGGGAGCTTTGGGGGCAGGCCGTGCAAGGAAGGCCCTGCAGGGACGGCGCTTGCTAGGCCTCTGTCCTCACTCCTAAAATGGGGCTAGAAAGGAACATCTCTGCATCCTTTACGGAGACGCAGAGGAGAGAGGAGAGCAAAGCGCCTCCACTAGGGGCAGGAAGGAGGTCTCTCTCCCCCTCAGGCCTCAGCAGGGTCCCGCGGTGCCTCTGGTGGGTACAGGCTGGAAGAGAGCAGGCCCCGGGGCCGAGCGGGCCGCGGTGGACCAGGAGGCCTACAGGCCGCAGGCGCCTGAGAACCCGTCCAGGGCCTTGGGGAGGCTTCCATTCTCGGCAACGACCTGGAGACCTGGAATCCGGTCACGCTCGTTGCCCGGAGTCTACCTGGAGCAAACAGCCGACAGCCACGTTCCATTTACCTCAAAGGGCCGGGGGAGGGGAAATAACTGGTGCTGTTGAGGACGGAGGCAGCCCTTCCTGGGGGAACTGAGTGGAGCCTCTGTCTCTGGAGCTTCTCTGCGCCGCGGGAAGGCCTCGGGGCACTGCTGCAGGCTGGCGTCTTTTTCTAGAAAGCCTGGCAGAAAGAGGCACGGGGCCAAGTGTGCAGCCTCCTGGCACCTTCTCCTCCTTGTTTAATGGCGCCTTCTGAAGGGCGCGACCGGCAGGGCCATAACTCGCGGGCTGCGGGGCCTTGTGCGAGGGGCCGGGCCTGCCGGGTGTGCCCCCGGCAACGTCCCAGGGGAGGAAACATCTCACACTTGCGGGAAGCGCGCAGAGTTGTCGGGATTGGTGGTGATACCCGTAAACACAAGATTCTGAGAGGAACATGGCAAAATTCCTCAAGAGACAGAAGATATAAAACAAAGAAAAGCTGCAAGCGTCATGGTCCATCATGCTGGCCTTGCAGGTGTCTGTCTCCTCCCTCAAGGCCGCATCGGTCACGCGGTAGGAAGTGGACACGAGCAGGTTGTCCTTCCGCCATCTTGTCCCTGGTTCATCTACCAGCGCATCTTCTCTTGAACAACCTTCCTCCCCTGAATATTCTACAGGCCCCAACCTACCTTTGCTCTCCAGCCTCCAAACTATTTCTCCTTCATCCACTCACCACGTTCCACGACCCTCCCCCGGTGAAATTCTACTTCTCCAGTAGCACCCAGGCCAAACACCGCCATCTCAATGGAGCGTCCCCAAGTAACCTTCTCTGTATTCATAGCACTTTCCATGTGCTGCGCCTCCTGTGTTTGTGACTGTCCTCTCCACCCCAGATGTCAAACTCTTGAGGGCCAGGGTCATGTTTTATTCATCTCTGTAGCTCCCCAAGTGCCTGGCGCTGTGCCTTTCACGCAGTAAGGCCCTCGACTCAGCTTTTAGTGGATTAAATGGAATCACCACCAAAATCCTCGCTTCACTCAATCCTATTTCTTTTCTTAAAAAGCCCCTTGACCTGGAATTTCTTACAGAGCGATATGCTTTCATCTTCAAGGGCCGTGCGTGTTTCAGAGGAAAAGCATTTCGTCTCCCGCAGATGGCCTTCTCGAAACCTCTCGGTCGTGAGACCCGCCCAGAAATGCTCTTTCCTTTTTGTTAGCTCCGTGGGATTATCTCCTCCTCCGTAGCAGGCGTGTTCCAATTTGACCGCCACTCTTCCACCAGACACGGATTCTCAAGAGAATCAAAGCCTGAAGATGAAAGAACATATTCCATCAAAGAGCCCCTGTGTCCGTCCGGTCCCCATCAAGTCCTGGGAGCCCTACCTCACCACCTGGATAGGGCGGAGGTGGCCGGGGACATGGGAAATCCCCTCCCTTACGTACAGATGACAGACCACCTGTGGTCTAGGTGAGTGAAGATCCCATCTTGGTCTCACTGTGTTCAACTGCAACACGTCGACATGCTTGTTTGGCAAAGAGCACAAGATTTTGGTGACAGAGCCATGTGTCAGGAAGTCTCGAGCCACACGCTGCTGGGCTCTTTTGCCTGGCTCTGGGACACGTGGGGTGGCCCCAGGGTGTGGTCCATATGACCAAACAAGCCCCCCCTCCCAGAATCAGAGTCAAGGTGGGGAAACTATGCCCCCCCCCAAAAAAAAATCACCACCACACGGCCCAAAGCCCGAGCGCCAGCCTTGGACGTGTCTTCCTGAGAAGGGCCCTGTCCTGGGACACACGCTAGGGGGTGGGGGGAGAGGACGTAAGGACAGGCTCACAGTGACGGTGACCTTAGCCTTCACCTGCCTTTCCTTCCACCCGGAAGGACACGCTGAGTGGAAATACCCCAAGTCACTCAGTGTTTGCTGTTCCAAGTCACTGGCAGCTCTTGCAGCGCTGGGAAAAGGCATTCATTGAATATTTACCTCCTTCTTTCTTTCTTTTTTTTTTTTTTTAAAGATTTTATTCATTTATTCATGAGAAACAGAGAGAGAGAGAGAGTGAGAGAGAGAGAGAGGCAGAGACACAGGCAAGAGAGAGAAGCAGGCTCCATGCAGGGAACCTGATGCAGGACTCGATCCCGGGACCCCAGGATCACGCCCTGAGTCAAAGGCAGATGCTCAACCGCTGAGCCACTCAGGGATCCCTACTTCCTTCTTTATTTATTTATTTATTTATTTATTTATTTATTTATTTATTTATTTCTAAATAAAGAATTTGTACTGTATCAATTTTCCTTATTTGACATCACCTACTGACTCCCTAATCTGGGAGGTGAGGACTTAGGCCTCCGTTGGGGAAGCGCTCCCGTTTCCGCTCCTTCCTTGCCTCCACTCCCTCCCACGTTTATGACAAAAATTTTATTAGCTCAATGCCCAGTGTTTACATCACTACGATTCCCTGAATGCTGTTCACAGCTGAGCCAAGTGGTGTATTCTAAATACACTTTCTCTTTTTCATAAATGTCTGTATTTAGTGGCGCTAACAATTTTCACATTTGCCTCGTTCTTTGAGTGTCTATTACTCGTTCATCGTGCAAATCCCCCTCAGAACCACGAAACCCTCTTATATACCTTGCGTGACTCTGTTTTCCCGGAGAGGCTGACCTGGCTGTCCCTGAGGCCGCTGGACAGATGTCCTCCAGGGTGGTCCCTCACCTCGTCCGGGCTCGCCTCTTCCAATCACCCACGCTGGGTCCCTACATCTGGGATTTCTCATCTCTGTCTGTCTCTCTTTCTCTCTCTCGGGGTGTCTGCCCTCTGTTTTGGCAAATGCATCCTCCACTAATTTCCTGGAGCACAGTCCCTGAGAAGTAACGTTTTTCCAGTTTTTTCTTCTTCCTGGAACTTTTGTGGGCTAGTTTGGGTCCTCCAAGAAGCAAGTTGCCGGGACAGCGGTGACCGTGCAAGGAAGATGCCCCCTTGAGGGGACGTGGGGAGGGCAGCAGGGGAGGTGCAGGGTGGATGGGCCCCTGGTGCAGGAGACAGGAAGGGAAGGTTGGAGGGGTCACGTCGCAGACCACTGTCCTGAGCGACAGCCGCCGTCGGAGGAGTCCCACCCGTGCCTGGACCAACCTGCCTTGGTGGCTGGAAGCGGCCCGAGCAACGACAGTAATGGGTCCCAGCAGGTGCAGGGCAGTCCTCAGCGGCTGTGGGGCTGGAGTCGGAGGTCAGCTGGGCATGTTCTCTGGCTGCCACGTCGTCTCACGAGGATGCCAAGTCGCCTACACTGACCCTGTACTTTTCTAGTCTTTCCCTTCCTATCCTCGACCCTTAAAAAAGAATCCTGACAAGCGTTTTCAGCTGTGTTTTCCAATTATTTTACCTCATCTGATATTTTTAATTCCTAAATGTTCTGTCTTTTATGGGGGGGGGGATCCTTTTTCTAGCTTCCTGTTCATTTTTTTCTGTTCATTTTTTAAAATATTTTTTAGATCATTTTTTACATAAGTTTATTAGTATAAGACACCATGATGACTCACAAGGAAAAAAACCCCCATGTTTCCTATTAAACTGTGACACGATATTTTCTTAGAATGTTTACCATATGCTTTATTGAAATCGTTGTTAAAGATTTTTTTTTGTTACAGGTGTTTTACCATTCGTCATAGTGGTGTATATTTTAAAACCGGTGAGATGAATTGCTCAATACATTTCTTTTTTTTTTTAGATTTTATTTATTTATTCATGAGAGACACACAAAAAAGGCAGAGACACAGGCAGAGGGAGAAGCAGGCTCCCTGCAGGGAGGCCTGATTCGGGACTCGATCCCAGGGCCCCGGGATCACGCTCTGAGCCGAAGGCAGATGCTCAGCCACTGAGCCACCCAGGTGCTCCTGCTTAACATATTTCTAAAGAAATTTCCCATTTGGAGTGCAGCTTTTCTGCATCCCTTTGACGTCCAGAGTTGTTGAGTCCTCTTTCTGTGTTTTGTCACGAGATAGGTCCTCTGCGCCATCAGGAGCACTGGCGGTGCAACATGTCTTTAAAAAGTGCTCCGCTGTAGTCTCTGGGATTTTTTCATCGGCTCCTGACACCTGTCCTGCATCATTTGCTGCGGGCGCATCCTCGTGTGACACACAATAGTCCAAAGATCTAGCTTCCTGTCCTTGCTCATGTCTGCACTGTAGTCCTTTCTCTCTGCATCTAAGTGTGGGTTTTAGCCATTTATTTTGCTCTCTGCTCCCTCTCTCCCCAGGTACCCTTTCTGTTTTGTCTTGATCCTTCTCTTTCATGTTAGAGCCATCCCTCAAATGTCTGATGACCTGTGGCTGCCTATTGACATTTAAGAGAAGTGCCAACAAGCTCAAAGCTGCAAGGGAGAGGGGCTGGGTTAGCTACTGCCGCTTGGGTGACCCCCGGGGGTCAATCCTGGAGGTCTTACCGCTCAGCCCATTGTGTTTTCCAACAGAGAGAGAGAGAGAAGTGTGCGCTTCTCCTGTGTGGGGACCGACAGGGGCCTGGGTGCTCAGAGGGAGGAGTGGGGCAGGGGTCTCCCAGGCAGGAAGGCCCATTTCCACGCCACCCCCTTGCTGCTTTCAGTTCAGCGTTTCACCCCTGCCCTCAGCTACATTCGAAGAACCCAAATCCTCATGCTCTGCTTTTCTCCACGGTCACCTTCAAAGCCCAGGCTGGGGACGCTGCTTTCTGCAGGCACAGCCTCCCACAGCAGCGCTGCCTTGGGGCCGCCGGGCCCCCACCCCCGGGGCTGAGAGCTTGCAGCTGGCTCCCCCAGCCGCCACTTGGGTTGCCCTCTTCATTTGCTCTCCAGCTTCCTGAGTTTTGTCAAAATCCCTTGACTGTCGCCTTTCCCATTCTCTTTGTATTTGTGGATTTTTTTTACCTCTTCAAACTCCTTGCCTCTCGTTTTCATGGCGTTCCGGTGGGAGCAAAAATGAACATGGACCTACCATATTTTCATCGCAAAATTCTTTTTAATTTCTTTTCCAGATTCCCCAAATGAGGAGGTCAGGGCTGAAAGGGTACAGTTAGAACTGCTTTTTTCTTTTCTTTTGAAAAGAAATACAGTTGAAGTACAGTTGACATATGATATTATGTTAATTTCAGGGGGTCTAATAAGACCTGCTCTTTCTTTTTTAAAGATTTTATGTATTTATTCATGAGAGACACACAGAGAGAGAGAGGCAGAGACACAGGCAGAGGGAGAAGCAGGCTCCCTGTGGGGACCCCGATGTGGGACTCGATCCTGGGACGCCAGGATCACGCCCTGAGCCAAAGGAAGATGCTCAACCACTGAGCTACCCAGCCACCCAAGACCTGCTGTCTCACTAACTAGAGTGGAGGCAGGACAATGACCCAAACCCGTTTCCTCACCTGCGGACATTGGGCCCACCCGGGAGATGATCACCTCAGTGAGGTGATGGCTGGGAAGAGCTGATGCATCTGAGGGGGGCCTGAATTTACACCCCAGCTTGGTCACATGCCAAATGAGCACCTGGAGATGGGAGTGTCCGCTGGTCCATGAGTACACGGTTTACAGTAATGCCTAATCCGAAGGCTGTTAGGAGAACTGAGCTGCTGTGGGCGAAGCCCCCACGCAGACAGGATGCTCAGCTCACAGTGGGTCTTCCCCTTCCTCTGTTCAGACCAGGAAGGCCTCGCCTTAGTAGTGCTGCTGTGACGTGCGCCTCGCACCCCGATTGTCCAGGCGAGCCCCAGAGCCCAGGACCTGGTCTTGCCCGACACCTGCCCCGCGGCCCAGGCTGCTACTTGCCTCTTGGACGTTGTCAGGTGCTATACCCTTGCGGTGGGAATGGGATGCCGCGCTTTCCCCTAGGTCAGACAGGCACGTCTAGAGACCAGTTATCTACCCAAATGGCTCCTGTTGGGATATTAGTCACAAGTAAGAATATCTTTGAAATGTTCCAGATTTCTTTAAAAAAAAAAAAAAAGAAAGAAAAAGAAAAAGAAAAAAGAAAAAAGTAAACCATTGCACTGACTCTGGGCCCCGGCCCAGGCGCGGAAGCAGGGAGGCTCCGGGTGGAGAGGCCAACTTGTTGGTGAAGGCTGCAGGCCAGGGCCAAGGCAAAGGGCCAGGCGCTAGCTGGGGGCCACCGTGGGGCTGGAGCCAGATGGCTGAGGACTTTCTGGGTGCGCAGAGCAGGAAGGAGCGACGGGATTCCTCCCAGACGGTGGGCGGGGGGCAGACTGAGGACAGGCACCTCGTGGCAGGTGCCGCGCTCCAGGGGTCAGACATCCTCCCTCGCATCTCATAACCAAGACTCCTGGAAATGGAAGAAGCATCAGCCCTCCCCTCTCTGTTGCCTAGCAACGGCCTCCTTCTCCTTCCCCTGGGTCCCCAGAGGCCTTCTCTCCGGTGGGGGATGGAGGTGAGATAATTACCTGGTCTGCATGACACGTTCTGGCTGCTTCGTGCAGGAAGTACTTGCCGTGCAAATGAATAAGGCACTTAGGAAACCATTTATTTTCCTCATTTGGGATTTGTTCTGCACTGTCATCAGGAATTAATGTTTACTTTTGAGAGGTGCCTGTTTGCATGTGTGGGTATTTCCAGTTGTCTGGTGGGTAATTGGGGGATTAAAAGGCATACCCACGGCTCACACTTGGACTCGGGATGTCAGCCCCTGCCCTGGAATTTGGATCAGAGAAGCCCTTTTCTTGAATTGTCCTGTGCCACCCCAGTGTCTCTGAGAGTCAGGGCCACCTGAGAGCTCCCATCCTGGCCAAAAAGCAGGTGCCAGCCCAGGGCTTGGGAGGAGAGGCACCAAGATAGGATTGATGGTGCAAAGATTTTATTTGGGGAAACACGTAGGTGAGAGAAAATAGAGAAGGTTCCGGGAGAGCCATGGGATGAGACTCAAGGTTGATTCTGAGTGACAGAGACATGGAGGCAGTGCTGAAGCCTCCTAGCCTGCCCTGGAGTTTCGGGAAGGTACAGAAATTCTCCAGCTAAACTGTTGCCGGGGGAGCCAGCCTCCCCTGCCAGCAGCGGCCTTCCCGGGTGGGCCCTGTGCTCTTTCACTCGGACTCGGGCACCCCCTCTCCCTGTCCTTGGACGTCTGCAAGATGCTATCTCACGGCCCCCACAGCCAGACTTGAGGAAGTGCACTGCTGGGGGCGGGGTGCGAACCGGGTGTGGGGAGGTTATCCTGCCAGTGGGGTCAGGATACCCGGAAAGGCAGGTAGAGGACCACACAGCTGAGGGTTGAGAAAGGAGGTACTTTTGGAGAAAAAGGAGAACCTAGGGACAGAGGAGCAAGGGTGGGAACTGGCGTGCCCACGGGAGACCTCCCGTGAAGGGGGAAAGGCACATCTAGCCCTGGCTTTGAATCTCTCCTCTTGTTCCTTTCCCATGGTCTTGCTCCCAGGAGAGGCCGCTTACGGTCAAACTTCACACGGGAAATGCGACTGTAAGCTGCTTTACTGACACCTACTGTATTCTTCTCTGTTTACTGTAACACCTGATTGTATTTACAAGTGTTTGGAAAGAACATTTCCTTTTTTCCACGTGATTATGCATTCATTTCCATTTTATCCTCTCTGTGCAAAATCACTAAGTATGAACTCTGTTGTGTAATTGAGGGGGTGGGGGCAGCACCACTGACAGGTGGCCTCCCAACCATGGGGCCGCTCTCCAGTTTCTTCTGTTCTTTTAATCGCTGAGCCTCCAGTAAAAGCCTGAAACCTCACACCACATTGTGTGGTGTTGACTGAAGAAGAAGGGGGCAGGCGGTGAAGGGATGTGTGGCCTGCCCACATCGTGCACCATCCACCCTCCCAACCACTCCATGGAAACAAAGCGACAGCTCATCAAGGAGACTGTTCTCAGATGCTCCAGGGGTGGTGTGGGGTGGTGGTGACCAGCAGGAAAGTCCACGGAGGACACCGTGACAGGGAGGAACTCTGAGAGAGCATCTCTGATTGTAAGACCTCCTCTCCCTCAGGACAGACTAGAGGGAGGCAAGCCCTAGGGTTGGGGGTAGGAAGGCAGACAGAAAGGTGATGCTTGGGGTATGTTGGTTTTCATGAGTGTTTACTCAATGTCAAGTGCTTCACATACATGACCTCACTCCCCACCACAGACCTCAGAGGGTGAGCATCTAGGAGTTTGTCCCCAGGTGACACAGTCGGTAGAGCATGGGTGTTGCTCCCTGTCTGTCCTGTAAAGTCCCTGCTACAAAGCTCTACATAGTGCCGGGACCAGGGAGATGGATGAATGGTCAAGAGAAGGTCAGGGCAGCCTGACCTTTTGTGGTCACTCAGTGAGTCACAGGGCAGGAAAATTTTGGAGGGGCTCCTTGGGGACCCCAATTCCCACACCTGGAGGCACCTAGCCTGTGTGCACTCAAGTGCACCCTCGTGCGTTTGACTTGGGACACTTGTCAGCATGAGTGAACTGGCCTTCTGGTTCCAAGCCATGGCTCCATAAACAGATCCTTCTTAATTAGCCTTGGCAGCCCAACACCTCTGGTGTATCTAGCTCATTCCACCGCCACGCCTACTCTTGTTGGATCCAGTTCTAAAGTAAACTATGTTCTTTGAGAGCTGTCGCATACAGATGAGTTGGCAGCCAGTCTGAGCTGACCCTCAGACTCGTAAAAACCTACAGGGCCTCAGCACCCTCACCCGGGATATCCTAACTCTTGGACGAGAGGTGCAAGACGGCTCCAAGCAGCCATCAAGGACGCGGCTACTTTCTTGGGGACCAAGAAATTGAGTTTTTGTCTCTGCACTTAACTCTGGCAATCCATGAGGTAAGAGGGTGAAATGCAGCATTACCTCTTTGTAGAAAAAAATAAGTTCATTCTGGTGGAAATGTAACCCTCCTTTTTCCGTATCTCAAGTCTAGACAGGCTGTCCACCACTCCTGGGGGTTTAGAAGTGTGGTTTTAACTTGCTCACTTGAGGCTCTCCATCTCCTGGTCACACCTGGATTACACTGTGAGCTTCATCCCGCCGCCCCTTGGCCATTTGAGCCTAGAGCTGGAGTACAGCGAAAGCCTCTAGTCCCACCATGCCTGGTTCCAGTCTTCCCTTCTTGGTAGTGGAGATATGTGCAAGGATTCTGTTCCCGATAGCATCATTTCCCTTGTGGAGGGACCTTGCATAATAGCAGGACCTCCCTTAGAGCTTCTCCATCACGAAGGCAGAGGATAAAATGCTAATAAGGTCTATTATGGAAAAAGCGCAAGGCTTATCTGGGTGAATTGTGTTGGTAAGACATTTTGCTTACCTTCTCCCGAATGCCTTTCCTTCCTTTGATGAAATGTTGCCTGATTGTGAGTGAATGCATTTGGATTTCTCAGCATTTGTTCAGCTCCCTAAATTTCTGCTGTGACAAATGCTCTGTAGCAGTGAGTGGCAACTGTTTCCCTAGTGCTCTGCTTTATGTGAACCCAAGAATGAACGGGCATGGAGCCCCTTCTCCCAACATCTCTATCATATAGATTCTAGGCATAGTTGCTCCAAAGAAGTTTGTCTTTTGCAATAGGCAAGGTTTGGGAAAAGTTTTTTTTTTTCTTCTTCTTTAGTTGCATATAAAGTAGAGCAAAACATGGTGATTGTGGTAAGGCGGCCATTTTAAATATGAATTTTTCAGGTCTATCAGTGGGTGCTCTTCAATCATGGGCTTGGCTCATCTTGTCTTGCTCAATGTTGTTTAGTGACAGTGTTATCCTCACTCAGTCAGCTTCAGTTTTTCAAAGCAGAGTGAGGTAAGGGTATCTGAGAATTTGTGAGACATCAGAAAAAAAACAAAAACATTTTTTTTTAATACTTAAAGGCATGAAGATGGATTTTCTTCTGTGTCAGGTGCACACCAAGTCATTTAGGGGCAGGACTGAACTTGTAAGAAGCACAGGGAGTAGATTCCTTGTGAATGGTACTTGGTGCTTTGGTGGCATTTGGTTTCCTCTGATTTTTTTTTAATAAATTTCATATATAAGATACTGTAATTGCCAAGAATGCTTTGCTCTGCAGAGCATGTCACTTTCTTGTTTTGAGTAATTCATTTTTCTAAGCTAGGTTACAAATCTACCCTGGACCTTTTCACAGCTCAGTGATTTTCCAAACGTTCAGCTCTGACTCCCATGCTTTGCCTTTTACCTGCCCCGTGACTTCCATGGATTCAATGTTTCCTAATTCCTTCCCGTCAAGTTTTCACTGGGATTGCTTATCTCTCCCGGCAGCGTGACCCTGAGTTTGACCCAAACTTCACCCCTCTTGCTTCTACCATTTAAGATGCTAATAATGACTATTGCCTTTCTTCTCATCGACATTGTCCTCATTAATATTATTATGTACATATGGGTTTTTTCCTCATTTGCCTTTCCTTAAGCTTATAATGAACACCCGTGATGTTGTAGGAACTGTGCTAGGTCCTGGGAAATTACTGAACAGCTCCAGTTCTCATGGCACTTACAGTTTAGGGGGTACATATGTGGGAACCAGTGATTACCCTCCAGCAGGATACATACGACGATGAATAAGGACTACCACGCAGCAATGTAGTCATGATATAATCCCTGCATGCACTGGAGGGATGTTCTACTTTGCCCGAAGAAGTCCTTATGAAAGCATAATCTTCAACTCCCGTAGTAGGCAGGATGGTGCCTGTGGGGGGCAGGAGGAAAGGCATTGCAGAAAAAGGAAATAGCATTTGCAAAAACATGGAGTCATGAGAGAGCATATAAGTGGCAGGTACAAGGAATACCAAGCTGGTGCGGGGTGGGTGGCATGGGGAGGGGTGAGGAAAGATGATGCAAGGGATGATGCAGAGAGAGTACACGTGAGAGATGACTTTGTGTGGGATGCTAAGGAGCTCAGGCAGTATCTTGAAGGTGGTGGGGAGCCATATAAGATTATATTTATGTTTTAGGAAGGTTGCTTGATTTGCAAAGTGCAAGGTGGATGGGGGGTGGGGTAAGACCAGTAACAGGAAAACCAGTTAGGGGATTCCTACGAGGCGGAACCCACAAGATCTAGGGGCAAACAGGCTACCAGGACCAAGTGTAGCTTGAAATAGGAATCTGAGAGTCGGCTGGTCTCATTCAGGAAATTTCCCCAAAGTCCAAACCATGACCAAACTTTGAGTGAAAAGAACATTTTTCTTTTTTTAAAAAAGATTTATTTATTTGAGAGAGAGAGACAGAGAGAGAGAATGAGTGGGAGGGGCAGAGGGAGAGGGAGAGAATCTCAAACGGACTCTGCACTGAGGAGCCCAACGTGGGGATCAATCCCATGACCCCGAGATCATCACCTGAGCCAAAACCAAGAGTCAGATGCTCAACTAGCTGTGCCACTCAGGTGCCCAAGAGCATTTTCTTTACATTTGTCTTCATACATCCACTATGACCCATGGGGCACAGAAACATTAATTAATGATCCCCAGACGACATGAGGAGTCAGTGACTGTGTAGGGCAGGTGACTGCTTCCTCCTCAGAAATAAAGCCAATGGTCAATTGTTTTTCTGCCCCACTGAAATGCATGCCTGTCTGAGGAGAGGGAGGGTTTTCAGCAGACTGAGTAGGGATCTCTTATCCCCACTGAGTATCTATGCCTCAAATGAGGCATCATCCTGGGTTGCCTACTAGGAGGTAGGGCAGAAAATGTGTCATTCCTTATTGCAGAGGCTTGAAGTTGGGACCATATCGGAAGTAACAACAGAACTGCTGAAAGCTAGAAGCCCTTGTAACCGTTATCGTAACTACCGTTAATTGTCCAAATGCATTCCTGCTTAAATAGGAGTCAGATACTAACCTGTCTTTCCTGTGGATGATTCCTGAGAGTGAGAACTATTTTCAGACCCGTTTTGCAGGGAGGTAAAGAAGAGAAGAAGGGAAGGGAACTTAGTGTCTCCTGAGTTTTTCCCAACAGGGTCACATGGAAGACGATGACGTTTGTAAGACGTGTTGGGATTAGTGAAGAGGCTGTCACTCCAGGCCTAGTCACTCATTCCAGGCCCAATGTTGCCTCAAGGGCCAGGGGTCAATATCTTGGTACACATGACTCCATACAGGCACACTCAGCTCAGGGTTGAGTAACTGGAGCCAGGTCACATGGGCAGTAAGTGACAGAGCTGGGACTATATGTCTGTCACATATCTCTCCTCCTTTTGCTTGGCAGGTGGGTGACAAGCCTTGAAATATTGAGGTCTCATGGTTCAGAATATCTGGAAAAATCAGCACTGTGGGATTTAAGTCCTGATCTACCTCAGTCTACCCACTTAAGGCAACTCTAGAAACTTTCTCCCTAGAGCTGAAATAAGTCCTGGGGTCCAGGCAGGGGCATTAGGCCCAAGAAAAAGAATATACTAGGATATTCATTCATTTCTAGTTCAAGTCACTATGGAGTGAATTTATTGGCTCAGAAATCAAAGTTTTCCCAATAATTAATTGAGGATAGTTGAATATAGCAATTAATTTTAAAGACTTCTGGTTCTTTTTTTTCCCACACTGGTTGGACATTTTCAGAAGAGGAAGTGATGGTCAGCTTGATACGGGGGGAAACCCAAAGGGATTATCTACATTCATCTCCAGGCCAAAAAAATTATTCCAATTTTACAGGTTGAGAAAAAAAAGAATTGGACTATGATGACTTAGCCTAAGCCAAAATGTAAGAAGAAAGTAGACCTTCCCAATCAGATCTGTCTTTGGGGAATCTATAAGATTCAAGAGTAATATTAACTCTTCTCTAGATAGATAAAAAATGGTTGGCTTGGCTATATAGTTTGTAATCTTCATGAACAAGCAGGGAGTGTGTGGAAACTGGAAAAGCAAAATGGGATAAAACCAAACTAAAAAACACTGAAAAAAAATACGAAAAAGAAAAAGAAAGAAAGAAGGAAAGGAGGAAAAAAGATGAAGGAAAAATTAATGTGGAGACATATAGGACTTTTCTCTTCTAGAAAAGTCAATAATATATGCAAAATAACCTTAAGGTCAAAGGGCTCATAGGAGTCCATTATTGGCTCCGGATGGAATGATCCTAAGCCATTCTTGCTGAGCTTATTAGGAAGAATGTCCAGAGAAAGTGTTGCTGTCCTTCCTGTCGCCTTGTCAGAATCTGTGAGCAGATAAAGACAGCACTGCCCTTAACATGTGAGACTCCCTGGTTCTGTTTGAGGAATAACAGAAAAAAAACAAAAACAACACAGAGACTGGACAACTTCAAGACTATTGAGTCTACAGATGTTCAACCCCAGGTAGTTGGTCCTGGAAACTCTTATTAAGGGCTTGGGCTGTTAATAAAAAATTCAAGCCAATAGCATCACATCAAAAACCAGAGTATTGGAACTACCCTTAAACAATCTTCCTAAAGGTTTATCAAGTCCAGCTCACCCATTGTGCAAAAGAAGAAACTAAGGTCTAGAAGAGCAAACTGACTTGCTCAAAGTCCCCAGTAAAATTACCAACCTGAATTCACGCAATGTCGCTTTGGGTCAGTAATCTCCTCCTTGTTCAAGGGAGCCTGTTGTTATTTTCCTAAAATGATTTCCCAGGATGCAACAGTCTGCCTCAGTGTGCATGTGCATACATTATGTCCTGCCCATCAAGCCTTGCCAAATTTGCATTTAGGTGTGACGCACGTCACTCCTTTATGCTCCTAATAGAAGATTCTTCTTGAATTCTCTGTGAAATACAAGCCAGAAATTTCCACTTATTTAGAATGTCCCCCTGTCCAGTACCCTCCCTCACTTGCCATTGCACAACCACCAGTGTTTCTTGGCTTGCATTCAGGAATTGTATTTACCAGAGTGTATCAATGTGGCACCATATCCCCAGGGAGCAGATTTAAATATGCAACACAACGCGGTTGAAAGCAACAGGTTAATACTGTCTTTGCACTTAGAACAACCAAAGCTCTCTCAGGTGACTACCCCTAGGGAAACTCATGGTTCACTGCCCTTGATTAAATTCTTGGGAGCTTTCTGGCTCTATCCAGATCTGCCATTTGTCCTTGAGGAGTTCGACAGAGTCTGGAAACCATGAATAACTGTTGCTAACTTCTCACAGGAAAAGACTCCCTGAAATTTGGTTCCTTGGAGTTCAAGTCCATTGATGTTGTGTTCGGAGAGATAAGAGTAATCCCAGTTTCGTGCTGGATGGTGCATTCGACCGTTTCAGGGATCAAGGTATTCTGATGCTGTTAGGGAGCTGGACCGCTGATGAATTATGCATACGGTATGGAGAGCTTGAATTGGATTCAGAGATAAGTCACAGGAATGGCCAGAAGGTCACCTTCTGGGAAGTCCATGCTGTGTTGGGCTCTTCTAAAGTGTGAAGACACAGTCCCTAACCTGCAGAAGTTTTGGTCTCACTGGGGCACTCTCTTCCCGAGTCTGTTTCCAGGGTGGCCGGAGTCAGGTGTAGTGGTTGAGGGGAGAAGATTAGTCTCCTTTTGGAGCCCCTCCATCCCCTCAGTAGAGGGGTGAAGGGAACCCCTGAGCCCTGAGAGGTCCTAACTCAGAATGTTTACCTGGACCAGGTCTGAGAAGTCCCCGGTGGCCTGTGGCTCTTCATGCTCCTTTGCCTTGCCCAGATCCGTTGTGTGGGAGATGCAAGGTTTCCTTCCACAGCCAATGCAGATGCTCACCGCTAAGACTCTGACATGATGAAGTCTGCTGAGGAAAGAGGCAAGCTGAGAAGTGGAGAAAAGTGTGCACAGGATTTGGACTTTATTCACCTTTTTATAAGTGGGTTCCTTTGGCTCTGTGTTGCCAGCCGCTGGTGGTCTTTGTGGTTTGGGATTTCTATGGACAAAAATGCTTCTTTAAGTGTCTAGTGGCAGAGAAGGGAGGGGTGTGGTGAGGTGAGGGACGTGGGCCGGGTGTGGGCTGGCTCCTGGAGCAACTCGAGTGGAGAGGTCCCACACTCAGGGCACCAAATGGCCCCATTCCTCCTGGAGAGTCTGCCTATAGTGGGAGCGAAATGAAGATGGGAAATGGGCCGTCATTTGAGAAGGTCGGCCAAGGGTGGTGGGCTAAAGGGCTGTCCAATATAGACAGGGGCCGGCTTTCTCACACCTGCAGGACACAAGATGCCAGTGGATGCAAATCCCAGCCTACGGATTGGAGCAGATATCAGGGAGAAGCTTGGGTTGTAGAGGTGCGGAGAGTCAGGAAGAGATCTCAGGGGGAACTGGATTCCTTACGCAATCACGGAACCTGTGTCCATCGGGCTGAGAAGTGGTTCAGGGGCTGCCAGCCTCCAGGCTGACCTCACTGCTCTTGGAAGCCTCTTCCCTTCCTGGGTGCGGAGAGGGGGCCTATAATGAGCTCCTGACTCTCGTCTTGTGTCCCTGCACCACAGGCATGAATCCCCAGTGACCCCACTGGGTCTAGTGGCTTCAGGGAGCAGATACACGTTTCTAATGACCCACAGTTTAAGTGTGTCCCAGGGGCAGCCGCTTCTGGCTACCTACCCTGCCTGGGTCTGCAGGGTGAATGAGTCTTGCAGCTTCCTTCCTGCCCGAGGCCCCACAGACCCCACAGACCCCACAGGGGCCAGTCGATCAGGCTTCCCCCATCTCCCCCCCCAGCACCCACCCCTCTGTGCCCTGCCCGCCCTCGGCCCTGCTGCTCGGGCCTCTTGGGTCCTGAATGTCGGCTGCCCCGTTCTAAGTGCTTCAGCCCCCCTAGCGGTGCCAATGCAAACAAGCCGCCCCCGCCGGGGGATCAGCCCCCCTGGGCCCCCAGGGAGGGCGGCTGCAGGAAGCAGACCTCTTCAGTCCCCCCAGCTGGCCGCCTCGCTACAGCGAAGAAGAAGTCTGGCGGAAGCTGGCGTGCGGTGGTGGCTCGCTCTTTGCCTGCTCAGCGCTGCGGGCGAGGGGGCCCCCGGGACTCCAACAGCCAGACCACAGAAAGGCCGAGTTCCAAATGCAGCTGTGGGAGAAAGCCAGGCATGTGTCATTGCTCACTGGAGACCAGACGCTGAGCCACCCTAGGCCCGGCCTGAGACCGGGGATGGACAGGAGGCACGACACCCGACAGCATGCCCTGCTCTCACCTCTGCTCTGCTGCCTCTCCCTGTCCGGGAGTCGTAAAAGTAATCCCGTTGTACACTGTGTGCTTTTGCTTTTGCAAGTATTCTAGGCAGGGCCAGCAGTGGGGCCCCCGCCTCAGCTAGGGAGGTAACTGCTCCAAGGCGAGGGCGGTGAGCAGGTCAGGGGAGAGCTGGGCCCTCTGGTCTCCGCAGATCTTTCTGGACATCACACCTGGGTTTCAGAACTTCTTGGTTTCTGGAGCAGCTCCAGGCTGTCTCCTGCCTCCTGCTCTCCTTGCAATCTGCTAGCTCCTGGCCCTGCAGCAAGGACCTCCAGGCTCTGCGTCCCCTGGGGTCTCCCCACCCCCCGATGTCAAGCAGGTGTGGGATCCCAGGACCCACCCCTGCAGGGGCAGCGGGCGACTTTTCAACATTCCAGTTGGTGATACCACCACTTTTCTTCAGAGAGAAGCTTCTGGAATCCCTGACATGAGGATAGCAGAGAGACCTCCCGAGTTCCCCAAACCTTCTTTTCCTGCAAGTCACATCCACATTTTAAAATGCAGCAGTTTCCCCCAAGGATTCACGCCACCCTGCCACACCCATGAAGTGTCAGGCACTTATTGGAGGCAGACAGTTATTGCCTTTGCTTTAAGTTGTCAACCTAAGCAAGATTCTTCATTGGAAAACTGCTACAACATCATATCATCCTTTCAGTCAAAAAGTTCTTACTTCTGTCTGACTGAGCTCCCTATTGCTACAACTCCAACTCACTTTTGTATGGCCTGTCACTCAGCCATCTGAATTTTCCCAAACACAACATCATTTTATCTGTATGGTGGCCCCTGGGAAGTAGATGTCACTGTTTTTTTTTTTTTTTTTTTTTTAAGATTTTATTTATTTATTCCTGAGAGACACACAGAGAGAGGCAGAGACACAGGCAGAGGGAGAAGCAGGCTCCCTGCGGGGAACCTGATGTGGGACTTGATCCTGGGACCCTGGGATCACGCCCTGAACTGAAGGCAGATGCTCAACCACTGAGCCACCCAGGGATCCCAAGGTAGATGCTACTACTATTAATGTTATTTGACAGGCAGGATAACTGAAGCTTGACTTGTGCCCATCACAGGGTGGAGGCAGCTTCTTTCAGAGCTCTCCAGGTTTTCTAGGTTTCCCTGAAATTCTAGAACTCTCTGAGCAGTGCTTTGGGCAGATGCCAGCAGGTGCTGCTGCAGGCATCCAGGGAGCCCACCTGGCCCGAGTGGGTTTGTGAGGAGGCCGACTTTGAGCTTGCCCTTGGCCCAGTGAGCACCTTTCTTCTCATCTTGGCATTGCTACCCTCACTGTCTTTGGTGCCCTGTGCCCTCTGGTTACTGATACTTGTCAAGGTCACTCCCAGTTACTGTGGCTTTCTGAACCTTGAGCACAATCTCTAATTATCGTGTTTACTTGGTTGTTTCTTATTGTCTGTCCAGCTCTTTCTACGTCCCTGAACATCAGTCTTGTTCATACTATCCCAGGCACCTCGCACAGAGCCTGGCATATGGTAGATCCTCAATAAGTATTTACTGACAGGGGGACAAGGAAAAACAAGAAAAGCAGAGCAAGCAGGAAGGCTAGAAAGAAGGGGAACAATTGGAGGGCCTGTCTTTCCCCTCCACCTTCCTGCCTTTCCTCTGCTACTGTGGACGTTGGAATTCACCCATCATATGGGCCAAATCTTATGGGACTTGTGGTAGAAGGATCTAGACGACTTGAGTTCCCATCCCAGTTCTGCCTCCTATGAGCTGTCTAATCTCCTGACTCCTCAGCTCCTCCCTTGTAAAGTAAAGATAATTATATGTACTCCATGGGGTCATTGTGAGGATTAAATGAAATTATTTCTGCAAATCCAGTTTCTGGCACACGGCAGATATCCAGCGAGTGTTGTTCCCTTTCCTCTACAATAATTTCAACCTTCCAACCTCAGTCCTGCAAAGTACAAGCAATCCTGCAGCGAGCCTCCAACCCCATATGAGAGGCTATCTGCCCAGCTGGTACAAGATCTTGTAGAGAGTACACAGCCAGCCTTCCATCTGTGCCAAAGAAAGTCACATTAGAAGAGATGCATTTTAATGAGTTTCTTCCAGTAATTAAACCCAAGGGACACATACACCAGTTGAAACTACGGTAGGCTGAATTCTAGATTTCTAGCTCTGTGAATGTGGATTAATAACTCTGCTTCTCTGATCTTTGGTCTTCCCCTCGACACACTTGGAATAATAATGATGTTGTCTATGTCATAGAGTGGTTGGAGCTGTTGAGTGTTTGCATGGAGAGTTCCTAAGTGTTAGTTATTCTTGGTCCATGCGTTAGAGGACGAACTACCCCCACAGTAAACTAGATTCAAGAAGACTTCACGGAACCTCCATTGATTGCCGGTTACTTTTATACACCTTGTCTCCTTTCATCTTTTTGTTTTGTTTTGTTTTGTTTTGTTTTATAAGGAGGCTCCCCACACAGCATGGAGCCCCACGCAAGGCTTGAACTCGACCCTGAGATCCAGACCTGAGCTGAGATCAAGAGTCAGCCACTTAACCAACTGGGCCACCCAGGCGCCCCTCCTTTCATCTTTAAATAACATTGAAAGACACAGCCCCTTCCTGGTTTCATTCATGCATCACCTCATCCACTCAACAGACACTGGCTGTAGCCAGAGAGACGTGTGCCATCCTAACAACGGTTAATTGTCAGTAAATACGGTGGCATGTAGTTGACTTATTTAATTGCTGTTCCCCGTAGCTTACCTTTCTGGGCTCACCACTGGTCTGCACGCCTCCTGAAGGGGTGGGGCTTTTCTCTGGGCACTTGTGCTTGGCCAGTAGCGTGCACTGTCTCCTTGCTTCCAGCTGCCCTTGCGTGCTGACGGGGGCCAGCCCGGCGCCTCACTGTACTCTTGCATTCCGTGTGCTCTCTCCATTTCAGCCACATCTTCTTCAGCTTCTCTGAGCTCTGCATGTGGTTCAGCTGCTTTTGCACTCTTAAAATCGTCGAATCCAAAACCAAGGAAATCAATGCTAAAAACAGGTGGTTTCTTGATCATGTAAATGAGTTCTCAAAAACACATGAATTTCTTATACACATTTCCAAGCACAATATTGAGTTCAAAATACATGAGATCTACGTGCCACTATGCATTATAGAAAATCTAAGCTTAACTTTGAAAGATGAGGGAAAAATGCCCGCAAAAGCATGCAGTGCTGATGAACACGCACGATCTCCCTGCCACCTGTCGGCGTTGGCAGTTATGAATTCATGTGTCATTTTCATGCCATCAGTGGATGTTTATTTGGTCATTAGTTGGGTGAGAAAATAAAAAATGTGTCCAGCTGCAACTTGGAGGAAAATTGTTTCTCTCCTTCCCTTCCTCTTTCTCTCTCTCTCATGTGTGCAGCCCAGTAGGTGCTGTGGATATAAAGTGGTGAAGAGATGAGACCAGGTCCCCACACTGTCCTTTCAGCCAGGGGATGACACGGACTTTCACTCATTCAAGAAATATTTGTCCAGTTCTCACTATAGATCTAGGTGCTGAGCATGCAGAGGACAGTGAGGCGGGCTGCTCTCTGGAAGTGCACATAATAGCAAAGGTGAGATAGACAGGAGGTAAACAAGTAATAAAGAGGTGAACGAACAAGATGACATCTGTCGTGGTAAGAGATGGGAAGAAGCCAGAGCAGAATGGAGTGGCAGGGTTGGTGAGGCAGGGGGCACCACCTTAGACTGGATGTTGAGGGGGCCTGTTGCTGGGGATGGTGTTGCTGAGTCCTGAGCGGTGGGAAAGAGCTGGCCATGGGAAGACCTAGAGCAGGGCATTCCCAAAGGAGGGAACAGTATGTTGAAAGATGAGGGCAGGACGTAGCGTGGCATGTTGGAGCAGCAGACTTGGTGGAAAGACTGTGATATGAAGTGGGGCTGGGGAGTGTAGTAGAGCCCGGGTCATATTGGGCCTTGAGGTCATAAGGGCGAGAGGAAGCTCAGAGAGGCTTCAAGGGGGCAACCACATGATCTGATTGACACAGTTAACAATTGCAGTCCGGGGTCTGCAAGGTGCAGTAGCATGTGGTGGGCCCCATCTGATCCCCCCAGAAGAGGCTTGCCCAGCTCAGCCGCCGGCCCCCTGCAGGACCAGCTGGGGTGGAGAAGAGGACTCTGTCACAGTCAACCCCACCCTTCAGATTGGGCCACTAACTTGCAGCCCCAGAGTCAAGAGGCTCCAGAGAGGCTGTGTGGCCCCCTGTGTGGTGATGAGGGCCAGCCTGGGAGACTGAGTAGGAGACGCTTGGCAGTGTTCCCGAGACCTCATCAGAGTCCTTTGAGGGTTTGGCATCCAGAGAAGGAAACCCCAGAGAGATGCTTGTCAAATCCCTTGTGATTTTGGGCTCCTCTGGATGGAGAGGAGATGTGGGATGAGTTGTTGGGACTATGTGGGAGGACATGTTGGCAACGACAGTGATTACATTCCTATAGCATTTTTAAATTCCTGAAACATCAAAAAAAAAAAATGATGGTGGGGACTGTGTCCTGGGGAAGAGGGAGAGCCAGCGGAGAGACACTGTAGCCCCCTCAAGAACTTAGGTGGTTTGCACAAAGGTGATGGCAATGGGACTGGAGTGAAGAGGACAGAGGTTCTGGATGCGGTTTGTCGAAAGACAAAAGCTTGCTGATGAATCTTGCTGAGGCGGTGATGAGAGAAAGGGAAGGATCAAGATTGAATCAAGATCTTGTTTGAAAAGTAGTGGGTGGATGTACCATCTACCGAGCTGAGGCAGGCCCCAATTAAGCAAAATAAATATAACATGGGTTGTATTTGGTGCTAAGAAGGAAAGGAGGAGGGTGCTAGGAAAATCTTCTGGAGAATTTTCAACCCAAGATGATCACCCCCAGGTGCGCTGCCGGGGTACCCTGCAGGGAGCATGCACCTTCCCCACCCCACCCCACCCCGCCCCACCCAGCCCAATGGTCACAGGACCTGAAGCCCTGCTAAGAGCTTTTAGAGAAAAGATTGTGCCAGGTGCCATCACCAAGCCCTGTGCTCCAGCTGCCTCTGGATCTGGAAGTCTGGTCATGCTAAGCTCAGAGGAAATTCAATTGGTCTGGCCCAATTGCATCTTCATGGTCTAATCCAATTTCATCGATTTATGGACGATCTTTTTTTTTTTTTTTCCTGGTCCTCGGCCTTTACTTTCCTTTGTTAATTTTCCCCTAGTAGCCAGATAGACAAAAATCTCCTCCCTCTGTGCCTTAGGTATGAAAAAAAAAAAAAAAAAAAAGGCCTCATCAGTCTCCTTTAGAGCAGCCTGAAGCCTGCTGTCTCCCCCTCCCAGAGGTTCTGGTAGACGAGCCTTCTCCATGAGACAGGGGAGCGGAGGGCAGAGGCAGAGGAATGCCCCCAAGGCCTGGCATGTCCCCCAGACTATATGCCCTTCCCAGTATTTCCTCTGCGGCTCCTGGGGGCACTGCTGGTCCTTGGGCCAGCTGCCTGCCCAGATCCACACATGGGAATTCAAATTATTCCCTAAATGCCAACTTGAACTTTGGCTGCTTCTTCACCAGGCCTCCTCGGCCCTCTAAGCCAAAGACCTGACATTATGAAGTTTTTAACATGCTGGACCCGCTGCTGGGTGCTCTTGCACTCATTCCTACCTCAGCACTGTGAAACCGATGCTCCTAGTGCCATTTTTTATGGAGAACACTCAGGTTCAGAGAAGCAAATTAAATTATTCTGTTGACAAGAAGAAGGAGTAGAGTCCAGGCCAAGGTCTATACCACCTTACAGCCTATCCCTTCAGTACTTTCAAGACACCCGTTGAATCCCATCCCTGCTTTGCCAACCCCACTGGCTGGCGTTTTTGCAGTGATGTTCTCCGGGTGCCAGGGAATCAGCATTTCAGTCAGTGCCAAGCCCTTAGTCAATCTCTTTGTCATTGCTCCCCGTCTTCCCTCCGTCCCCAGCGCAGCACAGGACGGCCCCGTGGCAGGACCGAGACGATGATGGGAAAACCCATCACTGAAAATGCAGTTATTGGGAGTGGGGTGGGCCTATGGATAGACAAGAACCAGAAAACAGCGGCTTTGGCTGGCGGGTACACCATTCGGGTCTGCGCAGAGCAGCAAGACAGACAGACACATCTGAAAGACAAAGAGACAGAGAAGGAAAAAAGCAAATGAACAACTCACGATGAGCTCTAGGATCTTTATTGTTCCTCAGTGACTTTTTTCCTTTTTGTTTTCTAGGCTTGGTCCGTTGCGTTGGGGAAGTGGCTGTGTACAAACGCCGGGCAGCCGTGGAGCTGGAACCCGGGGCTGACCCAGGGCTACGCGTTTCACAGCCGGAGACTCTGGGGCGCCTGCACGCACTCTCCAGGTAGACCCGACTCGTTTCTTTTTCACAGGAATTAGTGCTTGTAAGAGGGCAGGGGCCATCCTTCAGTTTCCTCCTCCCAAAGCATCGTCTAGTTGTGATACTTGGTAAGATCAGCTTTGGTCCTGATACTGTGTCATCAAACAGGCCCTTATGATCTATATTAGTCCAGGTGAGGATTTTTTTTTTTTAAGGCCGGCAGCTGAAATAGAGACAGGGTGGCCTGATACATTCTTTCTTGCTTTTTAAAAAAGATTTTATTTATTCATCTGAGAGGGAGAGAGAGAGAGCACAAGTGAGAGGACAAGAGCGGGGGAGGGAGAAGCAGACCCCCCGATGAGCAGGGAGCACGATGTGGGGCTCGATCCCAGGACCCCAGGATCATGACCTGAGCTGAAGGCAGATGCTTAACTGACTGAGTCCCCCAGGCGCCCCCTTTCTTGATCTTGATGGTGGCCCTTGCTCAAGAAGCATGCAAGGAAACCCAGCCTGGCCTTTTGAGAAAGGGACCCACCTCTGGGAATGCACAGTGAGGGGGTTTCCGTTGTTCTCTGGAGAGACCCTGAATGTGGGCTCCACACAGCAACCCCCACAGTGGACAATCACAGCAGCAGCAAAGACCCTGCCTTCACCAAGCCAATCCTGCCCCAGGTCCCCTTCGTCTCTCTTTGGTGGGTGTGGGGCCGAGGGAAGGGATGACATGGAGGGATGTGGGGGCCAGGAGGGGCTTTGAGTTGTCCCATGGGATCCCGGCTTGCCTGTGGGGTAGTGCGGAGTCTCGACAGAGGTGGGTGTAAAGAAGCCTTGGGTTCTTAATGTTACCTGCTCTGGGAATAAAACGGGGGCTATGGGTAAGGACCAATGCTAGGAACATTGAAAATAAAACACATACTGAGAGGAGGAGAAAGAGGGAGAGGATGAAACCGAGCTCCCAGGGCAGTAGGAGAGGATGAACAAGTGACGGGGGACACGCTCACACGGGGGCGCTGCATTGAGGCTGGGCCACGGGCCCACAGAGTGAGGCCAAGGTCGCCCCCGGGCCTCCCATCAGATAGCCTGCGAGGCTGTGGACCTGCCTGCTTTGGGGAACTGCAGACCTGGCTCCCACCACATGACTCTAGCCTGACCTCCAAGCCTGGGAGGTGTGAGGGGCGAGGCGAGAGATGGTCAGGTCAGGGTCACTAGGGTCACACCGTGTGCGGTTCTCAGTTCCATGGAGCCTGGGTGAGGGTGCGTGAGTGGGAGGCGCCCACATTCTGCCTCAACCACCCCACCAATCACCACCTGGATGGGGAGAGAAGGAGGAATTTCCCCCACAGATGTGGGGAGAAGAGACGTCTCTCCAAATCCCAATAGAGCTCCTGTTTGGGAGCGAGGATAAGCAGAAACATCTTTCTGGATCTCCAGGCTCTTGAGACCAAGATGGAGCACCGTGGCCACTTGCTGAAGGGGAGGGTGAGGGGACCAAATCCAGCCCAGGGCCCAGTGATGGCCTAGGGCGGTGCTTCTGGCTGGTGCTGGAGGACGAAGTAAGAAGAGGAAGAAAAGAGGGGGGGTTTGTTGAGCCCCAACCGTGCAACAGGCCCCTTCCACGTGTATTTCTTTCTGTACAATGTCATTCCCATACTTACACTCCTCCCACTTCAATGTGTACAGTACTGGGTGCTCAGCACGTTCACAACATGGTGCAGCCATCGTCACATCAATGGTAGGACGCTGTCGTCACCACGGAAGGGAAGTTCATACCACTGGCAGGCATTCCTCATTTCCCTCTTCCCCTCCCCCCGGCAGCTACCAACCATACTTCATCTCTTCAGATCTGCCTCTTGTAGACATTTGTAGGAATGGAATAATGCCGCATCTGGCTCCTTCCACGTCGCAGAGTGCTGCCAAGCTTCTTCCGTGTTGTAGAGTGCGGTTCTTCGTGCCTTTTCTTATGCCAACAATATTTCATTATACGGCGATGCCTTGTTTTAGCTGTTGGTTCAGGAGTTGATGGACATTTGGGTTGTCTCCACTTTCTGGCACTTGTGAGTAACACTGGTATAAACATTCACCTACAAGTGTTTGTGAACATTGTGTAGAGTCCCTGTAACCATAAAATAGGCCCCATCGTCCCTGATTTATTAGGAAAAAAACTGCAGCTCAGAGAGGTTAAGTCATAGTTTTTGAGACAGAGAAGTTGCTTTTGATTGGGTTTGGTTAGGATAGAAGGGCCAAGAAGGGCCAAGAAGACCTTACCAGGTCATTATAAACACCATTGCCATTGAGTAAAAAGAAATGGCAGGAATGAGAGCAAGTGCGTCACAGGCCGGCTGTGGGCTCTACTGGACTTCTTTCGGGAAGTCGGCCACACTGGCCCGCCCCTCAGGTCTGGGAGATGCCCCCCTTTCCCCACTTGCCTCCTCGTTTCAGCGGCAGATGTGAGGACCGGTCAAGAGCAGTTCAAGACAACTGCTGGAGCAGCTCATAGGGCTCGTGGGGCGTCAGGTGGGAGGTCTCTGCTGTGCCCTCATTCTGCGTGGGTGCCTGGGGTGGGCTCCTGTCCCAAGGAGAGGAATTCAGCGTGGGCCCAAGGGCAGCTCTGTGGCATGGAATGACAGGGTCACAGAGGCTGCTGGCTCTGCCTCTCTCTGCCTCCAGGGCTTTCCCAGAAAGTACTTGGACATGGGAGTGTGGGTGACGTGCCGCCCCATTAATGCAACTCCGATGGCTAGGCGGAACCCAAGCCAAAGCTGGTAATCATTGACCCTCAGAAGCTCCCTGGGGGGCAGAGCACTAGAAGCTGTGGGAACACCAGCTCTCTAGCAGACCCCCTGCTCTGTGGTTTATCCTAGAACCTTGCCCTCCTCATCACCTTCCTGGGAAGTGCAGTGGTCCTGCAGCCTGGACAGTGGTGTGGTGCAGCCCGGGACTAAAGTCATGGCAGATAATAAGGTCTCTGGGTCTGTCAATCGGCGGCAGACTATAACTGGAAGGGAAACGAGTTGGGGGTTCTAGTACTGAGGATGTACTGGGTCCAAGTGTTGTCTAAGCCCTTTCCAGCCACTTGCAAGATAGATACAAGTGTCCCCGTTTCTCAGATGAACACACTGAGAGGCGTGATAGTGCCCAGGGTTAGAGCTTGAGAGTGACTGACTCCAGATCCAAACCCCACATACCCGCTTCTTCAGTCTGGCCTGGGAGCCACTCGAGGCAGCTCTGATAGGGGATCTTCAGCATAAGCTAGAATGTAAGATGAGAAGGCATCTGAAATTTCCCTCCAAACTCAAGAACCTGGTGTTCTGTGTCTAGTCGTTTGCACGTCCATCAGAGCTGGGGCACCAACATGACACCCTTTACCTTGGGCCCGGCGGCATCATGAAAGGGTCCATCACCCAGGCATTAGTCCTCTATTTTAGATATTGTCAAGGTTATGGAATTCTATATGTTTTTTAAAAAACAATAACAAAGAAAGTGTACTTTCCTGTTGCAGACACTCAGGGGAGCATGTTCAGGATCTCCAGTCCACATGGAATTTACTTGTTTCCGGGCTGGAAAGACTGAGCTGATGTAACACCAACCCAGACCACAGAGAACTAGAAGGGTCACACTAATAACAGGATCCCGGCACTAATAACAAATGCAACTCCTTGTAAACATTGAAATTCTTTTACTAAATCCTGGTGCCGTTTGAGGTGGGTGTTGCAAAAGATGAAATTTAAGAATTGTTTCATTGTACACGTGCCCAGTTTTCAGACAAACAAACTCCCCCAACACATACTTTTACAAGATAAACTGATAAGATAAACAAGTGAGAGGATGATTATTTTATTTGTCAAAATCGTTCCTCACTTTATAAATAATTCAGTAAAGGATTTTTAAAAATATCTAATATCTTAATGCCCATGTACTATGACTTACTATATACAAGCCATTTCTGTTCACCTACCATCTTTTGAGAAGACCGTACACTGGTTCCAATATATATTTAGACCTGGACAAAGATGTCTGCACTGTCATGGAGTTGTTTTGAGTAAAAAATGAAAATAAATAGGCCAGGAGATGAGAAATGTCTTTAGATCATTGTGTTAATTCCATTTTCTGTCATAGGTTCATTAGAAACTAGAATTCAACACGTAGGCTCATGACCCTCAAGAGGTCCAGCCTGATACACCAGTGGGCATCTTAGAACTGATTCTTCTACCTATTTCTTTGTCGAGGAGTCTCATCTGCTCCCCAGACAGACCACCTAAAATTTCACCCAGGATTCTCTAGGGATCTGTTCTTTCTCTCCAGGTGAATAACCACGTTTACTTGTGTTTTGCCACATGTCTTTCCTACCGTGCTTCCACCCCAATCCTGGGTGTGTCCTGACAAAGGCAAGTTGGCAAATTCCAAGCCCAAACCAGGGAGTTGTGTTGGTCACTACAAATTTCAGTTATACGTGGAGACTTGAAAATCATCCTCTGCGCCTCTTCAGAGGCAAGTGGCTTGATGTGCACATTGACCTCTCTGTAAACAAGACAGTGGACCACCCAGGCGGAGAGAAAGCCAGATAAGGGTTTGGTTGTGAGGAGCCTGTGGCCCCAAGGCCCCGGCCGTCTGCCTGTCCTGGAGCTGCGGAGACCCAGGCTCACCATTAGAGAGCAGTGTTAGGCCCTGTTACCCTCCCACATCCCCTTCTGAAAACCAAGCACTTGGAGTCATTCACACCTCGCCGGATCTATTTCTGTCCTTGACAAATATTTTTTTGAGCATCGAGGCTGGCACTGGGCTGGGTGGCACTGGGGATATAGCAACGGAGGACGTGGATGGGGTCACTGCCCCCAAGTCAGCATGAAAGTTAATGTGTAAATTGAAAGGCCTATAAATATTACCCACCCCCCCAAAAAAGTAGAGCATACAACAATATTGTGAGGGGAGGGAGCCTTATTTAATGGGGGTGGGGGTGCTCAGGGACTCCTCTCTTTTGGCAAAACTGACCTTTAAGTTTCTTTCTGAGAAATGACCTGTAGGTTGAATCCAAGTAGCCAGCCTGGGATGGGGAGGAGGGCCAGTGGAGCGCCGGGGGTTCCCTGTATGTCTTCCTTTGTCTGTATCCCCGGCTGTTGACCAGGGATGACCTTGGAACTCCGTAAGCGTCGCTGAACTGGCCAACTCCAAGGCCAGGGCCTTTGCCCTCCTGCTGGAGCAGTGAGGGCACCAGGCTCAGCTCACCATCGCAGGCTGAGTCTCCTCTTCCACTGAGGAGGAAGCTCCTCGTCCTCCCTCATTAGCCTCATCATCAGAGAACTTCTGACTATGGACGACGACGTAATGCCCCCCTGTAGATATCCATAAACATCCCCAAACGGAAGATGTCATTGCCATGACTTCAGGCCATTGTCTACAGTTAGCTCAAGCCAGGACAATCTGTAGAAGTTTCCACAGGAAGCACAATGCTTGACAGTACATCTTTAGCTGTTTCTGCAGTTGTGTCCTAATTACTTCGGCTTCATGACACTTTCTGATCTCTGCCTGGCATCATGAAGCTCTTCTTGCGACATCGGGGCTGTAGCCTCCTCCAGCCTGCACCCTCGGATCCAATCCAGTTGACCCTAGACCCTCTCCATGGCGACCCCGCGGCCTTGCACATAGTCTCTGCCTCTCTTCCCTTTTCTCATGCTCTTGCCCATGCTTTTCCTTGTCCTTGGAAACCCACCCCCTATGCACCAATCCGAACCCGCCTTATCCTTTCAGGTTTCCTATCTTCAAAAAAGGTTTTATCTCCTGATGGCTCCTCTGTGCTATGTGATCTCTGCACTAGGCGAGGACATAAGTGGAAAATCACCATTTCTGGTGCATAGTAAGAGGGTGCAGGAAAAATGTTGGCCTTCCCCTTCTCCCCCCATATTGTTCAGTACCACAGGGCTTAAAAACAGGGGCTTCTCAGTCAGGCAAATCTAGATTCTTCTAATCTTTGCTCTTTGGCCTTTTTTGCTTTTGTGAGCTTGAGAATTGCTTAGCTTCACTGAACCTAAGTTCCCCCAACTCCTAGGTTTATTATAAGAATCAAACACTATAATATACATAGAAGATTGTACTCTTGTGCCTGGGCCAACATCAGAGGCTTTCGGGACCCCAAAAATTCACAGCTCTAATGGGGCACCATATGCATTGTACTCTAGAGGGTGCTGTTCACACAGGGTGCAGGAGAGTGCGAGGCGTCTCCTGAAGCTGTGAGCAGGGTTCTAAGCCCTCTGTGGAGTCTTCATAGCCATTTCCCAGTCTCGGGAGGTGTTTCTCAGCCCTAGACTTTCTCTTCACTCAGCGTGAGCTGTGCATCTTCGCTTTACCTTGACTTCTGCTGTTAGCTGTGGCTCAGTCCACTCAGACCCAATGGAGCAATGCCTTCTTGGTAAAGAGCTGAACTCCCTGAAGTTTAGAAGAGAAGAATTATTTAAAAACCTTTGTAATAGAAACCAGGTGGATCCACCTGTGTGGCTGTGAGTTTCTCCTGTCTTCTAGTACTTTTCTCTGCTGTCACCGCTCCTCACAGCCCCCAGGAGTGTGTTGTTTTCTCTTCAAAACTGTGAACCAAGCAGAGGTGAAGTCCTTCTCCATGTAGCTGAGACACGCTAGCATTTCCTAAGTACCTTAAGGAACCATTATGGAGACAAGTAAGGAAACAATAACGAACACACACACACAGAATAAGCATCCAGCTTCCAAAGTGTCGGTTTCTGATTCCACAGCAAGTGCACGCTGTCACCAGAGGCTGGGAAGAAAGACCCTGAAGATGTCTTGCTTGGGTCCAGCTTCACTAGCTCCCAGGCTGACTGAATTAGTGGGAACGTCACACCCCTTGATGCTTCCTGCTAGGATCCAATCCAGGTGCCATGTAGAAATATAGGTCTTTGTGGCGCGAATATAATGCTGTCAGGATGACCACTGGTCATGGTAAGTAAGTCATCTAGATAGAGCTTAAACCCTGCATCTGAAAATTTTAACTCTTTTTAATAACTTGTTTTTGTATTTAAATTTGGTCATTTCCTTGATTCTTCACATCCGGATACAAAAGCAAACAAATGTGCAAAGCGAACAGATGGTCCATGAAATGGCTTTATGACTTCTTAGCTACGCCTTTTCTTCTGTGTGTTCTTCTGTCTTAGTGGCATCAAAACCTTCCAGCCGAAGAGCCCCAGGAACATCCCCTGTACTTGAACAAGTTGGCTTTTTGAGGCTAGTGAGAACACATGCTGTGAAGAATTGCGGGCAGCCTCACTGAGTGTTAGAAACACTTAAATAGGATTTGGGCTTGTTTAGGTGATTTGGGGGAAGATTTAAGGAAGCAATACTTTGCTTTGGGTTAGATGTCAGTAACTCAGTGATTTTAGGAGTGACTATGTCAGTAAATCTTACCATCTATAAGGGGACAGGGCTGGTGTACAGCTCAAGTCATTATTGGTAAAGAAGCAGTGATCACTTCTAATAGTCGTGATAGGGGGATTTTTGGTCATTTTTTGTGGTTTGGACAATGTTCAGGTTATTGTCTGTGTTCAGACATGATTACAGAATGGCCTCGTCTGAGGTTGATGTTCTGTGAAACTATTCATGTTTAGAAAAAGAGCTGTAGTTGTGAGACCCAGGACAGCCCCTGGCAGCGCCAAGACCCCAGATGTTGGAGCTGCTCGTCTCCTTTGCAGCTATATATTCAGTAATATGATCAAGTGTCAGTATCTATGGTGAGAGAAGGACAGTGTCACCCCAGGTACCACAGCTCTGGGCAGATTTGTTAAGAATAATTCTTCTTCCCTCTATCCTTTTTCCACCTCTGCAAGATAAGGCTCTGCCTTTGTTACAGGCAAATCCTTGATAAAAACACGTTCACCTTTCCCGGGTCTTTGGGTCCATGTGCAGGGATGGGCTCAGGAGCCGGTACAGCTCACAGGCACTGATGCCCTGGTGGAACATTTGTCACTTTCCTCGAAGCCTTTGCCTTCACCCGGCTGCTGTCTCCAGTGTAGCCCATTGAACTCCACACAGTATAGACTCCAAATGGCTTGGGTCAGTGACACCTGAGTAAACTGTTGCACACATTTAAATTTGTGGACTAGTAATAACAGTGTTGACTATTTATTGTCTAATCACTATGTTCTAGGAACTTGTGTGCAATCACATATGTGACTGCTTTGAAAACACACGGCAGTCTTTGAAAACATATTTTAACAGCCAGTTCACAGGTGAGGACACGGAGGCTCAGAAAGACTAGGTGGCTTTCTCAGGTCACCTGGTCATTAAGTGACAGAGCTGGGGTAGATCCATGTCTCTGCTGACCCAAACTGGCCTTCCTTCCACCTGCCACTCTGCCACTGTGCCATCAACATCCTGAACCAGGTCCTCCCATCCTCTCTTAATCTCTATGCCTGGCACACCTCTGCAGTCATTCAGATAATGCCCCTGGACCAGCTGGTTCCAGAGAAGTCTACAGAACACCGTGTCCTTTATGAGAGCACCAACACCCTTGGACCTTGTGGTTCCCTGGTTCTTGTTCCTACCCTCTTTTCTTTGGAAGGAGCCAGGTACCGAGCAAGGCCTGTGTTGTATTCCCACCCTGGACACAAGCAGACTTGTGGTTTCGCGGTGGACTGGATCCGGGAAACCCTTACCCGAAAGGAAAGGTGAGTTGTTTCTGAAATGCATTCCTAAATCTAGCCAGGCAGTCTTGAGGCTCAGATGCCCTTTTACGTGCCATGAGACCAGGAAAAATGCTTTCTACTGGCCTTGCCGAGATCTGTTTAAGAAGAGCCCATGTTGACCTCCAGTGAGCTGCCTCATACTGTTAAAGACATGAGCAGTAACTCCTCCCAGAATTACCCAACAGAACTAGACAGAAGCAGCCCTCTGTCTCCAACAGGTTCTGGGTAGGAAAGGGTAGTCGGGAGCTAAGATGACTCAGTGCTCATCAGGGTCTTGAGTATTTGCAAATCCAGTGGGTGGCTATCCTACAATAGCTTGAGATAATTTTCATAGAAAACAGGAAGTGCTCTGTGGTAGCAGTTAGGTGCAACACACCTTAGCAAAGTTGTATGTTGAAGAGTATAAGATTGACACCCAACCTACTGGATCTCCTCTTTGATGGCTGCTTGAAACCCCATCGTCAATTGTTTTAGGGTGGCAGCAAACCTGCCACATCGCAATAATCCAGTCACTTCTTATCTGTGAGGAACTTGGGAGCAGGGGCTGCGGTTCTTAACTCTTTCTGTTTCCTAGCACAACACCTGATATATAGTAAATGTTCAATAAATTGAGTGTTTGCTTGATTAAGTCAGTGAAGTAGGCTGAGACCATGACCCAGAATCCCCTTCAATGCCTTGCTACAGCAGGTCCTCAGCAATATTTGTTGATTCAGTTGACTATTGGCTTACACAAAGCAGTAAATTTTCACAGAAACTTGAATTTCTCCTCCACCCCTGTTGCAAAAGAACAACAAAAAATCATTTGACTTTTCTCGGGACCCAAACCCAATAGGTTCTACCTCTAACATGAAATCTCAACTCTCAGAAATGTCCCAAAAGGAGTAAAGGTGGTGAGAGGTTTGATGAAAAAGTAGACTGGAGTAAATGTTTTCTCCTCTCTGAAGAGAAATAAGGGCCTTTGTGATTCCAAATAAGAGGCAGCAAAAGCAAAGTCATTTTGCTCTACTCCCTTGGATACTGTGGCTACCTAGCATGCTGGCACCAGGCAGGAGACATTGCGATAAGTGCTGTAGGAAGCCCCAAATCCAGATTGGCTTGTTCTCAGGTGGACACCTGCAAATGCACCACCTCTGTATTGATTCTTTCAATATCGTCAATAGGTACACTCCATGGGCTCTCCGCTTAAAATGAAGAGAGTTTTGATAGATGTGGGAGTTGCATTCAAATGAATGCAGTTTTCAAATGAAGTGTGTGGGGTTTTTTTTGTTTGTTTGTTTGTTTGTTTGTTTTTTGGCCAAAAGAAGATCCAGGAGGAAAACATGTTTATTTTCAGGAATTTGAAGGGCTCATAAGCAGAAGAGACTTCGGACTTAATTAGGATTATAACGAATTGTCCCTGAAGCAGAGCTAGACCAGTGTTCTTCATACCGGTCCATTCTCTAGGTCTATAATGAAAATATCTCACGTGGCGTTCCACCAATGAGTGCGTTGGCCATTGCTTGCTTTTCCAGCTTAGCGTGTCACTGAGCCCTCCAGCACCCTGTTATCTAGTCACTCAGCACCTCTTTCAGCCCCTCATATGCTCTTCTGCTGCTCCTGCCTGGTTCACACACAATTACGGTGCAGTTGCTTAGTACTACACACACAGGTGTGTCTCTTCTAAAACATTGCGATTAGAGGGGGACCCACATACGTGATGACAAACTCATTGCTTTTATGCATGGGTTGATGAGTTTCTTTGTCATCACTCAACAAATACTTATAGTTCCTACTACATGGGAGTCCAACACCATCCTCAGGCCTGCCCTTGATAGCATACCTCTCTGCCCCTCAGATACAGAGTTCCCCAGAACACTCCCACGGTTTCTCATCCTTGCATCTCCCACCCCCACCCTTGACTGGAAGCTTCTTGGCCATGACAAGGACTGTGTCCATTTGGTAAAAATTGCTTCTCCAATACCTAGCGCAGTACCTGGCACATGTACTAGTAGCAACACAATGCTGTTGAATAATGATAGAAAAATATATTAACAAATGCCAAAAGGCAACGAGCTTTCTGTCAGTTGAAGTGTTGCGCAGAGGTCGGATACCCATCTGATAGAGATATTTTAGCAAAGGTGTTCCTTTGGGCACATACACACCACGCCACATTGTACTTGCTGATTTCCTGAGCTCACTTCCCCATTTGACATGAGCCCCTTGAGAATGGCAGCAGATTGTATTTGTTGTTGAAATCATACACAATAAGCATACACTCGATGTTTGGAAAGTTTACAGAAAGTCTATTTTCTGAGAACGGACTCTTTACAGAACAAGCATACTGGAGCACTGAAGAAAAAAAATGGCAATAATACAATTCACTTGCTTTGCCAGACCGCTAAGAGTACCTCGGTAAATATTAGCTAATGTCCAGCCCTTTGCTTGCTATTAAGATTTACTGATTTCAATAGAAAGTAACCTAAAAGCTGTACCTGTTACACAACCCAGATACCACGGCCAATCTCTGACCGCCCCATAGTACAAAAAATACACATTGGCTCTGTCTGTGGTTAGATTAGATCATTGTCTAAGCAAAGTAGGCTCTGTGCAGATTATAATGGGTCTGCCAGGTGAATGATGGGTTTGGGCAAGGGATGGATGTATCCCACATTCTTATGTTCTCTAGGTATAATTCTTCTCACTCTTTGAATAAACAAGTCAACAGCATTGGCTAACCCGGTGCATGTGAAAAGCAGGTCCGGTAAATGCCAGATTTTATAGAATAAATCCAACAATAAAGATTGCTTTTAGATCTGAGTTTCTTACATAACAGAGACTATTGTACAGAGAGAGTGGTCTGGTATCTCGTTTCTTCCTGGTGTGATCTTGCTTTCATCTTACAAATATGTACTGATCTAAGTCTATATATTCACCTGCATCTTTGTGAACACTTGGAAATCTCAGGATCTCAGCAGGTTTCAGAGAACAAGCTCAGAGATTGATGATAACTGATTCTTTCTGCTGCAAAGCTAATAGGCATGACCTATGAGAAACAGCAAGAGAGCTATATAGAGCGTGGCAAAGGAGAGGAGGAAAATGCTGGAACTCAATCCATGCCTGGTGCCCAGAGACCTTAGCTGGGGGGGTTGTCATGTCTTAGCATGACGGTATTCAAGCCATGTGAGGTTTGAAAAAAAAAATACATACTTGGCTTGGGGCTTGGTCTGAGAACAACCAATTGCCTTGGTTTAAACCACCCAACTCCACTATCAAATTAAGCATTTTTAAGTTAATACAAATTAGCATCAGTCCACTGACCAAAGCCTAAAATAAATTAGGGCCGAGTCTAAAAGAAATCAGCCTGCAGACAGAGACCAATTCCCAAGGCCACTTCCTTGCATTCCCCAGGCATGGATACATCGGGTCGGAATATGCTTAGGATGTTGGTAAGTGCAGAAGGTCTGGGGAAAGCATTATAAGCTGATTGCTTTTGTTTTAGCTCTTTGCAAGGCCAGGTGGATATTTGACTAGTAATGCAGGCATGGAGACCCAAATTTATCCAAGAGATAAATCAGAGGCTACTTCTTCACCCTATAGAAATATTCTTTATCTTCAAAAATGAAACGAACTTAAGAGAGACTAGAAGAGAAAAGGCATGAGGAAGAAAAACTCAGAAGTTGTGTTTCAGGAGCCATCACTGGAAATATAATAGGTGACAAAGAGAATGTGGATTCGCCTGATAAATGTTAGCTTGAGAACTTATTATCTTAGGTGACAACCACTCTATGAAAAGCTTTTAAAACAGTGTGAGCTAACTGGGTGGCAGGCACTAAGGAGAGCATGTGATGGAATAAGCACTATATGTTGGCCAATTGAATTTAAATTAAAAAAAAAAAGAAAGCAATGTGAGCTTTGATGAGCCCAAGAAAGGGAGGAAGCCCCCAGTGAATGTGAAGCAGGAGAAGCTATGTGTGTGCAGAGAAGGGAGAGAGCCAGGGGTTGGGGGAGAGTGGGGGGCAGATTCTTCTTCAGTGGTCCTCACCTGGGACCAACCCCTAAGACTCTTTGGGGACTTGAGGTCAATGAGGGTTGGGTGGGCTGTGGGCAGGGCCCTCTGAGTGTGTGCACTGCTGTTTGCTCTCCTGGTAGCATTTTCTTTCCTTGTATCTTTAGCGCTCGTCCTCAACATTTCAAATCACCATACCTGTGGTTTTTCCCTTCATCACTTCTACCTGGTGTTGGCTTCTTGTGTTTTCACCTAGTTGAAGGCTGTGAACAAAACACTGCGGGATAGGACTTTTGTTTAAAATTTATCACTAAGTTGGTTTCGCTTCCTGGTTTGTATGAATAAACACCTTTTTGAAGGGGGATTTTGAAATCTATTTTAGAAACATATTTGCATTTAATTAAAAATACCACGAAGACATTGCTCACCATGGTGGGCACACCTTGGAGTGGGGGAGGGCACGTCTCGGGGAGGAGGTAGTCTAGTGTTGATGACAGTGGGTTTCATCGTTGTTGGCTGTTTAGGGGAAAATCCCTTCACTTTTTTTGATGTAAACTGGAAGTCACAATAATATCATCAACAAGAAACCACTGATTAGATAGTATCTTGAAGAGCTCACTTTGTTCACGAATTATTCCATCTTATGTTCATTGAATAACTAGTAAAAGTGCCCATAGACTGTGCTAGCAGCTGGGATAGAGGAGTGAATAAAGCATGGTTCTACCTTTATGCAGTATTATTTAAATCAGAGCTTCCCAGTCCTTCAGCTTAGAAGCAGGGAAGGAAGTGTGAGCTATTAGTGGTGATCACCATACTATTCCTTTCAGGAATCTTGGCATACCATGGAGAGAGAAAGGAAATAGGCTTGTAGCTCCACCAAGCAAACTTCTGTCATATGGTAGGACTTGACCAAATTGTATTGAGGAACTCTGTTCTAAATAGTCTCGAGCATTAAAAAAAAAAAAAAAAAAAAAGGAAGTTGACCAATACTTGTCTTAAAATGTTTCAGGCAAAACTGACTTGAGAATATAAAATTTAATAGCTGAGATGCAGCATGTTAGAAGTTCCTCTGGACTGGAAGCAGGGAACGTTATGTTTTATATTTTTGGTTGTTATCCTGCCTCTAGTTGGTACGTGACTTTGACTATGTCATTAAAATTTTCTGAATCTCAGTCCCTTCATTGGATAAATGAGAAAATTGAATTGGGCCAAGGTTTTTTAAAAAGATTTTATTTATTTATTTATGGATGAGAGACACACAGAGAGAGGCAGAGACATAGGCAGAGGAGAAGCAGGCTTCCTGTGGTGAGCCTGATGCGGGACTCGATCCCAGGACCCCAGGATCAGGACCTGAACCAAACAAAGGCAGATGCTCAACCACTGAGCCACCCAGGTGCTCCAGAGCCAAGATTTCTTTTGTTATTGAGTGATAATAGCAGTAAAGAGGAAGCTTTAGGTAGTATATTGGTGAACCTTTTTTATAGCTATTTATTTTTATATATCATGAAAAACATAAATAGTACTTCCAGCTTCTGTTTCACAGATATTTTTGCTTAGCGCAAGCTAAATTTATTAAAGGAAAAGGAGAGTTAAAGAACAATATCAAATGAATCATAGCACAGGTCATAATTGGTTATCACAAACATTTTTAAGTGTCTGTGCCACTGACTATGGTCAGGAAACATTTGAATACATGCCCTCTTAAGCTTGTTCCATCTCTATCTCTCTGTAATTATTTTTCCTTTTTATGTTTAAGCAATATGGTCATCTGGTGGAAAGTTTCTATTGAAAATAGTGTTGTGGTATCCAGAATACACTGTCAGCTTTCCTGAATGACCAGCAATTCAGATTGTTTTGAATGGTCTTTCAGATACAGTTAGCTCTACGTGAGTCACCTCGTCCGCTGTGGGTATAAACAAAACTTTGTTTTGTTTTTGATGTGTTTCAGATCAGAGCGTTGACAGAAAGAATGTTCAAACACCTTCGGAAATGGTTCATTGCTCACTTTTTTGGGCATTCTCGGCAAAGAGCAAGGCTGGTCTCCAAAGACGGAAGGTGCAACATAGAGTTTGGCAATGTGGAGGCACAATCAAGGTTTATATTCTTTGTGGACATCTGGACAACTGTGCTTGACCTCAAATGGAGATACAAAATGACCATCTTCATTACAACCTTCTTGGGGAGCTGGTTCCTCTTTGGTCTCCTGTGGTACGCTGTGGCGTACATTCACAAAGATCTCCCCGAGTTCCATCCTTCTGTCAACCACACCCCTTGTGTGGAGAACATCAATGGCCTGACCTCAGCTTTTCTGTTTTCTCTGGAAACCCAGGTGACCATTGGGTACGGATTCAGGTGTGTGACAGAACAATGTGGCACTGCCATTTTCCTCCTGATCTCCCAGTCTATAATTGGGGTCATCATCAATTCTTTCATGTGCGGCGCCATTTTAGCCAAGATCTCCAGACCCAAAAAACGTGCCAAGACCATCACATTCAGCAAGAACGCAGTGATCAGCAAGCGGGGCGGGAAGCTTTGTCTCCTAATCCGAGTGGCTAATCTTAGGAAGAGCCTCCTTATTGGGAGTCACATATATGGAAAACTCCTGAAGACCACAGTCACTCCTGAAGGAGAGACCATTATTCTGGACCAGACAAATATCAACTTTGTAGTTGATGCAGGGAATGAAAACTTATTCTTCATCTCCCCATTGACAATTTACCATGTCATTGATCAAAACAGCCCCTTCTTCCACATGGCAGCAGAGACCCTTCTCCAGCAAGACTTTGAATTAGTGGTGTTTCTAGATGGCACAGTGGAATCAACTAGTGCTACCTGCCAAGTCCGGACGTCCTATGTCCCGGAAGAGGTGCTCTGGGGCTACCGTTTTGCTCCCATAGTATCCAAGACTAAGGAAGGGAAATACCGAGTGGATTTCCATAACTTTAGCAAGACTGTGGAGGTGGAGACCCCTCATTGTGCCTTATGCCTTTATAATGAGAAAGATGCCAGAGCCAGGCTAAAGAGAGGCTATGACAATCCCAACTTCATCTTGTCAGAAGTCAATGAAACAGATGACACCAAAATGTGACAGTGGCTTTTCAACAGGAGTAAAGCAAAGTCGTGAAGATACCTAGTGACTAGAACTATTAGGAAGCAATCGACAGTTTGAGGGTATGAAATTAGGACAAGAGCCTTCAATGTCTATCAGGACCATGCCCCTGAACCCAACAGCCACCATCTTACAAGACACATAGCTCTACAAGGCAACTGCATCGGAACATGCAATATTCTCATAGGAAATGGCAGTATGGAAGCCATAGGAGTTGACTTGGAATCTTGAATATGATTATTTCAAATCATGCAGTGTTGATAGAAACAGACAAAATCATCAAAATTTCACAACAGGCCAAATGAGATCCTACAAGTCTCCTTGAAGATGTTATGAGCTTCAGATAGGGTCAGGGAAAAACCATGTTCCCATTTTGATTATATTGATGATAAATAAGGCACTTTTGTTGTAACACTGGCTTTTATCAAGGGAAAAATGGACTCCCTTGGAGGCCATTTGGTTGGAGGAGATGAACTAATTAGAGACGATAAGAAAAGACTGGTACTCCAAGAACATTTGTAAGGCCCGGAGCTTCTCCAGTTCTGGTTGTTGGAGCTTTATCTTAGTCTAGGTCATGCTGTATCTCCTGAATAGCAAGGGAAGGCTCAGGCCATGGACTCTGCATCTCTACATATGTGATGTGGAGAGGAACAGTGAGCTCAACCTGCTTTTATGGCACATCCAGACCCTACAGCTCAGAGTTGGGTTTTGGCCCAATTAATGTCACGTGGTTACATTTAGACAGGGGCTAAATCACCACTCTAACATCTCAATGAACACTTCCTGAGGAAAGAATGCTTGATTTGGAAATGGTGGTGATATTTCTTCCAATTTGTGTTAGGCGGGATAAGGAGCTACAAATTAGTTAAAAGAATATGTCCCGATCTTCCAGGAAGGCAGCCAAGAGTTAAAGGTGTAATGTCAGTTTAGCAGGGCCAGTACTGCCAGTGCTTCTGAAAAAGAAAGTATCTTGTGTTTTTCTGCCTTGAGTTTATAACCGAAATGCTGTTTCTAAAGGAGCAGTGTGGGAAGGAAAGGGATGGTCTGTGGCCCCACAGAGAGGAAAACGCAAGGTGTGCCTTTCTCTGAGGCCCAACACCACATCTTCCTCAAAAGGGAAGGACTGATCTTTAGAGAAGGGTTTTACCGTGAATGTCTCTTTTCAGTTCTTCACCTACATTATTTTGAATCTATTCTGGAAGGAATGGGACTCAAAGCTGCTTAGGAATCAAAATGTTGTCAGTGTGTTGATTAATATATTAAATCTCTGAAGCTGTGCATGAGCTTTCCAAAAGTGTCAGTTATTGCACATTAATTGTAAGAGACCATCAGGTGACAACTCCCTTGCTGAGGATAGACTTTCTCCGGGGTGAAGTAGAAGGGGTAGGAAGATAGCAAATGTGACCATATGGTGTCTCAACACCAGCTTACCCTGGGGGAACTGACCTTGTCGTTGCAGACATGCCTTAGCCCTTGTCACTCCATCAAATCACTCCAGGGTGTCTTGGCACATAAGATGGCAGCTGCAGTAGTTTTCACTAAGGAAGGTTCTGTGTTCCCAGGCGTGGGGACGAGTTTGTTCAGATTCATCCACATGGTCGGGTCCTTCTGACCTCACCTAGTAAGGAGTCTGATGGGCTAAGAGTTGTGCACTTTGTCAGTGGCCATAACATTGGACATGACTGGCCTACACGGGAGATGACTCTGTGCCTCTAAGTGTCCCTGCACCGCAAATTGATCTATTGACAAAGCTAGAGGAAATGAGGTATGACAAGCTCGAGGAAGCCAGAATTCTCTACTGACCCACTGTCATGAGGTTTTATGACTCTGTAGTCCCTTCATAAACTGGGGAGTCAGGACACATTCCTTCTGGTCTGTTCTGCTCGTTAACAGCATGCTCTGGGATTGCTGGAAGTGAAAGGATCTTATGAAATCTACTCCTTTTGATTGTTAAGATTGCTGATCGACCAGAATCTTTGTTATTGGCATCTCTTTCTGGGTTACTCGGTGGAAATCTGCACCTTCAAATATTCCTTTGTTGGGATTAAGGCACTCTGCTACCTGGAGTCTCTTTCTTAATGTAATTCCCATTGAACCTTTAGCAACCATTAATATACTTACATCCAATAAAGCCCTGAGGAAATGAGGGCCCACAGGTACCTTTTAATAATCCCAAGGGGTGGCTGGAACCCGAAAGCAGCATAGAAAAAACCTGGATGTTTATAAAAAGGGGATGACCAAAGGCATAGGAGCTCAGTGAGTAAAGAAAATAAATGGGACATAGAAGGTTCCAGAAGGCTAACTTGCCTCAAAGTTGATGCTAATGCTAAAGGCAGGGTTTTTATTCCAATGAAGTAATATTGTTCACAACAGGACCTGACCACGTTAGTATTGTATTTGCCACAGGTGCGCCGTAGTGTTGTATTTGCTGAATTATCTATCCATTCCGAAAGCAATTCAGTATTTCTTATTCCTTCCAAGAAAAACTGCATCCCATGATGCTGTACCATATTCAGAGTTTTGCTTGGCACTAACCACCCCCGCCCCCTTAAAGTGCCTAATTTAGCTCTGTTGCTGTGGGGGTTTTGATTTGGAGGCTCTCAACCTTTATCCTCCAGGACTTAAGTCGACTCAAGTGCCAATATTCAGACTTGAGATTTGGGAAGTGGTCTAAACATATACTCCACAGGCGAGAAGGGGAAGAAGGAAAAGATCTTCTCGAAGCTGCCCAATCTAAGAAGTGAGATGAGTAGACTCTTTCCATGGCTAATGGGCAGGCCCTAGGACAGCGAAGAACTCTCCTGGTGGACTGTGTGGACAGTTGAGGTGGTTCCTTCCTTGAAGTGTCCCATTTTCACAAAAGGGGACACTGCTTCTCAACAGGATGGTTGGGTGAGGAGCATGGGGGATCCTTCCCCATCTAGAAAACCTCTGATGCAAACGATGCAAATGAGCCCCTGACCCCGCCCCTGGGCCGTTGTTGTCTGCCATTCCAGGAAGTGCATGTCAATCAAAGCTTGACAGGGGAGATAGAGCATTTTATTTTGGAAGCCAGAAGTTTGAGAACAATGACTGGAATTTCCTCTTTCTGTCCAGCAAGGGCTGTTTGTCACTGGGGAGATAAAAGTCCAGGGGTAGGGAATAAAGGTTATCGGGAACAGTGCAACACAGAGCCGTGTGGGGGGGCGCCGCGGGAGGAGGGCTTATGGAGGAAATCTATTTCAATGCCTGTCATTGAGTTTCCATTAAAAGAACATTCAGTTAGGAATTCAAAAATAATTTAATCTCCCCAGCCAGATGCACCCAGCTGGACTCCTTGGAGCCGAGCCCTGCAGACAGGGAGCTCTGCACCGGGGCTGGAGGGCCCAGGGACTGGAGAGGGTCACTCCTGCATCTTCAGCCCATACATCCTTGACTGCCAGGGGTGTTGTACAAGACGGTGGCATCTGTCAGGCTGGTGAGACACCCAGAGACCTGGGCTATGGCAGGAGAAATTTAACGCCAGGGACTACTTATTGAGTTCCTCCCATGTTGTAGGTTTTGTTCTAAGAGCTCATATACATCACCTTCTTTAATTTCCCCAATGATTCTATGAGGTACTACTTTTACATTTATTTTTCACTTGAGGCAGCTCAGGTAAGGAGCTTGTCCAGAATTACCTGCTAGGAAATAGCAGGGCTGGGATTCAAACTCTGATCTGTCTCGAAAGACCACGTGTTGAAAGTTGATCAAGTCAGCATCCTGCCATAGGCCCCCCATCTGAGAGGACTCACCAGGTCCATCAGACATTTACCTTGAACCCAAGGATAGTTGACATGTGCCAACTGGTCCTGCCTTATGCTTTGGGAGAAACCCCTCATTACTTAGCCCTTGGCTATTGCTTCATAAACCTCTCTGGACTTACCACGTTCTAGGAAGAGGTAGCGTTTAGTCAGGGCCTCTGGGTAATCTGCTAGGTCAGCATCTGGAAATATCATGCGTATCCTGAACATCTGCCCAGCCTGTTGGTGCAGCCTACCTTCCTATATCTACATATATGCTAAATATATGTATATATGTGTTGTTTTATTTTGATCTCTCAGTAGTCTTTCATCGGAGGTAGAGACAGGTGTGATTCCCATTTTGACAGATGGGGACATGGAGCCTCCGTTATCCCTGGAGAACACTGTCTACGTTTTCCACTTACCTCTGTGTTTCTGGCACCGACACGGTGCCTCACATGGCCAATAAGTGGTTTTTGAATCAGCGAATGAATGAATGAAGGATTTGCTCAAGTCAATATGGTTAGTGGTGGATTTGCAGCGACAGCCATCCAAATGATGTTTGACAAGTTACCTCGTTCATGAGCAGAGGGGCCTTGACAGACGGCTAAATTTCATGTATGATGAAATTTTTATGATGTGTAAAACTGAGCTTTGAAATAGGGTGAAGGGGAGAATTAAATGAAGTAGTAGACATAAGCATCCCTTTATAAAAAGCAAATGACTAGTGACGTGGCAAAACAGGGTGGGAGCATGGGTTCGGAGCCGAGGAGCTGAAGGGGAAAACACTGGTCCACAGGGTGGACCACGGCTGGGGCTTCCTGGACACAGAAAGCAGAGGGGAGGGGGGCTGTGACAGGGGCCAGGGGAAGCCAACAGATAAAAGCAATAGGCCCAAGGCCTCCTGGTTATTGGATAGGCTATGAGTTGGGGAATTTGAGTAGGATCCTGGTGCCTGGGACTTCAACCCAACAGATGCTCACTGGCGGCCTACTGTGAGCCAGGGCCTGGGGATGCAGGAATGAGGAAGGAAGGATGGTTTCTCCGGGTGCTGTAAAGGATCCCGAGGGCCTCAAACCAACTCTGATGCACCAGAGCTGAGTTGGAAGACTGCTGATTTCGAGGAAAGTGATTTTCTCGCCTGATGCCACGTGCTTATAGTAGTTTCCATATATGATATTGACATGACTGTTGGCAATGAGACTATTGACTTTAGTTTTAAAATTAATTGGTATTAAAAAATTATTTATAATATGTCCTGCCACTGATATGCAGTCAAAGACTGTTTTTTTTTTTTAATTTTATTTATTTATCCATGAGAAACACACAGAGAGAGGCAGAGACACAGGCAGAGGGAGAAGCAGGCTCCATGCCTGGAGTCCGATGCGGGACTCGATCCCGGGTCTCCAGGATCAGGCCCCGGGCTGAAGGCGGGGCTAAACTGCTGAGCCACCCGGGCTGCCCTGTTTTTTTGTTTTTTGTTTTTTGTTTTTGTTTTTGTTTGTTTTTTTAAATATTTTATTTATTTATTTGGCAGAGAGAGAGAGCCCAAGTAGGCAGAGTGGCAGGCAGAGGGAGAGGGAGAAGCAGGCTCCCTGTAGATCCCGGGACCCCAGGATCATGACCTGAGCTTAAAGCAGACCTTGAGCCACCCAAGCACCCCCACAAATGGTTTTAAAGTTACTTGGAGGGCAGCCTGGGTGGCTCAGCGGTTTGGCGCCTGCCTTTGGCCCAGGGTGTGATCCTGGAGACCCAGGATCGAGTCCCGCATTGGGCTCCCTGCACGGAGCCTACTTCTCCCTCTGCCTGTGTCTCTGCCTCTCTCTCTGTGCGTCTCTCTCATGAATAAATAAAGAAAATCTTCAAAAAAAATTAAAAAAAATAAAATTACTTGGAGTAGTTCTTCCCTCTGTGACTACATACTTGGCATAGAGTTAGGTTCTTTTGTTCCACGTTTTTATTTCCAATTATTAGAGCTGGTTTATTGTTTCCCTTTTTGATTTAACTGTTTGATTAATCATGCAAAGAATTCATATGGTTTCAAAAATCATAGGATGGAGTATAGAAAATTCATTGCTATTTCTGTGCCCTCCCTATTCCCTTCCTCTTACAGAAAGGTAACTGTTCTTATTAGTTTCATCACGCTACCATTTCACTTTGAAAAAATAAGCAAAACATACATATTTATATCCCTCCAGTCTTACACATTCTAGTTTTGTTCACGTAACAGTATATCCTTCAGGTCACTGTGTTAGGATAACTGCTGACGATACCAACATTGGTGGGATCCTCTTCTTCACTTTCCTTCTCTGGCTTTTGCAGAAGTTGTTGGAATCCTGCTCCAGAGGCCCCTAGCCCTGCAGTACTGGGCCTGAGAGATTGTGGATGTGCCTGTTTTGCATTCCTAAAAGACTGCCTCCCTTTGCAGAGGGCCTGCAGGGCTTACTCTGCCTATGAGCTTGGGCCCCCAGGAGCAGGGTTCTCAGCAGGGGACAAACTGGCTGGGACTAACAGTTCTCTAGGGATCAAAACCCCCTGGAATTTTGGCTGGTTTGAAAGTCAGAACAGGTGCCCTCAAGGAAAACATCCTCATCCTTGTACATGGTCTGGGGTCTTTGCTGGGGTGTGTGGGGGGGGAGGTGAGGGGAGAGGGGATTCAGTTCTCAAGGCATTCTGGGTAATCACTTTTGATTAGGGTTCAGGGACTCTTTGGAGGTTGGGATGGGGGTCATGGAACCCACCCTTGTATGCAAAATTTCATGCATTAGTATTAAAATTAAAACAATTAAATGAATTAAATAAATACAGTGCTCAAATGAAGTATGAAAAAAGTCCTGAGGGAGGTAGAGGTAGGGGAAGGCTTCTTCAGGATGGCACTCGAGTGGGCTTAATGCGTGGAAGAGATTTGACACAGGCGGAAGGGAGGTGTAGAGAGGTGGGTGAGCGGGTGGGCAGGTTAGCCCCAGGCTAACAGGAGAACAGGATGTACATTTGCATGGGGCTTCTGGGAGGTGACAGGCTGGTTTACACGGTGGCAGTACTGGCATGTAGCGTGGAGGCAAGTAGCAATTCATGGTCAGGAGTCAGAGGTTTGGTGTCAGCCCTGAGTTTGAATCTTGACTCCATCAGTCGACCACAGAAGTCTCTGGGGGGCAAACACATGAAGAAATGAATATTTTAGAAATGTAGCTTTGGTATCGGTGTAGGATGGATTGGAGAGAAAAAATTAGAGGTGGAAATTAGCTTTCAAGGCGGGTGGGGGGGAGGTGCCACCATTCTCATTTTTGGGAGTGCGGGGGAAACATGCTCAGAGACCCTATCTATGACTTGTTGGGGTCACCGAGCTACAGATGGGAAAACAAGAGGCAGAGCCCAGGGCTTCTGTTTTCTAGTTAGTTCAGTGCTCTTCCCTGGGCCACTCCCAACCCTCAGGTCCAGGCATCACTGTTCCTGAAAGAAAGCTCCCCAGGAAGGTCGAACGGAGATCAGGGGATTGCTTGTCAGGACCAGAGGGCTAGGGAGTCTGAGTCTGGGCCTCAGAGAAGGCACCACACACTTGGACTGTGTCCTTGGGGGACGCAGAGGGCACCTGCATCTTTGCACTTGGTATCCAAAGAGCGGAGGAAGACAGGGAGAGGCCTGTCTCCATGGTCACAGAAGGGACTTCAGAAATCCCAATGAAGCAAAAAGTAGGCAATTCACTAATTAGCAGGCCCTTGGGACCCCGAGCAACGCTGGCTTCGGTGGCAGGGACCATAATTTTCTTGACGGCTCTGTCCATTCCCCACATCACAACCTGCATCTGTGACCACCTCTTAAGGACATGCCCTGATGAAAGCATGAAAGAAAAATAAATGTAGGTAAGAACGAAAGAGAGTTTGAAGGCAGGAAGTGCAGCGTGAAGTTGGGTGGCTTTGAAGGCTCACAGACCTGGCCAAGCTCAGCTCTCCCATTTACCCACCATCGTATCCAAAACTAGTTCTTAACCTTTCTGAACCTGTTTTTTTCCCCCAGTTGTAAATAATGGGAATTATTATCTATGTTAAAGAGTCACTGGAAGGACAATAGTGTGAAATGCTATGTGACGTGATAGTAGGGGAAGCGCTGAGCACAGCGCCCACTGTAGGCTCCCGCTGGACGGTAGCGGCCTGCTGGTAAGTGATGGCTTTGCTGATGATGCGCAAGGAGGAGGGAGTGGTTTGTACCCCCCACCCCCATCCCGCACCCCTGTGCCTTTTACCCTGTGCCTGAGCCTCATCATCCCTCGCTCCTTCGATTCCAGCCTTTGCTTTCTGTTCCCAGCCTTGAACTTAACCGAGGAGAGGTAGCTCGCCTTCCTCCCATCCCTCCCTTCTGCGTCCCCTGCACAGGCACCGAATCCTAGAGGCTTGGCAGTGAGGGGGACCCACGATCCGGTTCCTGATCCTACCCTGTTATTTTGCAGGGGGAGAAACCAAAAGCTCCAGAAGGAGATGACTTGTTCACCGTGTCTTAACGGCCCTGGGAAAGCGGCAGCATGTGGCTAGGAGAGGAGAAACAGGGGATATTACTGAACGGACCAGAGAGGAGGTCTGAAGGGAAGGGACCCTACAGCAGCGGTCTGTCCTAGGGTAGCGCTGCGCGCCCCTGGCCAGGAGGTGGCACCATACACCTCCAGATGGCAAAGTGACAGCGGCCGGTGGAAAGGCCTCCGCAGCTCAGGGCAGAGAGGGGCTTCGGCAGGCCCCGGGAGCTCTTTAATAGGCCTTATGTTTAGGGCATTTCACTGAGATACTAAGATACCTGGGTCACCCAATCACGGCCGGGCTGACAAAATGTCAGTGAAAACGTTTTCGTTTGCAAAATGAAAATGTGACATAAAAGTTTATGACACGAGAGAGATTAGGATGGCACTAGAGAAAGCTGTTATTTATTTATTTATTTATTTATTTGGCTTTATTTATTTATTCATGACAGAGAGGCAGAGACACAGGAAGAGGGAGAAGCAGGCTCCATGCTGGGAGCCCAATGTGGGACTCGATCCTGGGTCTCCAAGATCAGGCCCTGGGCCAAAGGCAAATGCTCAACTACTGAGCCACCCGGGCGTCCCAAAGCTGTCATTTATTAAGAGTCCACTAGAGCTGAGATGCTGCACATTTTCTCTACAGTGAAGCTGAATTCATATTATTATTCCCCATCTTACAGATGAGAAGACTGAGGCTTGCCCAAGGTCCACATGGGGGTGTTGAGGGCAAAGCTAGTACACACCTGTGTGTTACACACTTATATTTATTTGCTTATTTATTTGAGAGAGAGAGAGAGAGAAGCAGAGTCCGTGCTGAGTGCAGGGCTTGATCTCACAACCCTGAGATCATGACCTGAGCTGAAATCAAGAGTCGAACACTTAACCAGCTGAGCCCCCCAGATGCCCCATATTTGCTCACTCCATCCTCACAACAACCCTGGAAGACAGAAAAGACCCATGCGCACAAGCGCGGGTCATGGGCTTTCCCCAATAACTGGCCGGCCAACTCCTGTCCCCTGGAGGGCTGGTTACGATCCCGACTCTTCCAGTGGCCCTCCTTGTGACTTTGGCAAGCGACGGAACCTCTGAGTCTTAGCTTTCTCCTCTTAAGATGAAGATAATAACAAAGTTGTACAGAAGATCAATGGGGAAAACCTATGAGAAAACAGTGTCCATGATAAAGCAAGATTCTCTTTTATGGGATTATTTTTACTGTAGGCATCTAGCGGCTTAAATCATAGGAAGAGGTACACAAGGCTACGTGTCTGCGGATTATTGGGAGTGACAAAAAAACCCAAGTGTGCCACCATCGGGAAATGGGTTAAAAGCAGTGTGGACCACGCTGGAGTGTGATAACGTGCTACCCCCAGCACATGCTGGGCACTCGGCGAGGTCCTGGGCGTGCGCTGGAAACCAGGATACACCGGGAGCATCACGGAGCTCGTGTCCTAGAGGCAGCGGCAGGAAATGCAGGTGTCGAAGGGGAGTCGGGGCACGAGGGGCCCAACCTCGTCTGAGGCAGGAGAGCCTGTAAGGAACAGACGAGAAGGTGAACCCCGAGGCATCGGGGAAGAGTTAGCCAGATGATGGGAGGCAGAGGGCAAGGATCAGGAGACGGGGGGCGGGGGGGGGGGTGGGTGCTCCTGGGTTACATCCGGAGTCCAGGGCGTGAGAGCACAGCGCATTACTAATCACATCTACAAAACACTGTGATGGTTTTAGACAATGCTCCCCAAATGCCAAGTGAAAGAAGTGGGAACTGAAAATGATAAACACTTTAATGTTTTAAAATTTAAGTCGCTATATGTTGGCAAATTTTGAACACCAATAAAAAATAAATTTATAAAATAAACATAATAAAGAAAAATAAAATTTAAGTCGCAGGTATTTTAAAAAATGTACAATTTTGTTGCACACATATATGTATATACACATATTTATACGTATGCATGTATGCACATGAAGACTCAGAAGTAACCACAAATCCACTCATTCATTCACTCAGTCACCAACTGTGCTGTGAGGGCCGACAGTCCTGGAGACGACAATGAAGACTGCACCCCGGAGCTGCTCTGACCCGCGGGGAGGAGCCAGCTATGCAAAGACACGAGAGGAGAATATTCCAGGCTGGTGGTCCTCGACTTGGGGCACACACTGGCACCATCTGGGGAGCCTCAAAGAATACTAAAGCTTGCCGCCCCCCACCTCCATTTTCGGATTTAATTCTGTAGGGAGACAACCTGGCCATTAGGATTTTTCACGCTTAATAGGGATTTTTACCTGCTTTCCTGGAGCCGCTAATTATACAGTGAGGCTGAGAACCACTGGTTTAGGTGGAAGCAAGTGGAAGTGATTCCCGGTCATTATCTGATCATCTTTGGGTGGCGGCATTTCTTTTATAACCATGCATTTTTTTTAAACAATAATTTTAAGCAGAAGAGAACTCAGAGCAAATGCATTACAGTATCTAGGGGTCTCGATAAAGGTCCAGGGCTTGCCTAGACCTAGGACATTTGAATTCTAACTGCTGCTGATCCAATAGCCATGCCATCGTGGGCAAATTTTCTTACCTCTCTGGGCCTCAAGTTTATCCTATTTCTAGAATGAACTCTTCAATTCCACGACTCTATGAACTGGAGCTCTGAGTAAGCAAGAGCCAGCGGAGGCCTGAATAGTTAGAAACCTGACTCCACGCGAGAGGATGTCTCTAAACATCCAGAATTCTGGAGGATCTTATCAGATGCTTCTTTTGTTTTTTTGATGCAGTTTTCCCGTAAACCGGATTTCTGGGGTTTTCTGATGCTGGCTCTGAATGAACCACGGAAAGACGAACCATGCCCTGCTCTTGGTCTCCTTATGTCCCAGCCTGACCACTCTGCAATCCTCCCCCAACCCGATACCGCCACAGTGTCTCTGAGGCCCTGCGTAGAATCGTCCAGGGCCAGCTGGCGAAAATACCTCCTATTTGGCCTCTGAAATTTGCCAAGACTCTGCCCACATTTCCCAGAATCGTTCCTTTGCCTCTTTCACTTTCCCCTCAAAGAACACAAACCCCAGGAGCCGGGCACTCAGGTCTTTCCTCCAGCCGTACCACATTCTTAAGGACTTGATTGCAAAGGGGAGAGGAAGGAAAGACAGGCTACAAGCGTTTATTTCTTTTCTGTTTCCTGCTTGCGTTCTGGCTGTGGTCCAAGCCACTGGTGCGGGGGGCTCGCCCGTGGGCTGGTGTCTGCTAAGAGGACAGGGAGCCGTGGTGCGAGGCAGTGGGCAGAGGCTGAATCTAGGTTCCTGTCCTGGCCCTGCGACCGAGGACCTGCCACTTCAGTGTCGTACGTCTCTCGGGAGGGTCCAAGTTACAAGAGCCAATTGGGAGCATCTCTTTCCAGCTCCGAGTTCAGAGTCTTCACGTGGTAGCTTAAAATTGGCTATAGCGCAAGTGTTTACACCCTGGAAATCAGCAAAGTCTACAAATCAGGACCCTACCGCCAACCCTTTTAAGAGAGCCGCTCGTTACGCATGTACCTGCGCACGGTGGAGCGTGTGTGCCAGGCCGAGCTGTGCCTGCAGTCACCTGAGGGCATTTGTTGGAAGCGCGGTGGGTCCCCCACGGCAGACTCTGGAATTAGAACCTTCAGGTGCCTGCGGGGATGGCAAAGGCCTATAGGCCGGAACTGGCTTTCCGATGAGCGGTGGAGTCGAGGAAGTATAGATCCTTAAAGATGATTTTCCGCTCTTATAAAAGCTCTGCTTCTGGTTGCCACCCGATGTGGTCACAGGCTACGTGTCATAGGCTATGTGGCCAAAATACCTCCTATTTGGTATTTGGTGTGGCTACAAGCAATAATCGAATCATCCACTACTAAGCCACCTTTTTCTTGAAATCTGGGGACAGCTTTGCTCCTGATGGAGCTCGCTGGTGTGTTTCTACCTTGACAAGGCCATTCCTGCTCCCCAGGTCTCACGGCAACCTGGCGGTGGGATGGGAGGTCCCTGTGATGCGCGGGTCCTCACTAGTGATGCTGGGGCTCTGCGCAGGCAGTTTGCCTTCAGAAGTGACCTCTCAGGGGAAAGAGCACAGGGCATAGCGAGGTGCCTACTGATGCCCTTCCGTGTCCTGGGTTCCCTCCGGGATTGGAAAGTCAGCCTAGCCCCTCAGAGGCTGGCCTGCGGCCTGTTGCTTGTGCCACGTTGGACTTAATGGCAGCTCTTGCTATGATCTGGGAAGGAGAGGGAATTGCTGCCAAAGAGAGACAGAGGCAGGGATGTTTTTAAGTGTCTTGAAATTCTACTTTACAACCCTCGGGACGCTGCCAGCGAACAGCCCACGGGCTCAGTAGCAGCCACCAGGAATGTCTTCTCGAAGCAAGAGGATGCTGGGTTGCTGAGGAGTTGGTAACCTCTGGCTCAGCCAGGAGGAGCACCAGGTCTGTAAGAGGAGGACTTCAGAGCTGGGGGCTTCTCCTCTGATCCCTCACCTGCCTCTGTGAGCACCGCACTAAGCCCTCTTAGGATCTGACCTTGACAGGAATGGTTTCCTGCATCGTTCTCTCTCTGATTTCCTTCTTATCTCTCTTTCTTCCTGGCCCCAGCTTTTCTACCTGCCTTTCAGAATCGCCCTGGGGATGGTCCTTCCTGCTTCGCATGTCCCCTCATCTTTTTCAGCCTCGAGCCTCCAGCCCTCCGCCCTTGGCATTGGGCAACTGCCTCTGGTGCCCTCCCTTCTCTCCTGGGCATCCCCAGTCACGCCTGGCTCCTAAGAAGCAGGTTCCGGACCTGGAGAGGCAAGAGGGGACCGCTCAGAGCCTGGGGATGGGAGTGGGAGCCCCCGGGTGTCCCCTGAGAGGCTGTCTGACTCCGATCCTGGGGGCAGGAGGCCAGGGCAGAGTCTGCACATAGAATGGGACAGAGGGACCTAGGGGGTGTCAAAGTTTCAGGCCACTCCTGAACTAACCCCAAATCTCACCCCTAATTAGGTCATCTTCTCCAGAAAGCGACTTGCCTCTGGCCAGGTCCTGTGGGCCCGGGTCTGGACAGGGGAGCCTGGCATGTGCCTCGCCTGCTCCCGGCAGCACCCTCTCGCCCGCAGCGCTCCCCAATCTTTGCAGCACCCCCTTGCCCACAGCATCCTGTTGCCTGCAGTGCCCCTCTTGCTCCCCACAGCACCCCCTTGCCCGCAGCACCCTGTCGCCTGCAGTGCCCCCTGCTCCCCACAGCACCCTGTTGCTCGCAGCACCCCCCACTCTCCACAGCACCCCCTTGCCTGTGGTGCTCCCCCTGCTCCCCATAGCACCCCCTCGCATGCAGCACCCTGTTGCCTGCGGTGCCCCCCTGTTATGCACAGCACCCCATTGCCCACAGTGCCCCCCACTCTCCACAGCACCCTGTCACCTGTGGAGCCCCCTACTCCCTGCAGCACCCCCTTGCACACAGCACCCCCTTGCCTGCGGTGTCCCCCTGCTCCCCACAGCACCCTGTTGCCCACAGTGCCCCCCACTCTCCACAGCACCCCCTTGCCTGTGGTGCCCCCCCTGCTCCCTGCAGCACCCCACTGCCCGCAGCACCCCCTCGCCAGCAGCACCCCGTTGCCTGCAGCACCCCGTCTGCTCCCAGCAGCAACCCCTCACCTGCAGCACCCCCTCTGCTCCCGGCAGCACCCCCTCTCCCGCAGCACCCCCTTTGCTCCTCGCAGCACCCCCTCACTGGCAGCACCCCCTCGCCTGTGGTGACGCCCCTGCTCCCCGCAGCACCCCTTGCCGGCGGCACCCCCCAGGACCGCCCCCTCCCCCTCCCCCGCAGCACCGCCCCCTCCTCCCTCCCCCCCCTCCCCTCCCCCTCCCCCTCCCCCTGCGCCCTCGCCCTCGGGGTGCGGGCGGCCGCGGACGGGGCTGAGCCCAAGCCGGCTCCGGCTGTCTGCGCGCCGCGCTCCAAGGCAGCAGGGTGAATGGCCGGCATCCAGCCCCGCCGGCAACTTGAAAATAAAAATAAAGCAGAGAGAAAAGAAATAAATAATAAGGAGCGCGCCCGAAAGCCAAAGAAAATACAATCGCGGGGCGGGGGGCGGGGGGGGGCCGCAGCCGGGCCTGGCCCTGGACGGCGGGGCCTCTGTGCCCCCCCCGCGCCCTCCCCCTCCCCCTCCCCCGGGCCCCCCCAGGGCCACCCCCTGCGCGTCTCTGTCCTAATTGCAGAAACACAATCCGGGGCTGCCCCGCCGCGCCCGGGCGAGGCCAGGAGAGGCCGCGAGCACCCCCGCCCCCAGCACCCCCCAGCGCCCCCCCAACACGCCCCCCGCCCCGCAACAGGGCCCGGCTTGTTCTTTGTGCGGCAAATATTTATTTTGGTTCAAGTGGACGCCTTTCCACAAAGACCACCTGGTTGTAATCAATAACACCTATTTTCAGATAATCTGCCGCTCTCTAGGCAGAGCCCACGGCGCTCACCCAAACAGAGACCTTTTCAAAGGGCATTTTAAATGGGCTGGATTCAGCCGGCTGGAGGAGGGACCCGGCTGGGGGGGAGGGGGGCCGGGGAGCCCCGCGGACCTGGGTGGTCAGGCCCTAGCGCCCGGGCGCTGCCAGGTGGCCCTCTCCCCTGGGACCCTGATGGGGGCGGGGAGAGCTTCCAGGAATGTTTCTCCAAACAAATGAAAACCTTTCTTTGGTGGGCCAAATGTTGCTGCGGAGGTAGGCTTCTAGAAACTCTGACAGCAGCTTCCCCTGCCTTCCAAAAGAGCATCTCCTTGTCCAGTCGGGGTTTGGGCAGAGGCGCCTCACCTTGGCCAGCCTCAGAGGAGCTGCAGGGCTTCCCGCGCCGACATCGCAAAGTGAGCATCAAGCCAAGACCATCTCACAGGACAGCCGTTCATGCAGGAATGCGTGCTCATCACCTACCTGGGGCTGCCTGGTTCCAGGTTCCAGGGCTCGAGGGCCAGATGCGGCCTGGAGCAGAATGGATAAAACCCTGCCCTCCTGCAGCTTAGGTTCCAGTGGGGAGAGACAGACAATAAAGGCCAAATACTCAAAGAGTGAGGTGTATTCCAAAAAAAAAGAGAGTATACAGAGATTGCTTTGAAAACTGTAAAGTGCTTTGTGTTTCAGCCCTGAGGTGGAAACGGCTCTCTGGGCTGCTTTGTCTCCTCTGTGGCAGGTACCCAGGAGATGAGTGCACACTGGTGGACAACCCCAAGAGTCAGAAGGTGCTGCGGGTTCCATCACATTTCAGGTGGAAACAGCAAGCCTGGGTTCAAGTCCACCTACTAAGGTAATTTCAGAGCCTTGGAATCCTCGACCTCAAATCAGCTCAGTAACACCCACCTCACCGGGGTGCTGTAGGATTAGATGAAAACCCATAACCCACTCCACCCACTGATACTTCCTTCCTCCCCAAGAAGCCATGTTTTAGTTTAGGTCCAGTGGTGATGTAGTATCCTGCTGTAAAATGGCATTTTTAGACTTTTAATAACATAATTTAAGATTCCAGGTGGAGCATGGAAACCAAATGTGTCCTGGAAGCTGAGGCCGGGGGTTGCTTTCATAGGAGACACTGGGCTGGGTCGTTCCGCACTTGGTGTCATCCTGACTCTGGCAGGAGGGATGGCCTAGGCCAGCCAGTCTGGGTGCCTGCCATGCCCACAGCCCCACTCAGGGAAGAGCCAGGGCTGCTCTGTAACATGTGACTCTCTGGGTCACCACTGTGGGGCCCTGACCCAAGGACAGCTAAGCCATGAGCTTCAAGTAAGCCTTGAGGTGCTTTGAGTGAAGTGACAATAATTAGCTTAGCAAGTAAATAACTCGGCAGACCTTCTCTCAAACAATTTTTAAAAAGATTTATTTATTTATTTGAAGGGGTGGGGTAGGGGCAAAGGGAGAGGCAGAGAGAAACTTTAGCAGACTCCGTGTTGAGCGCAGAGCCCGGCAAGGGGCTCCATCCCACCACCCCAGGATCACCACCCAAGGTGAAACCAAGAGTTGGTCGCTCAACTGCTCAACTAACTGCACCACCCAGGCACCCCTCTCCATCATTTTAACGGGCATATGGAGAGATGGAGGCGTGTGGTGGTGGAAGGACACAAAAGTGGATGTGAAGAAGGTATCTTGGTCATGGGAACTGAGAAACATCTTCTCTTGACTTCCTTGGGCTCTAGTAGCTTTCTTGTTCCAGGCTCCATGAGGCTGTCTGTCCATTTTTGCAGACACCCACCTCCCTCATCGCCATGGGTGTTTTAGAGCGAGTTCCCAGTACCTCAGGGACTCTGAATGAGCGCCTGTCCCTTCTGACGCAAAGACCTACCTTCTGTGAGATCTGTCTACATAAGGTAAGGATGCTCCTTAACAATATATGGCCGGGGGTGGGGATAGGCAGATAATGGACACAATGGCATTAAAACCTCTGTAGATAAAACCATTCAAAAGACTTGTCCTTTAATCAGTTACTAAAGGCTTCCAAGCTATCATCCTGAGAAATAACTTCTCATGTCCTAATGCTGTTTTCTCCATCCTTAGAGATAGCTGGGAATTGGTCCTGGCTGGGCCGGAATTTATGTCACTGCTCTTCATCAAGAACGTGGCTTTGTCCCTCTGATGAGATGTCCTCGGCACTGATGGTTAGCTCGGAGCTTGCTGAGAGATGAAACTTGGGCTCAGACAACCCAGTGGGGGTGGATGGCCCCGGAAAGATTATGATAAGGAAGGGGTGAGGGACAGGAAGAAGGGTGGTGTGCTGGAATTTAGGATAATTGAATTTGCTGTGCAGCCAGCAGTAATGACCTGGGTCATCCGTTGGATCTTTGGTCATAAATCCACTAAGATCAGGAAATTCCAGGGTTAGGCCAATCTTTCCATTTTTTTTTTTTTTTTCTCCTCAGAGATGAAGATGGTTGAGGATTTAGAGAGGGATGGTTTTCACCTTCTCAAGATGCTATGACTGACTCTGAGTAAACTCATATTTTTGCATTTAGCTGGTTAAACTTATGTCTTAGAAGCCAAGTTATCTGTTCCTCTGGCTTTTTGTCATAGTTTCTCCCAGGAAAACCAGCAGGACTTCCTATATAAAGAACGTTTGTCCATCTGCTCTGTTACCCAAAGTGCTGGAGGTGAACTAGACTCCCTCCAGGGACCTACTGCTTGTGAATTATGAGACCTTGTTTTGACTCCAGTTTTCTCTCCATTGCCTTTTGGACATTTGCTAAGACAAAGCTGTGGAGCCATTTGTAATGAACTCTCAACAAATTGAGTAACTGATCTCCTGAAATCTAGATCTTTCTTGCAAAGTAAGACTTAACCTAAGTGCACATTCTATGCAAATGATTTTTGAGGCATCTCCAGAGTTTTCCAGAAACCTTGCAGAACAAATACTCAGAATATAGGATATTCCTCTAGGAGTGAGGTATAGGTAAGGGGCTAGCATCTTCTAGCAGAATGCAGGTCTCCTAGGCATGAAGGGCAGCTTGGGGAAGACTCTGTCTTTGGCCACACAGCTTGCTGTGGGGATGAAAATCCTTGCTTTCTTCTGCTACTCTCTCTTCACTCCTATCTGACCAAAATCTTCGAGGGTTGGCTTTGAGCACGAGTGGCAAGTCTAGGATTTGGTTGCTGGATTGAAGCCACTTGAAAAATTGGATCCATTGGAGTATTGTGTCTTAGATTCTGATCAGGTAATCACCAAAGTTCCTTAAAGATTCAGTGTATAAAAAAGAAGACTGAGAATCCTCCGCAATACACTTTTGAAGGCGGATTTAAGCTACAATTTAGTTGACTTTGCTTTTCAGAATCAGTGGCAAGTTCATATTTCTTCCCTACAGGCTACATTCCTTCGGACAGAGAGTTGAAACTCTCCACATTTTAAAGATCTCAAGGTGGATGTCTTATGAATAGTGGTTTCTGAGTAGTCATATGTTCTGTTATGATTTTTTTTAATGACAAAACTTTGAGTTACTCAGAAAAACCCTAGATAAGTAGAAGTTCCTCAAAAAGACAAAGAGCAAATGAAGGGAAAGTTGTCAGGAAAAGCTGAGGTATCTGGAAAGTATCGCTAGAGTATATGTGATGCCTGATTAAACATTTCTGGAAGTCAGAGCCTCAAGACAATATAAGAATCAGTGGGGAAGGAAATGCTACATCTTCTGGGAAAACCAATGAATGACAGACAATGACTTGGTAAAAAAAAAAAAAAAAAGAAAATTGCCAGCAAATTATAAGAGTGCTCTGGTCTTGTACTTTTTACCATATCTCTCATGTTTTTATTTTCTCTTTTTGTCTCTGGAGTTAACCAGAAAGTCGTGGTGCAGACACCTCACCCTGCCTCTCAGACCTGCTGGGCAGCTGGGCTCCGATGCGTTCTGGTCGGCAGGTGCAGTCTGACAAACAACAGACCCATGTATCAGATCCTTCTATAAAGCCAGGCACTTGCTAGGTGCGAGGAATTAAAAAGAAAACATTAGGCCCAGCAGTTCCTATCCTTCCTGTCTTTATAGTCTAATGGAGGACACAGACCTTCAGATATAAAATAGATTCTGGGTCTTAGCCCAGCTCAATAGCCAAGAGTAATTAAAAAGTTGATTCCATTCTTCCCAAAAAACATTTATGACATATCCCAGAGCATAGTTTTTTCACACTGAGTATCCATCTCTCCCCACACCCCCGTTCCAGTCTCTCCCCTGGATACCTAGCACAAAATTATTTGCTTCATTTTATGCCCATCCCCAACTAGCTCCTTAGTCTCTCTGGCTAAATCCTCTACTCTTCTCTCCTTTCTCTTACTGTTCTCTAGAATCTGCGTGTCAGAGGTGTAGGCGTGTGTGTGTGTGTGTGTGTGTGTGTGTGTGAATGCAGAGACAGGCAGAGACCACACATTAGTGAGGTTTGGAGCCCCTTGTCCTCCCCCCACGGCCAAAAGATACACACATGCAGTGAGCTATGTGCGGGTTGAAATGTATATTTACAGATCTTCTCTTTATCTGCTTCTGTTCCCTTTTCTCTTTCCCTTTCTCTTCCCATTCATTTCCTTTCTCTCCAGAAATATTTATTCTTGAATCCATATGGGGGGAACAGAGCAGGCCAAGTATCAGAGTGCAGTGGTAGCAGGGCCTGCCCTGGGTGAGAAGGGCACCATGTGGAGGAAAGACAGTGGCCGTGGGGGACTGGGGTGTGACCTGTCGTGAGAGGCAGGGCTTGAGCAGAATGAGGAGGGTGTCCTTGCAGAGGGGTGACCTGGCTTGGAGTGCCAGGGCTTGGACTGGGTGAAGAGGACATCTATACGGAAGCACAGCCTGGTGTAGGGTAAGGAGGGAGCACATGGTGAGGTGACCAGAGTGGGAACTGGGAGCGGGGGCGGGGGGGGGGGCAGCGGGGCAGCAGAGATGGAGATGGTTACTTGCAGGAGAATTGATAAGTAAGTGCATATATTCTGCTTAATGGAAACCATGTTTCTCATTGTCAAATAAGGGAATTACAATAAGGAAGGGGAAAAACTAGGTGAACCCTGTGGTGTTAGATCAGAAATGGCTGCATCTGCATGAACTTCGGGTTTTCAATATGAATAGATAAAGAAATAAATACAGATACCAATGTCTAAGCATATGTGATGATTATTTTTATGTGTCAATTTGACTGGGTGAAGTGTTGCCTGGATAGCTGGTAAAACATTATTTCTGGGTGTGTCTGTGAGGGTGTTTCTGGGAGAGATTAGCATTTGATACAGTAGACCAGAGGAAAGATCTTCCTCACCAGTGTGGGTGGGCACCATCCAGTCTGTTGAGGGCCAATCTGAACAAAAAGGGGAAGAAAGGGTAAATTCTCTTCCTCTGCTTCATCTGAGACATCCACCTTCTTCTGTCCTCAGACACCAGCACTCCTGGTTCTCAGGTTTTCAGAATCACCTTGGGACTTACATCATTGCCCCCCCCGCCACCCTATTCTCTGGCCTTTGGACTAACTCAGATTGAATTACATCACTGGCTTTCCAGGCTCATCAGCTTGTTTCTCTGGAGAACCCTAACGGGATATGTGTGTATATAGATCTCTTTCTGTTGTGTCTATGGGATGTATGTATATGTAGGTACAAATGTTGCCTAGCTCTGTCCCCTGAAAAGGTCCAGGAGCAGTGATGCTACAATAGCAATGAGCACACCTAGCGCCGAGACATTGGGTTCTAAATATCATTTCCCATTAAAAAGAACCTTTTCTCCAAGTGATCCTAAGAGGAAACAATAGATTTCATGGTTAGGACCAGGAGCCTAAAATACGTTGCTGGAAAAACAAGGAAGTGCTCAAAGATCGCTTGAGCAGATCAAAGGACATATCAAAGGAACATATCAAAGGACACACAAGCCAGCTTAAATGGCCTCTCACTGGAGCAAGTGCATCATCAAATCAAACAATGATAGGAACATATATCCAGCAGATAAAATAAGAAACCATGAGTCTCTAGCAAAATAAATGAATGAATATATTGAATTTTGAAGATGAATATTTACATAATTTCAAAGTACCTACCCACAAAATACTTGTTAACTGCAAAGGGGAAAAGAGTAACTGTGCAGTGGACAAGACTGGAAGACACCGCAAAATGAACTTGATCAATAATGGGATAAATTGAAAGTGTGTGCCACCCATAAAGTGTGTGGAGAAGGCACTCGTCACTGCCACCAGAGATTCCTAGCCTAAATCTGATAAGGAAGAAATACCAGACATCTCCACACTGAAGGCCATTCTACAAAATAACTGGCCCAAAATACTCATAGTCGTCAAAGTCCTAAAAGTCAAGGAATGACTCCGGAGCATCTCAGACTAAACACATGGGACAACTAAATGCAATTGGAATTATGAGCAGAATCCTTTTGCTACAAAAGGCAATAGTAGGACAATTAGCTAAGAGTACATGGTGCCTACGGGTTACGTGGGAGTGGTCTGCCCATCTTAATTTTCTGATTTTTCACGATCATATTGGATTATGTAGGAGAAATACACACTGTTTGTGTTTGTTTGTTTGTTTGTAGGAAATGCACACTGAAGGATTTTGTGTGACGGGGCATCAGGTCGGCAGCTTTGGAGTGGCTCGATAAAAAAATGTCCTTCGTAGACGCAGCTCCTCTGTTAGTTTGTGACTGTTTCAAGCTTTTACAATTTTTAAAATTAGAATAGTATATTCATAACATGCATAAGAATTGAGGAGTGTGATTTGACTCTATTTTATGATATCAGAGAAGAACAGAGAGCTACTTACCAAGACGGTATCTTGGATTTCCACAGTTCTTTTCGACACGTGGAACATTTTATTTGTAGTATCTCACTTAGCTCTCGTGATAGCCTTGTACAGTTAGGACTATAATCTTCGCTTTGCAGAAGGGAAAATCAAGCGTCAGATACAGCATGTTATCATCATGAGGATAGTGGAAATGCTGGGCTTCACACCCAGGTCTCTCTGATTCCACCCCCTCCCCGCCCCTTTATCTGCTCTCTGAGCATGTAAACGACTGGCCCACTACTGCATCCTGCTGCCACCACAGCAGACAAAACACCGTCTCTTCTCTCATGGAACTTACAGGCTGCTTGGGGTCTGCAAACAATCGGAGCCAAGCTTACTAAGCATAAAATCCCAGCTCCAAGCCCCTATTTCTTAGCTGATTTAAAAACCCAACCCAGCATTTCTGACAAAGGGCATTTTTAGCATTCTTTCATAACAATCTCATTTTATTTGCAGCATCCCGCAGCTTGGCAGCGTGCTCGACAGACTTCAGGTGTACACAGAGCCAGTGGAGGGCAGGAGCCCAAGCGGGGCACGACGAGGGCCGGCCGGGCATGGGGGACACATGATGAGTCTCTGGAAAATCCAATTTACTCCCACTTTTCACCCATTTGGAAAATGCCTTATTGCCCACAAAGCAAAATCTACCCTGCGCTCAACTCCCCGAACAAAGTGCTCACTGGTTACCGAGGATTTAATAAAAGTTCTTGGAAAAACCTAGCAAATACTAGCAGATAACAGTGATTGCGTATATACTTCCTGTACAGTAGTTAATAATAAAGGGTTTTCCACGTGTGTCATCCAGTACCTCACAGGAACTCTTGCAGGAGACGTTACTCGGCTGCCCAGGTCGGGGAAGTGCAAACGAGGTGCCCAGTAGGTGGAAGGGTCAGAATTTGAACCCAGCACCTCTGGCATTGCATCCTTGCTCATTTATCTACCTAAGTTGCCTCCCTCCTCCTGCTAAGAAAACACAGGAAGTAACGAACTCAGTTAAAATCCAGAAGGTTGGTGGAGCAGTTGTAGGTAAGTGAGTGGTCTCCCTGGAAACTTTTTCTGTTTCCCCTTAGAGCTTTTAAGCGAAGTGTAAATTGACTGTGTGCTTAGGAATTTACCAGCTCAGACAGACTGAAACAATTAGACAGGAGGCCAAGTCAGAGTGAGAGGGAGACAGACCCCAGGCACGTGAGCCGACATTCCTTTCAAAAGCTTCCCTCCGTATCCTTTTTCAATTGGCTGAAGCCCTGGAGGTTTGACTGGCTAAACCACTTCCTCTCAGAAGTGTCCGTCCCCCCTCCCAGGGGAGCCTGGGATTTGTAGTCCTGGAATCAGCTGACCTTTCATAATCCTGGAGCTGGGCTCCCTGGCCGAAGGGGTACGGAGGCAAATCCAGTAGCTTTCTATATGAGAGGTATCCAGGGTACTTTTTGGCTTTGCAAAAAGCACGTCCTGGAGAAGAGTTGAAGTCTCTGTTTATTTACCAGAACCCAGTCCCCCGGTCCCCCTCACTCTAGTTCTTTATTCCCCTCTTCATGTCACCCATTGATACGGAGCACCATCCCACTGCCTCCTCCTGAGAGCTTGCTGGACACAAGCCCAGCCCTGCTGCTGATGGTGGAGGAGCCTCCAGGAGGCAGATCCCCAGTGAGGTGTTGGATCGGGGCTGGATGGCGGAAGAGCCATGCCTGAGGGTTGCTCCCCAAGGTGGTACCTTTTCAATAGTTCTTCAGATCACATATCCGTGTGATGGTTGTTGATTCAATAGATACTTAAGGTGGAGCATGTAGGTCTATAGACCACCTACAGAAAACATTGCATTTTGTTTCATTTTTCTTTGCTTTCTAAGCCCTCACTAACCACTGCCTTGGCCTGGCCACCCCTAGGCTTGGGAGGGACAGATCTTACTTTCTGCCCGGTGTTCTGGAACCTTCTGATCTCATCTGGTCTAAACTAGTCATACACCCATCGGAGGGCCCACACTTTAGCGTGACCCACACTTTAGTCCATGACTAAATAAACACATTCAATTGTAAGCAGATATTACTAGTTAAGTTTTTCAAATGGTCATTTTTGGTGTTATTTACTGTGGTCACTGAACACTAGAAATGTTGTAAAACAATAGATATTGAATGTATATTTTCCTTTGTGTGGGAGTCAACAATACTTTTAGTCACTAAAAAAAAAGAAAGAAAAATAAATTAAAAAAAAGAAAGAAAGAAAAGAAAAAAAAAAAAGCAAACCAAACCAAACGACCTTCTGTTCCACAGAGCTGTTGACTAGCATGCTAAACCTTGGGAAAGAATAATTTCCATTAGAACTGCTCACAGGGGATGCCTGGCTGGTTCAGTGGTTGAGCATCTGCCTTCGACTCAGGGTGTGACCCCAGGGGTCCTGGGATCGAGTCCCACATCGGGTTCCCCACAGGGAGCCTGCTTCTCCCTCTGCCTGTGTCTCTGGCTCTCTCTGTGTGTCTCTCATGAATAAATAAATAAAATCTTTTAAAGAAACAAAAAGAACTGCTCACGGGCTTACTATGCTCCCCTCTGCTTGGCTTGCACCTTGCATTCGACTGAATGAACTTCATGGCACAGGTACAGATGGTTGAGTGGGGAAAATACTGAACAAGCAGCCAGGATGGCAAAGATCCTGTTTGTCCTCTGCCACCAGTCAGCTGGATGCCTGTGAGTAAGCTAGTAAACCCTAAATCTGGGCATTATAGGGGACCGAATGCCAGCCTTATTCTAGAAGGAGGAAATGGTGTCTTGGTCCTGTTAGTGAGACACCAAATTCCTCAATGTGGAAGCATCCTGGGGAGCAAATTCAAGGGCAAGGTTTGGTCAAAGTTCTAAGACTTTGGTAGAGGTGATGGACCTCAGCCAGTGTTTGGTTAGGGCATATGAAGAAAACCTCTTAAAAAGGTGAACTCCTAATGGTTGGAGCATCCCTTTCTTTCCAGAGCAGCAAAAAAATACGTGCCTCTATTTTCCCTAACGATTACTTTGCAAATTTCAAAACTGATGGAAAACTGCTTGGCTGTTGTGGAGATTTGCAAAAGGATCCAGCCACGCTATTCTTAAACATACCGAGCCTTTATGGTTTCTTTTTCTATACTTGGGCCACTAACACCGGCTTTTACCTTCTCCTTTCTTAGAAGTCACTAGAAAACCCTTACAGATGTACACATGCATACTCATTCCTCCTCAGATTACCTTTCTTGTTGAGTATTGGCAGTGAGAGATAAGTGATACGAAGAAAATAGGAAGAAAACATTTGAATTTCAGTTTCAATTTATTTTTGAATTTATATTGCTCTTGAAAATGTTCTGTTTTGTATTTGTTTTATAATATAGATAGTAATACTGTAACAGTTGGAGTATATGATTTATAAATCCATGTTCATGTATTGAGAATATTTGCTTAACACATGGTTTAATGGTAGGGTGCAATTTAAAAAAAATTGGAGACCAACATTCCGAGACACACCTCATTTCCACGTAGGTAGACATGTTGTCTAGAAGGTACAAAGTGTTACCCAGGGAAGATTACACAGATACCGATATTGTGAGTCTCATCTCTCATACCATCAAGGGCTTTCCAGGCCTCACTTGTTTTCATTATAAAGTAAAGGAAATGGAAACCTAGCTACCTAACAGTGAAGCAATTTGAAGCAGGTTTCTTCCTTGGAAAGAGAAAAGAACCTAATGATCTCCATGGGCCATAAGATCCTGACATGAGACCAGAGGAAGCCAGACCATCTTATTCTCTGCTGGAATATCAAGAGGATGGCCACTTGGGTTGGAGGTGTGCAGTGGATGAGTCTAATGGACAAGGAGTCCATCCTGGATAGAACTGGAACGGTGTGCTTTGCTCTGGTTCTTGGACACGGATTATCAGTGGCCCTGGCTGTCATCCTATAAAGCCCCTTTAGGCCGGAGGAAGAATTTAAAATGACATTTAAAAAAATCCCTGCAGATGTCATCAGTAATTTACGTACCCACTTGACTGGGCCACTGGGTGCCCGGGCTAAACATTATTTCTGAGTGTGTACGTGCAAGTGTTTCCAGATGAGATTAGCACTTGAATCTGTGGACTCCTGAAGTAGATTGCTTTCCCCAACACCCAAGGACATCGCCCAATCCATGGAGGGTCTGAATAGAACAAAAGGCACAGGAAGGAGGAATTCTCTTCTTTGCTTCCTGCCTGCCTGCTTGAGGTGGGACATTTTTCCTCCCCTGGGACTGGGATTTCTCCCATCAGCGTCCCTGGTTCTTGGGCCTTCAGGCTCACACTAGACACACATCACTGGCTTTCCTGTGTCCCCAGCTGGCAGATGCCAGGTCACGGGGCTTCTCCGCCTCCGAGGTCTTGTGAACCAGGTGTTCATTGTGAAATCTCCACAAATACCGTACATCTTACCGGTTCTGTTTCTCTGGAGAGAAACTGACTAATACAGACAGCAATAAAAACCACACCGATTTTGTGCTTTCTGCTGCACAGCAGTATATGCACACGTGAAAAAGTCTATCTGGTGCAAGAGTTTCAATCGGAAACTTCCCCTGGGAAAACCCTTTGACCTAATGAGGGGTAAATAAGAAGACGATGTCCTCAGTTCCGAGAGAAGAAGGCACAATTTATTTAGTCAAATTATTTTACAACATAGTCTTCATTGACAGTTGTCAGCTTAACACTTAATATAGTTTTAAAAAAAGTCAATGATTACTTGCAAAATTATATATATTTTAATATCTAAAAAATATATTGCATATATAGGGCAGGAAAATCCCTCGTATCCACAAGGGACGGTTTGCTTGTTCTTTCCAAAGTTGTGATTATTGCATTATGGTTATTTACAAACATTTCCAAAGCATTAAAGATTTGAATGGATTGCCTTTACCTGCCTGTGTACGCCCATTAAATACTGCGTGGTGCTTCTCTTTCTAGTAAAGTCAGTGACTCAAACGTCCTGTTTTCTTTTTAGCAATAGTCACATTATGCTTTTTAAAAACCAGCTATAAAAACGTACAAACAGCCCAAATGTACAGATTGACAAAAGATGTACAAATTACATTTAAAAAAATAACGACTGATTTGATAGTAAAATTGTCTTTGTGACCGAGGTCAACTCGTTTATTTATTCTTTTTATTTTTTTAATTATCTATTTTTAATACTGCGAGATATAGGAAAATAACTCTGCATAATTTATACAGTAAGTTGCCTTCTGATTGGTTGACCCTGGACTGGTGGTCTGACAAACGCACAGCGCTTGCGAATCTGTTTGTGTTCAGAAATCCCTAAGACTTTTCAAAGTTCTGGGACCCGCTGTCATTACTTTAAAAAAAAAATTATTTAATTCTCTGTCTTTCAGGAATGTCTGCATTTGCATTAACATTTCTTAGTTCATATCTTGACTATTTCTAGAGAGGATGGTCAGCCTAGTGCATATTGCCCACTGGGAGGGATTTTGCAATGCCCACGGCTTCTTAAATACACACACACATGTTCTTTCTTTTAAATTCCAGTTGGGTGAAAACTTCACTGGCCTTATAAACCAATGTTCCAGTTGCCATCCACTGAATATATGTCCTCCTAAAATAAGATTATAAGCTTCCTGCCTCTATTTTCACTCAGTCTCAAACCAGAGCATTAACTGGTTATAAGTCCATGATTCTTTATCATACTGAACCCTACAGGGTCCATGATGAGACCCGTGTATTGATAAGAAACTGCTTTGGTCATGAAAACATAGAGAACGTTTACAGTTTCTTCCCTAGAACCATGATACAACCATTCCAGTAATCTAAAGATTCAGCTCAGAAGATGATAGCGGATTGAGAATCCAAACTGGTGTACTGGCCCAGAAAATCATCCATCTCTTGGTTCAAGGTAGAGGAAGCAAAAGTTACCAACGTTAAAAACAAAAACAAAAAACAAAAACAAAAATAAAGGATTGTTTTTAAAGAACAAAGGTTCTATCCAACGAGAAAGAACATCCAGTTTTGTTTTCTCTTCAAGGCCACGTATGTCCTTCAGAGGCCAAAGTATCCCAGGAAGTGTGAGGAATGGGGGCTTCAGGTAGAAGGCCACCGACGGTTAAGCTTCTAGTAGTAGCTGCCTAAGTGTGAGGGCACGTGGGTGTTAGGGTGGCGGGGCACGTTGGGGTTGGGGTAGATCCCCCCCGTGGGGGAGGTCCAGTATTGTGACGCCGCTCCAAACAAGCTGGAGGAAGTGACGGGCATGGAGGTCGGGTGGGGGGGGACAAAGTTCACTTTCTGTTGGTGGGCGTGGTAGGAAGGCATGTAGGGGATGTCGGAAGGGTACTTGTACATGGACGACTCGGTGGGGTGCGGCTGCAGGGCCTGCGCGATGCCGTGGAAGTCAAATTTGTAGGCATACCTTTTGCCGTGCACTTTGGTCATAATGTTTTTATCGTAGTAGTATCGCAGGGCCCGGCTCAGCTTGTCATAATTCATGTTGGGCTTGCTCTTCCGCTCCCCCCAGCGCCTGGCCACCTCGTCGGGGTCCGTCATTTTGAACTCCCCGTTGGTCCCCTCCCAGGTGATGCAGCTGGCGTTGGCACTGTCCGAGAGAAGCTCCAGGAGGAACTGCCACAGCTGGATCTGCCCGCTTCCTGCAAACGGGAGAAAACACAGTAGCTCGGCCCGGCGAAGTCAGCACCCAGGGCCCCCCAATGCAACGATCGTCTCGCCCTCTTTGGGGAAATCCTTTCTCTCCTTTGACGTTCAGCATCTCCCTAGACCGGCAGCCCCTCTTTTCCTTGTTGACTCGCTTTTCTGTTTGCCACCCAGCTTGCCAGAGCCAGCAAGGTGAGACCTTAAGATGATTGGCCCCGAGGCCCCGTGAAACGCCCCGTGGATAACGAGGTGCCCAGAACCAGCTGGAGGATTCCGGGGCAAGCTGCTTGCCACCCGTGTTGGCAAGATTGTTTTTTGAGTCTCTTCTTCTAGAAAGAGCTGCACCGCTGACTAGTCTCTACCTACTGATGAAGTCCCTCCCTCTCACCCGGGAGTCCCCTGTCGGTGTCAAAGGGAGTCGGGGCCAGGAGACCACTGTCAGAGTTACAGGGAGAAGGTGTGGCCTGGGGGCCAGGCTGAAGGGATCTGGAATGTTCCTTTGCAGAACCCTAGTGCTTGGCTCTCAGCTCTAAGTCTGACAGAGAAGATCTTGGGTGGAGAGAAAAATAAGAGGAGCAGGAGCTGGGTGGCTTCTGCACTAAAGAACGGGCCTGCAGACACTGGCAGCGGTAGTTCCCTGGGAAGGGAAGGTGTGGGCTTTACCACTGCAAAGGGCCAGGTAGCTCACGTGCTTGGCGGTCTTGGTTTAGAACTTGTTTGAGAGCTATTTTTAATACTGACCCTTACATGGCATTGTCAGATTTATTTTATCTGCGACTTTTAAGGGACATGCCTCTTTCATGAGGCTAGATAACTGAAATACTCTCCAGGCTCTAGAATAAAACGTCCTTGGGACATCTATTCACTTGTGACTTCCATGAGGGCCATCACTGAGAACTCACTGGAATTCTTTCCCTTGCTCCCCATCTTTCCCTGCAAAAATTTCTACCTGTGCCATTTATTACAAATCCAAGCCTCCGTGCAGAAATGTAGCAGTGCTAATATGTTTGCTTTCCAGAAGCAGCCTCAGCCAATGGACATGACTACCACCTAATAACAAGCTCCAACCTCTCACTTGTATGCTAGAGAAGCAGATATTGACCATTCCAAGGGAAAGAGTACATGTTACTTCCTAGTCAGGTATCTGTGACCTCACAAAGCTATGGAACATTCTGGAAAGAAAAACCTTGCAGGCCAAAGTAAACTCACCAGGGTTGGCTAGGCGACTGCTGGTCGGGCCCAGGATCTGATATGGATCTAAGGAAGCAAAAAAGGAAATTAACTTCACTGTTATTAAAAATATAAAAAAACCAACAGTATTAGTAATAAGAATACCCCCGGGGTTTATACTTTTATTTCAATATCATGGGGAAAAAACTGATTTCAGAAAACTGTACTGCTTTTATGTGCAGACCTCAAAGATCTGGAGCAGTTACGGGTGGTCATCCTCATCATTGCAGAAACACAGGGTACTAGCAGCATCATTGTTTTTCATATTCGGTGTCTAAAATTTGTAGATAATGCTGTCATTACCTAAAATGGAAACCATTTGGAAAGAAGCTGGCTAATACTCAATCTTCATGAATAAGGTGAAAGATGTTTTATCAAAATGGGTTTAAAGAAAGGTCTAACGAACTCCTGGTCCTTAACAGCTCTGTACCCATCTCTGTTTTTAAGATGGGGCGTAAAAAAACATGAGCCCCGAAATCAGACAGCTTGGGTCTGAGCCCCAGCTGTGTTATAAACTAAAGAACTCACTGGGCAATCTCCGTCCCCGACTAGTACCAAATTCTGGCACCTTCCACTTTGAAATGACAATACTAGCCAGATTTTGTATTTGGGCCATAAAATGACTATATTTTCTATCTCTGTCTCCGTGAAACTCACGTGATTATTTAATTATAAAAGGAATCTTTGCAATATTGGTTCCATGAGATTGGTCTTCTTCTTCTCAGGCGAGGAAATCCTGATACACAGCTGGATCATAATCCAGCCAGCTTGTTAAATGTTTGATACAATTTTACTATTTTTGCACTTGTCATTTTTAAAGAATCAACATGATTTGGGGGTTTCTGCTTACCATTGTGAATTAACTTGAAAAGTCCCCAAAGCTGCTTAGTCAACCCTTTCCCATCCATATACACACTCAGTACGACAACTGAAATATTTTTGGCAGGTAATGTCTGATGCTGTTGTCACTGGGAATTCTTTAAATCCACTGTCAAGTCCTGTTTGGCTTGGGTGTTTCACTCAGCCCGGGCTTTCCTAACCGTCTCGATGACATGTAGGTCAACTCTCTGTTGCTTTGCCTTCAGTAGAGATGGAAAATGATGTTTTTCTGTCCCAAAGCATGTCCCAAAGCAAGTGGCTTTGTCCAGAACTTAGTCTCAACTGTGTCACACAGAGAAGACAGAGCTGGGCTTGGGAGTGGACATGGCAGCTGTGGTCAGATATGGGAAGGACCTTCCCACAGAACGGGAGGAAGGCTTTCCAGAGGGAAAACTAGAAAGCCTACAAGGAGGCAGTTTCAAGGAGGGGGACTTTGGCCCCAATAGTGGAAATGAGCCTAAGGAGGTAGCAAACTCTTTGTTGCTACAAATATTCATGTAGAGGTGAGGTAATCATAGGACAGATGTCATAGAAGGATGTGACAGACCTAGTTTCACTCCAATACCAAGAGACCAATTCCATGGTTTTAGAAGACCCCCTGCTTAATCTGCTAAGCAGACCCATCACGGGACAGGGGTAGTTTTAGAAGAAAGGTTTTGCGGAGCCTTAAAGGTTTGGACAGCGGCTCGGGAGTCTGTGGGTTAGAGCTCTAGCTCTCTCATAAACCAGCTGTGTGGTTTTTGGCAAATTACTTTCCTTCCCTGGGCCTCAGTTTCTTTATTTTACAAAATGAGGCATGGGGACATTTAACCTTTACATTCTTTTTACCTCTGATATTTAACAAACCTTCCCCTGGTTCTAGTGCCTGCCATTTTTCATTCACAGAGCTCGTAGAGGGAGCCAAATATCGACCCTCCGTGAAAGAAAAATGCCACATATTGATTCAGTCCTCCTCAGGTGACCACATGGAATCAACGGCTGTATAAGGAGCAAAGAAGGGATTACCCATCCCAGACAGGTACCTGGTTGGGGCCTTTGTTCAGTATTCTTACTCATTGCTTGTGCTCCTGCCAGTGGGGGACCTGTGGTGGGGAAAGACATAAGGTGAGTGGGGCCACCGTCCATGAGGGAAGAGAAATGTCTTGTTAAAAGCCCTCCACAGTGTGCTTCCTCACGCATTCGCTCATCCACCCACTCTCTAGTCACTTATTTTATTTTGTTTTATTATTTTATTTTATTTTATTTTATTTTATTTTATGAATTTTTATCTAAAGAGATGTCTGGATGGCTCAGTCAGTTGAGCATCCAACTCTTGGTTTCAGCTCAGGTCATAATCTCAGGGTCATGAGATCGAGCCCTGGGTCGGGCTCCATGTTCAGTGGGGAATCGGCTTGAAAGATTCTCTCTCTTCTCCTGCTCATCCCTCCATTCACTTGCTCTCTCTCTCTCTCTCAAATAAATAAATCTTATAAATATTTGTCTAGAATCTACTAGTCCTGGCAGTATTCTTGGTGCTGGACATTCAGCAATGAACCAGCGGTTCCAGAAGAACTTAGGTTTTCACAGGGAGACGAGAAACTGCAACAAGCATACAGCACAGCATGCCTAGTGGTATTGCTGCTGTGAACTGCATTTTTAAGTAGGAGATTTAGAGTTTCTTAATGGGATGGTGACATGTGAGTGAACGTCACCTGCTTGTTGTGTCTCCATGTTTTGTGAGGTCCTCTCGTGGAAACTGCTCACATGCAACCTTTCTGCTCCCACCTAGCTTCTCCATCCTAGACCTACAGAGCTTCTTGAATGGTTTGTGGATGAGTCTGACTATATCCTCACTACACCCCTCTCTTCCCACTGTCCCATCATATGATATTTAACCAGTTTCATTTCCCTAAACCATTTCGCTCCACCATCCAAACACCTTTGTGAGTCCTCACTGACTAAAGAAGGAAGGTCCACCTTCACAGCATTCTTCATGCCCCTTCCTTGCCTTTCCAGACTGCTTTCCCTCTGTGCATCCTAAACTCTAGGAACCTGGAATGGTCCCTGACTGTCAGACATGTTAACCTTGACATCTTTCCCTGCCCACCCCTCCCGGCAGAGCCTGTCTTCCCCATCTCTGCAGGCCCAAATCCTGCCTCTCCTCTGGACACAACTCAAATGATGCCAGATTCACAGGCCTTCCTTGATACCACCCAGATGAAAAGAGCTGTGTGTGTGTGTAAACCCTCTCCCCAGCTTGACAGACTGGCCTGTGTTTAATTCATCTTTATGAACCCGAGAGTGCCAAGTCCTGGGCACAGAATAAACAAACAACAAAGACATAGTACTGAAAGGGGTCCTAGAAATTGCTTGGGCATTAACTTTGTAATCCCAACCTCTTCTTGGAAGAAGTCCCTTCACCACCCATGTGCTTCCTACAGATAGCAAGCTTCACACACTCTGGTTAGGAATGTATAGTCATTCTCTTTCCCTACTCCCTTAGTGGGAAATTTTGGGTTGGACTTGAACACAAATTGATGGGTCAGACCCCTATGACTGCCTCATATCCCAGCCTTCAGGGATATCCATACCAGGGCAGGGATGCTGGTATGATCAAATTTCGGTGCTCAGAGGAGGAAAGTCATGGAGGATTGTCATTCTAACATGAATGGCAAGATCCAAATCCAGTGGCCTTCCATGCATATAGAAAACCCAGTCCTGAGAAGCCTTCTAGCTTCACAAAGGCGAAAACCACATGCAGTGCAACACAACCGAAAGGCCTGCATGAAAACCCCTCACCATCTTTCAGGGAACAGGTATCATGGATCGTCCTACCCTGGCAGTGAATTTTGATGTCCTCTCTGCAAGCAAGACAACGTGAGCTCACTCCTGCCCTGCTTTAGCTCATGACCCCGTTCTCCACCCGTGTTTGCAGAAAAAATGTTTGAGTATGACATTTACTTACTTTTGTTGAGGCCAGAATTCACGTTATTGCCCCATCCTCTCCGGACTGAGTCATAAGAAGGGTCTAATGAAAAACAACAAGCAGAGGTACATTAGCATCTCCAGCTTTTCAGAAGGGTGCCAGGAGGATTCTCTTTCCGCGATCAGGAGAAATTCGATTTAATCAGCCATGTCTTCTTAAGCATGACTGAATTCCAGAAGTGTCCTCTCCGACCGGGGTCGGGGTGGGATGAACATTAACAGTGATTGCAACCTGCCTGGGGTAATGGGAAGCAACCAGAATTTGAAATCAGAGGATTGGTTCAAGCTCTGCCCCTGCCACTATTTGTTCTGGGACTTTGGATGAATCATAACACTTCCCCAAGTTTCAATATTCTCTAATATGGACATGGAACTTGATACGGTTTAGTGACCTTATGGGCACGGAACTTGACCTGCAATTTCTCGAACTGAGGATTATGTGTCCTCTCCCCCCGCCAGCTCCCAAATTCACATGTATTGCTGTTTCATTCCCCGGTGTGGTGTGATGGTACAAGGAGGTGTGGGCTTTGGGAGGTAATTAGGTGGTGAGAGTCGAGCTCTCATCAATGGGATCAGTGCCCTTCTAAGAGGAGGCCCTACAGCTAACTTGTCCTCTTTCTGTTGCATGCGTGTACAGTAAGAAGTCAGCAGTCTCTGACCCAGAAGAGAGCTCTCACCAGAACCCCACCATGCTGGCACCAGGATCTCAGCTAGCCTGGAGATGTGTGGTAAAGAGCTATTGTTTCTAAGCCATTCCATCTATGATACCTTGTTATTGTAGTAGCCTAAGACGGGCGGTAATCAAAGGAGACAATGTATGTGAGGCATCTTCTAAAGTTTTCTACAAATATAAACTAATACAAGATTAGAAAGACAAAAAATTGTCTATAGTTGGGTAGCAAAGGCCTTTCAGCAGCTCTGATGAGATGGGCAATGTCCAGGTTAAAGACTACATGGGAAGAATGTCTCAAAGACCAGGCTCATGATGTTCCTGGCAACCAACCCTGGCCCCTTGCTTCAGTGCACTGATATCTCAGAAGCAGGAGCACATTCCAGACTCTCCATACTCTTCCAACCCAAGTGGAAGGGTTGGGCCCGACGACCACAGAGAAAGGAGGAAGGCCAGAGGTGTGGCTGGAAGCAGGGGGATTAGAAAGAAGGGTGTAGAGACGAGGCTTCCCGCCTGGGAAGGCCTCAAGGCTCACTCTCTAGTTGCCCTGCAGAACCTTCCACTGAACCTGTGCCTTTGTGATCCCAGGCTCTTTCCCGAGAGAGTCCACATGCCTCCATAACCATGTCCAGAAACTGCACAACTAACTGGCTGGAAAACTTCCTCTTCTCCTTTCTCGGGGTGTGAGTCCCGTTGAGACACTGAGCAGGAACAGCAGAAGAGTTTAAGGATTCAGAATTATGACTTTCAAAGTCTTTCCACGAACAACAAAGAAACCATAAAAACCATCCGAACAAATGGGGCACAAACCTCATCAAACAACAGCCTGACGGGGTGGAATGCAAACCAGCCCCCTCCACCCCTTCTGAGCCTCCCCAGCAAATCAGAGTAAGAGCGGAGAGGATGGACTGGCTCAGCCCATGGCCTGTTCTCATCGGTTCTGGCTCAGAAGAACCAAAAGACAGGGATAGTTTTCTTGTGGAAAAATCCACGTGCGGATGCACATTCCTCTGGCTCTGGAAAAGCCAGTGCAGCTTTAAAATTACCGTCTGTAGCAACTGGCATAAAAAGCAAAACAGAAAGTGAGTGGAATGGGGATGGGAGGGGGAAGGGGAGAGTCAGGGGCAGAAGAGAGACAAAGCTCCGTGCCTTTAAGTCGTCTGTTTTTATTTTTATTTGGTGTTCTTTTTTCTTTCACAGTTCTCCTGCACATAGATCCTTCCTCTTGGTTAAAAACAAAACAAACACAAACAGAAATCCCAATTTGTTCATGGGGCCTCGGGTTGAGGTGAGGGCTCTCGCAAGCATTTGCTGGGATGCCTTGCGGGGGTCTACAGAGGGTGCGCAATGCTGGTGTAAGCAAACCCAACGGCGAGATTCCTCAAGATTTCTCTTTGAGGGCAGGGGAAGGGAGCAACTGCTGGTTAGGCCTCCACTAACTTAGAGTCGGCCCTTGAACAACTCTGCTTGATTGTGTGGGTCCACTTACATGGAGATTGTATACGGTACTATATGCGTATTTTCTCTTCCTTGTGATTTCCTTAATAACTTTGTCTTTTCTCTAGTTCACTTTATTGGAAGAACACAGCATATAATACATAAATCATACAAAATATGTGTTAGACGACTTTATATTATGGGCAAGGCCTCTAGTCAATAGTAGTCCACAGTAGGCTATTAGTAGGTGAGTTTTGAACAGCCAAAAAGTTAAGACATTAATTTTCAACAGGGCAGAGTGTGAGTACCCCTAACTTCCATGTGGTTCAAGGGTTAACTGTAATTGGGAGTGACTCTTGTGTCGTATCTCATGCTTGGTCATATAGACTGGATGAGGATTAATATGGAAAAAGCTCCCCCCTTCCTTGCATTTAAATATGAGAAGATGAGCAAGACAGTGGGGGAAATATGGGCCATGTGCCAAAGGAGTGGTGCTGATATCAAGGGGTCACTGGATGTTAAAGAGGGAGAGATGAGTGTAATTTGGGCCATTTGCCTTGAGTGGGATTACTTGGGGAGGAGAGAGTCATGCAGGCACAAGACAGATGTGTCTAGGGGGTAAGAAAGTCACATCTGGGGAACAGCCATGGGTGGGAGCCCATGACTGAGGTAGAGGGGAAGGGAGAGGAGAGAGGGCTGGAAGTGAGGGCCGAGGTCATGTTCAAGGCCATGGAGCTGGCAGCTAGGCAAGCGCAGTAACCTTGGGTGCAGGCAGTGGAAACCAAGAGAGATCATGGGCATGCAGCATTACCATCACCAAGCGTGTGGTGCAGAATGGAGCTTGTGGGGATAATGTAGGATGGATGATGCATCTGGAGAAAGAGACGATTCTTATAGGGACAGAACAGAAAGTGGGATAAAAAGTGACCAGTTCATGCAAAAAAACAAACACACACACACACACACACACACACACACACACACACACACACACCACTAGTTCCAGGAACTGGTATGTGTCATCTGCAGTTCTGACTTGGTGTGTGATTTGCACTGATAGAATCTCTGGCTCAAAGTTTACTTATTGTTTTTTTAGTCAATCATTATTCTACTGAAGGCTTCCATCCTATCTGAAAGCTACGTTACATCCATTCTCAGGACCTAATTATGGCCATGCCCAGGGTTACCATCGACTTATCAACTTTTCCTTCTGTTCTTTTATGGCAGCTCCAGGATCAGACCGTGCTCATAAAGGCTATAGAATGTGTGGATGTATTCCCTCTAACCGACAGGGTGGGCGATGGCTGGATTCTTCTCGAACTCCAGGTACCCAATCCTGGTTTGAAGCCGATGTCTCATCAGAGAAGCATTTGGTAGCCTCATCTTTCCTCCCATGCCTGAAGGCCCGGGGAGGGCCTCTGGGGGATGTGATTCTCCCACTTGCCTACCACGGGGGAAAGCCTGGCTGAGAAGACTTTCGAAGTCCTAACCAACCCCAAGTCCTCTAGTAGGTAAAAAACGAAGTGACAGAAACAGCGAGGCCACCAGCAATCAGCCTGAACTCTGTCCTCACTGTGCCTCTAACAAAGCAATGAAGAGCAATGGGCCGTGCCATCCATAAGCTGGTGTCTTTAGCCAGCGGTCCCCAGGCAGTGTGTGAAATCGGAGCCACACAGACCACAAGGCCCCTGCCGGTTGCTTTTTCGTTCCCATCTACCTGCACGGAAAATCCTGCCACTGGTACTTGGATTCACAAAGGACATCCTGGGTCCATTTACTGAGGAGGTTAACCAGTGCTCTCCGTGGGCCCTGGGGTTCACGGGGACAGCAGCTACACGCAACATTTTAATGAAGACCAGCGTTTCGGAAGTAAGTCCTGTTACAAAGACAAAGCGTGATGCTGGAGAAGACCAAGGCCAAGAACCAAGGTCTGGCGCTCGGCCTTAGAGACCTGAAGAACCAGGGTAGCCCTGCAGATTAAATGAGAGAGCCAAACAAATGCCTGGCACAGTGAGAGCACGGAGTCAGCCTTGGTACGTGTTGGCCAGTAATATTATTATTGGCATCATTATTAGACACCTAAAAAAATGATTAGCCCCAGAGACACGTTCGCCAGCCCTACCAAATACACGTTCACTTCCCCTCCCCTCCCCGCACCCGCTTCATCTGCTCTACTAATTTGTCTATTTATCACCTAATTTAACCTAAGTGTGCTGCTTATGGTCTGCATCTCCTACCTGAATGCCAGGGTCACAAGGGCAGCAATCTTCCTTTTGTTCCCCGATATAACCAAGCACCTAGAACAGTGCCCCACACAGAACAGGTGCACAATAATTATTTGTTGAATGAATGACTAGACAGGGCCATTCTTTTGTTCTTGCTAAGTATACACACTTCCTCTTACTGTTCACTATTTCACTAGTTGAAGAGAATTCCAGGCCCCTATCCTGACTTCTCCCCACTGAGGTCTCTTAGGTGATTTAAGTCTGGGTGATGAGGTGTGCAGGCCGTATTAGCCCTGGGTACCCTCGGGACACAGTGGACAACAGCGCACATGTTACATCGGCTAAAACCCTGTCCCCACAGGGAAGGCAAGGAGTGGACACCACGAATCTATGTGCCTGCATTTTATTTTATATACTCTTCATAACGTTGTTCAAATGACGGTTTGTTTTCTCCTACTTAAAAGTCGCGCCAGTGAAAACTCAGCAGTGTGGCAGCTCCAGTTCCAGACACACAAACAGAAACATGTCTATAACCAACATGGAAAAGCCTGGACCAGGGAGTTAACCCAGCGGCTCCCATTTCTACGCCAACACCAGCCCTCCCTGGGCCTGATGCCCGGCTGTGTCAGAGCCCCTGATCCCCGCTGCCGCTCAGTGCAGCAAGAGCTTCCTGGTGGCGTGTGACGGGTCCACGCAGCAGCAGCCTGAGTGTACCCCGAGCTCCACCCCCAACCTGTCCCCAAATACGGCGCGTGCTATCTGCTTTCTGAGAACTGTCCTCTGAAAAGATAAGCTTAAGGTAGCAGCAGAGAGCACAATGTTCAAAAAAAAAAAGTGGCTGCGAGGGACCAGCAGACTGGTGGACGGTCTTCTATGTGGTGGCAGATGGCCTTATCAGTGGAAAACTCGCTCAGACTCTCGGGAACTGTCTTTTGACTTTGGTAAAGGCTGACACTCCCTGGCTTTGTAGACTACTAAGATGACAAATCTCCCTGTGATTCCTTTTCAGAGAAGTCACCAAAAGGACTCCGGCTGGAGTCCGTGGTTTCGGGCAGCCCCGAGATCAATTTTTGCCAAAGCAAAGAGAGACCGGAGGCTTGTTCTGGAGAATCTGGGCACTGCTGGGCATTGTAGATAATTCAGCCTCATGTATATAATGGCCTGAACAGTATCTCCATTATGTGATACTCAGTGTGGCTGAATCTGACACTAAATGGCCTCTCAGATTCAGGAGAGCCTCCCGGAGCAGAGAAATATGAGCATGGAGATTTTTTTTTTTTCTTTCTGAAAAGTCCCTGTTGGAAAAGGGAAAGCTTTTTCTGGACATGACCTTCTCAAAGACATCCCAGTGTTAACTCAGTTTCTATGTGAAGCTTTTAAACGGGTTCTAGAAATCTGGCCAACTGACTCAAGAAAGAAAGTTTCTTTCTGCCCCGACGCCCACGGTTGGCCGTCTGAAGGCCTAATGTCCCAGGGAACACGCAGCTCTCCACTTCGTCATGACCTCACCTGGAGGCCAAAGATGCAGTGACACCAGCACACAAGGGCCTCTCTCTCTTGATCCCTTACAACACAAGGCCGCGCTCTCAATTACTTGATGGAAAAAGACGAATTTTCCCTGAAACTTCTCATCGCATTTCTGGTTGCTGCTGAAAGAGTTGGCAGCACCGGACCCTGTTTATCCTTGGAAAGCCAACTTCTGAATGTAGACCTTTCAGCTGAAGAATGGACAAGGCTGCTCGCCCTCAGAGCAGAGGCTTTTCTCAGCCAGATCCAGACTTCCTGTCTTGAGACAGTGAGGATGCCGAAGGAGACCCAGAGCCCCCAACTTCCCAAGAAAAGGCCCAGCCCGCCCAATATATGTAGGAAGATACATCCCCTAGACGCACGTAGGGGAGCGACCTTGTCTCTTGTAGAAGGTCAGGCCGGATGATCTTCCAGGGATCCCTCTGAGGTCCTGGGTTTGTGACAGGCCCCATCTCTGAGGAGCTGGCCCTACTGGCCAACAACCCAACCCAGACTGCATTCCTCTGTGTTCCTCTTCATGTTGCTTCGACGTTGGACCCGACCTGTGAAAGGCTGCTCTGCTTCCTAAACCTTCTAGACCCCCAACTCAGGACCAGCTTCTTGGTCTGCCACTGTCTCCACTATAATGTCTCCCAGCAACCACGCCAAGATGCCTGACCTTCCAGCCTGGCCTCTCACTTCAAACACTGTGCACAGGCACCTAGCCCCTGAGTGGTGACGCTGTATGCAGGCACAGGATGCCCCCGTGAAGGCATCCGTCCTCTGTGGGAGGCCCTGGGGTTCCTTCAGCAGCCACGCATGGCACCGAGAGTCAGTTCCTCCCAGGTTCAGGTCCCAGCTCTATCATTGGCTCTGCTGAGCCATCTTGGCCAAAAGGCTCCTCTGATTTTTGGTTCTGCTTCTCTAAAAGAGCTGAACAACAAATGCATCAGAAGATGGTCTTGAGGATTCAGTGAACGTCGGATGAACGGCAACTTCAAAAGATACACTGTAGACCTGGAGTTTATTCTAACTTCCTTGCACCTCTAAAATGGTTCTCTTGGTAAGTTGGGGTTAAAAAGTTCATCTTCCTTGAAAAGGAAGAGAAGCCATAGAGGAGAAGAAATGGTTCCGTTCCCACGCTGCTAAATCAGTGATTCTCCAATCGGAATAATGCGCAGCTCTCTTTCCAAACAAGAGATGGATTGGCTGGGACCCCGGTTTGAGAGACACGGCCCTAGAGGACGGTGCGGGGCTGTCTGCTGGTAGAGTAGGCTTAGGCAGTACAAATCCAGCGTCCACCCTCCTGCCGGCTGCCCCGGGTCCCTGCCCAGCCCGTCCCGGTGCCCAGAGCTGTGTCGCCTCACCTCATTTCAACCCGTTCTATAGGGGCAGCCCAGCCTTCACCTCAGTGGCATCTTATGTTCCAAAGAGCAACAGAGGATCTTGGCTTCCACTGAGACCTCAGGAGGAGGGAAGTATCTAGGGAAGGCTTTCCTCAAACTTGGAACTCACAGAAAAAAAACATCCTGGATCAGATTTCCTTTGCTCAAGGATCTCGTCCTGGAATCCAAACAGCTCCTCAGCCTCACAACCAGCCCCGCTGCGTAGAGTATAATGGAGGTACTGTTTAAGATATTATACGTGCGAAGAGGGAAAAAAAGGACCTAGAAGAAAAATGCTTGGAAAAAAAAATGGATGGCTTTTAAATATGAAAAGTTTGGAAAAGCAAGTGGCACATTCACCAGGCACAACCCGGCCAGAGTCACGCGAGGCTCCCGCAGAGCCTGGTCCCTTCCTTCACCCGGTGTCTCCCATGGGCTCTGAGAGACACAGAAGTCTAAATGACCTATTTATTTTGATAAGGCCTCAAAGTGGGATTTTTGGGCCTGCCTTATGTGGAAAAGCAATTCGCCCCGACTAGATTAATTGAGTGTTTGCCCAAATTCCCCTCCACATTGGGCCATGTAGACACAACTAAAGTGCAGGCTTTTTGGTCAAATCCGCCTCAGGTTTAAAAGGATTCCAAGTAGGAAAAAGAAACCCTAACAGTTCCCTTAGGTAACAGGGCTTGAGGAGAAATGAGAGGCAGTCTGTGTTTGACTCCCTTCGCTCTGCTGAAGACCCTGATGGGAACGGCCGGCGCTGACGTTTTCACAGTGAAGCTGTCCTCACTCGCTCTGGGCATTAGGGAGACAAGCCTGTGTCTGCTCCCCAAATCAGCTTTTGCATCCTTTTCTTTTCAAGCTCTGCGGGTCAAGGCTCCCTGGTGAGAGTCAGATGGTTATTGCTCTACCCTCTTGGTTTTCTTGTGTAATTCTTTGTGCACGTATCTCCCTTTGCCTGGTGATGATCTTTTGGGAGACAAGGACTGTCTTAAATCATCTTTGTTTCCCTCGCCCACCCAAGATTCTTCCCTTCTCCACTACTAGCTTATTGGACTGAATCAGTATATCCTATTCCACATTAATTCATTCAACCAATTTTTATCGAATGTCTACTATCTCACCAGACACTGCTCTATGTGCTGAGAACACAATGATGGCTAGACACACGTGCCCGCTCTGTGGGACTTACATTCAAAACAAACAGTAAACTACATTGTATATGAGAAGCTGGTGAGAGCTATGAAGAAAGAGAAAAAATACTGAAAGCGCAGCAGGCAGTCCTAAGACGGGGAGGGCCTCACTGAAAATACACGATTGGAGCAAAGACTTGACCTGTCTACTGTTGTGACAAGAGAGCTTTCCCTTGTGCCATACTTTTCTCATGAAGAGTGACCAGCTCGCCTTACATTGATCAGAAAGCCCGATGCCCTTTCATTAGCTCTTGATTTAATGAGAATTGCTTTATGTTGGAAAACAACAAAATCAGTGAAAAAATTTGACAGCATCTTTTCTGTGTTTGGTGTTTGGGTGAGGACAGTAAGAGGCAAAATGAATCTAGTCTAGTAAGAGATTTCACCAGTTTCTGCAAATTTATTTATTATTATTTTTTAAAGATTTATTTATTTATGATAGACATAGACAGAGAGAGAGAGGCAGAGACACAGGAGGAGGCTCCATGCAGGAGCCTGATGTGGGACTCGATCCTAAGTCTCCAGGATCACGCCCTGGGCTGCAGGCAGCACTAAACCGCTGCACCAGTGGGGCTGCCCAGTTTCTGCAAATTTAGAATCAGGGCAATTGGCAACTCTGAGGTCTTCCCCTCCCACTGACTTAGGATTGTCATTCAGGTCAAGAAACTTAAAAATCCCAACACAGCCTATGATTTGTCTTCTGACCTGCATCTGAAATAGTTTGCAGGAAAGGGCGATTCTCTGGGGTCAGCGTAGGAAAAGTGGACAGGTCAGTTTATTGTGAAGGAACACTCCATCTCTGTGGCCTTGTAGGTAAGCGTGGAATACTTTCATCCGTGAGTCCTCCATCCACACAACAAAAACACAGTAGTTAAAGAAAAAGAACCACCAATTCTTGGTAGGTGGAATGTGATCTCACTTATATAACAGAATCAGAGGCTTCTTTTCAGACTGGAAGAGACCTCAGACATTATCTAAACCAGACATGCAAATTAGCACAGGCCTGGAGGCCCAAAGCCTGAGAGAAAGCATATGTGGCCATATAAGAATTTTAATAGAAATTGAAAGTATGACTCATAGCATAAAAACTGCCATTCTCTAAACTCCTCTAGGATATTGGGCAGGACCTGATAATTATTTTACAGGCAGGCCAAAGACTTTTTAAGCTCAAAGATTTTTCAAAATTATACCAAGAATGATTTTCCTCTCTTTGGAAGAGTGGTGCCTAAACCTTAGTGAGCATAAGGCTGTTTGTGGTGTTAGCAAGGGTGCCTAAAGATTTTCACTAGAAGGAATTCCGTAATTTCTCTTTAATCTACTCCAAGCAGGGAAACAGCTCATTGCAATGGGAAGAACTCTGGATTGGGGTTCAGAACTCCTTGCTTCCCATCTCTGCTGGTTACCAGCTGCGTGAATTAAGGCGAGTGACTTAATCCCTCTGAATCTCAGTTAACCTATCTGTAAAAGGTAGGTACTTGAGTGGGGCAGGTGGGGGGGGGGGTGGATTCTTCTAAATTCAAGAGTTTGGAAAACCAAATGGTTCCTTTAATCCCCCCAGGTTCTACTGAGGAGAAATGAGATCATGTGTGTGTGAGAATGCTTTATAGTTTAATTCATCAGAGATAGGAAGTGATTCTTTCTTGTGTCAACCAAAGCTAATTTCTTTCGGTTCTTTCTTTAGTGAAGCAGAAGGATTGAGTAAATATTTAATTATTTAAATTGTCAAAGACTAGATTTCTCTTCCCTGGTGAATCTATCAACTGTTAATGTTTATTTACTGGATATCTATAGGGCTGGAAGAAAGGTTGCAGGACCAAACTCACAATTAAAGACTACGAGGAAATCTTGTAATTAAGTAATTAGGTTCATAGACAGCTTGTGAGTGTGGTAGTGAGATTGTAGTCTCTGAGAGTAAGGAAAAAATATCTTGAAGAAAGTGGGACTTCAATTGGGCTTTGAAAGGTGTATTGAATTTTGTTAGACATTTTCCTTTCAGAGTATACTTGACACGAGAATTTGAACTTTATCAAAGAGGCATGTTTAAATTTTTTCTTGATCCTCCCAGGTGGGAGCTTAAAGATCCCTGAGATGAGAGAGGAAAAGCCCACACAGGTCCTGGTTAGTGTTTCTAGCTGTAGTATCTCTTCCTCAAAGAACTAATCTCGAAAAGGATAATTCATGAGAAATAAGTTCTTCATTTTCTATGATAGGGACTTCTCTAAAGAGAGTAAGTTATCAACATTTATTTATAAAAACAACTTGGGAAAGGTTTTTATATTAAAGTAACGGATGACACTATTGATGGCTTGGGTTCTCGCTAGAAGATGCCCCAAACCCCTACACCTCTGTCTGGCAGGAAAGAAGCTTCTCTGTCTCTCTCTCTCTTTCTACAGATAGAGAGATAGATAGATTGATAAGGGAGATAGGTAGGTAGATAGAGGGATACATAGATGATAGAATTTGGTTTATGGCATGAGACAAAGCAAGCTTCTTTCAAATACTTTCCAATGACTACCGCCCCCAAACAACCTCCCTGAATAATTACTATATCAGTAAATTTTGCAAAACAAATGCATTTGGAATATTGTATGTTGAGGCAGCCACCAGCAGGTCCTCTGGAGCCCTTGACCTAGTATTTTCTTTCTCAAGTGCTTTGGGACCTCACTACTCAAAACAGCCAACAGGGGGCACTTCTAGCTTCTATTACAAACCAAGACCACATGGTAATAGACATGGAGTTACATCAACCTAGGCCAATTTCACTTTGAGTCTTAGCTCTGCTATCTGGAATGGGATGAAATGTCTGAGTCAAAGTGAAACTTGGTAGAGATGAGAGGCCTAAAATAGTAATAATCAAGAGTCTGGAGATGAATTGGAAATTCAAAACTCAAATGGCCCACTTAGTAAGTGTGAAGTGTTACTGAGAAACTGGCATTAACAGTGGTAGGAGCCACACCCCCCGCCCCAGCACTGTCATGGGAGGCCCCTCCCTGGTGGGGGTGGGGTGGAGGTGTCTGGCTGAGTGATTGGAAGGGTGCTCTTGAGGTCAAGTGGCCTCCAAATACCTTTCCACAGCCTTGCCCTGTCTCCTCCCACTCCCCCCACCCCCATGTTTACTTAAAACCATTTTCTCTTATTAAAATGCAAATGCAGCATTTTAATGGGCTCATCCATTTCTTGTCACATCATTAATGTTGCAGGGCAAGTTGGTACCTCTCTGGTCTTGGTTGCTCCAGGAGCATTTATGAACAGCTTCAAGACATAAAGACAAGACACGCCCGGGGAGGGCAGGAAGGCCGAAGTTGTGAGAACTCATAAGCAGCCAGGACAGGACCTGGGCCTGAGTGCTTTCTGGGCACAGGGACAAGGAAAGGCCCAAACTGTGGTTGCAGAAAGGATGCCCATGCAGAGCAAGGGAGGCACATTTCTTCTCCCTGCAGTCTTCAAACAAAGCTCTGGCTTGGTGGAGGTGGCGTCAGGGGACAAGATTCCAGAAGTCACTTATTCAAAGAACTTAAATCTGGGCTCTGACTTGCTCCTGGGCTCCTTCATCCAGCACAGGCACACAAGAATCCAGGAGGGTGTGTGTGGGGTGGGGTGGCTGGAGCTTCCTGGCATGCGTCTTTCAAATGCCCCCAGGCCATCCTGGGATCTTCTTCCTCTTGGAGCACCATGTGTCATTGAAGATAAAGGTAAGGGATTGCTTGCCTTTGCAATTTGGGGGACATTTCACAACTAGGTTTACTAGCCTCATGTCTATCCACCCTTGATGTAAAAATTAAGTTTATTACAGTCCTCATTGACGGACTGTTACTCAATCTATCATAGAACACAAAAGAATGTGTAATGTTATGTAAATTATAGAGCACGATAATGAGAAGCACGTCTGTGAAACCACCTCACATGTTTCTCGAAATGCAAACACTGAGCACACTGAGTCAGGTTTCTGATTTTTTGGTCCTTAGCAAGAATTGATTAATCTCATCACATCCTCTTAGCAGCTAGATGACAGCAGCTGCCTGGAAGACACGGGTCTTTCCAAGGGGTGGCTTGGAAGGAAGACTGTGGAGCCTTGTCACCACCTGGTGGAAACTGCTGTGCCTCATACCAGCTTTGGGATTTGGGGTTAACCTATCTGTGCCCCAGTTTTCTCATGTGGGACATGAGAAATAATAATAGTGCCAACTAAATAAGGTTGCTGTGAAGTGAAGCGAACAGCAAGTTCTTGGCATGCGAAAGCCCTCTGAAAGTGCTAGCTGTTAAGGTTCAGCGGGGAAGGCGGTGAGAAAGGAAGGGAAGGTTCAAGTGAGCAGCAGGTGATACTACCTTTCCTTGGCTTGGTGGCTTGGTGACTTGGTGCTCCTCTGCCTTTTCTTTGCAGGGGAACACATGACCAGAGGACTCAGATCTGCAGGGCCCCCAAGGGGAGTTTAAGCTGATCAAAAATGCTCCAAAAGGGTGAAGTGGAGCTATCGTCTTGTGACTGGAGTCTGTTCCCCACAAGCTCTTCCCTCTTGGAGGAACCACCTTGGGGTCAAGTGAAGGGGAAATGGGACACATGGTAGGAAGAAAAGGCAAGGTCCACAGCCCCCCTGCGGCAGATGAAGCCAAAGTATCGCTCTCGTCTCGGGCTCGGGAAACACTACGAAGGGTTAGCTGTACGCTAAGCTCTTGGGGAATGCTTCGAGGCATTTAGCCTATAATTTTCATCCATCACCCAGTGGCCTCGTCTAAGACACAGTGGCCACCTCCAAGATGCTTCAGGTCTTGCAAGGCAAAGACTATTATGATAGAATCTGTTGGATGCTAAATTGGGAAGACAGTGGGTCCAAGCAAAGCTCGGTGGGAATGGGAGGATGACCATATGGAGGAGATGGCGTCTGAGCCGGGCCGTAAGGGTGAGGCACATTTCTTCTCCATTAAATATTCAAATGCAGCACTGGTTCTCCACGGTGGGCGTGGCGTCGGGGGGAGATTTCAGAATGTCGCTTCTGAGGAGATTGGGCTGGGGGTGAGACAGGGGAGAAAGGGTATGTGCCACTGGACAAGGCTGTCACATCCCTACACCCCGAAGAGACCTAGGTTGTACTGGGACTGACTTGTGCCTGTGGACCCTGCCTGGTGAACCTGGGCAGATTTCAACTATGCACACTTGGAGAGGCTGGCTTTGGCCCCACAATCCCACTGAGCTGTGGCAGCAAAGTCAACTGATCTGAGTATCTAGAGGAGACAAGACTGAGAAGAGCCCGCTTGGAACTCTCGACCGTCACTCTAGTTGTGTGTGTCTGCCCCGTACAACCTGGGGGGCTCCTGGTTGACACGCAAGCACCTCCGAATTCTCTCCTGCAGTGTGACGATGGCGGTCTAGGTCTTTAAAATAACCCATCCATCGATCAAACACAGACACCAAGGAGAATGATCCTGGGAAGATACCTTTGCTTGAATACATTTTTTTTAAATCCTCAAAGGAATAAAACGTATACAATTTGGATTATTCCTGTGACAGATGAGCTCCTTCAAATAAGGGAATTAAGTCCCTAATTGGAATTAAAGGAAGAAAAGATATGTCCCAATGACATTCCTCTGTACCTTCCTCCAACCAGGCAATGGACCAATACGGAAAGTCGTTTGCCTCGTTATTCTGGAACAAATTTACACTTGTCTTAGGAAACAGGCTAAGTGTTTCCAATAATTTAGAGAAAGCATGTCCTAGTCGCTGTGTGTAACCCACACATGTGCGATAACAGTGCACACAGCACACCCACGGAAAAAAATAACAGTGCTTTTACTTAAGAGAAAGGAAGGATAATGGTTACTTAGAAAGTGTCCCAGACAAGCTGTCAAATTGAATTCAGAGAGCTGGAGTCTGACTCCGGGACAGGGCTGGCTGGCTAAATTCCCTTGGGATTGGGGTTTCCTGCCTGCTACAGTTTGGAGACAACCATTCTTTGTTTCCAGCTCACTCGCTCGCTCTCTCTTTCAATCTCTCTCTGGTGAACACACACACACACACACACGTACGTACGCACACAAAAACATGTAGCTCTCCAAAGAGGGTCAGATCGAAAGCAGACAAAACATTAACTCTGGAATTTCAAAGAAAAACAGTTTAAAAAAAATAAAATGGAGAGAGCAAGCTACTGTCTATTCTAGAATCATAAATCTTGCCTTTGGACCACAGAAACAGCACACGCTCTCCCTCTCTCTCTCACACACACACTCAGCAATCACCCCTGCTTTGCTAAAAATGGATTAGGGGTATTTCATCATAAAGGAAAAACATATAATGACAAAGTTCTTAACGGGCCCTCCTGTGAGGCCTTAATACCCTCAAATTTTAAGTGCATGTTGGTTGACACAGACAGAGCCTGTGGAACCATATAACCTGCTACATAAGAGATGTTATTTACTCCCTAAAAATAACAGGAGATTACCTCAGAGTATTACAGGCCTTTTCCTACGGGGACACGTGTTCCAGACCAACCCCCATGTGCCATCCTATCCGGGGCATGCCCGTGCCCGGCACCACGCTCACCCTCCCCTTCCGCAGAGACACTGCACCCGGGAGGCCGCCCGAAGCCCACCGTCCCCCAAGTGCTGTACTCGAAGACACGTCACCCTCATTCGCTACGTGATACACACCGTGCGTAGCTTTGGGAATAAATATTCTGAACTCCTCTCTGCTTCTTTTTTTCCCCATCAAAACAAAACTTCTCAAGGCAGCTTTTCAAGTTAGGGAAAAATTCAGAGATATAGAAAAGCAAAGAGAAAAGTCTATGGAACCCCGGAGGAGATCCTTTATCCTGCTTTAACCAGCACGGCCTCATGGCCAATCTTATTTCAGCTCGACACCCACCTACTCCCCTCCTCAGCTCCCATTATTTTGAAGCAAATTCCTGGCTCTGGGTTCCTTCGCGGAGCTTCCCTGTCTTCTACAGGGAGACACCCAACTGGACGCGGTCTTCCAGCTTCACGTAAGCCACCCGGAGTCCACTCAGGGCTCCCCTCCTCACGGCCCTGTCTTACACGGAGGCCTTGGTGCTTCCCCAGGGCATGCTCACCCCTAGAGAGGCTCCCTGGGGCCCCTCTCCCTAAACGCAACCTGAACACATATGCACCCCCACTCACTGTGGGCCCCTCCATATCCATATCTGACAGGCCTAGCCACACTGACTGGTGTCTTTGGGGTCTATCACCTTCCCCTTGTCTCCATATCCACCCCCAGGACTACCAGGCTGCAGATTTCCAGAGGCCTCCCATCTTCCACTCTGACCTCCAAAATGCAACCATAAAGGACACCCCAGAGAGGATGTGAATGCAGGGGGAATGGCAATATTTGGTGATATATCCCCCAGACTCCAACACACAGTATTTAACTACTTACTGGCCTAGTCCATAGTATCTCTGATTGTAAGCCCCTCGATGGTGGGTGCTGAGGGCACACCATATTTCTGGGGCACAACCTAGTGTCCCAAACATGGTAGGTTCTCAATAAATGAAGATATGATTGAAGAGGGCGGAGGATGGCATGAATCACAGACTTTTGGTCCATCCCTGACTAAGGTACTGAGTGACTTCAAGCTCTGTCCCTTGCCCTTCACTCCCTGTGTGGTCTTGGCTGGACCTACGTCTTCTCTGGCCTCACATCTCTTCTGTCACATGAAAGCTTTGGGGGTGGGGGAGGATGCTCAACTTCAGTGTTTAATGATGTTTCTCTGTTACTCTCAGAGAATTTCTTGGATATAAGCATGCATTTTTCCTAATTGGTTATATGCAATTTCATCTGACTCCTTAAGAGTTCCACGTGTATCTCCTTAATAAGATTTTAAGCCACGCGGATGTCTCATCTGGGGTATTGTCGAGCCATACGACATGGTAAGGTAACCTTCTCAAGCTTTGGCGTGGCTGTCAGCAAATGATAAACCCTCAAAAATATTCTAATTATTTTGCAATGATAATACTAATTATTATTCTAATTCATGCAGCTAACACATGGAGCATTTATTGCCGTGTCAGACACCACACGAAGTGATTTATGAGTAGTATTATCAGCCCTGAAGAGGTATTAAAATTGCCCGCATTTTATATCGGAGGAAACTATTGCAGCAAAAGTAAGTGACTTGTCCAGGGTCACACAGGCTGAGTCCAGAGCTTGAGTTTTTAATCAATACACTACAATGTTGAAGTAAGAGAGGAATACCTGCCTTAGGTAAATTTAGAACATCAATTGAATAATTTAATTAATTTAAATTTAAAATAATTTAATTAATTTAAATTTAGATGCTTGAATTAAGTATGTTGAGAGGTTGAGACCAGCCTGGCAGAAGGAAAGAACCCAGAGACCTATGTTTGTGCCCTGCTCTCCCCTGAGACCTGGGGGACTTCCATGAACCCTATAATCTCTTCAGGACTTGTTTTCATTATCTACAGAATGGGAATAATAATAATACCAGCGGGCTGTCTCACGGTGATGGCGGAGAGGTGCAAATGAGATAATGGATGTGCAAATGCCTGGCAAACAATAAAGGGCTGCAAAAAAGGGGCTGTTGCTATGTAGAGGGGTGGGGGGGCCCTGCCATCTGGAAATCTCCTTGAGAGAAGCCGGGCTCTTGTTAGCATGATCTTCAGAGCCAGTTCGGCATTTCTCTCCAAAGGGCGTGGAAAGGTAGTTGCTCCCCACCCCCCCCATACTTAGAGTGTAAGCACACAGATTTTTTATCCATTAGCCAAGGCAACTGCTAGAGACACTATTCCACAGGCAGACGCCCTACCCGACCGAGTTCAGGTTTTGCATTCAGCAGCAGGTTCTGAGATTCCCTGGCTGGGGCAAGAAGCTCGGTGCTACGCGGGCCCTTGGCAGGTTTATGAGTTCCAGGAGTTAATAAACAAGGAGCTCAATATCCTCTGACTTTTGGAGAGTCAGACGTATTTAAACAGATCCAGCATGAGGAGCTAAGGAAATGAGGGTTTAGGCATGCAAAGCAGCTCTGGAGGAGAGATGGGCTGATTGCTGCATGCTCATCGGCCAGCGGAGAGCACTGGGAGGCCCTAGGGTTTGCCCCGAAGACAAGGTGGAGCTGTGACCTGCGCCCCCAAACACATGCCCACCTTGGGGTAGAGGGCAGAGAGAACAGGTTTGGAGAGTCTGTGGTCCTGGCTCCAGGACTCACATGGACTTGGAGAGGCCTCTTAGCTTTCAGAACCCCAGCGTCCTTATTATAAAATCAAGCTATATGGGCGCCAGGGGTTGCACAGTCGGTTGGGTGTCTGACTCCTGATTTTGGCTCAGGTCATGATCTCAGGGTGGTCGCTGGGCCTGGAGCCCACTGGGGATCCTCTCTCTCCCTCTCCCTCTGGCCCTCCCCAAAATAAAATCAAGGTTCCAATACCATGTCTGCTATTTAGATACATATAATGAGGGCATGAAAGAGGAATTTCTGAGATGTGAAGAGAGGTACTAACACAAACGTGTCAAAATCAGTGATAATTATAACATCATCAATGACATCGAAGAAAGAACAAATGGCAATCATGTGGTCCCTTCACTCAACCTGAACCTATAGGACCCGCACTAAGCGCCCGGAAAGGTCAAGATCAACCACCCAGTATATCTTTAAGAAAACCTGGGGGTGCTCTGAGCTGGGTCTCCTCGTCTTTCTAGTTTGTGTCTGCACCCTAGCACAGCACTTCTTGATTTTGGCTGCAGGTTATGAGAGAAACCTGGAGAGCTTCAAAACCATCCATCCCTGAAGTCCACATGTCACTCCCAGCTATTCTGAACTACCTGGTCATGTGTGCAGCCTGGGCATCAGGATTTTAGATTTTTTTTAAAATTTAAAGGTTTCATTTTTTTTTATTGTGATGATAAAACATCCCCAATGGAATTCACCATCGTTCACTATTTTTTGGTGTACATTTCAGTGGCATTAAGTACGTTCCTTGTGTAACTCTCACCGTCGGAACTTCTTCATCTTTCCAAACTGAAACTCTGTACCCCTTCAATGACAGCTGCCCCACCCGTCCCTCCTCCCAGCCCCAGTAACCACCGGTCTGTGTTTCGTCTTAATGGATCTGTGTACTCGAATCCCCTCCTAGGCATGGGGTCGTACAATATTGGTTTTAGGGTACTAGTATTTTCTAAAAGCTCTCCCAGTGATTCTCTGCGCAGTTCAGACCAGAAGGTAGTGCCAAGCAGGGCTTGCGTATGAAGTCATTTTTGGGAAAAGAGAACAGGATGGAGGTGTGGATGGAGATGATGGGAAAATTATGAATTGGGGCAAAATAATGGGAAAAATTTCAACTCTCTCCTGAAACAACATTTAGGCCAGATATTGTCTGCATGGAAATCCAGCGGGAGGGAATGAGCCGTATTTGTTAGGGAGACCATCTGAGGGAAGGAAATTTTGAATCCTACAACCCGGCTTTGAGCCTTTACTATGCTGTTGACTAGCTGTGTGCTCTTCAGTGAACCACTTAATATTGCTGAATTTCACTTTTTCTGTCTGCAAACCGGAGAGGATCTTAGCTACCTCTCAGGGATGTTGCAGGTCAAAAGCAGAGGCAAAGCATGTGAAAGTGTCTACGGCATTTCAAAATCCTACCCAGACGGCAGTTGTGGCTGCTATTGTAAACCGGGAACAATCACTTCCATCCTACTTTATTTTTGAAAAGTGCATTAACCTCAGCAAGTAAAGGTCTAGAGAGCACCACTGTTTTAATGGGGGCCAAGCCGTGACTATAGAATACTTAATTTAAAGGGGCTTAAAGACTGTTATAAATTAATTTTTAAAATCAAGTCTTACTTCCTGGGCACAAATAACCTTTACAGAGAGCAATCATTTTCAAGAGACAAGCTGGAAGGGTGATTATGCCATTTTAAAGCAAAGAAAGGCGTTCTAATTTGATAAGTGAATTGAAGAAGTAGTAATAGACGTCATCTCCTCAACTTCTTTCCTTTGTGCTTGATGCCAGCACCTTCTTTCTTTTGTGCTTGATGCCAGCACCTGCCCTTTGTGAAGCACAACACATGCACACACACACACACACACACACACACACACACACACAGAGCTCCGGGGCTCTTGAGGTTCTGGGGCTGTGTGGGGCTGAGTGTATGTCTTATTCAAACAAGATGGAGCCAAGGTTGTATGGTGTCTTCTCTTTATTTTTCCATTTAATATTTTAAGTAATAAAGCTAGCTATTAGAGAAAAAGCATGCATGTGTGTGTGAGAGAGAGGGAGAGAGGGAGAGAAATGGGGAGGAGGGTGAAAAGGAAGGAGGGAGAAGCCTGATTAGCTTTGTCTTGCTAATGCACTTTGTTTTGTGGATGATGGGCCTTTCAGACAGATTCAGTCCACCTCACAAGGGGGGAGGCAACACAGAAGCAAGACAGCTCAAGTGGAAAGCTTTGCTGGGGACAAAAGATGCACCTGCAAAGCACAGACTTAATGGTCTCCGGAGGCCAGGACCGATGTTGGGAGACAAATGCCCCGGCACCACCTGAATGAGGTCCTGGCAGCGTGCGTTTGCCTGGATACTACAGTTAATTTATTTCAGAAAAGGGGTTGTTGCCCAGCAAGAGCGAGTTATTCCTGCAATAAGCCTGAATAAGCCCGGTGGCATTACAAATGCACGGCCGCCTGCACACAAAAGGGCCAAGGGAAGGAAATGCCGTATGGTAGGTAGAGGAGAGAGGCTGAAAGCTAAGACCCCTGGACGAGTAATGAGTTGCTTATCAACGCGGTTCAACTCAGACTTGCTTCTAAATGACGATCTGTATTTTAAGCCCAATATCAAATATTCTCTCATTGGCTCTGCCCCAGAGCAGAGCCTCACCGGTCTCCAGCAGGCTTTGGCCTGTAGAACTAAAGGAACTTGGAAGGATCGCCTTGCATCTCTTTTCCATCCCTTCCTCCTTCCTCTCCTCTTGCCCCCTTCCTTCCAAGAACTGGATCCCTTTCTGCGAATGAAATTCGTTCAATAAATAAACCAGATCAAAGCAGGGCGGCCCTGAATGAAGTCAGAGCTTCGCCTGTGGCTCTAGGACATTCTCTCTAAAAGCCAAGAGCTCAAGAGTCAGGGCTTGACTCCTGTTGATGCAGTTCAGTCCTTTTTATTTGACAGGAAACAAAGATTCAGGGCATCAAGTGATTTTCCCAAACTAAGCCAAAGATGCCCTGACTTCCAGGGCATCTTCTAATGTTTGTCACTATAGTACATTTTCTCTACGATAGATGTCTGCAACATGGTGTCAAATAGGTCAGCAAGTAAAGCGTGGGTTGGACTGTAGGATGGGTCAATAGAACTTTAGTTTTCACGGCGAAATCCAAAAGAAAAAAAAAAACTGATTTGGGAGGGAAAACGGTGGCCTAAGTAGGACCGACCCAGGGGGCAGGGGTGGGGGAGCGGGGAGAGGAAGCAAACAAAACCACAAAAGTTTAAAAGCAGATTCATCATGTCGTATATTTCCTCTACTACATCTTCTGGTCATCGTCTGATTATAAATTGTTAACAGCAAACACAACATCCTACGTGCTCAAAGGTGTGATGGTGGCCAAGACACCCAGGTGTTTTGGGTCTGCCTTCTTCATAACCCGTGAGGATTCTTAATCAAATGGTCTCTAAGGCTCTTCCCTTGGAAAAGCTTTAAGTTTCTCTGAAATCTTAGGCCGTGCTACGCTACATGCCCCCTGTACGGAGAACTTCCGCCCTCATTCATCCTGTAGTAGAGCAGATATATGCTAAAGAAAAAGTAGTGAAGTAGAGAGCCAAGGAGGTGGGCATCGATGCCATACTCCTATTCATTTTTTAAGCCTCCACTCAAAATTCCCCTCTTCCATGGAATTTTTTTTTTTTTTTTGCCTTGGGCAGATTTTTTTCACTTATTTTTTTTTTCTCCTTTAAACCAGGTACCATGAATTATTCACTTGTCTAAATCTAACACAGTATCTGGAGCAATAAATCCTCACGATGTTCCATAAATAAGACACTGAGAAATGCTATTACAATGAAATCCTCACTGGCAGAAAATCATTTGTTGAGGTTGTTTTCTGTCTCTCTCAACCAAACCAAACCAATGCGACCAAATCCCCAAATCACCACTTTAAAAATGAACTGGCATTGTTAAAATTTGTGAGGGGGCAAAAAAAGCGCTTAAAATGTGGCATTGCAAGAATCCTTTAAAAATCCTTAAAAATTTTATTATCTTCAGCAGAGGAAAGCCCTGACTTCCAGCTTCGAAAGGCTCGGAGAGCAACCCCATTTATTCCATGGTGTACCTACTTCAAGTCCCATCTTTGATATTATTACAAGATCTTTAAGAACCTTGCTCTATGTTTGCTGCTAGTGCAAGTGGGATAAGCTTTGGCTTCTTGCCTTGTGTGCTAGAAAAAAAAACAAGAGATTTGGCGCTTGAAAATGAACAAAGGGAAACCTCAGTGAGTTAGGAGGCCAGAGAGGGAACCCAGAGGGCAGGCTAGTGTCTCTCAAGATGTCAGTTGCAAGAAGAACTGTCATTTACAGACTTCAACAGATGTGTCCACTACCTACCACAGCAGAACAGTCTCCAACAGGAAAGAATCATCCATTACAGGCCCCAACAGGGAAGGACGTACACTGCATCTCTTATAAGAGATCTGCTACCCCTGTGCCTCAGCCGATGAGACAGTCATCACCCTGACCTCTTAACTTTCTCTAATGGACTTCCATTCAACATGACTCCTCCCAACTTCCTCCAGCTTCTCCACAAAATAATGTCCCTCTCCTTTGTTTGCTGGCCTGACCTATGGTTTTGCCATCACTTGTTTATCCCGCATTGTTATTCTCTGCTCTTCTCAAATAAACCCATTTTTGCTGGTAAAACAACCACGTTTTATTTTTAAGGTTCATGGTGCACAGATTTGCACGGAAGGGTGCCAAGCCTGGTACAGAAGAAAATGCATGAGAGAAGGAACTCACCTTCTTTGACGCTCAGTCGTGAGGATTGGTCTGTGTGGGAGGTTGTGTTATAGGCCAACAGTGAACCTGGAAGGCAAAGCAGAAGCAGGTTTTAATAAGGTGTTCCTCTGAGATCGAGAGTAGAAGATGGGATGAGACGGGAATGGGGAGGGAAGAGATGGGGGTAGAGCAGAGGGCCATTGGCTCCTTGAGAGAAATGGAGAGTTAATGGCACCCGTCTTGGGGGGAATGTATTTGATTCCTGGAGTTCCCATCAGAGCAGGTTAGGACAGAATGCTTGTGGGTGGGTGGGACACGCACAGCCCTCCCCAGCTGGCACGTTTATGACTCTGAAGTTCTTGGGTGTCCACGCCATGTCACGGCAGGAGCACAGGACTGGGAATGGCCCCATGTGTTCAGGGGTTAAGTCTAGATTTGGGTTTCTTCAGCAGAAAAAGGAAGGAGTTAAACTACGGCAGGAGTTGGCAAGCTTTTCCTATAAAGACCAGATAGTAAATATTTTAGGCTTTGTGGGTTAAATACAGTCTCTGTTGCACATTCTTTTTTGTTTTTGTTTTGTTTTGCCCATGGGCCAGAGTTGGCCAGATTTGGGCCAGATTTGGCCTGCAGTCTGCAGTCTGCAGTCTTGCCACACCCCGGAGGAGAAGCAGCACGACTCCTGCCTGCTAGGATATCCTGTGGATTTATGGACCTGTCCTTTTGCTGGTGGGTAAGATGCTTGGATGTTCCTCATTGTCAGTGGAGGGGAGGGGTGGAGGTGACAGGAGTTCCAGTCGTGACTCTTGTCTTCCTTTGCAACTAAGACCATACACCTGACCGTGAGGCACGGTACACTGAATTTTCTGTCACCGCAGAGCGCTGCTAGACAATCTCTTAAAATTAAACCTGAATGTGTGACTTCTCATACCAGGCTCTAGTCTAGGAATTTTCAGGGATGATAGTTTTTTTTTTTTTTCTGTTGCATGTAAAAATTCCCCCTTTCCCCTCAAACGAAGCTTGTCCCTTAGTTTCAAAAGAATCCAGGAGTTTTATTTTGTAAAATGTAGGCAGCTTTGCAATTCTCCTTGAGAGTCTGGGATACGCTTTCACAGAGGACAACATAAGCCCGCCCTGGGGGTTCAAGGCTAGGGAAGCCTTTGAAAAGTTTCCCTTCTCTGTGCAGACGGGTGGCGGACTTGGGTGCCAGGGCTGAGGACCGGGGACGGGCTGTCAGACGCTCCTATTTTTAGCCTCCAGTCGTGGCAGGGATACCGGAGTGGAGCTGCTGCCTCACCCAGCTGTGGGCGTTTGGTTGTGTGCCTCGGAGAAAATGTGTGCCCTTCCAGGCCAGACGATGAGGGAGAGAATTTTGTAAGAATCACCCAGCTGCCCAGCACCTATGACTTCAGGCCAGCTAGGCCTGAAACAGCTCCAAACAAAGAAGAGGAGGGGGAAAGGCGGTGTTGAGAGCCCAGCACACCAAAGCGTGGATGGGTGCACACACCATTTGAGAAATGAGACAGTCACATGCATGTCGCAGCCCGAGAACCAGATGCATCTGGTTGGTTAGTCTGCTCTCAACAGTATCAAGGACCAGGTGAGGCTGGGATAACCTCATTTCAATAGAGTCATTTTGCAAACGAGAATTGGCGGTTAGACTGGCCTCTTCCCACTTACCAGCTTTGTGACTTTCCTCAGTTTACCTCGTCTCGCTAAGCCACAGGCTCCTTCTATATATAAAAAGAGGCTAATAATAACATCTACTTAACACGGGTGTTGCGAGGATTGAATAAAATACTACGCGTCAAGTGCTCACAAAAGATCCCGGGTTGCTAGTGAGTGTTGAGCTGTTATCATTATTATTTTTACTCCCTTCTCCCACAGACACCACAATGACAGACATTAAACCCTTTGTAAAAGAGCCTGCTGAGTGGCTCACCTTGTCCTCTGGACCTGGAGTTATGAATGGGTTCTGCTGCAATAAGAAATAATCCTCCATGACTGAAAGGAGGTTAAGAAATGGAACCAAACGTTCCAAGGGAATAGAAAAAAAAAAAAAGTCTCAGGAGTAAGACCAAGAATGTCTGCCTCTCTGTCCCCGACATTCCCTCCCTCAGGCTGAAACCTCACGGCTGGAGCAAATAAAGAAAAATGATGGTCTCAGAGGAGCAAACTGCTTGAGTCATTAGTGCAGATTTAGCTGAGAGCACGAAGCTTAGATAAACCACATTTATTAAATTTTCCCCTTGCTGAAAGTTCTTCTCTGGGCACATATGAATTCCACAGGAAACTCCCAGAAAGCCAAGAGAAAGGGTCGTTTGACCCCTGCAAAGCTTGCATGAAATACATATTTCATGGTAACCTAGGAAAAGGATTTTGCCCCGAAGACCGTTCCCGGTTCAAGTTTCAGTCCTGGAAGGAGGGGCTGGCTCGGGGGCATCTGGCCTCCCTCCCCAGGGACCGATATCCCCTTCTCCTGTCCCAACTTTCATGTGACAAGTTCTTCAGGCTGCAGAGGATGGCACCGCACACGCTCTTCTTATGGGAGTTTGTTCTGATACCAAGGAGGTCCTTCCTGGGGCCTGGCCTCCTGCTCTGGATTTTTTTTCTCCTGCTTTCAGGCCCCTGTGTGGGGCTGATGTGAGCTCCTAATCTTCCCGGACCCCGTCCCGTCCCCGCGACCAGGCCGTGATGGCAGGAGGGAAGCCCACACTCTGCCTGCAGTAGGCCCCAGGCCCTTCACGTCTAGTCCCTCGCTCCATCCTCGCATGAGCCAGTATCCGTGCTTCTCCTTTGATAGATGAGAACATCAGGCTTCAGAGAAGTCAAGGGATTGGCTCAGGGTCACACAGCCAGAAAGCCCGGGAGGCTGGAGTCCCATCCTGTGTACGGAACCTGTGTTCAGGCCGGCAGACGCCGCAGCCTTTCGGGCTAAATCTGAGACACAGACAAAACTCATGTATGGTGTTGGGAATCGGGATGGTGGTTACCTTTGAGGAGGATGAAGGGGAGGCGACAGGGAAAGGGTTCGAGGGGGCTTCTGGTCTCCCCCTTGACCTTGAGCTGCAGGTGCTTATATAAGCGAGCCGATTCCCTTTGTAGATAATTCCTGGAGTCGTGCATTCGTGGTTTTGCTTGATTCTGTATCCTTCCATTAAAATGTGTATTTACTTGCTTATTTACTGTGCTTAAGGCACGTGTGCAGGCATATATGTACATCCGCCAGTTCGGGGCCCCCGAGAAGCACACCGTGGCGCTGCTGAGAATGCGGTGCCCCCGCCCCCAAATGAAAGCACGAGGGAAGAAAAAAATCATTTTCCGTCTCTGAGCCCATCCGTCACAGGATATCGTACGAGGGATGTGAAAGAAGATGGAAATGAATAGAGTGAAGCTTTGCAGGTGTGAGGTAGGGCCCCAACAATGGGGCTTTCTTCAGCTCCGTGTCCCCCAACCCAACCTGCTCCTCATCTGAGACACCTGGAGCGGGGGAGACAAGGGTCTGGGGGCCGGTGCCAAGGCCTTTGTCTCCTGCCTCGCAGCCTGCGGTTGTGGGTCCCCTTTCTCTGGGCTGAAGTGCCCGGCAGGTGGGAGGAGGGGGCAGGGAAGGAAGGCCCCATGTCCTCCCAACAGGCTTGGCTGACTGCGGGGTCCAGGGGAAATCTGGCCTTTTGTTGTGTCTGAACCCTGTTCTCTCTTGCTGGTCAGACCCCGGCCTGGAAGGGATAATACTTCACCAGCTTAATTGCCGGGACCCATCACCTTTGCCCAGGCATCTGAGGCTGGGCGGGGGGGAGGCCACAGGACGCAGAATGTGTTTTCCATTAAGCTTAAATTAAAAATGGGAATCAAGATAGATACCTTTCCTGCAGTCTCCCTGTCACACACTTTATTTCTTTGTCCTGTGCCACTGTGATGCAAAAACACGGTTTCTCTGTCATTTCTCACGGTCAGACTCAGAAACACACACAGGGCACGACAGACTTTTTGTCGAATGAAAAGGGACTCCTTTTCCTCCCCCTGCCTCTGGCCACCCCAAGCCCAGGACCTCCTGGGCTCCCAGAAACCCCAAACTCCCCCCAGCGGCTCCGAGTCTGTACTGCCAGCCGGGCGGCTGTCACTTCCTCTGAGGCCGGCGGGGAGGTCCCCACCGAGCCCAGGGGTGGCTCAATCTCATTTCCCTCAGCCCCTGCCAGGCGGGGTGTGCCTGGCGCAGATACTGGCGGGGCCGCGGGCGGCCGGGGTGTGGGGTGGCGCCGGGAAGAGAGGGGGACAGGGTGAGTGTGGTGATAGGTTTGGCTTTAATCTGCCTCGTTCCAGGAGGCCACGGGGAAGTTTCGGAAAGCATTTATCTCTTGGTGCAAAGGAAAACAGAAAATGCAGTGGGGAGAGGGGCCTGGCCCTCCGCACGGGAGCCCCAGGGAGCGGGGCTCGTTCTGAAGGAGAGAGCACGGGCTGCGGACCGGGGCCTGGCAGGCCTGGGCCTCCGCTACCAGCCTCCCCCTCCGCTGTCCGCCTCTGAACCCGTTCCCGAAGCCTCCAGACCTCAGTTGCTTTGGCTTTAAAATGGGCATTACGCAGAGTGGCCCAGGTGACGTCCACAAGGGGGCGTCCTGTCCATGTACAGCCAATGGCACCTGGGGAGCTGCACCCCTGAGCCCTGGGGTCCCACTTACCATGAGCATCCTCCCCCAAGGCCGTCCTCACCATCCTCCTCCCCTTTCCGGTGAGGGCGAAGTTACAGAGGCCGTGCCCTCCTCCCCGCCCGCCCGCTCCATCTGGGACAGCTCAGGAGCCAGGTATGGAGAGCACGCGCCTCCAGGCAGGCCAGAGATACCCCAACATGTCAGGCCAGAGATACCCCAACATGTCAGGCCATCAGACAGGGCCTCGAGGCGCTCAGGGCATTGCTACGTCTTCTCCACCCTGGGGAATAACACCTTAAGATGTAAGGCTGGTGTTCTAACATGTAAAGGTATAGCTCGCCTCCCAGACAACCAGGATCAGTACTCAAGCACCTTTTGTGAACGTGTGAATTTGACGCCCGAGCTTCCTGTCCTACAAAGGTTTTCTTTTTTTCTACCAAAGTCCAGAAAGATCAGATACTTTGGAGTGACCCGACTAACTGGAGATCTTCTGACTTCCAGCTAAATGAGAGGGCCTCCGATGTCCTTCTGTTGACTTTGCAGCCCTACGGCCCTCCTCCGTGTCGGGGAGCTCAGCTCCCTCCCTCTCACCTCTTGCCCAAGTGGACAAGGCTGAACCCCAACCCCCTCGTCAACAAAAGGACAGATGCCAGAGCACAAGGAATTAGCTCCCCTTTCCCCTGCCTCAACTTAGCTGCCCCAGCCTCTGTCCCCAAAGCCCTGGCCTCCCTGCCTCAGCACAAAACATCCGCTGGAAGTAAATCTGGAAAAACAATAAAGCGTCTGAAGGCATGTTGGTCAGCACCAGGGAGTTCCCAGCCATCTTGAGAGCAGACAGTCACCGGGCACGTGACCCCCGGGGAAGGGGTCTCAGCCGACCACCCGCCACCCAACACAGAGGGTCCCAGAGGCCACCGTCTGAAGCTAGACACCAGTTGAAAAGAAGCATGAACCAATTTTTTTTTTTTCCCATGAAAGTGGATCATTTTAAGTCTAGATTCCTCAAAAGGCCCTTAGACGATTACAATACTATGTTGGGGCAAGTTTTTTTGAACCTTTGTATAGTATTTTAATTTTTGCTTCTGCAGGTAAGCATGGTTTTTATATCAATGCACCCAGTGCTTTATATTTAGCTGTTTCACTCGACATCCTAACAAATATGCAGATGGAACAAATATTTGTTCCATCTCCTTTCCACTCTGGAAATTTGCTCTATTATGAAGCTCCTTTCTGGAAGCTTCATGCCCTGGGGGGCATCTTCCTTGATATCTACAAATATCCTTTAAAAGAAAGAAGTGAGGGATCCCTGGACGGCTCAGCGCTCAGCGGTTTAGCGCCTTCCTTGAGCCCAGGGTGTGATCCCAGGGTCCTGGGATCAAGTCCCACATTGGGCTCCCTGCGAGAGCCGGCTTCTCCCTCTGCCTGGGTCTCTGCCTCTCTCTCTCTCTCTCTCTCTCTCTGTGTGTCTCTCATGAATGAATAAACTCTTTTAAAAAAAGGAAAGAAAGAAGGGAGTCATGCACACTTTTTCTTGCCCTGCTACCTGTACTCCCAAAATACCAACACTCTGGCCTTCGCTGTCTCATGACCTGCTCAGTCCTTTGCTCCTTGGTTACCTGTGCTCATCCGTCGTGGTTACCAGGACCCACCATGTCAAATGACTAGGCCTTTGGGGCAGGTGACAGATAGTCTTGCTTCAGGGTCTGTGGCTTGGGTTCTTTTATGGCAGGAAATCTTAGTGGGACCTGGGTTGTTTATGGACCTGCCAGAAAGCAGGCCTGGGGAGTCACATAGCATGAATGGGCTACCACCCCCCCAACATCAAGTCAGAATGTGCTTGACCATTTCCCCAACAAAGGTATCTGCCATGGAACCCCAAATTATTGGAAAGAGTTCGGAAACGCTGTCCATGTTACTGCTGTGCCCCTCTTCCCCCACAAAGGAAGTAAAGGTGCCAATGACTTCTGGACCTCCACCATATGATGCCTGAAGGAGCAGAAAGGTAGGCTCCACTGGCATTCCTGCTAGGCCGGTCTCTGCTTCTCACTCCCACCCCCTGCCCTGCCTGGCAAGCATCGCTGGAGGACTCTGTGCAAAGAAACTTAAAAAAAAAAAAAATCCATAAACCGTTAAACGCTGAGAACTACAGATCATTAGAAAATGTTAATTCTCCGGAGCTCAGGAAAAATCGGGTAGAGAATCACCCCCTTTTCTGAACTTGTTGTTTCTTGGGCTGACCTCATGTTGCAGCAAGACTCAGACATGAGGTAACTGCTCTGGTGTTAACATATACTGCATCATCCACACTCTCGCTGGTTACCAGACGCCTCGGAGAGATGACCAGAGAGCCCGGAGGCACCAGTGGAAACTTCCAAAAGGCATTTTGAAAATTTTTAAATGTTACAGCCAGTGAGTGTTGCTCCCAGGTCGTGCACTGTTGTAGAAGGAGACGGAAGGTTACACAGAGGTTGAGTTTGAAGACCCACTGGGCGATGGGGAGCAAATGAAGAACTCACCGACCCAGAGCCCAGGAGACCAGGAAAAGAAGCCCATAGGTAGCATCCAAAGACCTCAATTTGGAAGGGGCTTTAAAATCATCAAGCTGGGACGCCCGGGTGGCTCAGCGGTTGAGCGTCTGCCTTTGGCTCAGGGCATGATCCTGGAGTCCTGGGATCGAGTCCCACATCGGGCTCCCTGCATGGAGCCTGCTTCTCCCTCTGCCTGTGTCTCTGCCTCTCTCTCTGTGTCTCTCATGAATGAATAAATAAAATATTTTTTAAAAATCATCAAGCTCCTTCATTCCAAAGCCTAACTCCTGCAAGACGCCAGGCCGCCAGGCAGCCTCAACTATGGACAGCAGACACTCCGCAGGTCGGGGTCGCTGGTCTCCCCCAGCTCAGGGCTGACTGCAGAAAACTCCCTTGTAGGAAGAGCCCACATCTGCTTCCCTGTTGCTTCGACTCCGATCACAGTACCATCTTTTCTGGCCACAGACAAATCCTTCAATACTTGGGGTCCCCGCAGGACCACCGGGCCTGGATTTCTGCTGAAGCGTCAGGGCTGAGCTTCTTGCATGCCTGAACACATTCTGTTCCTATCTCCGCGTATGTTTAGTATCAAATGAAATTCATATGAAATCGACGGGAGCTTGCAGCCTGAGCGCTCTCATGTCGGATACACATACGTTCGCTCATAAAATCTCCCTTTCCAAAGCTCTGTTCCTCGTCGTTGTGCCAGAAGACAGAGCTCAAGACGCCCTCGCACACCTGGAGCATCTGCTGCTCTCCATGTTTGGCTCCCAAGGGTGTGCGGCTGGCAGCCAGCAAAGGTGGGGTTCGGGTGTGCCAGAGTGACCCCAAGGATAAGAGGAAGTGAATGTGTCAATTTTCACAATCTTATATCCTAAATCCATGGATCTAGAGTTTACTGGAGGAGCCTGAAATCATGGCACAGGAGAATACCGGCCAGGGTATCCAACTATTTATAATTACAGGGCAAGGCACTTTCTGGAAAGGGGTTCTCATGGAAACAGTGTGACTACTTTCTGGCAGACCCCACTGGGTCACCGCTCCTTGCTCACAGTGCTTCCTTTGACACTACGGGACTGGGTCAGCCCCCTTTCGGGGTCTGTTGGAGCCAAGGTGACCTTGGCAACCTCACGGGCCCTGACGTGGGGCTCTTGCAGCATCTACCCAGCCAACGTGACCGCAGGGGGTGGAGGCGGGGTGGGGTAGGAGGTAGGGTCAGGGGGTGGGGGGGTGGGGAGAACCAGGTTCCTCTTCCTGGATTGGCTCCTTGAGAAATCAGTCTTCATTTGGGGTGGCTTCATAGAGTCTTCGCCCACCCCCGGGGGGTGGGGTAGTGGGGGGGGGCAGCGGGGCGCCCTGGCCCAGACCCAGACAGGACACTTACTTTCCCTGAGATAACTGAGATGTGACAGCAGCACTTCGGTGTTGTAGAGGGAGGTGGCTCGGAGGAAGTCCTCCTTGTTCATTTTGCACAGTTCTTTGCCATCCATGTTTTGGAAAAAGGACGTGTCGATCTCCATCAGGCCGTACTCCTTGATGGCCCACTCCAGCCACTGCCGCACGTGCTCCTGAGTCCACAGCGTGGGGTCTGCAGAGGAGAGGACCTGTTAGCCTGGGCTCGGCTGGCCGGGGAGGGCCCCCCCACTTCAGGAGGGCCAGGGAGACCCTCTCTGTCCCCACCCCTCCTCCTGCCCCGCACCCCTCTCTGGCTCCCTCCCTCCCTCTGTCCCCTGGTGGGAAAGTGGGTTCCCTCCCAGATGGTCCTCCTAGAGCTCCCATCTGGCTCCTCCACATCTGGCCCTGCCGAAACCACTTAGCGCTCTGGGGAGGCTCTTAGATGTCTCCCTAGGCATCCTGACAGGATGTTCCCTTTAAAGTTTTTGGAGGGCAATTAAAACCTTTGCCTGAGAAAGGGTGGCATCAAAATGAAAGTATACACAGTGCCACGGGCCCGGGGACCAAAGTTTCTGGAAAGGGAAACCATCTGTATCTTCGGAACATGAAGGATTTCTTTCTTTTTTTTTTTTTAACATGAAGGATTTCATGGAGGAACGGGGCTCTCTGGGATGGTGACACGAGACGACACATGTGCACGCTCTTCCGTCTGTACGGTTGGAAAACCCAGTGGCGTTAGCCTCGGACATAAATCCAACCTGGGTTTTCTCCTTGTGGAGACAGCTGCTCTGAAATTTCTACCAGGTCATCCCCAAAACATTTTTATGATATTTAAGTCCCCAAAGATGAAAAAGAAAAAAAAAAAACAGTATTGGAGGGAGAAAACCTTTCAGGCCTTTGAGTGAACATAAATAATGGAATGATTGAGGTCATCGCCAGCCCGGACCCTCATAGCAACTTTTCAGCCGGGGAGGGGGGTTGTGGGGGGGAGAGGGGGTGTGTGTAATACTCTGAGTGCTGGTGATGAGTTCCAGCAAATTCCACAGCAGGTAGAGCACTTGTATCTCATCACGTATCACAGGCTGGAAGCCATCTCTCTCCTTGGCAACCAATTATTAGCAAATCCAACGAACACCTTAGATATGGCCACCCTACAGGAAAACTATGGCTCTTGGCCACATGAAAGATCTACATGTGTGAAACATGTAGGTGGGAAACCACAGGATTAAGCAACAGATTTTGTGGTGGTAGCTGAAGGAATCAGGGGCGGAGGGAAATAGTGTGAACTTGGAGAGTCCTGGGAGGCTTCCCGGGAGAGGGGAGGAGACTTGACATTGTACGTTGTTGTCCGTCAACCCCCAGCTTCTACTGGGCCTGCTTGATTAGCATGTTTCCTTGGTAGGAATATCTGTGCTGCTTCTCAGCCTCCTCGCCCTCGCCTTCTAAGAGGTAACTGCTGCCGAAGGTCAGGCCAACAACCGGTACCCGGTTGCTCCTAATGGTCCAGATCTGGGGTGCCTACTATGTGCCAGCTACGTGTCCCATTTTCCACGTAGCTAGAAAACCCAGTGAAATGGCTTTCACCTTCACTTCATGACAGAAAACGGAGTTCTGAAAGGGTAAGTCCCTAGCTCAAACTTAAGTCTTCCTAGGACTTCACTTAGTTGAGGGGGTGGGTCCCCCTGACCTGAAGCCCCTCCTCTCACCTTTTCAGGATCCTGCCTTAACTCACCTGTGACTTGCTCTGCTATTACGCCCAACAGCAGAGCTCCTCCTAACGTCTATATGCATCTCTCTCTCTCTCTCTCTCTCAGATAAATTTCTTGGTTAGTTTTTTTTTTCTTTTATTCTTCCAGAAACAATGAGGCACGGACCATTGGTAAATGGAAATAGTTTGCACCATTTTGGAATTCTAAAGAAGAATGGCACAGGTGGGGCCTGGGTTACAGAGCGTTTTATGTCGTCTGATCTCCTTTGCTTTTCCTAATTCCTCACTTTTAGTATGTGAGGCCTCGAATTCAATTTTACACCATATATTTAATTTGTTTTATTATTTCCTCTCTTGCTTTGGGCTCTATCACAATATTCTTTCTCTTCCTTTACAGCACAATGAATTGTAAATCTTCCACTCTGGATCATGCTAAACTCTTCCAAATGTATTTCCTGGATGATTTAGTCCTCATTTCTTCCCATCTGAACCTGAAACTGGTGATTAACCAGGGCCCTCGTTTATACTTGTCTTAAAATCCCACCATAAACTCAATCAGTTGTTCGACAAATGTTTTACTGCCTTGATTTGCGGACTCGCCCAAATGAGACTTCCCCTCACGTCCAAGGAGGCTGGCCTGGAGGAAGCCAAAATGTCCGAGGATAATGTTTAAAGATCTCACCACAGGTAGGAGAATGAAGTAAATCCATAGCTAGTGAACTCCTTATAAGAAATGCTTTAAAAACCCTTTGATATGAATCTACGCTATTATCGGGATTACTGCCATGGTTACCTTGGTCCACTGAGGACTGACATTTTGATATTCCTTTTGAAAGTATTTCAACGCCGATTCAGGGTTGAAGGGTCAACCGAGCAGTCTGGCCATGTCTGCCCCCTCTCACCTCCCCAGAGTGACTACGGAAATTAGATGGTTATCGACATCTGGTTCAGAGAGAATCTCTGATCCCTTAAATCTTGAGTGCTCATGACTGCCTCCCAAGCTGGCCACTGTTCGGCCAAGCAGGGCCATCTGGGGCCAGATGGGTGAAGGCCTGGTGAGCCTTGGCTTTGCTCAGGGGAGAACAAGGAGGTTCCCACCGTGTCAGCTTTACTACTGTTTCATCGTCTGCTTCTCTGACAAGAAGGAAGAAACACAGTTTTCTGGTTTTCTTGGACCCTAAAAATGCACCTGAGCTAAGGCTCCCTGCTGTCCTGAGGGAGGGAGGAGATCAAACGCTAAATGACATAAGTAATGTAACGTAGAGAGCGCACATGGCGCCTGACATCCAGAGGGTGCGCTCAGGGAATGGGAGCTATTCTCCTTTTTCCACTGTGAAGTCATGCGCTCCTGGAAGAAGGAAACTCCACATTCTTTTCAAGTCCTACAGGGCACAGAGAAGTTCCCAGGAGCCCAGCTTCCCCTCCTCACTGGCTCCACACCTGGCACCCCCACCGCCATCTTGAATTTGGCCCAGAACGCAGGGACGCGGCTGCAGCCCTCGGAGATGGCGAGGCCCAGCCTCCCGTGGAACATAAATACACAAGGCGTCGGAAGGAGAGCCTCATTGCAAAACCATGCCTTCTAGACCAACAAATAAATTCCTTTGCGTTGTCTAATCCTTTGCCCTCGGACGCAACGGCATTTACACTTTTCCAAGGGGAAGGGCTTTTGCCTTTTTGGTCATGGTATTTTGGTAAGATTAGTTTTGATCCCTGCCCTGTAATTCACTTTCAGATTTGGACGTTCTCGCTCCCTCCACCAACTCCACACGTTGCAGTTTTCAAGCCCCCTTTCTGCCCAGGCTGCTGAGCCTGCTGAGCCGAGGCGGAGCATCCAGCCAGTGGACTGAAGGCTTGAACACAATGATTTTATTTTCTGTAACCAACAGCACCAATACCTAGGAAAAATAGACTATTTTTACATAATGACATAACTTGCTGCACACGTTAAGGCGCTCCATTTGTTAAATATAGTTCTTTCTATTTTGAAACTGAAAGAGCTGGCTGTAATTTTGGAAAGGTGGGACCCTGCAGATGCCAGGAAGTGCATGCCTGATGGACATGTCAGACCTCGGTAGCCACTCTTCTCCTTAAAGGCGAGGGCGGGCCCGTCAGGAGTTCCTGGGACTCGTTTTGGATTCAGACAGCCTTGCCTCTGCCCTCTTTGCAGGCCTCATCCTGTGGTCCCAGGCCCCTGGGGGAGAGTCTGTGTCGTGACCTGTTAGAGGGTGGACTTCTGGTACCTGCACGTTAGGGTTCTGGTGACACTGGGGACGCTACCTTGCAGGACGGTTGGAAGGAAGGTGGGGGATGTGGCTTTCCTAAGTAAGCACTCCCCTAGAGAAGAGGGTACCAGGTAAAGGTCTAGATGCCCCCTGGGACAAGCCTGCCCTCCGACTCCTAGCCCGGAAAAGTGAGGACACAGGTGCCAGGCGGCAGCCTGGATCCCCAAGTACCTGCAGGGACGATGACCCTCCTCTCGTTGGTGGTCATGTTGGGAGGAGGGGGGCCGTTCTTCTCGTCCATGTAGCTGTTGTAGTTCATGGCGTTGGACTCGCTTCCGCCAACTAGCTTGCTGCATTTGCTAACACTGCAGTCCACCGGAGACTCCCTGGAGCGAGAGGACACAAAGCCCAGAGGAAGTCATCACTGCAGCTGCCATCAGCCCAGCGTGGGCAGACGACCGAGGCGCCGGCTCCCAGCCCCACTCGGGGTAACGCCGCCGCCGCCTTATTTCTCTCCTCCACGCCACCACCAGAGTCTTCTTCAAATCCCAGCCCAATCCTATAATTACGGCACTCAGAAACTTCTGGCAGTTCCTCAGTGGCCTCAGACTACAGTCTGGACTTCCCAGGATGGTGTCGCAGCCCTCCCAATCTGACTGCGGCTGACATTTTTAGCCTGGTCGCCAGGCAACAAGCACTCAGGCCGCAGGGGCCCCGGGCCCCCAGGTAGGCCTCGCACCCCCTCGGCGCTCTGTGTCTGCCTCGGTTCCAGCACGGGTCACGTCGGGGGACTGTTGGGGTGGCGGGGGCTCTTCCCCTGGCTGGGTGGGGGGTTTCCTCTCTCCTTCAAACCTCCATGCGCTATGTGGTGCCCGACAGAGGAGGTGAGTGATCAGGGTCCGCCGAGTGAACTGTGTCTGTTGCATGGATAGGCTTTTAACGCACGTCTCGGACACCATTCTATCTGAACTGCCCAGCACCCCCTCCAAGGTAGCCGTGGCAAGGGTTCCTATCTCCTCTTTCTGCTTAAGGAAACGGGGAGGGGAGTGACTGGCCCAGGGTCACACAGCTTGCGAAAGTGGAAGCAGGACTCGGGTCTTTGGTGTTAAGCTTTCCTAATCAAAACATGCACACGCAGTGGGGATCCCTGGGTGGCACAGCAGTTTAGCGCCTGCCTTTGGCCCAGGGCGTGATCCTGGAGACCCACATTTGAGTCCCAAGTCAGGCTCCCTGCATGGAGCCTGCTTCTCCCTCTGTCTGTGTCTCTGCCTCTCTCTTTCTCTCTCTCTCTGTCTCTCATAAATAAATAAATAAAATCTTAAAAAAAAAAAAAAGACACACACACACACACACACACGCAGGCATGCCCAGCTGGCTCAGTTGGTAGAGCATGTGACTCTTGATCTCGGAGTCCTGAGTTCAAGCCCCACGCTGGGCAGAGAGTCTACTTTAAACACACACACATGCACACACACACACACATGCATGCAAACGAGCTGGCTGCTGCATGAAGAAGGAATAGAATTCAAGACCTTCAGGCTGCCAGCGCGGTTGTGGCTCTTGTGGCACGCTGCAGCCCTGGCCACCACACTCACAGAAGAACCATAAGGAAGTGCAGAAGGGACAAATCATCCAACCCTGTCTTGATGTACGTAGCCCAGTTGGCACCTGGCACTGTGCAGCCTGGGTTCACAGAGGCCGCTCCCTGGCAGTGGGCCAGCCACGAGCAGCTATCTGGGGATCTAAGCTGACACCCCACTTGCGGCCACCAGGTTCACAAGAGCAGGCTGGGAAGACGCTCCCCATCCGCCCCAGCCCAGCGTCATGGGCCCTCCCAGGGGCCTGGGGGAAGTGCCATCGCTCCCTGCCCCAGCTCCTGGTCAGCCACTGCAGCGGTGGCAGCAGCAGCAGGACCAAAGGGGACGACTGCAAGGCCCCGGAGAGGTTGCAGCCGTGGTTGCACAGTGCAGGAAGCATCAGACCTGGGAGACAGCCAGTTCTCTCAAGAGCTCCAAACCAGGCCTTCAGACCAAGGAGTTCAGATAAGGTTCAGATTACAGCGGCCCAACCTTAGGCCACAGAAAGACTGCAGGCTTCCCAAAGTCCTGGCTGCTGCCCTCCCGGCCCTGCTCTGGGCAGGGACCAACCATCATGAGGACTTAAGGAGCCAGGGCGAGCCAGATAGGGCCTCGCCCATCCCGCGGCTGGTGGCGGCACCTCCAGAGGCAGGGAGGAGCAGCCCCGGGGGTGGAGGGGGGTGGCGGGGGCCCAGGCCGGGCAGGGGGGCCGGAGCCCATCCACTAAAGACAATTAAATGAATTTGTTTCTTAATCTGAAAGGAAAAAAATATTGAAGATCACTTATCATAGCCGGGAGATAAATGGTCCACTGAGATATTAGAAGTCAGACGGTAATTTTTTCCTGATGTCTTACAGAGGGGAACATGGGCTGAAAATGAAAATAAGATGTATAACTTACACATGTTAGAATTTAAGGTTTTACTATTCGCCTACTGTTTTTCCAGGCAGAGAACCAAGAACCAGCCGTCAGAGCCCCAGATTGTTGAAGGTTTAATGTCCCCATGGCAGTCTGAGGGGCGGCAGTAGCACATCAGGGCTTTTCACCAGTTGGGCCCTCTGGCTTCTGCTGTTGGGGGCCCTGGCCTGCCATGAGGCCGCCCGGCGAGCCCCGCTGCGGGGTCTGGGCCCGGCCCCCCGCCCCCGGCCGCCTCGCTGCTAACCGCAGGAGCACGCCTGAGCACACACGTGTGTACACGTCCACACAGACATGCATGCATGCACACGTACACGCACATGCACACGCGCACACACGCCGTCCGGGCCTGGCAGCCCTTCCCAACATACTTGTCCATTGTGAAACAACCCAAGTGCAGCAGGAGTTTGGAGGATTAAGTTGGCCTTCAACCAAGGGAGCAGCGTTTTCATTGGCCGGAACCCCGTGGGGCAGAGGGTGGGGTGGCCAGAGCGCACACTTCCTCTGGCGGAGGCCAGGAGTGCAAGGGCCTTGGGGCAGGGGCGAGGAGACTTCCAGGGACCGGAGCGGCATCCACCTGGAGGTGGGAGTGATTTCGGAAAAGGGGGTGCTCCCCATTGGGAGCATCAGGGAGACAGGATTGGGAAAATGCTTTCCCCTGTCGCTGGGCCTCTGGCGGGTTCTGAGCTGAAAGCTGACCCCTCACCATGCAGAAGTGAAAGGTCAGAGCCTCGGGAGCGGCCAGAGAGGAGTCAGTCTCTGTCCCATAGGCACCTGCAGTGGGGTCGGGCTGAAAAGAGGAAACGTTAGGGAAAAGCCACCTGGTGGGTGACCCGGTGGAAAGAGGAGCCACGAGCACCAAGGTGAGACAGGCACCTGCCGGGAAGGGGGGCGCCCAGGTCACAGGATCGGCCAGCTCCCGGAGGGGGACACAGGGACCACGGTCGGGCCCAGGGCTCGCAGGGGGCCGTAGGGTAGCTGGCACCCCCGCGTGTCCCGTCCCACGGAGGTTCCCTGTCTCTGCCTCCTCCAGCACCTGTGCAGGCACCCGGGCCCCCCGCCGCCAAGGCATGAGTCCGGCCGCCTGCTCTCAGGTGGCCCCCCTCTGGAATAAGGCCCAGTGCGGGGTCCCAGGCCCCTCCGCCCTGACAGCACCGCTCCGGTGGGCACAGGTGAAGGCCAACCCCAGGGCTGCGCTTTAATGAGGCAGCTGCACCGTGGAGAGGCCCAGTGACAAGGAGGGGGGAGCGCGGATGGAGGGGAAGAGGCCTTGTCATTCAGCTTTGCCTGCGCTGCTGCTGGTTTGTCTTGAGACGGGCACTCGGGAGTGTGGGGCCGGGCCCGCGGGCAGCTGAGAGCCCCGGGACAGGTGACAAGGGCCCGGGCGCGGCGGCCGCAGGGCGCGGGAGGAGGTGCCGGTTCCAAGAATGTAGCTCAGGGCATCTCGCCGTCCGGGCGCAGGAAGCCACGGCAGGAGAGGCCACAGCAAGGGCACATGGACCTGGCACCGCTTTCCTCTACTCTCACCGTGGGGCGACGGAAGCTTTTTATTCCTCTGGTTCTATTTTTGGACGTTCGGGGAGCACTGCTTTAAAAATACCGCCAGCGGTTTCCAAGAGTGCCTTGCAAAGTGTTCAGCAGTTTAAAACAAGGTGAGAAATCGTGGGTATTTGGGTGAGCGAAGATTACGAAGACCATTCCCAAGGTGACCCCGATACGTTAGCCTCTAACAGGCGTCTCCCCCACCGCCTCTCTCAGCCCCCAGGGATCAGGACGCGCCACCCAGATCCACACGCGTGCAGCCCGCGCTGGCGTCCAGTGGATTCCCTGTAATCACGTGGCTCACGCAAACGCGCAAGGGCCACCCAGGACACACAGCTGCAGTAGGACCTGTCACGTGTGTCTTCCGTGCAATGTACACACTTATCAGCTGAGCGAATCCGTGTTGTCTTTAAGATTTCTATAGGATCTGTGACTAGATGTGTGCCTATGACTTGTTGTTTTTAAAAAGGAATATGCGGGGCGGCCGGGTGGCTCAGTTGGTTAAGCGTCGGCCTCTGGCTCACGTCATGATCCCAGGGTCCCGGGATCAAACCCTGTAGGTGGGGTTCCCTGCTCAGCGGGGAGCCTGCTTCTCCCTTTCCCTCTGCTCCTCCCCTTACTCATGCTCCCCCACACACACTCTTTCTCTTTCTGAAATAAACAAAACCTTTAAAAAAGAGGAATATGGAAGAAATTAAAGCAAATACCAAGGAAAGGAAAGAAAATCACCCATATTATAGCCATTTGCCCTAATCCCATAGGTATTTTCATCTCCTTCCATACTAGGTGCTCACAGCTTCTCCAGAACCCCAAGGGTGGCTTCCCCCCAGGTGGTTCGGGACATGCTCTTTACTGCAAGGTCAGAACCGAAGGGCGCACCTGGGGAGCTGCTTTGCAATCACAGAGGCAGAAGTTCCAGGGTGTGTGGGGCTGATGGCCCTGTGAAGTCCCTACACGTCCCCTAGGAACATCCAGAGCCCGCTGCCCAGTGCTAGGGGGTCTGGGGTAGAGCCATGCTGACTCAGATCCTGCATGCCAGGCACACAAGGTGAGCGGGTCCTTGCATTTCCCCCCAACAAAATAATAACTTTCTATCACGAGATGTTTTCCCCAATCCCTGAGGGCGAGGCGGGATACAGCTGAGTTATTTGCAGACCACAGCCTGGGGTCAAGTCGCTGAAGTCTCCATACATCACAGAGCCTTTGGGCCACGCTGTTCCCAGAACAACTCACCTAACACATTCAACCACCACACGAAGAGCTGGAGAAAGGCAGCAAGCCTCCCACAACATGGGCAAGCGGGGCTTTCTCTGAGCTCGCCAGACCTCAGTCTCCCCACGTGACCCCGCGCCCCTGGTCCAAGTGACTTAATAGTGGGGTTAAAAAGCGAGAGGGGCTTTGTAGCTTTTAGGCACAGAGAATACCTCCTCCAGAGACAAAAATATCTACAGGGTCTCTAATAAGCATGAACCAACTCAGAAACCCAAGCTATCAGAGGACACGGAGAGATGCACCTGCACCGCGAAGCGTGGGACGGTCCAAAGCGTCCCGGCCCGGTGGCGTCCAGTTTGAAGCACAATGTGAGCCCACCTACGTAATTTTCAGTTTTCTAGCAGCCACATTTTTCAAGCAACCCAGGTGAAATGAATTTTAAAATATATTAGAATATATTAGTATGTTAACTCACTACAGCCCAAAGAAAATTATCCAAAAGAAGTGATCACGCAGCCAAAAGAAACGATCGTTTCAACATCATCAATATGAAAATAACCAATGAGCTATTTTACTTTGTTTTCTCCCCCCCACACTCTTCGAAGTCCGGTGTGCATCCTACATTTCAAGCACGTGTCCGTTTTGGATTAGCCACATTTCAAGTGCTCACAAGCAACGTGTGCTGCATTGGATGCCACAAATCTAGTCCATGAGCCAGGAGACCCCAAATGAGAGAGATTCTCTGCTTTGGTTTTCCCACCTGAAGTTAGGAATTCTTTCTACTCAATGGGGCCATTTCAATAATACTCAGGGGGTTAGGGGACGCACAGTGTCCACGATGAGAGATTTGAATTGCCTGGCATCTTCCTCATAGTGTCTTTTTTTTTTTTTTTTTGTATGGCCAAATGATAGACTCATCCTCAGCAAAGTCATTTTTCTGAGAACCCTTGCTCCCTGCTGCCCACCAGGCCGGTGGCCTACGTGTGAGCTCTTGGAGAATATTTCTGAGAGCCCACTGGGTCTTCTTTGTTTCCCCAGGTGGGCGAGAACGCGCTGTCTTTCTGAACCTGCCGCGTCACCTGCAGAGGCTCTGGGTCAGGACAGGCAAATCAAAAGCAGGGGCTGCTCTGTGCAACCAGAGCCACGTAACTGCCACATCTGCTCCCTGGGGGCGTTCACACAGCTCTCCTCCAGCTGCCTGCTGCTCTGACTGCAGCCAGGGACGGCTGGCAAGCGGGTTCTGAAAGCTGCTTTCCTTGGGGGGCCCTCTTTGCCCAGGATTCGTACGCGGGGAGTGCTCTCCTGGGGAGACAGCGGTCAGCTCCTAAGTGCAGCCTCCCCGGAGCGCAAACCCAGGCTCTTGCCGAGGCGATGTCCACACACTTTGGTGGACTATATACACCCATGACCTATGTGGCTTTGAACAGGCATCTTCACCTTTGAGGCTGGGTAGCCGTGCCTCCATCTGCTTATTCATTTCATGACTATTTATTGAGCACCTACCATGTGCCGGGCACTGCTCGGTAAACAAAATAGGGCCTTGCCTGCATGGTAGAGAGGGATGTGATTGACCAGGAAGGACTAAGAAAAATCTAAGCAAGGTCCAGAGTGATGGGTGCCCCGGTCAGGGAAGGCCTCTGGGAGGGTGACATTCAGGCAGAGACCTGGAACAAGCAGGAGAGAGAGTCACATGCCTAGACAGGGTAGGAATGTTCCAGAAAGGAGGACTGCAGGCAGGAGACTCTGAGGCAGGAGTGTGCTTGGGGTCCAGAGTCTTATGTGGCTGATGCAGAAGGAAGGAGTGAGACAGGAAGGATAAAAAGGGTTTCATAGGGATGGGGGGCGGGCATAGGGAGGACTTTAGATTTTGTCACAAGCTATTAAAGGATTTGGAGCAAGAGTTAAATATTCTGAAAGGCTGACTCTGGGGGCACCTGGGAGGCTCAGTTGGTTGAGCATCTGCCTTCGGCTAAGGTCACCATCCCGGAGTCCCGGGATCGAGTCCCGCATCGGGCTCCCTTCTTAGTGAGGAGTCTGCTTCTCCCTCTCCCTCTGTGCGTGCTCTCTCTCTCTCATAAATAAATAATCTTACAAGAAAAAGAAAAAAGAAGACTTTATAAAAAAATAAAATAAAAGGGTTGGTTTTAGCCACTGTCTGAAGAACAAACTTCAGGAAGGCAAACAGAAGTGGGGAGAACAGGGTGCTACTGAGGTGGCCCTAGAAGGGCAGGAGCTGCTGGTCTGGCTTGGGGTGGGCCTGCAGGGGATTCAGGCTCCGACAGACCAAACCCACTCCAAGCGTGGAATCTGGATTTTCGATAGGCATCAGGAAGGTCCGTCCTGGGGTCGGGCCAGTTTGGGAGGCACTGCCAGGTTGGGTGGGGGCAGAAACTGGACCATGAGCCCCAAAGCACGATGTACAGGTGGGGAGGGAGGGGCCCGAGAGGCCGTGCCAGCTGTGCCTCCTCTAAATCCTTACGCGAGGCGTCTGCCAACCCCCTGCCCCCAAACCCTCTCTGCCTTTAAACATCAAAATGTAATTGCAACATTTATCTCCTAGGATCACAGTGGGGAGCAAATGATAAGATAATATGGAGAAAAACATTTAGCAAGTGATACCCTCCCTACACGGTGAGGACCTCATTATCTTTATTATCTTTGTGGAGAGACGCTCATGTGAGAGGCTCCTGGCTTAGAACCTCGAGGCCTTCGTCAACTGCTAGACTCTGGGACGGTGGCTGGGATCCCAGTGGCTGGTTCTGGTTAGTGGGGCTGAGATGTGGTAGGGCTGGGTGTTCCCACAGGCAGGTCTGGGACCAAGAGTTGTCTGGGGGAGGTCTCCTTCCCAGCTGCACGCTCACCCCCTTCTGTTGGCTCCTCTAGACTCGGTTCCTTGGTGACCTCACCCACCCTTAGTGACAGCTCTTTAGAGATGATGCCCAAACCTAGGTTCCAGCCCCCAAATATTATCTCCGCTTCAGTTTCCAAGGCCCAGTAGACATTTTTATCTGGATGTCCTACTGATTGCTCACAGGGACCTCAGAGGGAACATTGACATCTCTTCTCAAAGCATTTCCTTTCCTACCTCCCGTGGCTAACCGCACCATCCTTCCCAAAAACATGCAAGCTCAAGCCATTTTTTTTTTTACTCTCTCCTCTCATATACCCTCTGTCCCCGCTCCCCCATAGACTTCAATATTTGTCCACCTGAGGCCCACTCATTATCCCTTTGCTGTGTCCTTCTTGTATCTATTCCTTCTGATTTCCCTGATCATTACCATCACTTGAATAAGAACTTGATAATTTCTTAGTGGGATATTTCACTAATGTCTTCTCTTTCTGACACTTCCTTCCCCGCCCACCCTCTGTACACAACTCTGTAAACCAAGCTCTGAAGATGTTACGCGTCAAGTTTATGCTTCAGGTCGGTATCTGCATGTGGAATAAATCCTGTATTTTCTAAGCGTGCCATTCAGAGCCCCCTTTTTTTTTCTTTTAAAATTTTTAAAAAACTTTTATTTATTCATGAGAGAGAGAGAGAGAGAGAGGCAGAGACACAGGCAGAGGGAGAAGCAGGCTCATGCATGAAGCCCGATGCGGGACTCGATCCCGGGTCTCCCCGATCACACCCTGGGGCAAAGGCAAGCGCTCAACTGCTGAGCCACCCAGGGATCCCCCAGAGCCCTCTTTTAATTTCCATTTTTATCTCCTTGTGCTGTAGGCCCATTGGCTGGCCTGATAGTCCACGAATAAGACTCATGTTTTCTCTCTTTTAAGCCTTGGCTCAGAACGATCGAGATCACTATCGAGCACTTTCTGCGTCCTAGGCACTGCCCTGGGTCCTCCCTCCACCGCATCAGAGTCAACCAAACAGGCCTGTGAAGGAGCAAATCCTCCAGCCCCCGGTTCAGAAAGGAGGAAGCTGGAGCTCAGACAGCTAAATAGCTCGTCCGAGGGCACAGCCGGGAGTGAAACGTGGGCTACCCACCCTCCAGGTGTGCCCTTCCTTGCTCCTGTGATGCTTCTTTGCTTGGGCTCTCCTCCCTGTTTCCATGAGGAAAGTCTTACTGCCCTGGGCACCACCAGTTTCTAATACACCTCCCAAGTGTGATGCGTCCTCCCTGGCACAGGAAGCCTGTAGATGTGATCGTCTTTGTTCTCACTTCTCAACTTTTACTGCACGGATGGTTTGGTCATCTTTGAGACCGACCCAGAGAGGTCAAGTATCTTCAACAGGACAGGTAAGGTATGTCGTCACTAAGTTACCCCCAAGAGGGACTCCACCCAGGCCTGACACAAAATAGGCGTTCCAGAGTGTCTGCGTAGGGCCACGAGCCTGACTCTGACCTGGCCTTTGAGGGCTGTACCAAGGCGCAGAGAGCCAGATGGGCTTTCCTGGCCCTGCTCAACCCCCAGCCTTTCATCTCAACTCTCTAGGGACTGACTCAGGCTCCCCAGCCCAGCACCAGAGCTCCCACCTGCTGTAGACACCCTGAGGGCCAGAGGCCACTTAGGTCAGATCTGCTTGACTCAGATACCTGGGGAGCAAGCATGCCTCGAGCCTCCGCAGCCCCGCACCTGGCAGCCGGCCGTGCCCACCCCTAGGAGCAGCGCAGGCCTGGCGGGCTTACCTGGATCCATTCATGTGGTCATACTCCCGCTTGACATTGACCCTCACCGGCTGATTAATCCACTCCTGCTGCGGTGGGAGGGGGTTGATTTTGTGGGGCTGGCCATAGTCAGGGCTCCCTGAGGCGGTCATGTCAGCCTTGGGGAGATGGGCCGCCGCTCCGTAGGCAGAGTCGAAGAGGGACTGGTCGTCGCTCACCACCGACAGAGCCTCCTGGAGGGTCAGAGAGGGAGACGGAAAGCCCAGTGTCAGTTCACCTCATGTTACTCTTCACCTAGTCTCCTTCTGAGCTGGCAGGGTGGCCCAGGGCTACCCCAGGCGGCCAGTCCGGCTTGCTGATTGACTCACACTCCCGGGGCAAGTTTACCCGTATGCAAACTCACTGGGTTCTCAGCAGGTTACCCTGGGTGAGGAGGGGTTTGGGGCAGCGGAGTGTGTTCGGCGTGTGTTCACTGTTGGGTCTGTAGGAAGGAGGGCGGGGAGCAGGGGGCCAGGAGGAGTGGGTCCACGGTGTGCGTGTGTGCGGAGATCTGGTGGTGCTTGCCAGAGCAGTCGGGCTGGAGGGGGATATGAAAGTGAGCCTTGATTTTATAGGTGAGGCCAGCGAGACCCACCCAGAAAGGTTAAGCATCCAACTCAAGGTCACTCTAGGGAAGGGTGGGGCCCAGGGCTGTGGCTGCTTCTAATTTCAGTTTCCTTATCTGTAAACAGGAATAAGAATAGCTTTTTCAGAGCTGATAGGTGGGTTAAATGAGAAAAGGCTTGGTACAGGTGTCTAGCTTGAAAAACTGCCCCGCACTGTGCAGGGGGGTTCTCCAGGACGTGCGGTGCATCTTACACACCGGTGACTCAGTTGGGAGGCTGCCTGCCTCCTGGGGACAGTGCTCGGTCATGCTTTCTTGCCTGGCTCCTGGAGATGAGAGCTTCCTGTCTTAATTCTGATGATTCAGCTTGCCCAGGAACGAGGGCAGAAGCCCAGCTCTGTGGATGGGGGAATCCAGCAGAGACTCTCAATCTGCCCACGCCTCCTGTCCCATCACCTGGTGTAAGGCTGGCTTGCGGAGATCTGCACTGCGCAAGGGAGCCTGGCACTTTGCAGGGACCTCCTACCCGCCGAAGCACCACGAGAAGATGCTCCCACTATTCCAGCTCACATCAGATCACAGAGGCCCCGGGCCACAGACTGGGGTGTGATGTTCACTAGATCGCATAATTACACCAAAGTAAGTTGTCCGCCTTTCAGAAAAGAAGGGAACGATCTCTAACCCAGAATTAATTTATAATCTATATAATCGGTAATTATACAATCTGCAATTGTGAAAATGAGATGGAATGATATACAGAAAATGCTTAGAACAGTCTCTGGCACCCACTGCCACCCGACAGATGTCAGCTATGATGATTCCTAGCGTTCCAGTGAAGGTTTTCTTAGGCTACTTGCTACTTTTCCCTTAAATTCACATGTTAGAGCCCTAACTCCAATACCTCAGAATCTGGCTGTATTTGGAGAAAGGGGCTTTAAGGAGGTGAGTCAGTTGAAATGAGGCTGTTCGAGTGGGCCCTGATCCAATCTGACTGGTGTCCTTATAGGAAGAGGATATCTGGACACCCAGAGCCCACCATGAGGAGAGGCAGCAAGCCATCTGCAAGCCAAGGAGAAGCGCCCTCAGAGCCCACCAGCAACCTATCTTGCACTTCCAGCCTCCAGAACTGTGAGAGAATAATCTGTTGCTAAAGCCACCCAGTCCATGGAATTTGGTGATGGCAGCCGTAACACAGCCCCTTTGCTTAAGCCCTCCTTATACCTTGTAAAATGACAGTCCGCTCTATCAGCCGACTGTCGCTGTTTCTCCCAGGGTCGTTCTCCACCCCAGCAGGAGGACAGCCAGATTTCAAAGAAAAAGGCTCTTCTGTGCCTGTTTCCGGCTGGGATCGAGGAAGAATTACTGGAACCTGCTCCAGGAAGTCTGCTCTTGCACCAGAAGGCTTTGGATGGTGTAGATACGGCCAGAGATGGCAGTTTCAAAGCTGAGCTGCCTGAACAATATCGAAAGGCTCACGTCCCCCCCCCCCCCCCCCAGAGGTGTCCCTTGACTCAGACCTAAGAGATGCTGGGATCCTTCTTCATGTTTCACTTAAGTGCCCTTGAGTCATGCTCAGATAAAAGCTGGGCTTCCTAGAACCCCTGTCTTTCCATTATTGGACCCATCCTCCACATCCTGTTAGGGAGCAGACCTGGCTCCAGGTCCCAAACCAGTTTTGAGTTGCCATCCAGGCCCTCGGTGTTATGGTTCCAGTTTGAAAAGCATGACGTTGTAATCTTCCAGAGAGTCGAGCCTGAGTCCCTGAAATTCCAGGGGGGTCCTACATGAGGAGCAGAGACACATTCCCACCTAGGACCCATCAGTGTGCTTCTGATGATAAAGGTGAACGCTCACCAACCCTGCTGCAAAGAGAGACCATGTAAGGAATCGGGTATCGTCTTCTACTGCGGAGAGTGGCTTTATACTTGGCCAATCCTGCACAAATCTCGGAGTTTCCAATTAAAGAACATCTTATCTCCCTTCCTCGAGGTCAGGGGAAGCAATGGTGGAATATTTGAAGGAAAAGAGGTGGGACTGGGGATAGCGATGCCCTAAGGAAATAGGAAAGATCCCTCCCATCACTATCCCTAAAGAGAGCGGGCCAGGAAGCAAGAGAAGGCAGGGTTCCAAGTCCAAGGGCACCAAGCAGGTGGCAAAACCAAGGTTCAAGTCAAAGATGGCAACAGAAACAGAGAAGGTAAATTTGGGGGCTTGGATGGCAGACCATAGAGAGACTTCTGGGGGAAATGAGAACGAATAGCTGACGGGATAAAGTGGCTGTGTGGTAAAGGGCAGAACACTTGTTTGAACTCATTCTGGAATATAGTTCACAATCAAAAGAGACCCCAGCCAAGTGGTAATATCACAGGAGCAGAGAACCCTGGCTTCCTCCAGAACCTGTCTGGCCCCTCCTGCCTGACTGGTCTTCGTCCAGCAGGCCAGGCACGTGTGCGTCCCATTGCCTTTCTTTTTCAGGCTCTTTCCCTCACGACTACACGCTGGCCCGCTCCGCCCTCCCTCAGCCCTCCTTGCACATTCCCTGGTCAGCTGCAGCTCCCTTGGAAGTTGGAAATACATCCTGCCACGGCGCAGCCTCAAACCTCCGAGAGCTCGCTCCATGTGGACCGCAGCAGATCTCCTGCCAGCCGCTTGCTTTCCCACAACACAGCCTTACCCACCCTCACGTTTCATGACTTTCCCCCTCCTGCACCTCCTGCACCTCCTGCCCAACGCCCCCTGTTCCCACTATCTCCCTCTGTTGGGGCTTGCATCACTTTGTCTGGCCTTGGGCTGTGGGCACCCTTTCTTTGTCCTTTCCACCTGCATGTGCATCTGATGCTCCCTATTTTCTAAGGTAAATGAGATCTTCCTCACCCCATGAAACCTTCCCTGATAATTCCCTCTAACTCATTTGAGCTTTTAACAGCCCAGTAAGAATACTGCTTGGGTAGGCACAAGCCCTCTCTCTCTCTCTCTCTCTCACTCTCACTCTCTCTCCTACTTCCAGTCATTGCTAAGCAATTGCTAAGCAATGGGCTCCCCCCACCCTTGCCCCATAACAGCATGGAGAAAAGAATTTGTGGTTGGGGGAGGCTGGAAAGAGAGAGATGAAGGAGAGCAGCTCCTAAGGGCAGGAGGCCGGAGATGATGGCCACGTAGTGGGAATAATAGATTTGGTCAGACTGGACCCCAAACAGGCTGATTTAAGATCCTGGTGGACAATTAAATTGGGGATGAGAACATTCTCACCATCTCTGAAAGGAAACAGCACTCCTTTAGTCATTGGAGGCTGGGAGCTATGGGAGAATCCCAAGACCACACCCCTGGCAAGTATGCTTCTGTCTTTAAGATGGGGAGCCTTCTCCAAACTGCTTTGGTGCCACTGGGCGCAGTAAAGGAGGACAGGCCAAGAGGGAGGGGCGGGCACAGAACATGGCCCTGGGTGTCTGTGGCCGGCAGACTTGTGTGAGAGCATCATGTCCCTGCTGGGGACTCATGGGGGCCACCGGGCGGTAACAGGTGTGGGTGTAGGCACCAAGCTACTGCTTTTATCACGTGAGAAGCTATTCAGCTGGCAGACATTTCAATCACATACTTATAGGTTTTACACACGTGCAGCTCTTGCTGTTTTATGTATGTCTTATAAAGCTGTTTACTTTTACTTAAACTCTTAACACTTCTAGAAGTTTAAACATAAAAATCTTAACACCGAAAACTCCTTGCAGGAAGGACTTGTCGGTTTTCAAGAGCTTTTGGCTCATGACTTGATAAGAATTTAATTTTTGGATGAGAAACTGAGTTTAGAGAGACCTTCCTCATGAAATTCACAAACTATTCTTAGGGCAACTAAGTTCCTTCAGTTCAGAACAGCTTCACTTTTTCTATTGACTTTGGACATGACACAAAAGACAAGTTATTCTTTACAAGGTGGTTGAGTCTGGGTTGCTTTGAGCACGCTACATAAAAATTGGCTTCAAGGTGAAGAAGACAGAAGGTATAGGCACCCTAACCCTGTGTGGCCCCTGTTTCAGGGTTAATTCTTTGCCCTAATAGCTGTCACTGGGAAAGGAAGCCCTGGATTGGTGTCATCATTATATTCTGAGAAGCATCTTTCCTTTGCTCTGCTGATTGCTGGGACAACGAGGCTTGTAATTCAGGGTGCTCTGGTCCCTCAGCCACTGAGTCCTAGACCCAGAGGGAGGCACACGGTGCCTTGACTCCAAGCACATTAGCACCCCACTTGACCCATTTGCCAGAGAGCTCAGACAAGGTCGACTACCTGGAGTGGCAGCTGGAGTTGTGAGCTAAGTGGATGGGCATATTTGCCCACAGAAATGTTGACCAAACTGTGTCAACCTTCCTTCCCATGATCCCCTGCTGGTCCAGGGAACCAACAGAGGTATAGGGCCAATGGGGCACCTGTCTTGGTATGGGATGCTCCTTACCCAGTTTGGATGAAGGGCCTTATAACATCGCTTCTAACATATCCTGCAGTCTCATTATTTAAAAGAGGTCATATACTTAGCCATTAGAAAGACAAATACCCACCATTTGCTTCGATGTGGATGGAACTGGAGGGTATTATGCTGAGTGAAATGAGTCAATCAGAGAAGGACAAACATTATATGGTCTATATTCATTTGGGGGAATATAAAAAATCGTGAAAGGGAATAAAGGGGAAAGGAGAAAAAATGAGTGGGAAATATCAGAAAGGGAGACAGAACATGAGAGACTCCTAACTCTGGGAAACGAACTAGGGGTGGTGGAAGGGGAGGTGGGCGGGGGGTGGGGGTGACTGGGTGGTGGGCACTGAGGGGGGCACTTGATGGGATGAGCACTGGGTGTTATGCTATGTGTTGGCAAATTGAACCCCAATAAAAAAATAAATTCATAAAAAAACAAATAAATAAATAAGTTGAACTGATAAAAAAGAAAAAAGAAAAGAGGTCATAGCAGACAATTAGCGTAGCATTTGTTAGGTGTGAGGCCCTATTTATATGAGTAATCTAATTTAATCCTCTTAGCAATTCTATGAGGGATGCACTGTTATTACTTCTATTTTTTTCAGCTGGAAACATGGCAATTCAGAGAAGTGAAAGAACTCGCTCAGGTGACACAGCAAGTGAGTGTGATCTGGGGTTCAAATTCAGGTCGGCTGCCTGGTCCCCTCCCAGGGAGACCGTGAGTGCTCAAGGACAACTCCTGAGTTTATTGTAATTTAGAGCCCAATTTTTGGAGCTGGGAAGAGACGAATCCCAATCTGAGCTCCATCAGTTGCTCATTAGTGCGTCACCTACTGCGATTTATTTATACTCTCCGAACTTCATTTCCTTATCCATAGAATGAGGGTAATGACAGTGCCTCACCTGGCAGATATTGAATAAAGGTCAAATGAGATACTGCAAGTGAATTTCCCAGAGCAAGTGTCTAAAGTTCTTAGGATATGGGAAATAGTCAAATCTAAAAGAATCTGGATGCCAGGAGTTGGCATTGGGACCTCTGCATGGGAGCCATGAGATGGAGCGGGGGGCGGGGGGGGGGGGTGCGGGGAGGCAGATAAAGCCAGAGATACACCTTCTTCTCCCCTGGGTGAGTTATTTCAACGGAAGTTGCTTAAGGTTCAAAATTAGCAGGTTTGGAGATAATAGCAAGATTTTGAAATGCAAATTCCATGAGGGTTTTGAGAACAGAGTCTGCTTCGCTAATGTGTTTCCACTCCTATTTTTCAAACCATGCACGTTGTTTCATTGCAGCCCGAAAACCTCTCTTTCTGGCTTCTGAATTCAGGCTTCTAGATGGCACAGATAACATTCTGTTAAGTAGCCAGGCAAGTGACGGGAAGAGCCATTTAGTGCTGAGCTAATCAAAGTAGAGGTGGCTACCACCTACTGGGAGTGCCACGCGTACATCGTACATCGTATATGGGAGAAATACCAGAAAAATGCCATATGCGTCTGTGAATTCATTAATAAAAAAACTTCCCTATTTTGGAATTTGTCATCTACATATATATAGATAGATATACAATAAATATATATATATATTTCTTTCTTTCTCCTTCCTTCCTTCCTTCCTTCCTTCCTTCCTTCCTTCCTTCCTTCCTTCCTTCCTTCCTTCCTTCCTTCCTTCCTTCCTTCCTTCCTTCCTTCTTCTTTAAATACTAGCAGATGTATCTTCCCAAATTTGTTTTCCTTAGATTAAGACAAATGTTACTCTCCGTGTGCACGTCAGTTGGGTGATAGGGAGATGTGGTCAGAGCATTGCCACATGATGGCCTGACTGATATTAATGATGAGCAAACAATTGCATCTCTGAAAAAGCTTTGTTGAAACAGAGATGGAAAAACCCCCAGAGTAGCGGGAGGAAAAAAAAAAGTTTAAGATGATGCCTGGATCATCTCTGCATTCTATTTGGGAATACATGAAAGAAATTTCTGCCGTGGCCCGGTCCCCAGAAGAACACACGTAGAAGAGTCAGAGGAGGAAAAGCGCCAGACGCCACCATGGAGGGGAGACCCTGTCCTTTGCTCATTCTTACTGCTGGGTTGAGTTTTTATGCTAAGCACAGGGAATGATCCAAGACATGGGGCCCCAAAAAGCACTAATTCTACTTTGTGTCCTCCCCCTTACGCTCCCTCTCCCCTGCCCAGAACCCTTAGAGTACCCGTCTCTGTGGCCAATGAGCTTGGCTGGGTGGGTGCAAGGGCCGTCAAAAGCAACCACCCCTCCAAAAAAAAAAAAAAAAAAAAGGCAACCACCACCCCAAGTTCCCTGCTGCTGCCCTGCTCAGCGGATCCGCCGGAGTCCCAGACCGGGCCTCTGGAAAGCTAATCTCTGGGTCACCGCAGGGAAGCACACCAGCTTTGGCTTTTTATTACATTCTTTGCATAATGACATGAAGTCCCTTTTCTTGTCAGCCAGACAGCATATGAAATTCAGACAAGATTCTAGGTAGGAAGCAAAATGCTCTGACTTCTCTGTTTTCGAAAATCGGCGGGCTCTGCAGCAGTGGGACCATCCAGCTCGGGGTGGGGGCAGGGGAGGGGGGGGTCTCGTCACAGTCACATTTAAAGTACCGTGGTCATATCTAAAGCTGTGAGTTAGGTCGAGCCTTTTGCTTCTCTGCCTCTTCTCTCATTGCCAGCCATGCACCCACTCCTCGCTCATTATTTCGGCCCCACAGAGGGCAGACGGACAGAAGGTAAAACTCCAAATGAAAAGAACGTAAACTTGGGATGCCTGGGTGGCTCAGCGATTGAGTGCCTACCTTCAGCTCCGGTCATGATCCCAGGGTCCTGGGATCGAGTCCCGCATCGGGCTCCCTGCAAGGAGCCTGCTTCTCCCTCTGCCTGTGTCTCTGCCTCTCTCTCTGTGTCTCTCATGAATAAATAAATTTAAAAAAAATGAAAAGAAGGTACGCTCTGTGACAGGTTGAATAAAGAAGAAGATGGAAAGCATGAGTCAGTCACCAGATATTAAGCGGAAACCCCTGGGTGCACGGTGTGGTGCTGGAGCTGCCTTGTGCTCGCTCATATTTGCCGGGCTGTCTTTTCCCAAAAGGGCCATGATGATATAGCCAAGCCCTGCCACTCGCCGTCAGCAGACAGGCTCTACTTCCCTGCCCCCTGGAGCCCAGCCGGGCCTTTATAACTGCCTCAACAAGCAGAAGGTCGCAGGAGTCACGTGGCGGGCCTTCCGAGGCCAGGTGATAAAAGGCAGCAGGACTTCCACCTGCTTCTCGTTCTGTCTCGGGGCTCTAGGCCTCGGAAAGCAGCCACCATGCCTCGAGGAAGCCCAAACCAGCCCACGCAGAGGAACGACATGCCTGGAGAGGCCCGCACGGAGAGGACCCCGAGGCCGCCAGCCACCGGCCGGCATCGGCCTCCAGACTCGGGGCGATGAGCCTTCAGATGAAGGTCATGCTCACGAGCATCATGGTTTGTTTTCTGTGGCTAAGTTTCAGCACAACTTCTTACGGAGCCTCAGGGACCAGAACATTTCCTACCACTTTAATCAGCAACAAGAGAACCCGGATCCAAGGCTGTGGAGGATGATTGAACCCATACCCTTTTCACTAGGTTTCTGACCCTGGCTGTGGGAATCGGCGTCGGGATGAACCAGATGGGGAAACTGAGCCTCTCTAGGTTCACTCGGTGAGGAAGAGTCCCTCTCGGCCTTCGGGCCTACCTCCCCTGATAACCACCTAGTACGAGGACCCCTAAACAACAACGAGAAAACAAACAAATAAAAAGCAAACCAGGACCACTTTTTTTTTTTTAATTAAAAGAATAAACAGAACAGGCACTATTTGATACTCTGAAGCTCACAAGGAACTTGTACGACTGTTACCTCTTTTAAGCATTTTAAGAGGTTCATTAGGATCCTCATATTATTAAAAAGGAAATTGAGGCTTAAAGCGGTTCTACTATGCCTTAGGTCTCTCAGCTAGTGAACCGCTCACTGGTAGCCCGACTGCAAAACTCACGCTCGCCCCTCAAACTCCTTCCAGCCCCGTGACTATAGTCCTCGGCTGTGCCACAGAGCCAAACCCGCCACGGGAACTCAGAGCGCTTCGCCCATTTTCTCAAGTTATTTTATTGAACTCTCTGCCCCCCTCCCCCCTTCCCACTCCTTCTCTCCCCCCTCCCCCCCTTAAATCTTCACTTACTGGGGAGGGGGCTTCTGCAGCAGGCGACCCAGGGAAAGGCAGCCAGCCAAGTTCCTAGAAAATGGAATTAGAATCCTTTGCAGATGAAAGTACTTTATTTAATGGAGTTTAATAAATTAAGGGAATGAGTCTAAATGAGTTCAGAGAAGAGGGTCTCTGTGTTCTATAAAGGCATGCCGTGTAACAGAATCCAGAGCTGTGGCCTTGTGTTAATCACGGTCCCCATTAGATGCTTCTCCAGCTCTCCCATGGTATCTACCTTTGCCTGTTGACTTTGAGTTTTCACAGTCACTGTTTTGACCATAACCACATTTAAAGGGCATCTCTAAACATCAAAGTTAAATCCTCCTCCCACAGAGAATGATTTTACTGCTGAAAAGAAAAAAAGTGCTGAATATGGAAACTAACAGGAAGGGGATAGAAGGTTAGTCTGAACCCCAAGACGGGAACACTTTATAGTATGCTTTACTTTCTGTTTCTTTACAATGGGTCTGACGGCTCTCCTGCCTGCATTTTCTCGACGACAGTGGGGGTAACAGAAGGCCCAGCAAAGACCTGTGGTGTAGGGTGGGTTGCCTTTGACCACCCAGGGGGTCAAGCTCCACTCTTCTCCCATAGTAGGGGGTGACCTGGCCCCTGGGGTGGACCCCATGGTGTCGGAGGGGTAGCTGGGGACGGGGATGGGAAGCGGAGGGCCGCTCGGGTTAGGAAGCTTTGGATGTTCTCCTCTGCGAACCGGAGCCCACGTTCTGCTGCCAGTTCCAAGGGGCGGAGAGGGGTAAACTGAGCACCCGCTGGTCCAATAGGGTTATGGTGGTGACAGCTGTCAACCAGCAACACAGAAGCCCAGGCGCCACGGGGGAGGAGCAGACAGGGGAGGACGGGGACGGACACCCAGATGTACCAGCGCAGTTCCCTTTGTATTGATTTCACTCCTCAACTGCATCGGGACTTTATTGGGCCTCATTTCACAGGGCTGGCAGTTCCAGGCGCCACAAACACCGCAACGCTTCCACACCAGTGGCCCCTTTCCCTCCTCTGGCCCGAGGGACGACCAACAGCTCAATGATTGGCACCACGGGTCCCCCTGGACCCTGCTCCAAAACCAGGGGTGGGCGCCCCAGGCCCGGGGCACACGTGTACCCACCCTGACCTGGAGGGTGGGGGTCTCTCATTGCAGAGGTGGTGGCCAGTGAGGACCACTGACATCCGGCCTGGCCTGGGAGCAGTCTCTCTCCCCGCGAGGACCCTTGAGCGCGCTTGCCCCCGAAGGGGTCAAAGGCAAAGGGGCAGAGGAAATGGGCCTCTTGGGCTCTCCCCTCCCCCCACAGGGAGCTGCTTCTAAATGGTTTCAATGAAAGGCCCCAGTCCCACGGGTCCCACGCTGGGGCAACGCGGAGCCCTCCTGGCTGAGTGCATTTGGGCAAACTACCTAAGCGCTTGGCTCCTGGAAAATCGTAACGGTCTTCTACCAATGTGTCATGCTCTCTGACGACGATGGGCGGCCACACTGCCCTGCCCGCAGACAGCTGAAAGCGTGGAAGCAGTGTCCTCTGAGGGCAGCGGCTGCAGGGGACCCCCAAAGTCTGCCTTTCACCCTGCGCAGGGTCTGCAGAACAGCCTGGGCGCTGGGGACAGCCCCTGCCCCGTCCCGTTGCTTGGCAGTGTCCTCGGGGCCTCCTTGTCTCTTGGATCTGGCTCACTAGCCTGACCGGGAGGATCTCAGCCTGGGCTGCGGCGACAAGAGGGGACTCTGTGTGAGGACGGGATGGGGGGCAGTGAGGCCGTTCAGACCTGAAAGGATGGGCTCCCCCAAGGGGCAGACAGTTGCCCAGCAGGGGTGGAAATGGCACTTTGTGCAAAGTTTGCAGGCCCTGGGGAGAGGAGGAAGTGAAGGTGGCAGGTGCCCTCGGGTGCTTCTTTGACGCCTGGGGTCACGAGAGCTTGCCCATCCTTTTTTGTTCCCAAACCAGGTCGGCTGCTGGAGGCACCCTCCAGGGAGAGAAGCCCCCCCCCCCCATCTTACCCTCGGTTTTCCCTCCTACTTGCTCTCTCAGCTCCTGACACCCAGTAGGTACGCAGTGATGACCTTTTCTGATGGATAAAAGCCCCAGAGCTGAGAGGAAGCGCAGCGACGCCCCCGCATGCCCTGCCAGCGCCTCCGCCACCGGCTGGGTTTCCTGTCCTGTGTCTGCCCCGTGGGCGACTTCGATGAAGCCGGCGCCCCACACTTGCCCGCTTTCCTTCACAGCCGCGCCCCACGTCCCTTCCTCGTTCCCGCTGACCGCTCCTTCTCGACAGCCCCTCGAGGTCCTGTTCCTAGAAGCTACGATCTTATCTGACAATTTCCTCGTGTGACAGTTTCCGTGGCAACCGGTGTCCTCCCAGTCACAGGAAGCCCACGAGGAAACGTGCACCGGCGGGGGCCCCTCGCTGTCTCCCCTGCAGCTAGGCCCGCGGAGCACCCCGGCAGCAGGGGGAGGGCACCACCACCCCGGGGAGCGGGGCATCCGGCCTCCTGCGCCCGAGCTGGGCGGGGGGTGCCAGCCACGGCTGGCGCCACCAGGGACAACTCCGTGTCGCCGCCATGGGCGCCAGGCCTAGCGGGAGAGACTCCGTATCAGTTCATCTCCTCGCAGGGCGCTGGGCAACCAGGGGCCCCTGAGCCCATTTCGGCTCCAGTCGGCTTGTCTCCTTCCCATGACTCAGGCCCCAGGGGCCACGCTTGGTGACCTCACGCCCGACGAGTCCTGGGTGCGCGATTTCCAGCTCTCACATCTGGATGAACCATCCTCCCTCCAGGGTGCTTCGTTCTGTTGGGGCCCTGACGGCATGTGGTCACCGCGCCATTGCAGCGACGTGTGGCCGAGTCCCCGAGGGTGGGGGTCCATGGAGGGAGGGGTTCTCTTCTGGGCCGGCTCAGCAGCCCTGACCCCATCTCTGCCCAGCATCCCGGCTTTAGTCCTCCCTCTGTTCCCCTCCTCTGGCACCCCCTGCCCCCTGCTCACATTTCCCTTCTGGAAATGCCCAGAATTTCTGCACTGCCCGCCTCCGGCTCCCATTCCTTCTCTCCCTCCTGCTCCTCCGCATGCTAATGTTCTGTTTAAAATAGATTCTCCTCTGGTTACATAAGACCCAGCCCTCCGAACCTTGGGACGCCTACTGCCCCCTGGGTGCCTGCAAATACCCGGGTGAAAACCCGCTTCTTCTGCCCTTAGCTCCCACCCCGGCACAGCACTGCCTCCGCAGCCCTCCTGCCCCATCAGATCTCATTGATGCACCAAACTCTCATGGAGGGCCTGCTACGGGTCAGGCCTTGGGCGAGGCACAGAGATAAAGATTCCCCAAAACTGTACACTTGTCCTCAAGAAGTTCCAGTCTGGGCAGAAGACTGATCCAGACATCGATACTCGTGTGGAGGTGGGAAGACACAGCAGTGGCAGGGGCTCGGGGAGGCCTCCTGGAGGAGGTGGTGCCTGAGATGACCTTCCAGGACACGTCAAGTGCCACGACCTCCAGGAGCTTCCCGCCCCCTCCAGCCCACCACAGTCACCTCCTACACTGCTGAATCCATACTACCTTCTATCTCGACCACCCATTCAGCATTTTATTCCAGACTGCTTGGTCACTCGCTTTGCTTTCTCCTTCGCTCCTACCATCTGCGGTAGGTGTTCATTGGTTCACCTTCTGTGAGACTGTAAATCCCTCAGGGACGGATCTTCTTTGCCATTTTCCCTAGACATTATTACCACTGATGGAGAGCCTTGACTCCCTCATCCCTACAGCGGGCACAGTGACAGCACCCGCTTGAGACGGGGCGAGTTAACACACGGAAAGGGCCCCCCACTGTCTTCTTCGAGATGTCGCCTATGGAGCCAGACTGACAGGATCTGGATTCTACATCTACCTCTTGGTAGTTCTGTGACCTGAGGCAAGGCTTTTTAAATCTCTCTGTGCCATAGTTTCCTTTTCGGTAAAATAGCGATGACAATAATTGTATTCTCACTCATGCCTGGCACATAGTAAGCAATCTCGGAACCTCATCTTCTTTATATGATTCAGAGTCTAACTTATTAAGAAAAGCACCTCATTTCTCTGGGCCTGTTTCTTAAGTTACAGCATTAAAGGACCCAATTAGATGATACCCCAGATCCTCTCCAGGGCTCCAATCCTAAAATCAATTAGTGGATTGATCCTACACCCCCATTTGCCTGAGACAGTCCCAGTTTATGCCTATTGTTCCAGAAAATGCTAACTACTACCTCCCTTCACTCTCAGAATGTTCCCGTTTGGGTGACACATTATATGTATGAGCAAGCTCAGATAGCTCAGTGTATCTTAGCTTCATGGGACCATTGGTTGTCATCCTTGCTCCCCCTTCCAGGGAGGAGGTAAGGGGAACCGAGGACAGCCTGGTCTCTACACAAAAAGCCAAGCATCCGTTCCTCTTGGAGCTCAGGCTCCATCTCCGGTACACAGCTGGTCTTTCGGTTGGCAGCCACCCTCAAAGCGGTCGCCCACTGGGTTGGCCTTCATCCTTGTTTGACTTGAGTGCCAAACCTAGGCAGTCTGGCACCGGGCCCCCTGTCTCTCGGCATCCATCTATAGGAAAAGCAGATATTTTGTGAACAAGTCCTGCCATGGCCTTCCAATGAAAACATCTCAGTGGGATTACATGGAGATATTTTCTTTGTCAATCTCAGTAACGCTTTAGAACAGAAAACCCAGCTGAAGCCCACTGACAGTTCCTGGGGACTTGGGGCTGATTTAGTTACTCTATAAAGGATACTTAGAGCTCTACTCTTGGAAGCTTCTGAAGGGATTGGCCGTGACCAGTAGGAGCCTGTCTGTCTCTCTCAGGGACATGTGTCATGGTGGCGGTAAGGCTTAATCCTTGACGGCTCCAAAACTTAGGGGAAATGGGACAGTAGCCCTCCAGGTGGGGACGCCCTGAGCAGATGTGCACAAACTTCATCAGCAACTTTTTCCTTCCCGTTCCCTTTACTCCGGGCTCCATTGTCAAAGGCTGTCGAGTTCTTATACTGCCACTTCCACTTAGTTTTCTGCACGGTTGAGATCTCCCACGTTCATTATGGCCCTGGTGATTTCCACGAGAGGGCCAAAACCAGTGATGTCACCCCCCTCCCCCCACAGCCCTGCACTTCTTGGGAAGCTATGGAAGCAAAACATCCCTGGGGGAACCTTGTGGTCACCTTGCTCCTTCTAATCCTGACTCAGTGAAGGTCTCAGGTCTAACAGCCTGAACGACTTCGAAAATGTGAAGGATTCTGGAAGAGAACATGAACATGCTCTTTACCCTCAGTCTTACCATAAAATCAAAATTAAGAAACACAATGTTTCTCCAAACATATTATTCTTTTACAGAGAAAGAAATTGAACTCCCGCATTGGTCGTCTAGACCAACACTGTCCAACAGAAATTTCTGTGATAGGAAATGTTCTAAAATCTGCACTGTGCAGTGGAGAAGCCACTAGCCATGCATGGCTACTGAGCATTTGAAATGTTGGCTAGTGTGACTGAGGAACTGAATTTTAAAATTTTATTGAATTATAGTTCATTTCAACATAAATAGCCACTAGTAGTGACCACAGTGACCCGCGTAGCTTCCAGACACTCAGGCGTGGTGGCCGGACTCCGTGCTACTCAGAACCTGCGAAAGTCGCTTTGGCTTATTTCCCTGACACATCCTATCTCATCATGGGATCATGAACGTATCTGCCACCAGAAAAGCATTCATTCCTTGATGCGTTCATTCATTTAACAAACATTTACTGGACCTGTGCTACGTGCCAGGCGCTGTAATAAAATTCGGGAATATGTCAATGGAAAAAATAGGATCGCAGTGTTAAGAGCATTATTGTTTCTATAGAATTAGGAGATTTGTAGAACCCCACCCCCCACACCGGTCCGACGCTATCTCTGCAGTCAACTAAATATTTAACAAGTATGCAGATGACTCTTTGATTAAGTGGGTCACCCCGGACAGGTCAGTAGCAGCTCCAAATCTGCTGTGTGCTCTCGGGGACGAAGGTGTGGCAAGAGAGGGAGAAGGGGGCGGCGGGGGAAGATCCTGAACTCGTGACCGCAGGAATTACGGTCTGTTGTGAGGATTAAATAAAAACAAGGCTCATGAAAAAACTCTGGCAAGTGTAAGGTGTCTGCGTTGTTAAAGTGCCGCAGCTCCTGAAACAGTGTGGGCCAGTGGCTCCCACAGGCGCCCCCGTCCAGAGTCTCGGAGAGCAAGAGAGCAGCTGAGCCAGTGCCTGGTGAGAAGGTAACAGGTCGCGAAGCACAGAGAGTACAACCAACTGTCAAGGCAGGGGGATTTCAGAGGAGAGGAAAGCAGTGAACTGAGCAGGAGTGTGGCCAAGGGGCAGGGCATTAACACTTCATTGATGATCAGCAAACCTGCTGCAGGGACTTTCCTGGTCATAAATAACCAGCTAGGACCTCAGGTAAACATTTCGTTGCATCCTCTGAAGAGCATACAGCAGGGAGAAGGAGGTGTAGACTCCTGGCCACCACCTACAAAGGCTATGCCCAAGGGCACTGTCCTCCACTGAGTGCAATGCCGAGGCTCTCCCCGAGGGTCCTAAAACAGCACCTAGGTCTCCAGGGCTCTGCAGGAGCAGGGGTAAGATCCTGCGGTAAGGTGGCCCTGCATCCCGACTGGCTGGAAGGCAAACTCTGCTTCTCGGGCCCAGAGCCCAGGCCTGAGTGGCCATTCAACCAGAGCTCGCAGGCTGGGTGCCCCTGACCCTATAACACATCCCTGGTGCTTCTCAGGGCTTCAGCCCTTGGGAGAGCAGCCAGTGACTAGCACAGCCCAGTGCCTGGCAAGCCCAGTGCCTGGCTAGCGGATGACACCAATGCTGCCTGGTAGCCCTTCTCTTTTTTTCCTCTAGATGAACAACAACATTTGCATGAAAACAGGATCTTTGCTGCTGCCCATTCTCTCCCTTCTCTCCTCCTCCCTTCCTTTCTGGTCACCCTATCCCCATCCCTCCCAGGCCATGGTCCAAACATCATCTAAGCAAGGGCCTTCCCTCCCATCTCCAAGAAGGGGCCCTGCTTGACCATTAGGATGCTTCACATGACCTCACCCCTCTGAAGGGAGGGCTGTGTAACAGTAATTCCCTCCAGGTCCCAACTGTCAACCTTCGATGGCCTGGTCTCATTGAGACAGACTTGCTCTACAACCTTCACTGTTCTAACCCAAAGGGATCACCACACTGTAGTTTGAGAGGGGGTCCCCCTTCCCTCCTGGGAGATCAATCCTCCTACTTATTTTAATATAGGCTTTTGTGGGGAAAAAAATTGCAATCTCTAGGCACACAGAAAATTAACTGGGGCCAGTAGGGAAGAGGAGGGGGTCAAAGTGTAGTGGAGCCATGTCAGGCCAGGCGAGGAGAGACTTGATGGACCATATATACCAGCTCTTGCTCTTTGACCACCCAACGCTATTCTAAGATTGCTCTGAGCTCATCCCAGCCTCCCAAGGAGCCAGTCCTATAAGCACCAGATGTAAACTCCACAGGGAAAAGTGAATAGATAGAAAACTGTTGCCTTTAAATACCATTATTTGTTGTGATAACAGATTTACTCTTTCAGTAAATCATTTGCCCTCGGTGGGTCCCTCAAGAGCTTTATGGAGAGCACCCTTCAGTTTAGAGACAGTCTGATTGCTCTCCCTCTGTATGCACGTGAGCACCCATTCCCAAATATTTCTTTCAATATACAGCTTCTCTCCCAACCTCAGACCACTTTGAGTCTGAGGGTTTCTTGGGAGATTGCTCTCTGTACTCATGGAGCGCAGACGTGCCTTGACGTTGATAGCAAGGAGGCGTCTGCCTCCTTCTAACATTGGGGCCAGTGAATCAGGGCCCATGTGTCCCTCACACGTGGGCACAAGAGGCCCAGCTGGAGGGTCTGGCCAGACCTGATGCAGCTCAGACGTGGCCCTTTGCTCCTGCAGCAAGAGGAAAATCCTGTCAAAATGGCTTAACGATCTTCTAATATTTCCATGCAATTAAGGCCACATCTGTCTCCCAGGCCCCCACACTCCTTTGCTAGTGCACAGACATGAACCAAACAGTCTGTCTTGTCGATCTGGAAGGTAACAAAGAGCTCCATTCATAACTGTAGGCACTTGCACTGCTTTTTTTTTTCAAAGTAAAATAGAGTTTTCACTTTGAGAATAACCTGTGTGGCAAGCAAGCGAAGGATTTTTCCCCCCTAATAAATCAAATTCAACAGCCTAATAAAATGCTGGCTCCCCCATCACCCCCCCCCACAGCCTCCCCCTCCCACTGTCCCACTCTCTGCCAACAATCCCTCTGAATGCAGACTCGTGGGCGCACCCAAAGATGCTCGGGGAAGGTGAGCTGGGAGCATGAAGGGAATTCAAACACCTTTTGAAGGCGGGATGGGTTTGTGAGGCAGATGAAGTCCCGAGATGGGGAAGGGTGGGGGACCCTGGGTAGGTAGGTAGGCAGCCTGTCTTCCCCTCCCCCACTTTGCCTCCTTTCTCAGCCCTTCTGGTTTCAAAACACTCCCCCCCCCCTTTTTTTTTCTGCTGCTCCCTTTACCCCACTACCCATCCCCAGGCATTGAGTAAACCTTCTGCTTCCTTCTTTTGCATGGAGAGGAACAAGAGAATCATGTTCCTAGGGATGGAGCATGGGCTCTTGGACCACACCTGCTGCTGAGCCCTGCAGGAGCTTGCCTCTCCTCAGAAGCAGGCTCAGAGATCTCCCTGGTCTTTGAAGCCTCCAGAGAGTGAGTTTGCAGGAGATAAGTGCTGATAAACATCAAGTTTGGTGCTTATCTGCAGCAAACACAATCTTTTGAGGTTCTCTCTGCGCTCACAGGCCATAGAGACTCTAATCAGAAAACAGAAGGGAAAATGCAAAACCCAGCAGTATTTGCTGCTGCTTTTTCTTCTTCTTTTTTGTTTTGTTTTGTTTTGACCTACACACTGGAAAGCCCAACGTAGATACTATAATACAGGGGACTCCAGAGTAGAAACACAGCCCTGCATCTTCACTTTGTTCAATTTTGTTGTTGTTGTTGTTGTTGTTCCGACGTCAACAGAGGAGCTATTTTCAGTCCTAGACACAAGAGGATGAGCCAAGCGTTGACAACAAGGACAATTTGCCCCTAGCATTTTCTTTCCTATAATGTTTTCACTGCTGTTGTGTTATCTGGCCTTCATAACGATACCCTAAGGTAGGCCCAACGGTGCACACATACAGAAACTGAGCCTGAGCCAGGTTATGTGATTTGTCCAGTGTCACACAGCTTGAAGTGGGGGTTCCAGGAGTACGAGCCAGATTTTTCCATTCATTCTAGCCCATGCAGAGGCTCAGCAGGTAGACTAATACCCAGAAATCGAAATGGCCTTGAACTTGGTTACCCCTCCTAGAAGCATTTGGAAAGCTTGGGTGGCTGGGGATGAACTGAGATAGCGAGAGGCCCCAAGCTTTGAAGCACCTGAGTGAGGCAAAAAAGGCAGAGACTTGCCTGTCTTATATGTCAGAGTGTTGTTTATACCTGATTTCTTAGTAGGGGATATGAGCAAGAGGCTAATGCGAAGTGGTACAGGGTAGAAAGAGCAGGGCAACAGGAACAAGGGATCCTGAGCTCTGGTTTTTTGCTCTACCACTGACCAGCCATGGGCTCTTAAGGAAGGATTACTTCTCTGATTTTCCATTTTCCTTTCCATAAAATGAAGGAGTGGGATAGATGGTATGTAAGGCAGAAGGGTGAGGGAAGGTGAGGGAAGCATGGGGAGTGTTTGCTCCCCCAGGAGCACGCTCTCTAAAAATTACATGACCATAGTGACAGTTTAAGGGTAAACTGTTGGGAGACTAGGATGGAAAGCTCAAGGGTAGAAGCTGGCCACACTTATCTCTTCCACATCCAAAGTTCTACGGCTAATGGGGGAGTCTTCAGCTCAGGGAACTATCGATGGCTCTTCATGTCCCTAAAGACAGCAAGCTATCTCCACACAAGTTTCTCCTGAGACACTCTGCTCCTTATTGCCAAGCCTTCCATACTACATATATAATATTGGCCATCTGCCGTGGGATAGAAAGTAAACCCTCCCCAGTAACACTAGAGCAGAAGTGACTGGAATTCAGCATGAAAGATCATTTCCTGAGAGAAAAGGTGATACATCATCCACATGCTCTGTCCCAGGAACCTCAACAAACCCTCACTGGCCACATGTAGGATGGGGAGTAAGACTTGGGGTGAGGAGGGGGGTGTATGGTGAAGCAAGGTGGCTCTTACTTTAATCTCTATTTGAATTTGTTAAAATAATGTATTCATGTGTTATTCATTTAGTTAAAAATCGATTTTAAAAGGCAGGTTTAAAAAAAGAACATCGTGTTCATGGTGGAGGTCATGGTTGAGAGGGCTCATTCGAGTTGTAGAATTCACTGACGTCGGAGAGACGCCGCATTGTGGATGGCCGGTGCTCAGGTGTGTGTGCTGGAGGCCATCTAGAGAGACGTGAAACATGTCCCCCTGGCGTCTCTCCTAGGAGTCTCATTCAGGAATACCTTACTTGGTGCTGTGTGTTCTGTTTTTTTTCAGCTCCCAGTTAGCATGGTCCTGAAGATAACACTCCGAGGTAGGTCAAAGAGTATAGCCTCATTTTACAGATGAGGGGCAAGAGCTGTACTAGCCTTCCAGGTCTCACTCTTTCTGTTTTCTATCGAGAGGCCTTTCTCCTGCTCCCAGAGAGGGACCCTTCCCACACCATCATCGCTACAAAGCCAGCTGGATTTAACAAACTCAATTTGAAAGGGGTCTTCAGAAGTTCTTGTGCATTTAAGTGTTAAATCTACTGGAGAACCATGCCCCTTGAGCTCAGGAAGATACCCATACTCCTTTAAATACACTTACAGATCCTTCAGAAAATGCCTGCTTGATGCATGGAGAGGAAGGCTCAGTATCATCATCTGCTTAGTACCATCCTTTGTAACACAGACTGAGGCCTAGACTGGTTGGGGTGCTGAGTCAGGTTCTTCTCCCCATTGGGGAGACATCTTAGTCTTTTTCATGGTCCCTCACACACACCTGCATACGCACAAATACCCACAAATTACAATGCATCTTGAAAACTACTAAATATTGCACCATAAATATGTAACTTATGCAAATAGTAAGATAGCAGAAAGTATGCATATAGACAACAAGGTAGCTGTTTGGCTCTTCCAGAATCAAAAAAATAACCATTCTTTCTAGTTTTCACAGTATTTGATAAACATTTGCTTTGGAGAGCCAGTGAACAACCTGGTTTATTGATAGACCATTAGCCATAAGCTCTGTTTTTAGATGTTTTAGCTACAGTGGAGATTTTTATCTGCACCTGGCATGTCTTGGGTGTGTCTGAAATGGGTGCATGTCACAAGAGCCCTCCAGGTTCCCACATTCTCTAAGTTGCTCAAGTGACAAAGGGGGTCCAGATATCAAGCCAACAATTAGAATTGCAAGCATGAGATGGCTACAGGTTCATATCTTAAGGATTTCAGAAGCCAGAGTGCTAATGTCACCATCAAAAGCTGCAGCTTATCAACTCATCCCACTGCTTTGGTTGGAGGTCTCCTGAGTCTAGGATTCCTGAGTGTAAGAATTATTACCATGCCTTCTTTTTCTAACAATTTCTAACTGCCCAGCCTGCACATATTAAATGAATGTGTGCAGCTCATCATAATGGAAAGGAAGAACAATATACTCACGCTGGGCAGGAGTGGGGGTTGGGTACCCGAGGAGTGGTTGCATGTTAAGCTCAAGCAGCTTGCATTTCCTGTTTAGTGGGGCCGGTGAAGGTTTCAAGTGGTAAGGTCTCAATGCTAAACCAAATAGATAGCCTCCTTGGTCGTGCCCGAGGAACTGAGATTTGGCCTCTGGATACCAGATGGAGGTATTAGCACTAAAGAACTTCAGGATCAACTGCTCCCCATTTCCAGCTGCTTGTTTCAATTGTCCTTTGTCCTATTCCTTCCAAGGTCCTCCCTTGAGAGTCCGGTTAACCAGTTTCTCAGACCAGCACACGAGACCCTCAGAGGAGAATTTTAAAAACATCTCATTCTTAATACTATTATCTACTTGCAGGAATCAGAGGAATTTCCAAGGGGACCTGTCATGTAAGGGTAGAGATGGCTCAGAAAGACCTATGAAATTCAGAAGCACTTCACACTTTATTCCCCAAATACAGCCAAATTCAGGCCCCTGGTGCATTCAACTACGGAGTAAATCACCATCACACAGGTGTTATCACGTGACCTTTTATTTGCCTATCTTATCTAGAGGCCTAATAATACTGATGCCTACTATGATTATTTCTTAGCCATCAAACTGATCTGTCAAGGAATTGCACCGCCGACACATTCACAGAGTTCTCCTAAATCAGAGGTCAGCTCCCGAAAAATGAAAACCAAATGGTATCTTAAGAAGTACTTCATTATCTTGGATTTCACCAAATCTTCGAAATAAGTTTACCTTAAATCCTTCAATACAAGTGATAACCATTATTAATTACCTTTACATTATTATAGGAATTTAAGTATATAACAAGGGACCAGAACAAAGTCCACTCAGCCTCTGTCTCTTTCTCTCTTTTTTTTAAAGATTTATTTATTTATTTTAGGGGGGGGGGGTGCCACACAAGTGGGAAGGGCAAAGGGAGAGGGAGAGGGAGAGAGAGGGAATCCGAAGTGGACACTGAGCTCAGAGTGGAGCCCAACACACAGCTTGATCTCATGACCCCTGAGATCACGACCTGAGCCAAAACCAAGAACTGGATGGACCTTCAAACAACCACGTCACCCAGATGCCCCTCTTTTTTTTTAATAATGGCAGAAGATGTATCTTCCAGATTTATTTCCTTCCATACTGTGATTATAGCAATAATCACAATAATAGTAACTGAGATTGTTGGACTGCTTTACAGTTTCGGACATTAATCTTAACAGGAGACTTCTCACACCTATAATCTTACTTAATCGCCATGATTAATGGGGAAGTAGGTAGTATTATTCGCCTTCCCCATTTTGCTGGTGAAGAAAGGAAGGTTCTGCAAGGGTAAGACCTCATTCCTGGTCACAAGGCTGCTAAGTAGAAGAATGCAAGCCCAGGCCCCTGGACTCCAGATACCCAGCCTCTTCCATGGGGCCACCCTTTCTCTAATGCAACTCTTTGCCCCGGAATGCAGAGGCAGTGAGTACAGTTTGTTTTTCATATTGATGCCATTTTTCTTTGTCTTTTGATCTTGCCCCCTTGGTTAGACTCTAGGCAGTTCTAAGGCGAGATCTTTATCTGTTAGCTACCATTTTAACTTGTGGTGGGCTCATTAGGGGTCCAGAGACACTTGCTGATTGATGGCATGCCCTGGGCATGAGGCTGCTGGCTTTGACATTTTACAACTGCACACTTCCTTCAGTGACACAGCATGCCCAGGCAACAGGCCTCACTGCCATTTTCTCAAAACCAGGAAATGAAACTGGCCACCGAGAGCAAATGACCACCAGCCGGAGCATTAGTGCAAACCAAGCAAAACACACCAAGATGCAGACCTCGTGGCTAGCAGGACAAACGCATTCCATCTGTAGTTATCGCTGGAGAAATGTCACCCATTTCTTCCTCTCATCCTGGTTTCAGTGACAGTCACCCTCAACTTTGAACAGGTTGAACTGTGCACCTATATATGCTTGCCCAACACTCGCCCCCCTGACCTGCCGTTTGCAAAAATCCCAGTCTCTGCGCCTGGGCACAAGGACTCTGTTTTGGCTGAAGAATGTTCCGAGAAGGGCAAGGCTGGGCTGCTTTAGCGTGCAGGAGAATGCTATTTTTTTTTTTTTTTCTCACATTCTCCTTGTTATATAGCCTCCTCACGTCCTGTCTGTCCGTAACCCGGGCAGATCTCTGGCAGACTGGTATTACGAATTCTTTTGGTGTGTGACTGCAGAGGTGTCTTCTGTCTGCAGAGGGGAGCACGGAGCTCTGGGTGGGGGGGGGGGCTGCTGGGGCATAGGTAAGAGTAATCTGAGCCCAGGCTGTCTCAACAGCCAGCTCCAATAGCAATCCTAGGCTCGCCCCCTATCACCCTCCCCACTATGCTGACTGCAACCCCACATAGGAGGAGCTTGTGGGAGCCAACGCCTCTCTGTAAAGAGCCTGTTCCTCCAGGCTTTTTCATTCTGATGGGCCTGGAGGAGAGGGAGAGAAAATAAGATACAAACTTCTTTGCATATGAATGCACCAAGATGTGTCTTTCTGGGTACTTTTGTTCCATTTGAAAGGACAGGAGGCTGCCAAAGAGACAGGGCTAATTAGGCTAAGACAGATGGGCATGTCAGAAAACTTTCTGCTGGATCCTGCATTTGCATGGTGTCAGGGATTTTTGAGTTTCCACCATACATGATGTTCCTGCCAACGGGTCCCAAGGACAAGCATTGGTCTTTGTAGGTGGACGTGAGACACCGAACCGATTCTAGACGGAGTTGTGGTCTGTGACTCACTTTGCTTATTATTTTTATTGTTGTTTTTGTGACTTTTTTTTTTTTTTTGTCTTCTTCTAGATAAGCAACGAGTCTGTTCGCTCAGCACCAACCAGGTTAACAGGAATGAGGGGAAGACAGGAAAAGCTTGCCGGGGAAATGAGTAGAGCTGCTTGAGATGCTTCTCAGGTTCGCAGGTTCCCAGCCTGCTTCGTTTTTTCTTGAAGCATGGTTCCTGGACGGAGGGTATTTTAATTCAAAAAATAAAAACTTCCTGATACCATGCTAGACCTGGTGAATTAGGATCTCAGAGCCGAGCCCAGGAACCAGTACTCTTTACACGCCCCAAGTGAGTCTTAGGCAGATGCAAGCGTCAGAACCTATGTGAGGTGCTCAGTAAAAGAAACTTCCACCATCACATCTGTTTGGAAGATGCTGCAGAAGGATGTCGTTCCTCTTCTTTGCTTGGGGGCTCAGGATATATGTTAGCTAGTAGCAGATGCGAGGTTCTGGTAAATCCTGAGGGTTTTTGTATGTTTCCATAACCCAGAGTTTCCCACACTGTTTTGAACCCAGAATCTGGTTGCATAAAGCACCTCTGAACATCCCTCAGGCATACTTTGGAAGCAATGAAATGCCCTAATTGTGCCTTTACCACCTGTCATTCATCGGAGGACCTTACCTCCCCAGGGCTCACTCTTCTTCTCTCTTCCTGCCACAGACCACCCAAACTATTGCAAGAGGGAAGTGAGCCCAAGGCAGCTCAAAAAAAAAAAAAAAAAAAAAAAAAAGCTCAAGACCTTTTTTTTTTTTTGGAACTAGTTGCTTCTTAGAATCATAACTTGCTTCAGTTATGCGTTGGAAGCAATGTTGCATACTCCTTCCTCCCATCTTCATTATTTATGTGGAAATATCACATCTTCACAGGTGCTTTCTGTGACTCGCCCCATCCAAATGATATCCGGCCTGGAGTTCTTTTTTTTCAGGACACTCTACTTTTTCTTCTTGTCCCTGCCACATTTCTGCTTACATATTCATTTGTGCAAAAGTGTCATGAAGGTCTCACCTTGCTAGACCCAACTGAGGGCAGGGTGTCTGCTCTCACCAGTTCAGCCTCGAAGCCAGGGCTTAGCACCAATGCCTGGCCCGCAGTAAGCACCCAATAAATATTTGTTGCCTGAGTGCATTACAGACTTTTAACTCTGCGAATCACAAAGAACAGGTGGGCCCCGGTAATGGAGACTCCCAGTGGCTCCATCTGCACATCAGAGTTTCCTGAAAAGCCTCTAAATGGTGCAAGGTTGCGGCTCCATCTCCCACAGGAGGAGGCTGTGGCAGGTTACCAGGCTGACCTCTGGCTGGGTGGGGAGAAAGGAGGGCCCCTGAGACCTTTATTCTGGTTTCTTATGACTTACTCTAGGTTTTGGGATAAGCCCCTGCACGTTTGGGGGCCTGGCTGCGCCGCTTAGTGAAGTGGGTGTCCCACCAGCTGCTCCAAGACTACACCATGAGCTGTCTCCGTGAGCAGCTTGAAATCCCGAAATGAGAGGTGATTCTGAAGTTCGAATCATGGTTACTATTTCTGGCACTGTGGGTTTCTAGCACGTGGCCGGCCGCGACCCATGGGTTCTGCCAAAGTGACTTAAGTATGTTACCAACGCTGGCCCTTTAACAGAAAAAGGATGGCTCAGTTTGTTAACCACCCTTTCTGACTTGACCTGTTGTTTTGTGGTGCAAAAGTTACACAAGCAGACCGTTGGACACGCATGCTGGCTGGCTCGTTGGTGTTTTTCTCACGGGCGTCGGGCTGCAGCTCGGGGAATCTGTACCCAGAGGGGAGAGCACCACGGCTCGGAGACATCCCCAGGCAGCTCTCGGGGGCTCCATCCCCCTGGGCAGCCCGGGCTGTCTGCTGCACAGGAAGCAGAGGGCATGGCTAATGTACATGTCACCGTGTGGCTTATGGTCACAGCCTCACCCTACCTTTGAGTCTGCACAAGCTACAAGAGCAACAGGAAACGGCCAGGGGTATATATATAGCCACATTGTGTTTATCCAAAGGTGCTGTTTTGCACAGATTATTATGAACTTTTTCAGCGGGAGAGGACATGGCATCTGCCTTTTCCGCAGGGCCTCCTGAGGTGCTTGTAAAATTAATCAGTCCACCTGAGAAGGAAGAGGGACATTAGGCCTTTTCAAGGTGAACGGACCAGTGCATTTTCTTTTCCAAAGGATTTCCGGATCCATTCAGCCAAGGCTCGGAAAGGATGGGAAACAGCAATGGAAAAATGCAGGATTTTCATGAGCCTCTGAATACAACCCATCTGGGAAAATCATTCATTCCGTAGATTGAGTTTCCCCTGAAACGCATTAATTAGACTTTGCTCCCCCCACCTCCGCCTTCCATTCTCCAGGCAAATAAAGAAGTCCATCCCTTCCCAGTATGGCCCTCACATGGCCCTTGGTCCAGCTCCCCCGGATCCTGCCAGGGCAGAGCCAACAGAAAGGCTGTGGGCGCCCGGCTCGCAGGGCCCAGCACCGCAGACCACCTCTGTCCTCAAACAAGAGAAGCCAGAAGGAAAGGGAAAAGCATCCTCATTCCAGCTCTTTCCTTCTTCACCGCTTTGGATGTGACTTCCTCCCAGCGCCCAGTTTACTTCTGGAATTCTAGACTGAAATGCATGTTCTGGAGCCAGGGCCAGGCTTCAGCAGCTCTGACCCGCCCTGTACCCCCTGCCTTAGGAGCAGCAGGTCATTGAAATGCTGGTCTCACAAAAGCCAAGCTGGGCCTCAGTGCTTTGATCTAACTTGTGCCTGCTTAGGTGACCTGGGGGCAAGTTAGGAAAGGGCTCTGAGACTCCGGTTTCGGTTTGCATCTGTACAATGGGAATAGTGAGGTTGTGAGCAGGAGAGGAGAGAATCCAGGTAAAAGCGGTGAGCCTAGTACCCATGTGACGGAGTACATGCTCCACTGGCAGTCGGGGCTGGGGTAGTAAGGATATGCACTGGGGCGGGGAGGGGGGGGGAGCTGCAGAGCAGAATCCTGGGGAGCACGGACCCCGATTTCAAGGCCCTCGCCTTGTGCTGACTCAGTTGGCACCTCATTCAACACCAACAGACTGTTACTCGGAGGCTGCAACTGCTCGGGGGCTTGGCTCACTCCCGTCCCTCTGAGCAGCCTCTAAGCGAGTGCCACTTCATAAATGTGGTCTTGGCCCTTCCTATTCTGAAAAGACGTTACAGTCGTATGATGCATTGTGAAAAAATAGGCACAAACAATCTGGAGGGCAGTTTCAACGTTTCCTCCTCCTCGCGGTCCACCCCCCAACCCCCAGCACTCCCCCAGGCCAAGGCCTGGGACGCTGGTTCACGAGGACCCAGCTCAAGAAGCAGAGATCTAAAGTGGGGGCGGAGGCGTAGGTATTGGAGTCTGTTTTGATGCTTTCTCCTCGGCACAAGGAGGCCAAAGGCAGTAAAAGGGACCCGGGGTGCCCTGAGCCCGGCACTGGCAGCCTCTGGCGAAGGCAGGTCGCCCCTGGAAGCCCCTCCACCTCCGGCCTGCTCCTTTCCTCTCCCACCTCCTTCGCTGCCCCAGTCCCAAACCATTGTTCAGTCTCTTATTGAAAGCGGAGCACACAGTGGCAGAGGCCAAAGCCTGCGGCTATGTGTGCCTGAGATTAAGACTTTTATCTGATCTTCGGCAACTTGCAGAGGAAATCCTGTTCCAAAACTCAGGGCCCTGAGTGAAAGGTTGCCAGCAGCTCTTCCCTCCCACCTGCGAGATAAATCAGGACACCTGAAATGCTAGCACGGGCTCATTGTTTATAAATATAATGATCTCACCCTGTAACTCCATTAGTCTCCTCCTTCTACTTTTTTTTTTTTTTGATTGATTGATTTTTTCATGAGAGACACTGAGAGAGGCAGAGACAGAGAAGGAGAAGCAGGCTGGCTACAGGGAGCCCGATGCGGGACTCGATCCCAGGACCCCGGGGTCACGACCTGAGCCAAAGGCAGACGCTCAGCCACTGAGCCCCCCAGGAGCCCCTACATTTTTCCTTTTAAACGCTGCACAACAGATTCTCTCGGCAGAGCCTGGCCCGGGGACCCTAGCGTCCTCGTCTGTAGGGTCGCAAGGCAGAGGTGCTCCCTGCAGATGAAACTCGACTGCGATCCCGTCTTTAGGGTTAAGATTCACGCAGAGGCCGAGCAAGCTCTCCAGGAACCGAGGCCGGTGCGAGCCCCACTCCGTTGGCAGCGTGAGGGCTCAACGTGGGTGTCACCTCCTTGAACCAGACCGCCCCCCGCAGAAGGGCACATTCTCTGGGGGGCTGGAGTCGAGCTGGTGGAGAGCTGTGGGTTCCTGTCACTTCGCCCCCCACCCAGAGCCAGGGGGCTAGCCCAATGAGGTTGGATTGCCATGCTTTCCGATCCCCCGGAGCATGATGTGAGGAAGGCGGGGTGCCCTCCTCTTCCAGAAAAGTTGGTGATGCCCGCGCGTGTAAAACTGGGGGACGGAAAAGGACGTACCCCCTGTAACTGAAGGAGGGAACGGATTCCCAAGATGGGATTTGCTGGAAGGCCCACCCTGACTCTTCCGCTCCTCTTCCCACTACTCCTGCCATCATTCCCTTCGCCACAAACAGGAGCAGATCTGCATTATCCGCTCGCCCCCCACGTCTGCCCGGCGCCGTGCGGAGCACCTGTGAGCAATTCTCCAGAAAGGAAAGGCACACGGCTGGCCTGAGGGACCTCACGCTCACAGGGGCCACAGGAATTGCAGACGTGATGATGTGAGAAATGTGTAAGAGCATCAGCTTTCAGGAGAACCGTCCAGCCAAGAAAGGGAAGTCCGGTTCTAGATCTGACACAGCTTGGGGGGGGGGGCTGTCCCCCAGGACCCTCCCCTGAGCGGCAAGGGGGCTCACCCACAATACCTAAGACCTCTCTGGATCTGGCACCCACGAGTCTGTGACAGCCCCTGCCAGATAATCCAGCAAGGATGAAGCCAGACCCTGCTGCCCCCTAAAGGGGGGAAGTGCCCTGCCTCGACGTCCCCCCGTGCCCACAGGGGTGAACCGTGGCCCCTGCGCAGGCTGGGAAGAGCGGGTCTGGGGCGGCGCTAGCTCCCCCTATGCCTCTGCCTATTCCTCTTGCTGCTCGGCCGAAGGCCCACCGACAGAGCCCCTGTTTGGTTCTGTTTCAGCTTGGGAGGCAAGCGACCTGGCTAGTCAGTATGGAACTGTCCCGAGAGGAAGTGGGTGCCGGGAGGGAACCTTTACTTCTGCCCGACGCAGGACGGAGAAGACAGACGGAATGCTGCTCCTCCGCCGCTTGGCCTCGGCACCCTTCCACTTGACCAACAATCAGGGAGCCAATGGGGCCGTCGGGGGGCCGTCCTGCACCGCGATGGCCACGGCCAGCCCCTGGGATGCGGGTCCCCCACTGCATTGGTGTGCAGGTGCTCGCTGCACACCTCTCCCCCGAGCTGTACGTCCAGTGACCCCACCTCTCGAGCTAGAGGCACACCCTGGTCAGGGTATCTACATCATGCAAACGGGAACGTCGCACAAAGCCGGAGAGTTGGCTGTTGGACATTTCTCAGCACCCGGGGTTGGACGTACCCGCTTCTCAAGCAAACAAATGACTGCGGCCCTAGACCTAGCACCTAGCACCTAGCACGGCAATCTGTTGAGGTCTTGCTGGACTTATTGCACTGAAGGGCTGAAACAGGGCCTGGCTGCAGAGACGATCCCTTATTCTGTTGCCCTTGGAGGCTTGGAGCAGTATCCTGTGGCTGCTTTCCTAATCCGCAAGCAATAGAATATAGCCTCCCGGTCACTATGGATCGAGCAGCTACTATTCGGCAGGTACAAAACTGAGCACCTTGACTTTCCTCGTCCAGTTCCATCCCACCGTAGCCCTAAGAAGACATTTCCTCCTGAGCTAGCTCAGGAAGGTGAAGCGTGGGAGGCTCCCCAGCTTACAGGGGGCAGAGCTGAGATCTGAACTCAGATCTGTCTGATGCCAGCCTGGGCCCCTTCCAAAGTCTTCCCACTACCCCACGTGACTACGGTTAGTAAATAATATTATTCTTCCTCCTTAAAAATGTATCCAAACGACACTGCCTGGAGGCAGGACCTCAAGCATGGCCCAGCTCCCGGGGCCACCATGCAATCAATATTACCCTTCCCAAAGACAAAGCACCCTCCCCCACAGGACACACTTCCTCTTCCCCCTCCTCTACCCCAGCCTGTTGTCCCTCCCCTCCTTCAACCTCTACTCAGAACTTACTTCCTCCTTGAAGCTTTCTCTCATTAACCCCACCCAGTTTTGATCACTTCACCAACTTTGCTTCTCCTCACATACTTATACTCAAATTTACCTAGATTTCTTCTGCCTTCTTTTTGCAACTGGAGCCCACCTGGGTCTTCTCCATTGAGCCCTACCTCGCCCCTCTCTTTTGTACTCTTCCCGTGGTACCTGGCAACGAGTGCTGTCCACAGGGCCTGTTGGGGTGGGCCCCCTTTGTCTGGGTCTGTGGGCCCGTGCACGGCTTGCCCAGTCCATCCACAGCGGCGTGCAAGGAAACGCTCTCAACCATCTGGCCAAACAACTCAAGCGCCCTCTTTGTGCTGGCCAATGATTAGATGATGGCGAGGAGCTTGGGCAAGAAGAGACCCAGGACCAAGAGCTTTGGCCAGTTCCATGTCACTCTGAGAATTCTCCCTTCCAGACCTAACACTCAATGAAACTTTGGAGGACTTTCTTTTCCAGTCTTGGGCCAGACAGGAACTTGATTCTCTCTCAAAGGGCCTTAGGATTTCTCCTCACATCCTTCCTACTCCCTACTCCCTTAGATGGACCTGTGGGTTGAAAGTAGCAATGGAGTAGGGGTTTGGGACAGGAGCGGGGGCGGGGAGATATCTTTCTTTTTGATCAGTGGTGTCTGAAGGGTGTGAGTACATAGGTGAGTAGGAGTGGGTGTTAGCTGGGGACATTGGGGCTGATGCAGGAGCTGGGACCCAGACCCAGGGGTTACTCCGTGCTTCAGAAGTTCCCCGGTGGACTTGGAGTAGAAGCTGGATCCTGGGCCTTCTGGGGGGAAGATACCAGTAATGTGGTAGTAACAGCTGGTCTGATTTGCATTTGGGAAGCCAGAGTGTTTCAGACAGCTCAGCTGATGCAGGGAGCCATTCCTCCGAGGGCTTTCCTGGCCTGTGAGGGCTCCTCCCTCCTCCCGAACTCCTCTGCAGCCCTTCCCCTACACCCCTGCGCGCCCTGAAGGCGCTGTAATCCTCCGCTCTAGACGGCTGTGATCCTCACACTCCCTGCTTCTGTCTTCCTGACACGTTCGCAGGCGCTCCTCCCGCACGGCCTACCGCTTTTAGACTGGCACACACAGTTTTCACAAGAAGGGTTTTGCGGTTTGGGTTTTTTTTCCTTCATAAGTTTGCAGCTGCTAGTTTTGAAACCACCAGTCAAATAGAACTCAGTCAAATAGAGAGCAAGAGAGAAAGAAAAGGAGAGAGAATAAAAGGAAGGATGAAAGATGTCTGTAAATCATGTCTTGCATGCACAAAAGGCCCGTGTGGCAGCCTCGTCTTCGCTTCGCCTTCTCGCCCAGGCCTCTGTTAGTGAAAGGCTCTTGGACACCTTTAGGTGGCTGCCCTGGAGGGTGCTCCTTATCCCAGAGCCCCTGGCAGCCCGTGCTCACAGGTGAGACGTGAGGAGCTGACTATTCCTGGTCATTATTTGGAGACGACTTGCCAGCGGCCCATGTACTGCTTCTAGATGCCCACCCGCATGGACACACAACGCGCTCGTGCTGGGGACAGAGGGCAGGAGAGGGCGAGGGAGACCCCGGGAGACCCTGCCTGAGCTTCTGAGTATTCTGTAGGCATCCACTGCAGGCTCTCCTAGTGGGTTACTCTACACGTGAAAAATAAGTACAGTTGGCCTTCGAATAATGCGAATCACGCAGACCTTAGGGGCGTGGAACCCCGCGCCCAACCGAAAATCCAGCCCTAGCTTTCGGCTCTCCCCCTCTTGACCTTACCAAGAACACAAACAGCAGTTAGCACGTATTTTGTGTGTTATATGCATTATACACTGTGTTCTTACAACGAAGCCAGCCGGGGAAGAGACCACGTTCCTGAGAAAATCACAAGGAAGAGCCAATACTCTTGCCCTGCTGGACTGCAAATGATCCCAGGCCAGGCGGGCCCACGCAGTTCAAACACCTGCTGCTCAAGGGTCAGCTGTATTTAGCTGAACACGGACTTGAGGCAACCAGAGGCGCCAGGAATAAAAGAATCCCCAAAAAACTTCACGCTCAGGTCTCCCCTGGCCCCTCCCACCGTCACTGCACTTGTGGCAGCTAATTATAGCTTTTATCTGAAGCAACGGGACACCTAGAGCTACAGCCTAGAGTCCCACCCCCACCCCGGGGCAGAGCACAGAGACCTGTGGGGACGGTGAGCTGTCAAGCTCGCTGTGGGCGGCTTTTGGGTGTCTTCTCTATGCTGGCCTCTGGACTCGAACCCCACAGCTCTCTGTGGACCCTGATGAAGTTGGAGGGAGGGTCGTGGTCATGTGACCAAGGAACGAGGGAGGGTTGGCCCTCCAGATCAGGCCTGCTTAGGGCCTGAGAGGGCCTAGGCAAATCTGGGCTGTGGAGACTCTCTGCCTCCATAACCCTTTGTTTTCACCTCTCCGAGAACAAGGAAGCCATTCCAGTTTTATATCAGAATTGTTTCTGGTCATGTTTCTCCTCACCCTCTGTCTCCACTGGCTTCTCTCCAAATTTGCTGGTGGGGGGCTCTCTTGGGGGCTTGGGATGCGTCCTCTTTGCATGCCCTATAGAGCTACCCAGCACGGCGAGTGCTTTGCCTTGGAGGAGGACCTCTACCAATGCTTATTCACTGGAATTGAATGGGATGTTGGTTGTCATCCTGTCTCACAAAAACATGTGCTAATAATGTTCCTGTCACCTGCAACATAAGATCTAATTCTCTACCGTCCGGTGTAAAAATTTTTAAACTATTTTCCAGCTTCCCTCCACAACTTGTGGGACACTCTTTCCCACGTTCCCGCTCATGCCTCTTCCCTGTCCTTGGACTGTGGTGTCGGGTAAATGCCAGGTCATTGTAGAAATCAACCCTGTGGATACCTGCACCCTGGGAAGCCATCCCCAACTCCCTCAGCCCTTTCCAGCAGAGTTAGTTGTTCTTCAGTTGGTTTCCTGGGATGCTTTGCACATATTTCGAAAGCACTTTCTGGTCTGTAGTGTGTGAGCATCCATTTATGCCTGTTTCCTTCGGGGAACTCTGAGTTAATCCAAGGCACCGACCCTGTCCTCTGCACAACTGCATTCACAGGGCTGCACCTGGCCCAGAGGTAGTAGGTGCTCAGTAAACGTTTGATCACTAAATTACTGAGAGAAGGAATGGGCTCCATTCATCTCTTCCTTGGAATCTCAAGCAGAGTCTTCCCACACCTGTCCTCCTCCTTTCCTTGTGCCCCACACGCGGCCACCGCCCGACGCTCAGCCCACACATGGCGCTAGAAACGCAGTGCTGTTATTTCCATTAGAAATATAGAAATGTCTATATCCTCATGCACGAGTTCCGTAACATTGACCGTAGCCATTGCCGCCCACCCTGCTCCGCAGCCTCCACCATTTATAAAGATACCTATTCAGGCCTCTTATCACCCAAAGATGCAGGCCCAGCAAAGACAAGCCTTCCTGAATCACAACGTACTTCCTCCACGAAGACTTCCCACCCTAGCCCAAGCCCACAGCCCCTTTTCCTTTCCTTCTGAATTTTGTTTGTTTTGGTTTTCTTGCTTTAGCTGCCTAATCTCTCACTTGCTTCTCTGTCCTCTTCACTCCACTGTTGTTTTGGACTCATAGGCAGTTGTCATGGATATTATTTTTTTCTGCCGATATTATTTTTTTTCTCCCAATTCTCTGGAGACTCCCCCACGGTTCCCATTAGTTGATACATGACCAGTGTACAAAATGAATGACTGTGTTAGATGTTCCGACGTTGACTTTCTGCATCTCTCTCCAGACTCTGGGTTTTCCCAGGAGAACTTTACCTCGTTTGACTCGCTGCTGATGAAGTAACAATCATCAGCCACATCTCAGGGACTATACTCTCTGTGATGGAATAAATCGCCAATAATTTACACCCTTTGACTCACATCATTGCACTTTACTGTGGAAGCCATACCACTCGTTTCTTGGTTCAAATATTGATTAAAAAAAAACCCACAAAAACAACAACAACGACAACAACTATAGAATTCTTCCCAGCAGAGAGAGCTGTCTCCCCTGGAGCCTGAGCAGGCCTTTCCCTGCAGAGTTGGCTCACACCCCAGGACCATAGATAAGAAGGTGAAGGCTCCATGTGAAGGCCTACTAGCTAAGTAGGCCAGGTGGGTTTTTGATGTCTACCATCAGCAAACTGGTATCTGCAGCCTGTTCTGCCTCTTGTCTGAACATCCTCCTCCTGCACGCCCACCGTGGTGCCTTCCCCTCTGTGGGTTGAGCCTCTCTAAAAAGCATCCCTTAATAAAGTCTCCTCCACTTCTCCCCTTGCCTCCCCACACCCTGTCAAAACTTGCCAGGCCTGCCACATTCACAGGACCTTGCTATGCTAAGCACATGTGGTAAATGGAGTCACTCAAGACATGTCAACGAGAGGCTTTTGCATTTTGACATGAGGTTCCTGGAGGCTCAAAGAAATGAGCTCAGTGTGACCATATCAGGCAGGTAGGATACTGGTGATGGAATTTTTTGGGGGCAAATCTTTCAGAGCCTCTCACTACAGCTACCTAGGACACCTACATCTAAGGCTAGCCATGGTCACGGGAAAGCTTCCTCCCACCTTCTCCCTGGTCCAGAATGACCCAGGGAGTCTCTGACTCTAAAGCTGGTTAGTGGGGTTTTAGGCTAGAAGGTTAGGAAAGAAGATCCACCAATAAATACCTGGCCTGAGTCACCTGGCTTGTAATTCAGGACCTGGAACGTCATTCAATTCCTTCCTTCTTAAAGCTGACCTTCTTGAGAATTTGGAGCTGGCAAGTTTCAGATTCATTTGCGTCAACATGTTGTTTGGTTAATGCAGCTGAGCATCTAAGCCCATTTTCTTAGAAACAGGAAATCCCAGTGTGCCAAGAGTAAACAGATCCCAGCCCCCAAAAGTTCGAGTTCATTTAGGAATTCCCTGACCACAAGGGTCTCTGGGGCTGTGTGCTTGAGCCAGGCTCGCTCCCCTGCCCGTAACTGATCTTGCACAAAGAAATGGTCTCTCTTCAGCTCAGAGCCATGCCCGGAGAGGCTGGAGATACATTAAGGACAGGATCCCAATGCCAGACATCACACAGAAGAGCATCAAGGATCTCTTATAACTCAGCAGGTGTTTCCCCTGAGCCCCCCACCACACACTCTTCCACTCTAGTTGCTTCCTTCTTATTCTTCGTATCTCTCAGGACAGCAGGGATCTTGTCTGTTTTTATTCCCCATCCTACTGTTACCACCAATACAATGCCTGCAATGGGAGGCACGAAGTTCGTATCGGTGGGATGAATGAATGGCAGCATGAGTCAAGGCATCAGTGAAGAGCTTGACCGTCCCAGCTGTGCAAGGCACCATGCGGGCGGGGGGGGGGGGGGGGGGCGGGGGGGGACGGGGCGGGGGAGCCAACACAGGGCTGGTCCTGAGGGGCTCACACAGAATGCTTGTCCACAAACTTGTCAGCACCCAGCAGATTCTACCAAAGTTGCCAGGAGGTGCCAGCTTCTCAAGGTTGCTTGAGCGAGCTCAGGTTAGAGGAGCCTGGAGAAGAAGAAAATCGTTGGCCGGGTGGCGGGGGAAGCGCAGGGGGGTGGCCAGAGGGCCCCCTACCTGCAGAGGTCCCGCTCCCTCGCTGGACAAAGAGCCCTCAGAAAGCTGCCTTCCCAACCTCTGCCACACACGGAGCAGGGGAAAGAATCATACTGGCCTCTTGCTGTCGCCGAGCCTGCTGACCCTGCTGCTGGAGGGCCCGGGGAGCGGCAGGCAGCTGCACCAGCCCCGCACCGGCTGAGCAATACCTGGGAGTCTGACAACGGAAGAAAAGAGGCAACTCTTCTATTCTTAGTAGTTGCTTTCCACGTATGTGTAAGTCAAACAGCCTATGCAAAAAGAGGCCTCGTGGCAGCAGGAAATTCAGAGTTGTGGGTGTCTTTGTGCTATCAGATCAGGTCCTGGGTTTGCCTGTAATCTGGTCTCATGGGCTTCCATGGGGTGAGGCCAGGGAGGTGAGCTCAGGCTGGCCCCGCCTCTCTTGCCTCCGGTTTTATGACTCAAGGGGGACTCTGTGACTTTTTTAACATCCCTCTTTCAGTATTTCATGTGGGTTTCTTTTCTAAAGGCTGTAAAGAATATGTTATTGAAATAAAAAAGAAAAGAGTCCAGCCCTGTTACAAAATGCCATCCCAGGAACGCCTGGGTGGCTCAGTGGTTGAGCATCTGCCTTCCGCCTGGGGCGTGATCCTGGGGTCCTGGGATCGAGTCCCACGTCAGGCTCCCTGCAGGGAGCCTGCTTCTCCCTCTGCCTGTGTCTCTGCCTCTCTCTTTCTGTGGCTTTCATGAATAAATAAATAAAATATTAAAAAAAAATGCCATCCTAGGTCCAGAAACTGGGGGGAACCAAAGTGACATATACTTAAAGCCTGGCATTTAACGCTCATTTAATGATTTAATGCACATCCATTAGGAGGAGTGATGTAGAAGAATGTTTAACGATGCAGGAAATATCCATAATTTAGTAATAAAAGAGAATAAAATGAGGTTGCAAAACAGTATGATTCTGGTTATATGAAAATAAAGCATATATAGGGGCGCCTGGGTGGCTCCATCAGTTAAGTGTCTGCCTTCGGCTCGAGTTAGGATCCTGGGGTTCTGGGACAGAGCCCGGCATTGGGCCTCTTGCTCGGTGGGGCATCTGCTCTTCCCTCTCCTGCGCGCTCTCTCTCTCTCTCAAATAAACAAATAAAATCTTTCTTAAAAGAATAAGGCCTATATGTCTATATATTTGCATTAAAGAGACTGGAAGGAAACACAAGAACAGGTTGTTTCTGGGTTGTGCAATCTGGTCTTGGCGGGCTTCTGCGGGTGCTTTGGCATGTTTCTCTTGTGATTTTTCTGTATTTTCTCAATTCCATACAAAGCTGATGTATCCCATTGGAAATCTTCGTTTTAAAGAAAAATACGTTAAAAAACACCATGCTTTTTAGTGAGCAAAAGAAAATTTCAGGCCACAACACAGAAACGGAAAGAAGTGGCGGCGTCTGCAGTGGCGGCTCACCAAGGGAGCCAGTCCTCTCAGCGTTGGGTGGATTTTGATGGACCTTCCCTCCTGTCCCTGGCTCTCCATCTCTCCTCCTTTCTCATCCCTGCACAGCTCTGCTGCTCCCAACCGGTGACCGTGCGGTGCTCCAACAGCACCTTGCTTCCCTGCGGCACCTGTTACCTGGCATCACTTTTGGCTTGTTTGAGGGAAGCAGGAGAAGCTCTGGAAGCAGAAGCGGCTGTTATGAATGCAGCTCAGCTTCCAAGGTCCAGTGTGAGTCTCACTGGTCACCGGAGAGAGCCTGAGGTCTCTCCATAGAGCTCATGCTTCCTGCACCCAGAGACCTCGCTGATTTGTGTAAAGCACCATTTGACCCTTTAATCAGGAAGACGTTAGCGACTCCCAAGTGTGCACCTATCAGAAACGGGCTGCCTTAGACTCCCGGGGGGACTTTAGTCAGGTTGTAGGTAAGTAAGAGATATACACAAAGGTGCTTTGTATAGATGCACACAGAGATACACACACACACACACACACACACACACACGGATGTACGCGGCACACACGTATAGATGAGAAGAGGGGACAGATGGAGCACGCACACCCCCCATCTGGTCCTCATGGTATTATGAAATGGTATATTTTCTTCATCTAACGGATGAGGAAACTTAGAGTCTAAGAGGGTAAGTCGCAGGGCCAGAAGGGGCCGAGCTAGAATCGGGCCCATCCTGCCTGTCTCCGAAGTTCCTCGCCAGGGCGCCTCTGTCCCTCCAGTGTCGCTGTCCCCGCAGGCTGCTGTGGTCGTGGTGTGTCCCAAAGCTCCGTAATTACTGGGTTCGACCTGGCCTCCAGAATAACCATGACAATATTTGTGGAAATGTTCACAAAAGCCCTTGACTTCCAGGTTCTGAGATCAGAAGCGGAAATTTCAAAATACCGAAAGTTCGTTTGTGTCGAACACATTGCTTCGGCTAAAAGCAGGAAGTCCGAGAAAGCCTGATCTCATGAGATTTTTCAGCCCAATTTGGATCAACATCTGCACTTCTGGATTTTCCACTGAGGCCAACCCAGCTCAGCTGTGCCGCCGCTTCTCCCATTTCACGAACCCTCTACCTCCCTCGTGGGGGGCAGCGAAGCAGTGAAATCTGTTGCTAGCACGAGGGTGCGTGGCCCGTTGCAGGGCGGTGAGCTGGCTTGGTCAGGAGAGGGAGGAACAGTTGAAATTTGGAAAATATGCAAGCCCCCTTTTTGTAAAGTAAAAAATACACCCAAACGCACAAAATCTCTAAACAATAAGTTGTCCAAATAATGGCCTCTGTTCTAGTCTCCAGGTGCCGGAAACAAGTGGACAGGACTCCTGCCACCTCCTCCTTCCCAGAGACCCAGCCTCCCCATTGGTTAGACTCCAGCCGGGTGGGAAGCGGAAGGGCAGGTGGTGCTCAGCTCCGGGCTTCGCACAGCCAGCCAGCTCCGGGGGAGCCCCAGCAGGCTGGGGTGGGGGGGTCGCCTCTGTATCCCAAAGCCTATGGGGAGTAAGTCCCTCGGGCTGCAGATGAGAACTCTGAGACCAGGAGAAGTGATTTGCTTGGGGCCTCCTATCTAGCTGACGGCAGGGCTGGGATGAGAACTCCTGTCTTCCCCAGCAGCCTCCTCTTTCTCCAGTTCTGATAGCTGGCCCCCCTGCATTTCAGCAGTCAAATGACTTAGGGGAGGTCCTAGGGTTTTTAAGTGACAGGTTTAGAGTGAGCGTGTTCTGGGGGGGCCATGATCTGTGGGGCTTCCCTGTTCAGAGACTGCCGGGAACAATCGCCCTCCCATCCCGCCCCACGGTCCCGGGCACCACCTTAGATACCCCTGTGGGAACACTGGGGGGCTTCTGGATAGCAAGACCCCTCCATGCATGGTGGTGTGGGCTCCCCATGCACAGACTGGGGTGCACTCTGGCTGCACGACTTTAACTCAGCCACACCCAACTGAAACAGTGCAGGAGAGGTAGCAGACGGCCTCCTGGGGCCACGTCCTCCTGAGTTCGGGGGGCGCAGGCACACGGGAGAGACTGTCTCGCCTTGTAGACCCGTATAAATGGGGTGCAAAGGAGATGAGGCATGATGCCTCGAGCAGCTGTGTGGCCTCGAGTAAATGACTTAAGGTCTCTGGGCCTCAATCTCCCCATCACGAGATGGGCAATTGCAATATACACCTCACAGGTTGGGGTGCGGAGGAAAGGGAGCGTGTGGCTGCAGGCTCTTCCCTCGCTCCCCTGCAGCCCACCACCTGCCCTTTGGGGATTAAACCCTGGGGACCCTATGCGTCTGGGAGGGGGCCCCTCTGAGCCCCAGCAGAACTGCCAGGAGCTGGAAGAAGTCTTCCCACTTGCAGTATCCTTTCTTCTGGAGGCCTTCCTGACGCTGAGCAATCACTGAATCCACGCCACCTCCAGGCACAAGCTTAGGGAGTCTGCTTTTCTGGTGTGTGCGTGGGGAGGGGGGGTGCCTCCTGGGAATCTCCTCTCTCCTGGCCCCAGCCCCGCCCCGCTTCCTGAGCCTCGCCGCAGGTGCACCTTCGCCACCGGGTGCTCTGGGTTGGGGCGCACTTGGAGCAGGGGTGAGGAAGGTAATCTCTCCCCATCGCTCGAAGCTGCAGCAGGAGGAAACAGGGCCTTTCATGTGGCAGGTCGGGCATTCTCTCCAGAGCGGTACGTTCCCCGGAAGCCCAGCCGGTGGCAGAGGCCCAGGCCGCTGCGCGGCTTCCTCCCCACCTTGGAAAATTATACAGAGCGCCCTGTGCCCGCTGGCTGCCGGGCAGATGCCCTGCTGCTTTCTGAAACTATCCTGCCTCCTTAGAATGAAAAACAACAATGTGCCATGCCCACAGTGACGAGCTTGCCCTTTCCTCTTCCTCCTCCCTGCCCTGGAAAAAGTACAGGATCTGTAAACAAGTCATTAGATTCGAGATCCTGCCCAATTTAGACTCTTTGTCTCAGTTTTCTCCAGAGTAAACTCGTGGTCACACCCACCCAAACCAAGCAAAGCCCAGAAGGAATGCAGAGCCCTGTGGCCAGGCTAACCACAGCTGACCCCGCGGTGCCCAGGGCTCGGCGTGCTCCCCGGGCTGGGAGGGGCCCGCAGGGAGCCCAGAGGGCTCGGGTTCCAGCCGGACTGGACCAGAGCCCTGGGACGGGCCCAAGAGCCAAGGTCTCCGTCTCTGGGTTCAATTCCCCAAAGCGGTTTTAATTTTGCAAATGCCTCTCCGAACTATCAAAAATCCCAAATCCACCTCCTTTGAAGTCTGGCAAGAAAACCCCCAAGATCAGCTTCTCTTTTATTCCTGAATTTCCCGTACAGGCAGGCTTCTAGAAAACAGAGGTTGGAGAAAATGAAAGTCAATGCCAAATACTAAGCAGACAGAAGACTAACTGCTTTTCCCCACGGCCCCCCACCCCCAGCTCTGGCATTATGGGCTGGGGAACTGGGCCCCTCTCCCGCTGCTGAAGATCTGTTTATTTTGCACTCCATAAAGGGAAACCAGGCCCTTTTTCTGACATTTTGGCTTGGAGGGGGTGGGGAGGAAAAGAGGTCCAGAATTTAAACTCAAAACCAGATCAACTTCTCTAAATCTCTTGGCGCTTTTTCTGCGATTCTTCAGCGGGCCGCATTGTACGATTCAGGCTTTTGAGTCTCCCGACCTGCGATGCCTGCCTCTCTAACCCCCCCTGCAAACCCCATAAACTGCAGTGACCCTTCCTTGACTCCCAACCACGCCAGCACGCCCCACTTGAAATTAGGGACAGACGGGCTCGCGAGCCGCTTGGCAGCTCCCCATCCCGCCGCACTACACCAGCCCTACTCTGCGTCTCCAGCCTGCGGGCCGGGAAATCTGTGCCTCTGGGCCTGAACCCCTGTTCTCCCGAGCTGGACCGGTGGCTTCCTCAGAACAATGAAACAGGGAATTTCCTTTGTCCTGGAAATGTTCCGCCTGTCATCCCCGTTATCCTTATCAGCAGGCCACAAAGCAGCGAGGACGACCAGAGGCCTCGGTGTGCTCGGACCCGGTGGGGTATCATTGCAAAATGTTTTCTTCGCTTTTTCCTCTGCCTTGAATTCAAAGCATGACCTCTACGAGTGGAATTCAAT